>NC_137799.1:15292536-15892536 GCF_963383645.1 Muscardinus avellanarius
GTAGAGCCTCAGCCGTGGTTCGAAGTGTGAGCACTGTGCTTTGTGTCTTTCTCTGAAGGAGCGCGTGTTCATGTGATGCTGGTGTGAAACACTGTGTTTAGCAGGCTGGGAGTATGCCAGGAACACAGAATGCAAATCTAGGTATGCATTGTTTGCAACTTTGAACAGGTTCCTTAACATCTTTGTCCTTCAAAAGTCTCTTCTAATCTGTATTTTAGTAGTATAGTTTCTGACCACCTCAGTTTTCTTTTGAGGAGCTTATGGATATATGTGAGTGTGTTAGTGGGGAAGTGGCTGGTTGCACTCACGATGCGTGCAAGAGCTGGAGTGAATTAGAAGAAGGGTTTCTTCTAATTCGAGTATTACCCAAATGCTTAGTCATGATGATAGAGCAAAGAACTTCACAGCTTGCAGCGTGGAACCGTGTTTATACTGAATAAGTGTTTGATAATAGCGAAAGGTGACAAGAGAGTGGGGAGAATTTGCCAACAGGTTTTGAGGATTAAGAGGATTAGATAAGGAACACAAAGTAAGATAGCCCCCTTCCATTCCCCAAAGCAAGATGCAGTTCTATGTAAATGTCCTTTGGAATGATTCAAGACAGCTATTATCCGTCCCTTAATCCAAATCTGTTAAACGTCTAGCCCTGTAGACACTACAGACAGGTATGCTTTCACCTGGCAGTATTTATTCAGAGAGGGAGCCAGCAGACTTTGATTGTATAACATACAAACAAATGCCATTTGCTGTGTCAGACTAACCCGTGGACTTGAAAAAAACAATCTTTCCTAGTCACTCTGTCCAAACTCAGAATCTCCTGTTAGATTGTTACAATAATTTGCCAATAAATCTATTGCCTCTAGTATCACCTCTCTAATTCTTCCTTCACACTGCTCTCAGAGATAATCTAATCCTCCAGCTGGACTTTTTATGATCATCTGCCCTTAGGAAAAATTACTTAATTTCTCTACTTCTAGTGTTTTATCTTCTTTTTCATGAGGATTATACCTATATTTTAACATTTTAATAAATTTTTAATAGGTTACTGCATGTAAAATGCATAAAATACTATCTGGCATGTGATAAGTACATAAAGCAATAAGTGATAATAATAGGGGTGGTTACTTTTGTCATTATTATTGTTATTTTTTTTTGGTTATTGATTGATTGATTGACTGCAGTCCTGGGAGTTGAACCCAGGGGTATTCCACCCCTTCAACCCTTTTGGTTTTATTCTGAGACAGGGTCTTGCTAAGTTGCCCAAGTGGGCCTTGAATCTGCAATCCTTCTGTTTCACCCTCCCAATTACTGGGGTTACTGGCCTGCGCCACCGTGCTCAGCTTGTTTTTGTTTTCGCTTCTGAAATCCAACTCTAGCCACGTTATTATACTGATCAGTACCTTTCCATTTTCCTCTTTTGCTTATGACAAACTTTTTTGGTGCATGAGACTCAACTTCCAAGCTTGTATCAATACATATTCCCAAGCACCGCTGTGTGGGGCCAGAGTGGAACCCGGGATCAGTGTTTGGCTGTGCTCCCGTGATTCTGAAGCTGGTGCTGCCAGGGTCTTCTAGAGAATCAGTCCACATAGGAGCAAGTGCGTACTTCTTAGAGCAGATTTCAGGACACCAGTGCTTCTTTCTATCATATATTTTCTCTTTCTATTCCTCTCCATCCTCCCTCTTTCTGTTCTTCTAATAACTATGGTCTGTGGCAACCATAGTTATTATCTTTTCTCTTTATTTACTCTTCTTCATCTATTCCCATGCATTTTCCAAGATATGACCTAACTTTGTAATAAAATATCTATTTATTCCTAGTAATCCACACCAATAACTTAATGATATATTTAGGAATTGGTGGGTATGAACATTAAATTATACTATGTGACCAACTTTCCCTGTTTTGAAAATTCGAGAGGCGTTCCTAAGTTATATGACTGGACACCAGAGGATAACATTTTTACATGAATCTTTCCTTTTGCTGTCTTGCACTTCTGTTCTCAGAATGACTTTTCCAGGCATTACAGTGAGCAAGTAGATTTAGCCTTTAGGTTGCTCAGCTGACCTCTGTAAACAGAGACAGGAGAGAAAGCTCCTTCCAGCCTCAGAAGCAACTGACAACACTTGAGTTTAGAAGTGTTTCTTTCCTTCTTGGGTTTTCTATTAGGTTGGCTTTAACACTGAGGCACTGAGTTGGAGGGAGGCAAAGGGGAAAGAATTAAGGCATTAATAACATTATTTGGAACGTTTAGAGATTGTTGATAACCTCATTTAGTCCTCGAATTTTGCAAACTGTATTAACATCTAAGGATGCTGCTTTGCCATATAGATTGTTATAATAAAAAATATAACCCACTACTATAGGTGGGTTTTTTTTGTTTGTGAAAGATCTTTTTCCCTATCTCTTTTCATTCTTTTTTTTTTTTTTTTGTTGGTCTGGGGACGGAACCCAGGGGCATTCAATCTCCAAGATATACCTTCTGCCCTATTTTTATTCTTTACTTTGAAACAGGGTCTCACTGAGTTGCAGAGGGCCTCACTAAGTAGCTGAGGCTGTCCCTGAACCACAAGCCTCTGGTCTCAGCCACCCGAATGCTGGGATTACAAGCGTGCGCCACCACGCCCAGCTTAAAACACTCTTTTAAGTTAGGTGTCATCCCAGTTTACAAAGAAGGCATGAAATTTGAGATTACAGAGCTATAAACAGTGCTTTCAGGTTTAAATCTAAGTTCCTTGGTCTCAGATTGATCTCTTTTGAATGTAGCTAGCATTCAGGCTGTTCAAATTTAATTTCTGGATTTGTTTCCCCTGACTTCTGCCTCCCTTTAAACTTGGAGATACTATAGTCATGCTGTCTATCAGAAAGCCCATAAACATTCAAGAGTAGTTACTAGCTAGGCATGGTGGTGCACACTTGTAATCCCAGTACTTGGGAGGCTGAGACAGGAGGATCGCACGTTTGTGGCCAGCCTTGGCTACTTAGTAAGGCTTTCTGAAACTTAGACCCTGTTTCAAAATAAAGAATAAATAAATAAATAAATAAGGGCTGGAGGTGTAGCTCAGAGGTAGGAATGCCCCTGGATTCAATTTCCAATACTGCAAAAAAAGAAAAATTAAAAAGAGTAGTTACTAAAATAAAAAGTACTCTGTTCATAGATAATAACTAAGATAAATAGTAACTTTTTAAAGTATTTTTGTTGTTGTTTTTGCTGCTTTTTTTTTTTTTTTTTTTTTTTTTTTTTTTGGTGGTACTGGGGTTCCAGGAAGCCCTTCTACTTCCGGGCTACACTTCCAGACCTATTTTATATTTTTTTATTTGGAAACAGGGTCTCTTAAGCCAGCAAGGCTGTCTCTGTCTCCCAAGTGCGGGATTACAAGTGTGCGCCACCACGCCTGGCACGTTGTTTGGTTTTTGGTACTGGGAGTTGAACCCGCGCATCTGAGATACTCCCAGACCATTCTGTTTTCTTATTTTAAAACAGGGTCTCACCAAGTTACTTAAGATCTTGCTAAATTACTGAGGCTGGCCTGAAACCTTTGATCCTCCTGTCTCAGCCTCTAAGTATTGGGTTTATAGGCAGGTGCCACTGTGCCTGACTTTCTTTCAAGTTTTACAGGTATACAAGGTTAATTCATTTTTGCATTTTAAATTTGATAGTGAACAGAATAAAATATACTTTCAAAAAATAAGCAATTAAGCTGGGCGTGGTGGCACATGCTTGTAATCCCAGCATTCGGGAGGCTAAGACCAGAGGATCGTGGTTGGTGGACAGCCTCAGCTACTTAGTGAAGTTCTCTGCAACTTAGTGAGACCCTGTTCCAAAATAAAGAATAAAAAATAGGGCAGGGGATGTAGCTCAGAGGTAGAATGCCCCTGGGTTCTACCCCCAGTACAGAAAAAAAAAAGCAATTAACTCCCAATAAATAGCAATATTAGTTTTCTTAAAACCTTGAGAAATGCATACGTATGGAAAAATGTGAGCACAAAAGATATGTGCTTTACTTTGTTTCAGATAGCAGTTTAGAAATCTCACAGTCCATATCTAGAACTCTTGGCGGAAACTGGGGGAAGGCTTATTGATGTCTGTATACACGAACGCCTCCATCACTCTGAACCTCATCGTGATATATAATTATAATGCACCAATAACACAAAAAAAGAAAAGATACTTGCAGAACTAATTAGAGGTATCATTTTAGCTGTGAGAATGCATTTAAATAAAGCAAACAGATGACAGATATTAAATTCTGAGTGTATGTCTTTGGCTATGAACAATATATTAAAGCTTATAAGCCAAAAGCAAATGCAAGTTGTTCTGTATCACTCATTGGAAGTTGATTTTTGTGTGTGTGTGTGGGTCTGGGGATGGAACCCAGAGGCATTTGACCTCTGAGCTACACCCCCTGCCCTATTTGTGTGTGTGTGTGTGTGTGTGTGTGTATAATTTTTTTTTAATGGTGCTACTGGGGTTCCTGGAAGCCCTTCTACCTCTGGGCTACACTCCCAGACCTATTTTTATACTTTTTTAAATTTGGAAACAGGGTCTCTTAAGCCAGCACAGCTGGCTTCGAACCTGTGCGATCCTCCTGTCTCTGCCTCCCAAGCGCCGGTATTACAAGCGTGCACTACCACGCCTGGCCTTGTATTTTTATTTTGAAACAGGATCTCACTGAGTTACTAAGTAGCTGAGGCTGTCTGTGATCCTCTGGTCTCGGTCTCCCAAATGCTGAGATTACAAGCATGCGCCACCACGCCCAGCTTGAAACTTAATTTTGTATATTGAGCAACTGTTTCCTCCTACTATATTTGGTAATCATTTGATTTGATATTACTTGGTTACAATAAAAACAAATTGGGGGAAAATTGAGCAATGCTGGGTAGAAAAAATTCGCCCTTTCCCTTTCTCTATCTTACTTACTTATTCATTTATTTATTTAGTGTGACTAAGGTTGGAGCCCAGGCCTCAGGAATGCTAAGCAAGTCCTCTACCACTGGGCTACATTGCCACCTTTTTCAAGGCAAAAGGCCTTGTGGTAAAGCGAATCAAAGGCATTGGAGTAAAAGAAACCTGGGTGTGAAAACATTCACCTTTCCTACCTATTATAACTCAGTGGCCTTGGAAAGTACTCAGCTTCCCTAAATTTTAGTTTTCCTGTTAATAAGTGTGGATTTGTATCCCTACCCTCGCAAGGTTGTGTGAAGCTAAATGTTCACATGAAGGGCTGGGAGCGTAGTTCTGTGTGGAGCGCTTGATTAGTGTGCTCAGGGCCTGGCCTGGGTTCAGTCCTGGTACCACACGGGAGAGGAGGGAGGGAGGAAGGGAGGGAAGAATTCATCAAGTGAAATGTCCAACAAAGGCTAGGGCACTGTAGGTAATAGCATATGGTAACTATTTTTATTATAATTAATAATAGCTTGACTAAGTATTAAGATAGACAGTTGTATAAGACAGTTGTTTTATTTTACCAATAAGCTACTGTGGTTGAGGGAACCTAGAATCTTTTGTTAGCCAGATAAGATATGACCTTTAGTGGAAGACTTTACAATATGTAATTTAAAAATAGAAGTCTTAAGAGAATCAAGGGAAAAATCAGAAGGAATAAAGAGTTCATCATAATTACTGTGTATATCCCCCCAAATAGAAGCTAATAATCATTTCTAACTAATGCTAATTAGATGATGTAATAGGAAAAGGATGACAGTTCTAATCACTACTGACACCATCACCAATACCGACAGATTTAGGAAATAATCTCAATAAGACATGTATGAAACTGATAAACATTTTCTTTTTTTTTTTTTTTGTGGTGCTAGGGATGGAACCCAGGGGCATTCTACTTCTCTGAGCTACACCCCCAGCCCTATTTTTTTTTTTTTTTTTTGGTGGTACTGGGGATGGAACCTAGAGGCATTCGACCTCCAAGCTACACTCCCCGCTCTATTTTGTATTCTTTATTTTAAAACAGTGTCTCACTAAATTGCAAACGGCCTCACTAAGTAAGTGAGGCTATCCTTGAACTGGGATCCTCCTGTCTCAGCCTCCCTAATGCTGGGATTACAAGCGTGTGCCACCACACCCATCTTACATACATATTTTTTATTTAACAAATTTCACTGAGTGATATGAAACAGAGTAAATAAATGGAGAGGCATACCAATGACCAGAGATAGGAAAATTGAATATTATAAAAGAAGCTGCCAGTTCAACAGATTAAAAAGCTTCGGTGAGCCAGGCGTGGTGGTGCATGTTTGTAATCCCAGCGCTTGGGAGGCTGAGACAGGAGGATGGCACAGGCTCAAAGCCAGCCTCAGCTACTTAGTGAGGCTCTCAGCAACTTAGTGAGACTCTGTTTCCAAATAAAGCATAAAAAAATTTCCAAATAAAGTATAAAAAAGACTCTGGGAATATAGCCTAGAGGTAGAAAAGCCCCTGGGTTCCACCCTCAGTACCACACACACACACGCACAAAAAAAGAGTATTAACAACAGTGGGGCGTGGTGGCACATGTTTGTAATCCTAGTAGGAGGGAGGCTGAGAGGCAGGAGGATGTCAGGTTTGCGGGGCTGCCTCAGCAACCTGTGAGCCCCGCCACAACTTAGTAAGACAGACCCTGTTTCAAAATAAAGAAGAAAAACTGGGGCTGGGGATGTAGCTCAGAGGTAGAATGCCCTGGGGTTCAATCCCCAGCAATGCAAACAAACAAACAAACAAACAAATAATATAATTTTGGGGTAATTCTACTTAAAATTTTTGAAAAAGTAGCACAGAGAATTCCCGTATATTCTTCATTGAGCTCCTTCCTGACGTTAACATCTTATATAATATCAAAATTATTGAGAACAGGAGTTAATGATGATAACCATACAATTTACTAATTTGCAGATCTTATTTAAACTTTATCACCACTTCCACAATGTCCTTCCTTGGTCATAGATCAAATATAGGATCTCATATTGTATTTAGTTAGTATCTTTTCCTAGACTCCTGTACTCAAGGATAGGTCCATCTAGGATATTCTTTGTGTGTTGGGGGGCACTGGGGATTAATCCAGGGATAGTCCACCTCTGAGTGCACTTCCAGCCCTATTTTTTTCTTTTCTGTTTGAAACAGGGTCTAAGTTACTACACAGTGCCATCACACCTGGGTTAAGATAGTCTTTATATTTTAATGACCTTGATATTTTTGAACTATTATTTTCAAACTGGAGAGTTTATTTTAAAGTATTGGCTTTATAGGGAATACAGGCTTTCCAACAGCAAACGAAGGTATTCATGCTTTCATGTGTTTAGTTTGAATGCCTTCTGTGTTATGTTGCTACTTCTTCTGACCATGTTTGCTTTAGAGTGAATTTCCCCATATGAGGACAGGTTAGAAGCTGCAGGCATTCCTCGCTCATCTCCTCTTGGTTGTCTGAGGAGCCGCTCAAAACGCCTGTTGAGTTTACTTATGAATCCCAACAAACCTTGGTTTTTCCTGGCTGCATTTACTGGTATTATAAAAACAAACTGTACCCAAAGTTTTGCTTTTGCTTCTGCCCACGGTACCCCTAATAAGTAGTGAAGACTTCCCAAACTGGGTGAGCCGGGCCGACTCAGCTGCCCATAGCACCCCACACAGGCTTATGATGAGCCTTTTTCAGACGTGAAGATTCACATCTTGCTCTCTTTATCATCCCTTATATATTTATTAATTGGAAGTTTACTGTAAGGAAAAACTAACTTTTGTGCCCATTTATTTATTTGTTCAGCTCTTTACTTATATAAATATGGACTCACAGATATTTAGTTACTTTTTAATTTTTATCACTTTTTGTATATTCTGATGGAGTAAAGAAACAAAAATAAATGAAATGTGATAAAGATGGAAATAGAGATAATGGTGATGGTTGCACAACAATATAAATATATTTAATGCCACTTAATTATATTATTAAATTTGTTAAATGGTAAATTTTATGTTATGTATATTTTACCACAATTTAAGGAAAAAACTTAAAAAAGAAATAAAGCTGTCAAGCTGGGCGTGGTGGCGCATGCTTGTAATCCCAGCACTTGGGAGGCTGAGACAGGAGGATCACACAGGTTCGAAGCCAGCCTCAGCTACTTAGTGATGCTCTCAGCAACTTAGTGAGACCCTGTTTCCAAATTAAAAAAAAAAAAAAAAAAAAAATATATATATATATATATATATATATATATATATAGTATGTCGGGGGTGTAGCCCAGAGGCAGAGGCCCCTGTGTCCCATCCCCAGGACCACAAGAAAACAAAAAAAAATAAAATAAAATAAAAAGCTGTCAAAGAACTAGGAAGCAAGTAAGTGATTAAGAAAAAAGAGCTGAGTGTGGTAGCATGTCATCCCAGTACTTAGGAAGCTGAGACTGGAAGGCTGCAGGCTTCGGGCCAGCCTCAGTAACTTAATAAGGTCCTCAGCAACTCAGTAAGACCCTGTATCAAAAATAAAAAAAACAGCTGGATGTGACGGCAGATGCATGTAACTGATATGGGAGACATGAGCTGAGACATGAGCATCTCAGGTCCAAGGCCAGCCTCGGCAGTTTAGTGAAGCCCTCAGGAACATAGTGAGGCCTGTTTTAAAATAAAAAAATACAATAGGACTGTATGCCCCAGGGTCAAGCTCTAGTACCACTAAATTAATTAATTATTTATTTAAGTAATTAAAGTCTGGGATGTAGCATGGAGGCAGAATACCTCCAGGTTCAAACCCAGTAACACAAATATGAATAAATAAATAAAAGAACAAGAAAGATAATAGCCTTCATGTCCAGTGATGTTTTCCGTCCTCTGTGTAGTCATCAGCTTCGTGTAGGTGTCTCTTTAGCCTTCTTTGTTTCCTGCAATAATCCAAATTTTCTCTTTGAACTGATCTTAAAATTTTCCTTAGTATTTTTACCGCCCTGGCTCAGATTCCTCCATGTATTATAATAAAGAACTGATTTCATATTCCCATGAAGTACCTTTTGAGAAAGCAAATACAGAAACAAGCCAGGGAAGTGGAGTAAGGACCTGAACTCTCTAAGCAGGGCTGACTGATGAGGCTTAACTGGGCCATCGTGTAGTGGAGGGAGTCTAGTTGGGTGTCCCTACCGGGGAAACCAACACGAAGGCATTTTTTCCCCTTCAGTGCTGGGAATAAAACCCAGAGCCTCACGCCTGCTAGGCGAGCGCCCAACCACCGAGCCACAGCCGCAGCCCGCGATGGCATTTTAATATGACAGGCTGCGCTGAAATCCTCTGACTCAGGCCTCTGGGATATCAACTATCTATTGCAGTGTGAGGGGCCACCGCAACCCTCAGTGTCTTAAAGCTACAGCGATGGTCTATTTCTGTGTGTGCCGGGTAGTTCTTCAGCCGGTCTCTCCTGAGCTTACTCATGTTGCTACATTGGTAGATTAGCTAGAATCAGAGGATCTAAGATGGCCCCACTCATATTCTGGGGACTTGGTAGGGATGGCTGGAGAGCTGAGACTTTTCTCCATGGAGACCGTTATCACTGAGTTACCTAGCCCATCTTTCTCTTCATAGCAGGGTCTTCAAAATTAACAAAGGCAGAAGATGCAAGGTACCTTGAGACTGAGGTTCTGGAACCCTCCTCAGTTTTCACAGGGGCAGCTCCAGGGAATTGGTAAGCAGGTCCTTCCTTTCTACAGGATCAGGACTTGGGGAAGTAGGATTCACTGGGAACCATTATTAGAAGGATTTCCTATGGTAGGATGGAGGCAAAAGGATAGGACTTGATACAGTAAAGTCCCAACGACTGCTCATGGAATTGTTTATTTATTTATTTATTTATTTATTTATTTATTATTTATTATTTTTTTGGTGGTACTGGGGTTCCTGGAAGCCCTTCTTTTCCTTAGTATTTTTACCACCCTGGCTCAGATTCCTCCATGTATTATAATAAAGAATTGATTTCATATTCCCATGAGGTACCTTTTGAGAAAGCGAATACAGAAACAAGCCAGGGAAGTGTAGTAAAGACCTGAGCTCCCTAAGCAGGGCTGACTGATGAGGCTACACTCCCAGACCTATTTTTACATTTTTATTTGGAAACAGGGTCTCCTAAGCCAGCGCGCGCAGCTGGCTTTGAACCTGCACGGTCCTCCTGTCTCTGCCTCCCAAGCGCGGGGATTACAAGCGTGCGCCACCACGCCTGGTGGAATTGTTTATTTAATAACCAAGAGATCAAGGGAGGAAAGATGTCAAGAGGAAAGGGCAGGCTGGCAAGTGTGGTTCAGTGGTAGAGCACATACTTAGCATGTTCCAAGCCCTAGGTTCAATCCTGAGCACCTTTCCCCAAAAAGGGGCAGGGTAAGACAAAAGTTAACCAATCATGTATCCCGAGAAAGTTATTGTTCTGGGCTAGTAACTTTTGCTAGAACATTCTCAGTAGAATTTGGAAAAGATCGTAGGGTATTAAGGAGAAAACATGTGGTGAAGAAAAAAGAGGCAGACTGTATTTTGGTTTGAAAAATTTTATTTAGAAGATAAATGATAGTTAAGCAGAACGGGAGATTAAACAAAGTATGTTTTAGACTGTGAGAGACCCAATGCATATTTGAAGATCGATTCTGTAAAAAGTAAAAGAAAAGGCCGAAGGGGGAAGAGGGGCGAGGCGTAGGCATAGTGGGGTCCTGGAAGCAGCTGAGGGAGGGAGTGGGGAGGAGCGCAGCTGGAGAGATTGTTTAATCTTGGAGGAGCTGGACGGCTGACACCGGAAGGAAGGTGGAGCGTGTGCACAGAGGGAAGAAGAGGGAAGAGAACGGTCCATTTCCATGTAGTTGGGAATGAACTCCTTTGCTGGTCACAGGGTGGGATGAAAGATGCAAAGGGAAGAGAAGCTTGGAAATAGCCCCTGTTGGCAATGGGTACGGACGCAGTAAGTAAGTCAAGGGCCTGGAGCAGTTCTAGGGACTTAATGAGTAAAGCTTTCAACAGGCCAGCCTTTTAAATAGCGACTTCCTTTAACAGTACTCTAAGAACATGGTGGAGAATAGATAGCAGGGGGTATGAAAAACTTTTAAGGAGTAAGGGGATTCAGCAGCTAAGGAGGAAACAAGTGACTACTCTTCTGTAATATTCTTCTAGCATTTAATCAGATCGCCTCTCTCTTCCACTCTTTTCAGGATCTTAAGAAATATATTGAATTATTCTAATTCTAGGTATTAAAAAACTTTCTCTGTTAGAAAATGATTTATTATTTATTATTGCAGAACTGGGGGTTGAACGCAGGGGCATTCTACCGCTGAGCTACACCCCCAGCCCTATTTTTTATTCTTCATTTTGAAACAGGGTCCTACTAAGTTGCAGAGGGCCTCACTAAGTAGCTGAGGCTGGTCGAGAACCCGCGATTCTCCTGTCTCAGCTTCCCAAGTACTGGGATTACAAGCGTGTGCCACCACGCCCGGCTAGAAAAGGATTAAAAAGAAATAACCCTGTAGTTTGACCACCTTTAATGCTCAGTATTTATTCCACTCCCATTTTAGAGTATTTCATCTCATTTCTGGTTCAAGTTTATGGAAATCATTTCCACATTTCCAAAAAAGGAGCCCATCTTGGAGATAAAATAGTAAATATTCAGGTAGAAGTGCCATCACATATTGATTTCACTTCATCTTCAGAAATAGCACCGTATTTGCTGTCATTTTATTTTATATATCCAGGTCACAATATTAGAGTATACAAATTTATGGCTATACATCTTCTTAATGAGTTGTACATTTTATCATTATATACTGTCCAGTCCTCTTTGCCTCTAAGTAGCTTTTTTTTTTGCCTAAGTGTCTATTTTATCTCATATTAATATAGCTGTCCTCGTTGGTTGGTCAGTTTTTACCTACTTCATCACCTTCTATTATCTTCAACCTCTCTGCATATTTTGCTTTGTGTCCTTCAGAGTTGGGTTTTGAAGGTTTTAATTCAATGTGAAGATGCTTATTTTTAAATTAATAAGCTCTGATTTCATTTCACAAAATAAAAAATCAGTTTTTTTTTTTGTGTGTGTGTGGTGCTGGGGATTGAACCCAGGGTCATTCTACCTTCAAGTTACACCTCCAGTCTGATTTTATTTTTTATTTGGATATGGGGTCTTAATAAGTTGCTGACGGCCTCACTAGGTTGCTGAGATTGGCTTTGAACCTGCAATCCTCCTGTCTCAGCCTCCCGAATACTGAGATTACAGCCGTGTACCACAGTGCCTGGTTTGAAATCAGGTTTTGAATAGATATTAATAGCTATTTATTGATCATTACTATGCTAAGCTATTATGAGATATTATTTATTTATTTATTTATTTATTTATTTATTTATTTGGGTGGTACTGGGGTTCCTGGAAGCCCTTCTACCTCCGGGATACACACCCACGGGCTACACTCCCAGACCTATTTTTTTTTTAACATTTTTATGTGGAAACAGAGTCTCAAGCCAGCAAGGCTGGCTCCAAACCAGTGTGATCCTCCTATCTCCGCCTCCCAAGCGCGGGGATTACAAGCGTGTGCCACCACGCCCGGCGCTACTATGAGATATTTAGAGAAACGACTAGCAAATTTGTCCAGTGGGCAACTTCAAACTTAGGAATTTTCTAAAAAAAAAAAAAAAAAACACATGGCATATACATTTAAATTTTTCAAAGAAAAGTTTTTTTGTTTTTTTGTTTTTTTGTTTTTTTTTTTTTGCGGGTCTAGGGATGTAATCCAGGGGCATTTGACCTCTGAGCTATGCCCCCTGCCCTATTTTTTTTATTCTTTATTTTGAAACAGGGTCTCACTGAGTTGCAAAGGGCTTCACTAAGTAGCTGAGGCTGTTCGTGAACCGCAATCTTCTGGTCTCAGCCTTCCAAATGCTGGGATTACAAGTGTGCACTACCACACCCAGTAGAAAAAGTACTTTATGACTTAGAGCTACTAGATACATCAGCTACTCAATTATAAAAACAAGTTTATTTTTAATAAGCCCAAAGCAGTATTTGTGGCAATATATAATTTGACGTGTATGTGTGTGTGTGTGTGTGTGTGTGTGTGTGTGTGTGTTGTATTGGAAATTGAACCCAGGTGGGGCCTACCTACAAGCTATACCTCCAGCCCTTTTTATTTTTAAATTTGAAAAAGGGCGTCACTAAGTTATTGCACACTGGCCTCATTCTGCAACTCTCCTGTGTCCGTCTCATAAGTACTGGGAATACAGGCATGCACCACTGTACCTGACTGACCTTTCACTTATTTATTTTTTATCATAGACAGATAGAAGACAGTGATAATTCACATTTTATAAAGACACTATAACTCAAAGCACACTTAGAGCTAGTGAATTAGCAACAAACTAATTTTAAGGTGTTCTGGGTCTGTCTGGTGGTTTTCCTACTCATTTTCACAAGGAGAAGCTCTTACCATGAGATGGCATAAACTCTGCAGTTACTAGGTTTGGGTTCTAGTGCCTTTTCCAGTCCTGGTTAGTTGAATGATTTATCTCTTTGAGATTCAGATTCCTTATTCAAGATCCCTCTACCAAAGGATTGTGACGAAGATCAAAGAAGGCCGTATGTGTACGGTTTCTAGTGTGATGTCTGATACATGTATAGCACATGCTCAGTAACCGGTAATATATTTGCTATTAGTTGTAAAAGTTCGCAGTTAACCTTCCCAGAACTCGTCATCTTGTCTCATTAATTAGATGAATAGTCTTTGAATTGTGGAAAACTGGCAGCGAGCCAGGGGCCAGCAGCAGTGACAACATGACCCTCCAACCTGAGACACAAAAAAATTCTACAAAGACTGGATTACATGACCCCGTTCTTTTCACATGTAAACCATAACATAGAATAAATGTTTTGCTGTAGTAAATTACAATTGGGAAGTTTAGTGGATACATTTGTACTTTAAAAGATAAATCTTAAAGCTTTTCTTTAAAAGCGGTGGCTTTAAACTTTCCACATTTATACTAAGTCTGGTTTAACTCAAGAAACGCATCAACTTTAATATTAAGTTTCCTAGCTTTTCAAAGATTTGTGACCCTATCTGGCAGAACAGAAATGTGAAATGTAATTTGAGATTCAATATTATGATAGAGTAAGGCCCTTTATAAAAATCAAAACTCTTGTTGATAATTCCTTTTCCCTGCAATGAGGCCGTTCTAAGACGCCTCTTCTCCTACTCTATAAAGATGAAGTATGGTACTAATAAGATTTTGACAGTCATTTTTCCTTTTCTTTTCAACTTGAAATCAGAAGAGATGTTATTTTTTGTAGATCCTATCCTAGGCTTGTGAAAAATGGGTGAAGTTCTAAGTTGGATAGATTGGATAGACTCAAAGTTGTCATACATACATGCATTTTTCCGCGTCTGTTTTTAAACAGAGTTGGAGTTTTAATGATGAGTTTCAAAAGCTAATAGCTAATTGTATATGAAAAAAGAATGATTGTCCTAGACATTTTTTTTTTTGCAGTACTGGGGATGGAACCCAGGGGCATTCTACCTCCAAGCTACACCCCCAGCCCTATTTTTTATTCTTATTTTGAAACAGGGTCTAAGTTGCAAAGGGCTTCACTAAGTAGCTGAGGCTGTCGGCGAACCTCAATCCTTCTGTCTCAGCCTCCCGAATGCTGGGATTACAAGCGTGCGCCACCCCGTCCAGCTGTCCTAGATGTTTTTGTCTTTCTCTTTTTGCCTCTTCTTCATTCTATGTAGGTGCAATTACAGTCCAAAACTCAAGTTAGAGCCAGAGGGGAAAGAAAATTCTCTTTTCTGTTAAACAGTATTTTTTTTGGTGGCACTAGTGTTCCTGGAAGCCCTTCTACCTCTGGGCTACACTCCCAGACCCATTTTTATATTTTTATTTGGAAACGGGGTCTTTTAAGCCAGTGTGGCTGGCTTCGAACCTGTGCGGCTGGCTTCGAACCTGTGCGATCCTCCTGTCTCCGCCTCCCAAGCGCAGGGATTACAAGCGTGCACCACCATGCCCGGCTGTTAAACAGTATTTTAAATCTGAGAATGTTCCACAATTCCTTATGCAATAACCAGCCAAAGCATTAATCATTTCCTCATCTTAACTGTAACATTTAATTTGAAAAAGGATTGAGTCATTAGCTGGATCCTTTGTTGACTTAATAGTATAGTCCAGCTGAAGCAGTTGCTTATAGCAACCAAGGCATCCCTCCAGGGAAGCAGAAGAAACAAATCTAGTAATACCTCATTGTTATTTTTTTTATAAGTTTTTGCTTATTTTAAAATGTATTTTCAGAGGCAGGCGTGGTGACACACACTTGTAATCCCAGCATCCGGGAGGCTGAGACAGGAGGATCGTGGTTCGTGGATAGTCTCAGTTACTTAGTGAGGCCCTCTGCAACTCAGACCCTGTTTAAAAATAAAGAATAAAAAATAGGGCAGGGGGTGTAGCTCAGAGGTAGAATACCCCTGGGTTCCATCCCCACACCCGCCAAAAATAAATAAATAAATAAATAAAATTTATATTTAGTAAAAATTTCTTGTTTGATATTCAGTTACACACACACACACACACACACACACACACACACATACACACACACACACACACACATATATATTTTTTTGCCTGTTGATGGAACCCAGGGGCATTTGACCTCCAAGTTACACCCTCAGCCCTATTTTTTAGTCTTTATTTTGAAACAGGGTCTCACCAAGTTGTGGAGGGCCTCACTAAGTAGCTGAAGCTGTCCGTGAACTATGATCCTCCGATCTTAGCCTCCTGAATGCTGAGATTACAAGCGTGTACCACCACACCCAGCTTGATGTTTAGTTATATTAATTTTTTCAAATTCATAATCAGGATCCAGTGTTTCAGTACCCCCCCAATTACCTGTGCTGCTTTTTTCTAGTCAACCCTTCCCTTCTACCCATAACTCCTGGGAAACCCCTAGTCTTTCTCTGCCTTTATAGTTTTGACTTGTCTAAAATGTCTTATAAATGGAATAATATAATCTAGCTTTTTTTTGTTCTGGCTTCTTTTATTTAGCATAAGATATTTGAGATTCATCCATTTTCTTGCATGCCAAGGATGTATTCCTTTTTAATTGCTATCATCATGTGGCTGTACTTGGGTAAGTGCCAGGAATGGAATTATTAAGTCTTATGGTAAAGGTATAGTTAACGTTTTAAAAGTTTGTCAAATTATTTTTCAGAGTGTTTATACTTACACAAGTTTTTTTTTTGTTGTTGTTGTTCTGGGAATTGAACCCAGGAGTGCTCTACCTACAAGTTACATCCCCAACCTTTCTTAAATTTTGAAACATGGTCTCACTAGTTGCCAAGGGTCTCACTAAGTTTCTGAGGACTGAAATTCTCCTGTCTCAGCCTCCCAAGTACTGGGATTACACTCATGCACCACCGTTCCTGGCCACAAGTTACTTTTGAAAAATCCCAGTTGTAGCCTGATGTGGTAGCGTATGCCTCTGACCCTAGTACTTGAGAGGCTGAAACAGGAGAATCACAGGTTCAAGGCATGAGACCCTCAACAACTTGTGAGACCCTGTTTCAAAATAAAAAATAAATTAAGGCTGGGTATTTGACTTGGAGGTAGAGTGCCCCTGAGTTCAATCCCCAGTACCGAAAAATGAAAGTTCCAGTTGTTCTGCTTCCTTGCCAGCAGTTGGGATTTCAGGGTTTTTCTGTTTGTTTTATCCGTTCTCATAAATGGTTCTCATTGCTGCATTTTGTTGTTGTTTTTTGTTCATGTGGTGGTGGGGATTGAACCCAGGGCCTCCTGCTTACTAAGCATCCACAGTACCACTGAGCTCTCCCCCCAGGCTGCTCACTGCCTTTTTTTTTTTTTTTTTTTTTTGTGGTACTGGGGGTGGAACCCAGAGGCTTTCTACCTCCGGGCTATACTCCCAGACCTATTTTATATTTGATTTGGAAACAGGGTCTCACTAAGTTGCTGAGAGCCTCACTAAGTAGCTGAGGCTGGCTTCGAACCTGTGCGATCCTCCTGTCTCAGCCTCCCAAGCGCCGGGATTACAAGCGTGCACCACCATGCCCGGCTTGCTCACTGCCTTTTAATGTATAGTTTTTCCTTGATTTCTATTCAGTGTGTGCTCTTGTAGAGAGCAGAACTACTTCTATCTGCTTTTGCAAGTCAGGATATGGTTCTAATTCTGATAACTCTGCAGTCTCTTTTGTACTTAGAATTTGAGTGGCCAGTATTCCGAAAAAAATATTTATCAGAGCTCTAGAGCACTAAGAGATCAGGGGCTTATATATGATAGATGAACTCTCTACCAGTCCTTGTAATAATAATAATGATAATTTTTTATGGTACTGGGGATTGAACCAAGAGCATTCTACACCCTAGCCTTATTTTTATTTTGAAATAGGGTCTCACTAGGTTAATGAGAATCTCACTACTTTCTGAGGCTATTCTCAAACCGTGCGATACTCCTGTCTTAGCTTCCCAAGTTGTGGGGGAAATTTTCTTTTCTTTAAAGATTTTTAGAGATATTTTTCTTTTATTCCCCCTCCTTTAAGTTCTGGGAATCAACTTCCGGGCCGTGCACATTTGCACACGCTAGGCAAGTGCACACTACCACTGAGCCACAGTTCCAGCCCTTAGACTTTCATATTTTTGTTTTCAATTGCTTATTTAGTGCCAGATTTTAGTTTTCATTCTTCAGGGTTCAAATCACTATATCACTGTATTTTATTGCTCTTCAGAAGCCAGTAAACAACAAAAAAACTTGCCAAATATTGTGTTATCTCTGACTTTTTTTTTTTTTTCTGTACTGGGGATTGAATCCAGGGGAATTCTACTACTGAGCTACATCCCCAGCCCTTTTTTCTTTTGAAAAGTCTTACTAAGT
The DNA here is from genome assembly GCF_963383645.1 of Muscardinus avellanarius. Classification (NCBI taxonomy): domain Eukaryota; kingdom Metazoa; phylum Chordata; class Mammalia; order Rodentia; family Gliridae; genus Muscardinus; species Muscardinus avellanarius. The sequence continues at coordinate 15,310,390 of NC_137799.1, forward strand.
TACCATGTATTGACCTCAAACGTGTGATCTTCTTGTCTCAAGCCTTCCAGGTACTGGGACTACAGGTGTGTGCCAGCATGTCCAGGTCTCTCTCTGAACATTTACTATCTCTAAATTATTTCTGTAAAGAGTTTTCCCAAGAACTCTAGGGTATTGGAAGGTAACTTGCTATTTATTTAACAAAGAGTTTATCACATGATTGCTCCTACGCGACTGAAGGAGTTTTTTGGCATTTCATGCATGCCATCTGGGACTAGCTCTTGGTGTCCTCTTCATATTTTTTTTATTCCTGTTAATATCCACACTGCCGACTTATTTGTGTTCTGTGTTCTAGTGTCTGTGATTCCACCTTATTAAAAGTCAGCACTGCCTTGGTTGTCTTTGCCTATAAGCTTTTCTTATTACTTTTTTTTTTTTTTAGTGCTGGGGATGGAACCCAGGGGCATTCTACCTCTGAGTTATACCCCAAGCCCTATTTTTCATTCATTATTTTGAGATATGCTGAGTTTTATACATTATTAATACATGTGCCTACAAGCACAAGTTTCACTAAGTTGCGGAGGGCCTCACTAAGTGCCTGAGGCCATCTGTGAACCCAGGATCCTCCTGGCTCAGCCCCCCAAGTACTGGGATTACAAGCGTGCGCCATCATCCCCAGCTCTTTTCTCATCACTTCTATCAAGTGAAATTCCCTTCCTTCCTTTTCCTTTTGCCAGTGTTTTGCTAAGGGGGTTACATTGTTTCTATGTTAACTCCTATCTGGTTCTATTTAAGTGTCTAGAATTGAGAATTGTCTGAGATGTTACTTTACTTACAAGCTAACAAATTACCTCGGCATAATTCAGTGAATGCTCAGAGTATTTTACATTTTATTACAGTTATTCATACTTCATTTAACTTGGGTCTTTTAATTTGAGGTTGATCATGGAATAGAGCCTCAGATGTTGAGCTTTGAGCAAGAAGATGCCCATGTTCTCTGGCACGTGCTGTGCTTTGCTCTCACTTCCTTTTGGGTCCTTTTGGGGAGAAATACTAACACATAGTGCATCCCTGACTTGATCTGTCAGCTGCCTTCCTGCAACTAGGGTGGTGCCTCTTGCGAAAATATTCACCATTCATCTTGCTACTGTTAGGATGATTAGGACCAACAGTGAATACTTAATAAATGCTCATTTCTTTTCCTCCCTGAAACCACATTCTCAGTCCTTCTGTTTTCATCACGGTGCTTGTAGGCACATGTATTAGTAATGTACAAAACTCAGCATATATAGGGTGTCCTCTTCTTTTCTATCATGAGACTTACAACTGGAATTCTGTATAACAAGGCACTGATTCTGTTTTCCAGAGTGTCCAGAGGTGCCATGGTAATAAGCCCATTCCAAAGGCTTAGCTCTTGTCTTCGGGATGTAACAGATCTATGGCCTCTGCATCCAGCATCTGAATTACATTGATGTTATTTTATTGTGTATCGCTTCCTACCTTATTCTAGCTGTTATATTAATTATTGCAGTGCTTGCAAACCCCACTTTCAGGGTTGAGTGTTATAGGCACTATTATTATGTCCTGTGTATAAATGAGAAAATTAAAACGCAAGGAGGTTAACTAACTTGCCCAAGGTTATGAAGTGAGAGCAGGATTATCAACTTTAGCCATCTACCTGTTTTGCTTTATTGCCTCTTCACATTATTTTCATGAGATTTACAGATAGTAGGTGTTGGTATGTTTCACAGTAGGAGCAATAAAGTTGGAGATTATGGTGGAATGAGTTTCAGTTTCTTAAAATAGAGAATAGGCTAAAGCCGGGCTTGGTGGCACAAGCTTGTAATCCCAGTATTCGAGAGGCTGGGACTGGAGGATTACGGTTCGCGGACAGCCTCAGCTACTTAGTGAGGACCTCTGCAATTAAGTGAGACCCTGTTTTATTTTTTTATTTTTTAAATTTCTTTTATTTATTTATTTTTTTGTGGTACTGGGGTTCCTGGAAGCCCTTCTGCCTCCGGGCTACACTCCCAGACCTATTTTATATATATATTTTTAATTTGGAAACAGGGTCTCTTAAGCCAGCGAGGCTGGCTCCGAACCAGCGTGATCCTCCTGTGTCCGCCTCCCAAGCGCGGGGATTACACCTGGCTGTGAGACCCTGTTTTAAAAAAAAGAATAAAAAATAAGGGGGTGTAGCTCAGAGGTCGAATGTCCCTGGGTTCCGTCCCCAGACCCGCAAAACAAAACAAAAACATAGAAAATAGGCTTGAATATGTAAAGAAGAGAGAACATTTCAAATACAGAGGATGAGCAAAGGTTCAGAGATAGGACTAACAAGAGTCTGTCAGAGGGGAAGAAAGATAATTGGATTTACTTAGTAGAAATAATAAGTAACGAATGAACTTGGTTAATACTGAAGATTTATTCATTTGAACTTTACTGAAACAAAAATACTGAATTTATAGAGTAATTGCTTTCTTTTTAAAAAATGCTAATTAAGCTCGGCGTGGTGGCGCAGTTTGTAATCCCAGCATTTGGGAGTCTGAGACCAGAGGATTGGGTTCGCAGACAGCCCCAGCTACTTAGTGAGGCACTCCGCAACACAGTGAAACCCGGTTTCAAAATAAAGAATAAAAAAATAGGGCAGGGGGTGTAGCTCGGAGATCGAATGCCCCTGCAAAAAAAAAAAAAAAAAAAAAAAAAAAAAAATGCCCCTGCAAGATCTGCAAAAAAATAAATAAATAAATAATGCTAATTAATGATGGTACATGCCTTCCCAGTACTTGGAAGACAGAGACAGGAGAATTGCAGGTTCAAGGCCAGCCTCAGCAATTTAATGAGACCTTGTTTCAAAATAAAAAATAAAAAGGGTGGGGGGTCATACCCTGAGTTCAATCCTTAGCATACACACACACACACACACACGCACACACACACACACACACAAGTATGTAAGTATATATACACACACTTAGTATACATATATATTCAGTACATATATATGTGCATATATATTTCATTAAAAACATTGATTCAGTTTTCAAATGAAAATAATCTGTTAATAAGGAAGTAATAGAATAAACTCACAGCCTTTAATACATTTAAAAATATTTTAATTTTTTTATGAGCGAATTCTGCCCACATCAGCATTATTGCTTAGTTTAACTTGAGATGAAACTGGTCCAACAGGAGGAGTTGGATGTATGTTGAATTTCTGCCATATTCCAAAAGAAAAATGTTATTTTAAACATTCTGTTCATTTTTGGTGGAGCGAAGGTCTTGCCATGAAGTTATCGTTGGCAGGTTCAAAAGCCACCGAACATGGCTTCATTATATACAAAACCCACTATGCATGCATACCCAGAAAGTAGATACTATGTGAAAACATGCAACTCTGTCAAAGAAATGTTATGCTTATGTAGCTCTGTAAGAGTGTGTGTGTGTGTGTGTGTGTGTGTGCGCGCGCGCGTGTGTGTGTGTGTGCGTGTGTGTGAGTGCGCGCGTGCTGGGGATCAAACCAGGGCCTCACAGTGCTAGGCAATTGCTCTAGCACTGAGCTACACCCCCAAACCTCGAATTAAGAATCTTGATTGTGATGGGAAACTCATTCCTTTCATATACTTGGGGCTCAAGAAATCTGAACTTTCCTTTGGGTTTTGTAATTCACCACCCAAGCTTGAAATATGCATAAAATAAATCATCTACAAACATCTATGCATTCGTTTGTTACACTTACAAACTAAAGGAAGTGTGAAGGGCAGGGGAATAAACTGACGCCACAGGGAAGGAACTGCTGAAGCCTGGGAGGCAGAGAGTTGTCCACGTGGGAGTTTCTTTGTGGAACACTTTGTGCTGCATGTGATTATATGACACATTTTGAGGCTCAGTATGTGGTACATGCTTGTAATCTCAGTACATGGGAGGCTGAGACAGGAGGATGTCAGGTTCAAGACCAGCCTCAGCAATTTAGCAAGACTCAGCAAGCTGGCAAGACCCGGTTTCAAAATAAATTAACTGCAAAAATCAAAACAAAAAAGTAACAATAAAAATAAAAAGGGCTGGGGGTATAGCTCAGAGGTAGAACATCACTGGGTTCAATCCCCAATACCGCACAAAAATTTTTTTTGAAGCTTACTTTCTTTTTCTAGTACAGAAAAGCAAACTTCTTTATAACCTTGTGTGTAAGACTCTGAATTTGTGGTTATCTAGTAACTCTTTAAAAATAATAAAAAATAACATTAAATATTATTACAAGCTAACTTTCTATCAGTATAATACCATTTTCTTTAGTGCTTTACCTATTCATGAGTATAATTGGTATCATAGATTTCTCTGGGCTTTTTAGTCTAATTTATTGCTATTTTGAGTGGAGGCCTATTCCTGTAGTATATACAATGTTTTATTTTATCGGCAGTTGAATTTAACTGCGTCTTTTTGAACGTCCTTACTATGTTGAAAATACTTTGATTCCCGCCGGGCGTGGTGGCGCACGCTTGTAATCCCCGCGCTTGGGAGGCGGAGACAGGAGGATCGCGCAGGTTGGAAGCCAGCCGCGCTGGCATAAGAGACCCTGTTTCAAAAATATAAAATAGGTCTGGGAGCGTAGCCCGGAGGTAGAAGGGCTTCCAGGAACCCCAGTACCACCAAAAAAAAAAAAAATACTTTGATTCCCTTTCTCTCTCCTTTTCTTTCTTTCTTTCTTTCTTTCTTTCTTTCTTTCTTTCTTTCTTTCTTGTTCTTTCTTTCCATCTTTCTTTCTTTGTATTAGGGATTGAACTCCATGAGGGGGGATGATTTTCCTCTGAGCAATACCCAGTCCTATGTATTTATTTATTGATTGATTGATATCATGGATGGAACCCAGGGGCATTCAATTTTATTTTTTTTGAATCAGGATCCCAATAGATTGCTAAGAGTCTCACTATTTGCTGAGGCTGTCCTAGAACTTGTGATCCATCTGTCCCAGCCTCCCAAGTACTGGGATTACAGGTGTGTACCACCCCACCTGGCCATCCCAGTCCTTTTCATTTATTTTTTATTTTTTCCTGTACTAGGAATAGAGCCCAAGGGCATTCTACCTTGAAGCTATACCTCCAGCCCTATTTTTTATTCTTTACTTTGAAACTGGGTCTCACTGAGTTGTAAAGGGCCTCACTAAGTAGCTGACGCTGTCCTTGAACCTCCTGTCTCAGCCTCCCAAATGCTGGGATTATAAGTGTGTGCCACCATGCCCCGCTCTTTTTCATTTTTAAAATTGGGTCTTGCTAAATTACTAGAGCTGACCTTGAACCTATGATTCTTCTCAGCCTCCTAAGTACTGGGATTACAGGTCTGCATCACCACACCTGCTTAAAAATACTTTGCTTTGGATAAAACGGGTAATAGACGTACTACCAAAAAGCAAACTCTAACTGACCTTTAGTAAATCCTTGTATTCAAGAATAAAACTAAGGGCTTCTAAATTATTTTTATCAAAAGAACTATTTGAAATATACCTAAATAAATTTTTTCTAAATCTTTAAATTTGGGAAAGACAAATTTAAATCAAATTGCTGTTACTTTTTTTGTGTGCGTGGTACTGGGGTTCCTGGAAACCCTTCTCCAGGCTATACTCCCAACGCCTATTTTTATATTTTTTTTATTTGGAAACAGGGTCTCCTAAGCCAGCACGGCTGGCTTCGAACCTGCGCAGTCCTCCTGTCTCCGCCTCCCAAACGCGGGGATTACAAGTGTGCGCCACCACGCCCGGCTTGCTATTACTTTTTACTCACTAATCAGAATGAACCTGTAGCTCTTTCTCTGGATTTACTATTGATCATTTTCTCACATAACCCTCCAATACTTTATTCCTAAGTGGAACATATTAGCTTATGATTTTAGCTATGACACGATCTTGTATGACCTTGTAGATATTACCAGAGTTAATCATCTGAGCCTAAGGCCTTTGCCGCTATATAATGGGATTAGTTATTGTTTAACATGTCATTTCCAGCAGATTCACAGGACCGTACAGATAAGCCTGCCATTGGAGGGTTGGAGGCTTCCAATTCAGAAAAACTACACACACACACACACACACACACACACGGCTTCCAATTCAGAAAAACTACACACACACACACACACACACACACACACACACACACACACACTGGGGGTGTAGGACAGGAGGGATAAGACAGAACAAATACTAGAAAGGAAGAGGAGAATGTAGTTTTATAATTATGAACCACACATAATTTTATGTACTCGGCTGTATACATTCCCTGACTTAAATGAACAGTACAGAAAGTAAATTAGAACTAGAGTCAATTTTGTCTCCTCCTAGAAATTTGTCATGAACATTTCTTATGAAAAACTAGAGTTGATTTCACAGAAAGTGAAGGGTCATATGTTTTCTCTCACACGTGGAGGCTAGGGAGTAATCTAGAGAGTAATCGAGGGAGCAAAGGGACCTCAGATAGTGGAGGAGAAGCTCCCGTGGAGCCAGGGCGGTCTAGGGGAGAGGGAGGGAGGGTCAGTGAAGGAATCACTTCCACCCGCATTACCGACATATGTGAGAATACCAGTGCCAGCCCCAACGCCCCGCATGGAGGGGCCGCTGGGGGAAAGCCCGCCACGTGGTGTGCATGGGTGTCACTACCACTGTGACCTATATTATTTTGTGAGACTATAATGCACCAATAAAAGTATATAAAAAAAGAAGGCATGCCAGGCGTGGTGGCTCACGCTTGTAATCCCCGCGCTTGGGAGGCGGAGACAGGAGGATCGCGCAGGTTCGAAGCCAGCCTTGCTGGGTTAAGAGACCCTGTTTCCAAATAAATATAAAATAGGTCTGAGAGTATAGCCCGGTGGTAGAAGGCTTCCATCCCCAGTACCACCAAAAAAAAAAAAAAAAAAAGAAAAAAAAAGAAAAGAAGGCATTAAATAGGTCTCTTCCCTTCTTTGCTTTTCAGAGTATGCCTGTAACTGCTCCAGGGTTGGCAGCCTGGACGAGAAGCACTGCAATCAGACCACAGGGCAGTGTGAGTGTCGGCGAGGCTATCAGGGTCTTCGCTGTGAAGCCTGCGTGGAGGGCTTTTACCTGAACCTCACGTCCGGGCTCTGCCTGCCATGCCACTGCAGTCCGCAGGGGGCCCTGGGCATCCTCTGCAACAGGTAAGCAGCAGAGTGGAGGTGAAGTGCATTTTATTTTAGCAAGAGGGAAAAAAACTTCCTGTTCTCAAGGAGCTTAAACTCCTGTCTAGTTTAAGTAAAGGGGTAAGGGTGGTTAGCCGTTTATAGAATATGTGTACATTCTTATTCCTTTACTTAGTATGTCATATTTGATATAAAGATTTAAACTTTCTAGTTTACTGATTTAGTTCTTCAAAAGTATCTGGGACACCGGTTTTGCTTTGTGATGAGTTCTCTGAATTTCATGAAACAGTGTGTTGAAGAAGGAATCTGCTTCCTGTAAGGATTTTTAACTATTTCCAATGAAAATAGTCCCTATGTTTAATAGTTAAATATTCTTGTTATATTTATTAATAGGTGACTGGAGTTTAAGGACACTTGTTCTCTGGTTTATTTTTTTTCTCCTATCAAAATTCTAGGTTTTAGCTGGGCGCGGTAGAACTTGGGGGGCTGAGACAGGAGCATCACAGGTTCATGTCCTGCCTCAGCTGCTTAGTGAGGGCCTCTGCAACTTAGTGAGACCCTGTTCAAAAATAAAAAATAAACAATAGGGCTGAGGATAGAGCTCAGAGGAAGAGCCCTGGGTCCCAGCTTCGGCAACACACACACACACACACACACACACACACACACACACACTCAAGATTTGAACATCTAAGGTTTAACTTGGTTCTATTCACTTTTTAAAACTAGTGGCAAATAGACTGGCTTTACCCTATATACCAATATGTCTTTGAGGCCAAAACCCGATTAAATTACCTTTAAAATAATGTGTTTTTTGGAGTTGGCTTAACCTAGTGGAATCCTGCCTTGTAACCGGAGGTTTGCCTGCCTCTGCATAGGATCAGGAGTCTTTGGCCTTGAGTGAGACACTCACTAGTGTAACCTGGGTGTGAAACCAAAGCCGCTGCCGCTTAGGGGCATCTGCCTCTCACAAAGCCATTTCATGCCACTGACTCAGTTTCTCTCAAGGCTATTGTGAGGGTTAAATGAGTTGACCTATGTCAAATGCCTAGCACACATTGCTTAGTAAATTCTTGTTTGTTTTAATCTTAAAGAATATTTTTGGCTTAAATGAGGGAATTTTTTTTGTGTGTGTGTGGTACTGGGGCTGGAACCCAGAGGCTTTCTACCTCTGGGTTATACTCCCAGATCTTTTTTATATTTTATTTGGAAGCAGGGTCTTACTAAGTTGCCGAAAGCCTCACTAAGTAGCTGAGGCTGGCTTTGAACCCGCACTATCCTTCTGTCTCAGCCTCCCAAGCGCAGGGATTACAAGCGTGCGCCACCACGCCCGGCAAATGAGGGAATATATATATTTTTTATAGTTTGTAGCTATTTTTTAAAATTTAATTTAATTTAATTTTTTAATTGGTGCATTGTAGTCATATATCAATCACATTGGAGTACAAGACTTGAGAGGATATACAAGCACACATCATCCAATTAGCCCTCATCCAGCCCCCATCCCATTCCTTCTCCCTCCCTTGATCCCATGTTTGTTTGGTGATTAACTTTGATACATTTGTTTATGTATTTCTTGCGTTTTAAAGAGGCTCCATCCTCCCCTATTCCATACCCTCTGATTGGTCACCTTAGTTGCTTCACTATAGGGCCCTTTCTATAGCTCGACCTCTTCCTGTTGCCCCTTTCCTCCTTGTTATTGCTGATTAGGGGAAGCATCTGATTTTTATTTTCTACGATATTTCTCTGTGCATGCCGTGTTGCAAGTACCAATCCCACTCTTGACGGCCCACGTAGTGGCCTGGCTACCCGGTGGACTGATCCAGACCTCGCTGGCTCAAGCAGCGGCCTTGCCTCATGGGAAGCCCCGATTCTGGTCTCGCTGGTCCCAATACCAGCCTAACCCCTCAGCTGGCTCCGATCCTGGCCTCAGAGGCCCCAGTAGCGGCCTTGCCTCACGGCAGGCTCCGATCCCGGCCTTGCTGGCCCCGGCACTGGCCTAACCCCTTGGCAGACTCCGATCCTGGCCTCCAAGGCCCCAGCACCAGTCTTGCCTCACGGTAGGCTCTGATCCTGGCCTCACTGGCCCCAGCACCGGCCTAACCATGAGGGAATATTTTTAAGGAACCTTTAGCTGCTTGGCAAAAAAAAGTGCTTTATATTTCAGCAATAGGTATTTTAAATCCCTTATAAATCACATTGTATTATTGCATAAAATTATGTGCTTTTTATTAAAATATGGGAATGAACCTAATTACGAAGTTTATAATTTCAAATGAAATAATAATTAAGATTTTATGATGCTTGGTTTTTAAAAATAGTTTTTTGTCTTCACAGTAATTCTTCATATTTGGGTTACTAGGTCACAAAGATAGTAAGTGGCAAAGAAAGAATTCCAAATTAGGCATTCCTATTCTAAGTCCAGTGCCTTTTGTTTGTTTGTTTTGTTTTGGGTACTAGGTAAAGAACGCAGGGGCATTCTACATCTGAGCTACACTCACATCTCTAGTTCATCTTTTAGTTTGAAACAGAGTCTCTAAGTTGCTGGGGAACTCACTAAATTGCTGAGGCTTGTCTTCCTGTCTCAGCCTTCCCAGGACTGAGACTTCAGGTGCACTTCCAACCCTGGCTTAAATCCAGTATCTTTACCACCGCACCACGCAGCATTTTTAATGAGAAATTTGATAATCTCTCTATTTATTTGGTTTTTTTTTTTTGCAAAACTGGGGATGGAACCCACAGGCATTCTACCTCCAAGGTACACCCTCTTTAGAAAATTATTATTATTATTTTACTATTACTATTATTTGTGGCACTGGAAATTGAACACAGAGGCATTTTATCTCCAAGCTAACCCTGCAGCCTGATTTTATTTCTTATTTGGAAATAGGGTCTCATTAAGTTGCAGAGGGACTTCCTAAACTGTCAAGGCTGGCTTTTTTTTTTTTTTTTTTTTTTGGTGGTACTGGGGGTGGAACCCGGGGCTTTTTACCTCCGGACTATACTCCCAGACCTGTTTTATATTTTTATTTGAAAAAAGGGTCTCACTAAGTTACTAAGAGCCTCACTAAGTAGCTGAGGTTGGCTTTGAACCTGTGTGATCCTCCTGTCTCAGCCTCCCAAGTGCAGGGATTACAAATGTACGCCACTACGCCCGGCTTCAAGGCTGGCTTTGAACCTGCTATCCTCCTGTCTCAGCTTCCCAAGTACTAGGATTACAAGCATGTGCCACCATGCCCGGCTACAAATTATTTTTGACTTATTTTCCTCTGACAGTTAATGTTATTAAAAGTTTAATGCTTAAATGCTATCCTGAAAATAGAGAAGTAAATAAAGTACTAGAAAAGTAAGTACCTTGGACTAGTAATTTAAAGGTCTAGGGCAGGGATCTATAAATCATACATAGCTCCTGAACCCAAAGCAGCCCATAGCCTGTTTTAGCCTATGGAACATAGCCCCACCCATTTGTTTATGAATTGCATATGGCTGTTTTTGTGCTGTAGTAGCAAAATTGTCTAGTTGCAATAGAAACCACATGGCCTGCAAACCTAGAATATTTACTACATGGTATTTTTTATGTGGGTGTAGTACTAGAGATTGAATCCAGGGGCATTCTACCTCTGAGGTATACTTACAGCTGTTCTTTTTTGGAATAGGGTCTCAGTAAGTTGTGATGAGCTTAAGTTACTGAAACTGGCCAGGAACTTTTGATTCTTCTGTCTTAGCCTCCCAGGTATTGGGATTACAGATGTATACTACCATCCTTGGCTTATATGGTCTTTTAAGTAAAAAAAATGTTCCATCCTAACCTGGAAGTTTGACAACCTTTGGTTTATATAGTGGCTTATATCTAATCATGGTGGGTTTTGCTAGGTAACAAAGTAACTTTAGGCAAGTTACTTCTTTTAAGCATCTTAATCTTTTAATTTGTGAAATGGAAATAATCCATGTCCTTCCTCTTGCTTAGTTTTTTCTTAAGGATAAGACAAAATAATGTATATATAAATATTTGTAAGCTACAATTGCTAGATATAACAAAAATAATAAGAACAGATAAAGTACTAATTTTTGAGCATGTACTGTATGCCAGGGTGCTGTGCCAACTGCTTATCTCATTTAATCTTCATGGAAACTCCTTGAGGAGAGCACTATTATTTTCCTACTTTGAATATGAAAATTCTGATGTTTGGAAGGGATAGTTAATTTGCCCCATTTTGTACACTAAAGTTGACATTCAGTCTGATTGAACAAATGTAATATACAAGTACAAAGAATGACTTTACAGTTAATGTTTTTCCTAAAACAAAGCTGCTTGGCACTTAAAATCCAAAAATCTCTAAATTATTTATTGTTCAATATTTTTTGGCTGATGATTAGATAAAATTATGTTTATGGCCAAGACTTACAAAAAAGCCATATAATACATTTTAAATAAAATGATGTGTGAGAAATCTGTGTTAAATTCTAGTTATAATTGGTGGAATCTGAATCACATGTAGACAATTTGAAAGCCACACCAAATAGCAACAATAAGATGTAGCTGTTGATAGACTTAGAAATTACTCTTGATATGGAAGTGATATTTAAAAATTTTACATCCTAATCCAGAAGTTTGTTACATTTGTAGGGTTCTTGACTATGTCTTAGTTCACTGTAGTAGCTTGGTTAGTTTTGTTTTTGTTTGGTGTTGGGGATCAAACCCGGGCCTTGTGCATGCTAAGCATGTGCTCTAACACTGAGCTTCTCCTCCAGCTCCAGTCGTTTTGATTGTATTTTTTTTTAAATCAGGAATGGTGGATAATAGATCCTTTATTAGCATCACATATAGAATGTTGTATTTTCAGCCGGACATGGTGGTGCACGCCTGTGATCCCCGCACTTGGGAGGTGGAGACAGGAGGATCATGTAGGTTCGAAGCCAGCCACGCTGGCTTAAGAGACCCTGTTTCCAAATTAAAAAGTATAAAAATAGGTCTGGGAGTGTAGCCCGGAGGTAGAAGGGTTTCCAGGAACCCCAGTACCACCAACAAAACAAAACAAAACAAAAAGGATGTTGTATTTTCAGCAATGAATGATTGATGCTTAACAGGAGGTAAAAGATACCCATATCATTACCTGCTGTCTGTGGACCATTTTCTGTGTGTACCTGCTAGGTTCTGTTATCCTTAGTTGGTTTCTTTATTAATGTGAGCACACATAAGTTTATATTATCTGTACAATATCAAAGTATGTTGATTTATCAAACCTTTTACATCTTCTTTTAGTGAAATCTGGTAAAACCGTACTTCCTCTGCAGCCCATACAAGTAATGGCTATTTGCTCTCTCTTACTCCTCTCACTTTTGGGACTGGAGTTGGAATAGCTACCTTATACCTCGTATCACTCCAAGAGTGCTCTCCCTTCCTCCTTCCTAAAAGCCCCGTCTCTGAAGTTCATGGCAGCTGTTCTACCTCCTTGTTGCTGTTATCACTCTTGGGCACCACCCCTTATTTCTTACACACAACTTACTCTTGTCTCTCTGACGCTACACCTGTCACAGTTCTGGATGAATGCATTATCTATAGATAATTCTAACAATACTTTGGCCTCTCAGTTTCTTCTCTTCCAATGATCCTTCCTTCATTCCTTCCTTGGTATTGGGATTAAACCCAAGGGCTTTCACCCTCTTAGCTACACCCTACCCCCTTTTATTTATTTATTTTGAAACAGGGTGGTACTAGGTTGCTGAGTATATTGCTCATGGGTTTCTGAAGGTGTCCTCAAACCTGCAATCCTCACTCAGCCTCCACCATATTCAGGGGAATTTGACCTATGAGCGGCAACCCCAACACCACTTGATTCTTTATTTTGAAACAGAGTCTCACTAAGTTACAGAAGGCCTCACTAAGTTGCTGAGGTTGGCCATAAACCTGTGATCCTCCTATCTCAGCCTCCCAAGTACTAGGATCACAAGCTTTCTCTTACTTGTACTATTTCTTGTTTGTCTTTGGCCTCAAGGATTGGAATATTACATTTTGTGATAAATGATTACTTTTGTTTGGGTTACTGCAGAATAAATTTTTAAAAATATTACTTAAAAATGTCGAACATCCACATGTGGATTTCTGGTTGCAGCAAGATGGTAAACAAATATTAGAGAACCTTTCCACTTCACCTTTGGCTGAGCCCCCGCACTTTGTTGAACACATTAGGTCTACCTTGATTTTTTAAAAAAAATAACCATCTCCAACGAACACGCTGTTTCCTGGAAATAAAGCTCTCCTCTACAAAAAGAATAAAGATGGCTTATGGGAAAAGATCTCTTCTCCAGGAAACCAAATATAGGAATTACCAAAGAAAGTAACTTTGGGGCAAGACAAAGACCATTGGTGGAACTCGGAAAGAAATGAAGTTGGAATCTACATCCGTTGACTCCTAGGTTTTCTCTATTCAGTGTCTTTCAAATGACTTTCAAAATAAAATCTTATTTTGGCAAAAAAAAAAAAAACAGTCGAACAATTTATTAGACCAAGCAGTACATCACAAAAGTTGTCCAAAAGCCTATACTTACAGAAAGTTTTCACAAGGAAGGGATAGGAGCTCTGTGGATTCTGTAAAATGATTAAGTTCTGCATTTATTTGAACCAGAAATGAAGTTAAGTTGACATGAGACTAGAGCAGACATGGAAAGCTGTAGGCTACGTGCTTTGCAAGAACATATGGGTGAATTCTGAGGAAATGCCTCTGTGTTCTGCTCCACTATAAATTATGTGTGGGTGGGTAAAAGTCAGCCTTCTGTTACTGTGACAAAATACCTGGGACAATCAACTTTGAGGAGGAGAGATTTATTTTGGCTTACAGTTTCAGAGGCTCCAGTCCACCCTTGGCTGGCTCTATTGCTTTGGGCCTGAGGTGAGGGGGAACATCACGGTGGAAGGTGTCGTGAAAGAAAACTGCTCTGAGGCTCAGGTTAGCCAGGGAGGAGGTGGGAAGGGGGATGGATGTGGACAAGATGTGGTCCCCAATGCGTGCCCCCAAGGACTTCTCCCTTCAACTAGGCCTCACCTCCTCGAGTTCCCACCACTTCTCAACAGTCCACTCAGCTTTGAATCCATCAGTGGATTAGAGACCAGAGCCCTCGTGACCCATTAAGTCCCCAAAGCCCCAGCTCTGAACACGATGACATTGACCTCTGATACATCGCAGACCCAAACCGTGACAGCAGGTAGTGTGCCGCACAGGAGAAGGGCAGTGGACTCTGGAATGGGTAGACTTGGGTTCCGGTCTGGGTTTAGCCACTTACTAACTGGGTAATAGCTCAGTAATTAGATTAACAACTTGGGTAAGCTACTTGTCCTCGCCGAGCCTCAGTGGTTTCATCTGTAAAACAGGATTATATATCTAACTTGAAGGATTTATTTGACAATTTAGGTGTGCATGTGTATGTGTCCATTTACCTGTGACAAGTACATGGAATCAGTTTCATAACTCCCTAGGAGTTAAATCTGGTGTATTTATTTACTTATTTTTGGTTTGATGAGGTCTCAAATGTTTACCAGGCTGGTCTTAATCTCCTGGGCTTAAGCAATTCTCCTGCCTCTGTTTCCCAGGTGCTAGGCCTACAGGTGCATGCCACCACACCCAAATGTTTTTGTTTTTGTTTTTTTTTTGGTGGTGGTACTGGGGATGGAACCCAGGGTCCTTCTACCTCCAGGCTACACTCCCAGACCTATTTTATATTTTATTTGGAAACAGGGTCTCTTAAGCCAGCTGAGGCTGGCTTTGAACCTGAGCAATCCTCCTGTTTCAGCCTCCCAAGCGCAAGGATTACAAGCGTGCGCCACCACGCCCGGCTGTCACCCAAATGGTTTTCTTTTCTTTTATGTTCATAAAAACTCTATTACAGCCGGGCGTGGTGGCGCACGCTTGTAATCCCCGCGCTTGGGAGGCGGAGACAGGAGGATCGCGCAGGTTCGAAGCCAGCCGTGCTGGCGTAAGAGACCCTGTTTCAAAAATATAAAATAGGTCTGGGAGTGTAGCCCGGAGGAAGAAGGGCTTCCAGGAACCCCAGTACCACCAAAAAAACAAAAAAACAAAAAAACAAAAAAACAAAAAAAACCCCTCTATTACACTATTTTAAAATTGGAAATTCTATATTTCATAATAATAATAGCTAAAATTAATTGAACACATGCTAGGACATATCCTGAGCACTTTGTAGTTATTGCTTCATGTAAGCATCATAGCTGCCATGAGAGACAGGCACTGCTTTTGTTATTCTCATTTGTTCAGGAAAACAAGTGCAGTGATGTAGTCTGCCTTATTTACTCGGTGATAGCCAGTAAGTAAAAGAGTTAAGACTGATTCGGGCATGGTGGTGCTTCCCTGTATTCCCAGTACTTGAGAGGATGATACAGAAGGATGGCAGGTTTGAAGACAGTTTCAGCAAGTAATGAGACAGACTCTCTCAGCAACCTGACAAGACCACGTTTCAAAATAAAAATAAAATAGGGCTGGGGTGCATAGGTTGGAGGTAGAATGCCTCTGGGTTTAATCCTCAGTACCACGCATACACACACAAAAAAGAGTTAAAACTAAAATATTTGTAATGTAGATCTAGAATATATACTCCCATCCACTATGCTGTGGTACAGCCTTTCTTAAAACCCAGGTACTAAGCCGGGCGTGGTGGCGCACGCTTGTAATTCCCGCGCTTGGGAGGCAGAGACAGGAAGATCGCGCAGTTTCGAAGCCAGCCGTGCGCTCTGGCTTAGGAGACCCTGTTTCCAAATAAAAATGTGAAAATAGGTCTGCGAGTGTAGCCCAGAGGTAGAAGGGTTTCCGGCAACTCCAGCACCACCCACCCACCCACCCAAACAAACAACAAAAACAAAAACAAAAACAAAAAACAGGTATTAAGCAAAGAGTGAGTATTGTAGGAAACTCTGACGCTGTGACTTAGACCACTACTTATTTTCTAGGTATATCTTCCAGTTATCTTCTGGTAATAAGACCCTGACCCTGTAGGGAGGTAAATAACTCTTCCTGATAATTGCTAATACAAATTTGGCTTAGTAGAAATTTGGAGCATGAGAGGATCAGCCCTTTGATAAACAAATATCATTTGCAATATGTGTTATATTGCCTTCTTTTTGTATTGGGCACTTTGGAGTAAAAACAATATTGTGTTCACTCTTGTCAAGAAACATAATCTTTGAAAAACTAAAGGCTACAAATAACTAGGACACAAAACAAAATAGCTCTTAAATATATGCTTAACCTGTAAGTAGAGTTGTTTAGAGGAGTAATAGAGCAAGGGTAAACTTAAAAAACAAGGAGAGGTCTTCCAGAGGAGGATGGAACTGAAATGTGCCTTATAGGGTGTGATTTAGGGGAGGCAGAGAGATAAGACCTTATCAAGAGAAAAACTCATAAAAATCCAAGTGAATTTCCCAAAAATATACAAGGAGACAAGAAATATGATCTCTAAACACCTACTCAAATTCTCTTCTGTCTTGACCTTCTTGTTTTCTTTAAAAAATAAAATTGGAGTCATTTCCATCCTAGTTTTCTCACACATTGAAAGTCAATGGAACAAACAACTGGCTTTTAAAAAATTCATTTCCCTGTTCTTTATGTCCATGTCGTCCAGTGGGAGTTCCATACGAGGGTAGATTGTGGCCGCGGGAGCCAGATGTGGGTTGAACAAGGCCTTTGTGTGCAAACACAAGTCCTTTATGTACTGACAGATGGCCGTCCCCCATGGCACCACGGTGTTCTGACCTGGATAATTGGAAAGAGTTGGTCTATAATATCTGAACTTTTTGTTTTTGCTTTTGGAACACATAATGTTTTCTTGTTTCATTTATTGACATATTAACAAATGAATGAATAATTTTTTTTCTCAAAACACAGTATGCCTAGTGAAAGCCTGAATCTTTTCATATAATATTTAAAATATTGTCAGGTTTGGCCGGGCGTGGTGGGGCACACTTGTAATCCCTGCACTTGAGAAGCTGAGACAGGAAGATTGCGCAGGTTCGAAGCCAGCCTCCGCTGGCTTAAGAGACCCTCTTTCCAAATTAAAAAAAATATATAAAATAGGTCTTGGATTGTAGCCCGGAGGTAGAAGGCCCCTGGGTTCCATCCCCAGTACCACCAAAAAAAAAAAAAAAAAAAAAAAAAAAAAAAAAAAATATATATATATATATATATATATATATATATATATATATCGTCAGGTCTGACTTTATATATAGGTAATTATAGACTGATTTGATATATTATTATTATTGCTAGGGATGGAACCAAGGGGCATTCTACTTCTGGTATACACTCCAAGACCTATTTTATACTTTATTTGGAAACAGGGTCTCACTAAGTTGCTAAAAGCCTCACTAAGTAGCTGAGGCTGATTTCGAATCTGCATGATCCTCCTGTCTCACCCTCTCAAGTACTGGGATTACAAGTGTGTATCACCATGCCCGGTTTGAGATATTTTTAATAAAATGATAGGTTAGTGTACAAGATGCATCATTTTAGACTGCCTTATTAAGATAATAAAGAATTTCTGTAATGCTCAAGTATCTTTTCCTATAAAACCTATGGTTGCTGCTATAAGATGTATTTTGAAATATTTACTATGTTGTATATGGTATATTTTGAAATATTTACTATGTTGCATTTTTAATCATGGGTCTATGCTCCAAGATAGAAGGTAAATTTTACTTATGAAGTAAACCAGTATGAAAATAAATTTCAAGCCAGGCATGGTGGTGCATGCTTATAATCCCAGTACTTGGGAGGCTGAGACAGGAGGATTGCACAGGTTCGAAGCCAGCTTCAGCTATTTAGTGAGGTTCTCAGCAACTTAGTGAGACCCTGTTTCCAAATAAAAAGTATAAAATAGGTCTGGGAGTGTAGCCCAGAGGTAGAAAGCCCTTGGGTTCCATCTCCAGTACCAAAAAAGAAAGAAAGAAAAAAGAAAGAAAGAAAGAAAGAAAGAAAGAAAGAAAGAGAGAAAGAGAAAGAGAAAAAAAAAGAAATTTCAAATAGAAAGATCACAAAACACCTCTAAGGCTCACATTCATTTAGGGCTCTGAAAATCTTCTGTTTTAAACTGGGCGTGGCGGCACACACTTGTAATCCCCGCGCTTGGGGGGCTGAGACAGGAGGATCACACAGGTTTGAGGCCAGCCTCAGCTACTTAGTGAGGCTCTCAGCAACTTAGTGAGACCCTGTTTCCAAATAAAATATAAAAAAATAGGTTTGTGAGTATAGCTCAGAGGTAAAAAGCCTTTGGGTCCTAGTATCACAAAAAATTTAAAAAAATTAAAAATCTTCTGTTTTATAATACTTGGGAATAATAGCTGTGTGTGCAAACTTGTATATATTACTTTGTCCAAAATTCTGGAAGATCAAGCCTGGTGTGGTGGCTCATGCTTGTAATCCCAGTGCTTGAGAGGCTGAGACAGGAAGATTGCACAGGTTCAAAGCCAGCCTCAGCTACTAAGTGAGGTTCTCAGCAACTTAGAGAGACCTGGTTTCCAAATAAAGTAAAAAATAGTTCTGAGAGTATAGTCCGGAGGTAGAAAAGCCCCTGGATTCCACCCCCCCCCCAGTACCACAAAAAAAAAAGTTTTTTCTTTGTTTGTTTTTATGCTACTGAAGATTGAACTCTACCACTAAGCTATATCCCCAGCCTTTTTCTTTTTTTTTGTTTTACTTTGAAACAGGGTCTCACTAAGTTACTGAGGCTAGCTTTGAACTTGTGATCTTCCTGTCTCATCTTCCCAGATACTGGGATTACAACCATTTTCCACTATGCTGGCTAAGAAAAAAGAATATAACATACTCTTATGCTAGTTCATAGGAAAATAAAACAAAGCCTTATATCTTTAATTTTATTTTAATAATAACTTTATTCTGTACACCAATTGTTATTCCTGCAGTTATAACATTCTCAGGCTTAAATTGCTCTTTTTTACACTTCAGTATTTTTTCCTTGAAAGTGGAATTTTTAAGGGGAGATAATATCAGGCAAAAGTAGGTAACTCATCTTAATCTTTATACTGCCATAATTCATTTTTTTTATAAATGTTTGTACAATGTCAAATGATTTGTGTCTTAGAAGGCATATTAAGCACATCAAGCCAGGTATCATGTTAAGTTCAAGGAAACACAAGTTATACTAAGTTTGAATGTTATTAAATGATTAGAGAGGAATTTGTTTAGAAAAAGATACTGAGTAAACCATTTAAGTGAAAGTAATATACATCTAGTATTGGCTGAAAAGCTCTGTGCTTTTCAGCGCATTTCTGTCTTAAAGCCTCCATTTGATACTGGGCATAATTTGCCCTGTTGGTCGTTTAATTATTTACTAGATATCAGCTGTAGTTAAATGAATGGAAAAATAACACATCTTTTCCCCCAGCTATTGGTGTCTTTTGTGAACAAGATGTCACAATGAGTTCATATTACTGTTGAACAAACATGTTATGCTGTCCCTAAACCTACTATTTGTTTTATTTTATTCAGCCAGTTTGGTATTTTAACATTTTGTTATTAAAAGATCTTTTATCTTCTTTCTCAGAGGCTCTCTCCATCTGCAGATATATATATATATATATATATATATATATATATATATATAGTATTTGGTATCAAGGTATTTATTTATTTAATATATATTATTTATTTTCTTGATATCTAACACTATATTTATGTGTAAGTACTTTTTTGGCTTCAGTGTTTATTGTATAAAATTGTGTACAATAGTGAAGACAAAAATACAAACAAAACCACACAGATTTGTTGCATAAAATATTGAACAAATGGTTATGTCCTTTTATAACCCAATGTGACATAGAAACATTGTCAAGAACACCCAACGTACAAGTACTTTAATAAACCTTGTGAGAAATAAAACATAAATGAGAAAATGGGTGTTATTCTAAAGGAACTTCTGATCTAGTAAGGGCACTAAGAATCATATAAAAGCTGTAATACCAAGTAAAAAATTAACCATATTACAAATATAAAGATAAAATGTTAAGGAAACTAAGAAGCAGGAACATTACTTTTATTAGCTGGAAAAACCAGAGCTAAATTCATCGGGGAGGCAGCATTTGGCCTGTTTTGAAGGCGGGAAAGGCCTTTAGACATACAGAAGTGGGACAGGTGGGAAGGGAACAGGACACAGAGGAGGACTGTCGCCGAGATGTGCTCACTCAGGATGTGGCGGAGAAGAGAAGGGCGGGAGATGAACGGGGTAAGCCCCGGAGTCGGCCGCAGGGGGCACGGAGTGCCATACAGATGCTTTGGTTTTGCCCACTACACAATGTTTTAAGCAGGAGAAGGATTAGCACTGTGTTAGAGCAGTAGTAGAATGTGTGTAGATGTAACAAGGAGCAATCGGAGGCGGACAGAAAACGAGCAAAGGCCCAACACAGGGTACAAGCGAGAGCGGAGAGAATATTGAGAGAATGGAGAATAGTGGGATTGGCCATGTGCCGTGGTAGGCGGCAGTATCTCTGAACACCATCCTCTAGGAATTTTGTCCTTTTTGCATTAGTATGCAGACACAAATCTAAGTTTGTACTTCTCAGGTGAAGTTATGGACATGCTCAGTCCCAGGTTTCTTCTTGGGCCCACACCTCTCCATGTGCCTGCTTTTCTTCCTTTGTGGCAGGCTGCGGGAACTGGATTTCTCCCACCCACTGTATTCCAGGGGATTTTTGTCCCCTATGAGCCTTGCTGCTGGACGTTAAACAGTGTCCCCCATATTTACATTCTTTCTGTGTTGCTTAAAATAAAACCTAAGGGACCTTTACCTTTTAAGTGTTTAAAAAATTGTTAATCATTGTTCATCTTTATAAAGAGGCTTTTGGGGGTAGCAACCTTAATAGATATGGGGGAAACTGAAAGTTTATATAATTGACAAACTTTTGCACAAACAAGGTTCAAATATAGTCATACCTCTGATTTAACTTTCAATTAATTGATCTGACCCCCGTATACCTCCATAGCATATAGCGCAGTACTCTCCTTTTGAGGGAACTCATTCTCCCATGGTTAAATACTAACTATCCTGTACCTCTAGGGGCCAATCCTTCTGTGATCCGAGGTATAAAGGGAACATGGTTCTGACTGGTCCACCAATACTGTTGTTTCTCACTGTTCCACGAATTGCTAGGTGGAAACCTAGTCCCCGAACAACCTACTGCAATGGTGCTTCAAAGTGGTCCAGATCCTTGCAGAATCAGCACTTTTTTTTGGGCGGGGGATGAATCTATTCCCTTAATACCAAGTTCTTTCAAGGATGCTCTAAATCGGGGTTTCTAAGTTACAGAGCTCAACAATCAACTCCTTCAGTTTACTCAGGCAGCCATTTCCCAGTGTGCACGCCCGTCCAAATAGGACTGGTTGAGGGTGTTTTTTAGAATCGTTTCACTGACAAACCCAATCCTCCTCTCTCTCCAGAAGCGAGGCACCTTAGCCATTCAGTGCACAAAGGGTCCTGCTAACCCGTGTCTCAGGACAGTAGGGCCTGTTTGCTCTGCGTGTGCTCTCTACTGGCGTAACTAAGGGCAGCCGAACTCAGTGCCTCACAGTCACGAAGATCTGCTTCTGCCCAAATGGCAAAGCAATTGTGAGGTTCTGTTGCTAAAGAAGAAAGAAACCACACTTGTAATCTCCAGTTAAACGTCTTGCTAATAGAGCATTTCATTACACTTAAGAAGTTTTTAAAAAGTCCTAAAAACATCATATTTTCTGATCTGTAGTCTGACTTTTTTCTGAGACAAAAATACCACATAAGTTGGCAAATGCTACTAACATTATTACTGTAGGCCAAAATCTAAAATGCTTGGGACCAGAAGTATTTTAGACTTTGGAGTTTTTCAGATTTGAGAATATTTGCATAGACCTTACCAATTGAACATCTCTTATTGAAAAATCCAAAGTCTGAAATGCTGCAAAATTCACATAAAAGTTTTTTCTGGTGGTACTAGGGATTGAACCCAAGAGCACGGTACCACTTAACTACATCCAAACCCCTTTTTACTTTTTATTTTGAGACAGGGCCTTGCTAAATTGCCCAGGATGAACTCAAATTTATGATCCTTATGCCCTCAGCTTCCTGAGTTGCTGAGATTATAGGCACATGCCACCATACCCGGGCAAAATCCAAAATTTTTTGAGTATCATATCTGTGCTCAAAAAGTTTCAGGCCAGGCATGGTGGGCACACCTACAATCCCCATTTGTGGGAGGCCGAGACAGGAAGATCGCAGGTTTGAAGCCAGTCTCAGCAACTTAGGGAGGCCCTCAGTAATTTAGGGAGACCTTGTTTCCAAAAAAAAAAAAAAATAATAATAATAAACAGGTTTGTTGGTATAACTTGGAGGTAGAAAGCCCTTAGGTTCAATCTCCAGTACTACACACACAAAAGATTTTGGATCCGATTTTTGTATTATGGATGGTCAGCCTTATAAAATCATCAACTAGAATTTATGGTGTTGACATTTATTGAATGTTTACTTTCTGCAACACTAAGTGCTTTATATATATACTAAGTTGTAAGAATTAAATAACAATAAATTGAAATGTTATTCTCATTTTACAGCTGAAGAAACTGAGACTTACTTTGCTTTAAAACAGACAATGACTAAGTGGTAGGAACCAGCATGTCTGACTTGCCTACCTTCATTAGGTCCCAGTGTTTGTTAATTGCCTTTACATTTGGCTTGTTAATTGACTTTAAGTTGGGCTCTTATACAGATTCTTTTTTTGGTACTGGGGATCGAATCCAGGGGCATTCTGCCTCTGAGCCATATCTTAGCCCTATTTTATTTTTATTTTGAAACAGGGTCTCACTGGGTCGATGAGAGTCTTACTACTTGCTCAGGCAGGCCTTGAACCTGTGATCCTCCTTTCTCATCCTCCCAAGTACTGGGATTACAGGTTTGTACCACCATGCCTGGCTATCATACAGATTCCTACCATGAAAAATTGTCACTTGAATAATAACATTAAATGATATGTATAACATCAATAATATCATATAGATATCATGTACCCCCCATATGATGAGATGAGAATGGGTACATTCTATAATTTTCTTCTTCAAAATTCATAACCTTAGTTTAATTGTGATAAGACATCAGGAAAACCAAGCTGATATGGATTGGAACCTGGAGCAAAAGAAGGACATTAGTGGGAAAATGTTACTTTAATAGAAAATGTTAATAGAATTATTATTTGGAGAATTCGATGGATGGTATTGCTATTTTATTTTGAGAGAAAAGTTGGTCTTAGTGGTAATTCTTAGCCTTAAATGTAGAAAAGAAATTAGGATAAGGAAATAAACTTATTTCTTGGTGAGAGGTCTTGCTATTTTAAATATAAGGCATCCTGGCTAACATATACAGTCAAAATCATAGTCTGATTTAATACCCCTTTTTCTCTGAAAATTTAAAAGAAGAGCTTCTAGAACTATGTTAGCAGACTTAGGCTGAAATAGAAGGACTCTTGTTTCCACAAAGAAGGCTTTGTCTTCCCATGTCCCTTGAAAGAACATTAAATCACCATGACTTTCCATCTCAGATTTTTTTTATAGCAAGAAATATATTTTTTAGAGGGTAGAGAGAAATACAGGACTATTTAATTTTTTTTTCTTCCTGGATGTAATTTTCACTCAAAATATCTGTATTTGTGAATTCTGGAGATTTTTTTCTAAATTTCCTACGAAAAGGGACACAAGTACTTTTTTTTGTGGTACTGGGGGGTGGAACCCAGGGGCTTTCTACCTCCAGGGTACACTCCAGTCGTATTTTATAATTTATTTGGAAACAGGGTCTCACTAAGTTACTGAGAGCCTCACTAAGTAGCTGAGGCTGGCTTCGAACCTGTGCGATCCTCCTGTCTCAGCCTCCCAAGCACTGGGATTACAAGTGTGCGCCACCACGCCTGGCTAGGGACACAAGTGCTTTTAGTCATAAATATTGTGACATTTGAACTATATACTATTTGTTAATAATTATAAATTTTGTTATTATGTTTCTGTATAGATTAAATAAATTCTCTGGTAACACACATTCCATGTGTTTCAACAGTATGAGGTTTTAAAAAATTAAAAATTTAACAGATTCATAAAAACATAAAAATTTTACATGTTAATGGAGAATGTGGTATTTCATTATGTGTATACATTGTATAACATTTAAATCAATTTAAACATATCTAGCTCTTCAAACATTTACAATTTCTTAATGGTGAAAACATTCAAAATCCTTATTTCTAGCTTTTGAAAATATAGAGTAAGTACATAACTGTTACCTATGCTCGCTGTACTGTACAGTTGTACACCAGAACTACTTACACTTAGCCAACTGTAGTTAGTACACAATGGTTACTTTCCCTACCCCTCCTTCCCTCAGCTTCTGGTAACCACCACTATACTCTCAATTCCTATGAGATCAACTGTTTATTATCCACATATGAAGGATCATGTGCTACTTTTCTTTCTGTGCCTGGCTTATTTCAATTAACACAGTGATCTCCAGTTCCACCCATATTGTCTCAAAATGACAGAATTTCATTCTTGCATATTACTGAATAGTATTCTTTTGTGTGTATTTCATTATCCATTCATTAATTGGTATGGTCAGTTAGGTTTGTTTGCATTTCTTGGCTATTGTGAATAGTGTTGCAATAAACATGGGAGTGTAGATGTTTTTTCAGTATACTGATTTTATTTGCTTTAGATGTATACCCAGTAGTAGAATTGTGGTATCATGTGTTAATTCTATTTTTAATGTCTTAGAAACTTTTAAAGCTATTTTCCATGATGGCTATACTAATTTTAATTCTAACCAACAGTATGCATGCAAGTGTTGCCTTTTCTTTTTCGGGCTTTTTTTTTTTTTTTTTTTTTTTGCTGGTCTGGGAATGGAACCCAGGAGCATTCGACCTCCAAGCTACACCCCCTGCCCTATTTTTACTCTTTATTAATTTATTAATTTATTAATTTATTATTATTATTATTATTTTGGTGGTAGAGGCTTTCTACCTCTGGGCTATACTCCCAGAACTATTTTATATTTTATTTGGAAACAGGGTCTCACTAAGTAGCTGAGGCTGGCTTGGAACCTGTGTGATCCTCCTGTCTCAGCCTCCCAAATGTGGGGATTACAAGCATGCGCCACCATGCCTGGCTTACTCTTTATTTTGAAACAGGATCTCATTAAGTTGCGGAGGGCCTCACTAAGTAGCTGAGACTGTCCATGAACCATTATCTTCCTGTCTCAGCCTCCCAAATGCTGGGATTACAAGCATGTACCACCATGCCCGGCTTCACTGGGGTTTTAAAGCTTCCTGTTGTGTTTGTAAATTCAGTAGGTTTCCAGGGAAGGCTAATTACTAATATCCATAAAGTCCTATACAATTAATAGTGCTCGTTTTTTTTTCTCTAGTTTAATTCTAACAACAACTCTGAGAGGTAGATAGGGATGATTATCCACCAAATTATGGATGAGAAGTATCACATACATCAAAAAGATATATGTGATAAGCCTAAGTTGGGATGATCATTAACTACCAGAATGAGGAGAGTGAGTTCAAAGTCTTCTAAGACTATCTCGTGTTCTTTCACATCATTAAATCCCATGGCATACATTGCTAGGTTAATATATGCCTCTGTGCTCTAGGTCAGGGATTCTTAACTTCAAGGAGGTACACATTAAAAAGTATTCAGGAGCCGGGCGTGGTGGCGCACGCTTGTAATCCCTGTGCTTGGGAGGCGGAGACAGGAGGATTGCACTGGTTCGAAGCCAGCCTCGCTGGCTTAAGAGACCCTGTTTCCAAAAAAATATATAAAATAGGTCTGGGAGTGTAACCCGGAGGTAGAAGGGGTTCCAGGAACCCCAGTACCACCAAAAACAAACAAACAAAAAGTATTCAGGAATAAGTGCCTGATTCTGTGGAGACATTCTATAACATTGGATCGATTCTTAAAAAATACTATCCAGTTTAGCCGGGTGTGGTGGAGACAGAGACAGGAGGATCACAGTTCGCAGATAGCCTCAGTTATTTAGTGAGGCCCTTCACAACTCAGTGAGACCCTGCTTCAAAAATAAAAAGACCAAAAAAAAAAAAAATAGTGCTGGGGATGTAGCTCGGAGGTAGAATGCCCCTGGGTTCCATCCTCAGTAACGCAAACAAACAAACAAACAAACAAAGAAACAAACAAAAACCACCCAGTTAGTTTTATTCCAAATACTGTAGAAGAAGGATATGACAATGCTTTTTATGTGGCCAAAAACTTTAATGAAAATGCAGTTGATATTATCAATAACAAACCCTTTCATTTGTCAATTTCCAATTCATCCATTATGGTTATTTTATTAATTTTTACTTTTGCTGGTCTTTAATTGATTTTTAAAGGGTTCAGCAATTGAATAGAGTGTCCAGCAAAAGATGTTGTGGCTATTTAAAGAAAAATTTTTTACAGGGAACTATATTTGTTTTCTTTTCTTTTCTTTTTTTTTTGTGGGTCTGGGGGTGGAACCCAGGGGTATTTGACCTCCAAGCTACACCCCCTGCCCCATTTTTTATTATTTATTTTGAAACTGGGTCTCCCTGAGTTGCAGAGGGCCTCACTAAGTAGCTGAGGCTGTCCGCGAACCGCGATCTTCCAGGTCTCAGACTCCCGAATGCGGGGATTATAAATCTGAACCACCACGCCCGGCTAACCATATTTGTTTTCTTGACTGACCTATTTGTCTGAAGAAGCTGCATAATCCAGAAGGGGTAGCAGGAGGAACAGAAGGAAATCAGCATTAATGAACACCATTAAACTTCCCCATCTTCTCAGAACAACTCATCCATCTTTCTCTTTGAGGCTAAGTTACTTAGCAACATGGTATAACTAATAATTGGCAGAATTTAGATTCAAGCCCAAGACTATCTGGCTCCAAGGCTCTTCCTTCTGTGCTCTGAAACAGAATGGGCAAGATTAGATATGGCCGTGAGTGTCTCAGTGTAAGGGCAGGGCTGGGTATGGGTGAGCACGATTCATCAATTTGGGTGCTGGCCTATGGAAACTTAAATCTAAAAATCAGATTTGGGCTACAATGAAAATAAATGTTGCGGAGAATGCAACATGAAATAATGAGAGTAGACACAGAGAACCATTTGAAAAGAAAAGACAGAAATGAGGACATTATGAGTGTCGAAGCTGAGTCTGTGGTTTGAGGTATTAGAATGTCCGAGTTGCTGAGCTGTACAGCAAGCGTTTGGCATAGGGGAGGCCTGGAAGCAAGTGTCGTGGACCAGTCATTGGGTGAGTAGTGGGGAGGCAGGACAACTGGGGCTAGGGGCCAAGCATTGAGAAACTAGGGACAACCACTGTACTTCAGTCACAGGGAGCAGAAAGATCAAAGGTCAACAGAAGTGGTAGCAAATGGGCTTCATGACAGACCACTGGTCTGTCAGGTGAGAGCGATACCAAATTAACAGTTCAGTACTAAGCCTGGAGGTAGAAATTAAGTCGTTTTACTGGTCAGCAATAGGGATATAAAAATAGAGTGAAGCCAGGCATGGTGGCACATCTTGTAATCCCTGCGCTTGGGAGGATGAGACAGGAGGATCGTGCAAGTTCGCAGCCAGCCTCCGCTGGCTTAAGAGACTCTGTTTCCAAATAAAAAATATAAAATAAGTCTGAGAGTGTAGCCTGGAAGGAGAAGGCCCCTGGGTTCCATCCCCAGTACCACCAAAAAAAAAAAAAAAAAAAAAAAAAGAGAGAGAGAGTGAAGTACATACAGTGGTATTTTCCCAGTTAATCCTGTACAGTGATTCTCTGATTATGACTCTCAGACTAGCAATATTAGCACAACCTGGGAATTGGTTAGAAATGTAAATTCCCAGGCCCAACCCAGAACTGTAGAACCAGAAGCTCTAGGCCCAACAACCAGCGTTACAACAAACCCTTCAGATGATTCTGATCTGTATTAACATTTTAGAACCACTGCTCTAGTGGACACTATGCTGTCTCCCTAAACCTAAGGTCGACTTATACACAGAAGAAAACAAGGAGCCGGATATGGTGGCGCACACTTGTAATCCCAGCATTTGGGAGACTGAGACAGGAGGATCACGGTTTGCGGACAGCCTTAGCTATTTAGTGAGACCCTTTGCAACTCAGTGAGACCTGGTTTCAAAATAAAGAATAAAATATAGGGCAGGGGGTGTAGCTCGGAGGTAGAATGCCCCTGGGTTCTACCCCCAGACCCGGAAAAAAAAAAAAAAAAAAGAAAACAAGGACTAAAAAAAGGAAGACTTGATGGGCCACTGTGACCTCTATTCTTTGTTTACATGAAAATTATATAAACTGAGCTGGGTGTGGTGGCACACATTTGTAATCCCAGTACTTGAGAGGCTGAGACAGGAGGATCTAGGTTCGAGGCTTAGTGAGGCCCTCCACAATTTAGTGAGACCCTGTTTCAAAAATAAAGAGTAAAAAATCGAGCTGGGGTGTAGCTTGGAGGTAGAAATGCCCCTGGGTTGAATCCCCAGCACACCACACCACACACACACACACACACACACACACACACACACACACACACATTATATAAGTTAAAAAGACCTGTTTTGCAGGGTCTTAATAGATTTAAGCAAATCTATTAGGAGGGGTCAAGAAAAATAGATTTTTCTTTGAGGAACAGTATATATACATTTTTCTGTCTGCTTTTATTTGTCCCATTTGAAAGAACAAACCCAAGGTATCCCTGCCTTATAAAGTAAATTTGCCCCTCATGGGCCAGTCATTAAGTGTCTCATCTTGCTTACCTACAATGAATATCCTATCTCCAAAATATTGAAAGCTTTATTTAAATGTGACATAAAGTATCAAGATTAAGCGCATGGAAAATATTAAATGGGCTAAAATGAGACTAAATGTTGTGCTTTGGAGTCATCACCACGAGTTAGTGAAGAAAACATAGATTTTGGAGCCAGATCATGCAATCATTATGCAACATTTGCATGCCTGTCATATGTAAAGTGCTGGGAATACAGCAGTGAACACACACAAAACCCCTGATTTCATAGAATTTCATGGAATTCTAGATGGGGAGATTACAAACAAGAACATAAAGCCTTAGAAATTATATATATATATGTATATATATATAAACATTTCAGAGGAAATGTTTAAATTACTAATATTTGATTCAAGAGACCAACATAAAGAGCTTCTTCTGGGGGTATTTTAAATCTGTTAAGTAAATCAAGCTCATTAAATCTGTCTGGCGTGTGTGTGTGTGTGTGTGTGTGTGTGTGTGTGTGTAGTGGTACTGGAGATTGAACGCAGGGGCCTTCTGCCTCCAAGCTAGGCCTTCAGCCCTGTTTTATTTTTACTTTGAAACATGGTCTCACAGAGCTGCAGAGGGTCTTGCTAAGTTGCTGAAGCTGGCCTTAAACCTGTGATTATCCTGACTCGGCCTCCTAAGCATTGGGATTAGCGGTGTGTAACACCACACTCAGCTCTGGCTTGCTTTTATTAAGTACACAGAGATAATCTTTCATAAGAAGAAAGATAAAAACCATTGTAGAGAATCAAAAGACTTAGTTTCTAATTCTGTCATTGGCCGAGTTACCTTAAAACACCGAGTCCATTCAGATCTTTGAAGGGCTACCAACTGGAATGTTTAAAGTTTTAATATTTTGCCATTGGTGGTACTTCTACTACCTGGAAGATACCCAACTGCGTAATTTTAGTCAGTCTTCACAATCTTTTGAAACAAGGATTATTATTATTTTTTCAAATGTGGAAACTTACTTCACATTTAGCTAGAAAGTGATAAGATTTATGAGTGTCAGAATAATGGTAAGGACTACATTAACTAATTCACAAATATTATGTTGTCTTGTTTATAACCCATAGGAAGAACTCAATAAATGTTGGTAGTGTCTCCTGACCATCACTACCTCCTACAGGCTTCAGAACTTGGATACAAATAAAGGATGTCATCTTCAGCACTATGTCAACACTGAGGTTAAGCAGGCTGTTGTTTGATAACCTGGAAACTAAGCCACCACTTAGGCTGTTGTTTCTGTGAGGAAATGTATTCTAGATTCTAGGCCCTGCTAGCCAGGCGTGGTGGCGCACGCTTGGAATCCCCACGCTTGGGAGTCAGAGACAGGAGGATCATACTGGTTTGAAGCCAGCCGTGCTGGCTTAAGAGACCCTGTTTCCAAATAAAAATGTAAAATAGGTCTGGTAGTGTACTCCGGAGGTAGAAGGGCTTCCAGGAACCCCAGTACAAAAAAAAAAAAAAAAAAATTCTAGGCCCTTCAAGCTAAATTGTTAGAACATAACATATATACAAATCAGGTATTAATAATTACACTTTCACCAGGCGTGGTGGCGCACTCTTGTAATCCCCGCGCTTGGGAGACAGAGACAGGAGGATTGAGCAGGTTCGAAGCCAGCCGCGCTGGCTTAAGAGAACCTGTTTCTAAATAAAAATATAAAATAGGTCTGGGAGTGTAGCTCGGAGGTAGAAGGGTTTCTAGGAACCCCGGTACCACACACACACACACACACACAAATTATACTTTCATGGATATGCATACATTACAATCACTTAGCAAAGATACCCAGGCGTGTATAGCCAGATCATATGGTGGGTCCATTCCCAGTTTTCTGAGGAATCTCCAGAAGGATCTCCATAGCAGCTTCACTAATTTTCAGTCCCAGCAACAGTATAGAAGAGTTCCCATTTTCACACATCCTTGTCAGCATTTATTGTTGCTTTCTTTCTTTCTTTCTTTCTTTCTTTCTTTCTTTCTTTCTTTCTTTCTTTTTTTGTGGTACTGGGGATGGAACCCAGGGGCACTCTACCCTCGAGCTACACTCCCAGCCCTATTTTTTTATTTTTTATTTTGATCAGGGTCTCACTGAGTTGCAAAGGACCTCAGTAGCTGAGGCTGGCCGCAAACCGTGATCCTCCTGTCTCAGCTTCTCAAATGCTGGAGTCCCAAGCATGCACCACCATGCCCGGCTTGTTTGATTTCTTGATGATTGCTGTTTTAATGTCTATAGCTGCATAATTAGTAATAGCCAAATTATGGAACCAACCCAGGTGTCCATCAACAGATGAATGGATGACAAAATTATGGGATATACATACAATGGAATTCTACTCAGCAATAAAGAAGAATAAAATGATATCCTTTGCAGGGAAATGGATGAACCTGGAGAATATTGTGTTACATGAGATTAGGCACAGAAAGTGAAGGGTCATATGTCTTTTTTAATATGCAGACGCTAGGGAGTAATGGGAATATAAGAGGGACTTCAGATAATGGAGGAGCAGCTCCAGTAGAGTAAAGGGAGGTGGCTTTGGGGAGGGAGAGAGGACCAAGGAAGGACTCACTTTCGCTGACATAGCGTGCAAATGTGAGAATACCAGTGTCAGTCTCAATACCCTGTATGGTGAGGGAGGCGGGGAGAGAGCCAGGGGAAAGCCCATCAAGTGCTCTGGGCCTGTATGTCACTATCACTGATATAGTGGATTATAATGAGAAAATATAATGCACCAGTAAAAGCATAAAAATTACACTTTTGTTAAGCAAATATAACGGTTACAAGCAAATCCAAATGCTAACATGTTTGAGAAGCAACTTCCTATCTAGATGATACCTGGTCCTCATGTTTGTCTCTGCATGTCCTCTGTTCAAAGTGAATTCTGAACCGCAGAAGTCACTATCAAATAGTGATGTAATTGCACTTGAGAATTCTTATGGCTGTATTTCTTCTGTTTAAAAAAATCGAAGGAATCAAGAAATAACTTTTCTAGTTGAATTAAACTAGCCTTCCCAAGTTATACCTCTGGAAATAGGACATTATTTATTTATTTATTTATTATTTATTGGTGGTACTGGGGTTCCTGGAAGCCCTTCTACCTCCGGGCTACACTCCCAGATCTATTTTATACTTTTTATTTGGAAACAGGTTCTCTTAAGCCAGCCCACTGGCTTCAAACCTGCGCGATCCTCCTGTCTCCGCCTCCCAAACGTGGGGATTACAAGCATGCGCCACCACGCCCAGCAATACTTTTTATTTTTATTTATTTTTTTGCCTTAAGTTTTACTTTTCACTTTTCAAATAAACTTGTAAATTTGATTTTGGTAAGATCAGCTATCAGAAAATATGTTTGCATTTGGCAATGCCTTTTTGAATATTAGGAATTTCTGTTTGAATATGGATTTCCTCTAAACATATTTTAGACTATTTGCCCTCAAAAATACAAGGAATGTTTAGCATAATAGCCCAATGTTTCAACCATAAAGCTATCTTTTTTTCCTTCAGAAAAGGAGCTTTGCTCATTGTATAATGGTCTTTTCTATGACTATAGAAAGACAGGGGAACAGACCATATTTTGCCAAAATGTCTGATTATTTAGCTCTTTTCATAACAAAAAAGCCATTTTTTTACCTTCACTAAACCATGACCCAAACATGAAGTTAGAATTGTTAATAATTTTTCATATTTTTTTGTCTTCCACATAAAAGCTTTTTCTGGTGGGAAAAACCTTATCTAGTTGCCTCTGAAAACTCATTTTTAATATATCGAAAGAGCTTATAATCAGCAATATTCTATTGATTTCACACTATTTTAATTAGCAATTTCAGTCTCTTCCCAATCTAAATTATTTTTAGTTATTAAAAAGAGGTGGAAGAAGAAATTTGATCTACTTATTTATCTCTCGTTCCCGTTTCTTGTTTTCTCCATATCAGAGTGCCAATGTGTAAACAGAAAGAGGGAGGAAAAAAGGCCCTGATGGTTATAAACAGATACAGTTTCCCAAATTAGAACTATATCTTTATAGTTAGTCTGTGGCTGCCTGAGTTGAAATTGATAATATGTGGCAGAGGATATAGCTTAGTTGCAGAGCACTTACTAAGCATGTGTGAGGCTCTGGGTTTGATCCCCAGCAAACACACACACACACACACACACACACACACACACACACACACACAGTCTCTCTCTCTCTCTCTCTCTCTCTCTCTCTCTCTCTCTCTCAATATATATATATATTTTTTTGAGTTTTTTCCCTTTAATAATTTGGTGCTGGGAGTTGAACCCAGGTCCTGTTGCCTTCTAAGCACATATTCAACAACCAAGCTACACCTTTAGCTCCAATAAATAGTTTTTAAAGTAAAACCTTGCAATATTTGTTTGCACCATGAGCGTATAAGTTCTTTAACACTGACACCATAAGAAAATCTAAGAATTTCATTTGGAGCAATTTAAGAAATGTATAGTATATGCTTAGGTATACTTAATGTAGCTTATGATTTTTAATGAATATTCTTTTTTTGTGGGTCTGGGAATGGAACCCAGGGGTATTCGACTTTCAAGCTATACCCTCCTGCCCTATTTTTTATTCTTTATTTTGAAACAGGGTCTAAGTTGCGGAGAGCCTAAGTAGCTGAGGCTGTCCTCAAACCGTGATCTTTCTGCCTCAACCTCCCGAATGCTGAGATTACAAATGTGCACCACCACGCCTGGCTAATGAATATTCTTATTTGTGACATAATTCTCTATATTATGTCAGTACTTTACTAAAAACTTACATCTTTAAGAGGTTACATGAGGCTGGGCGTGGTGGTGCACGCTTGTAATCCCCGCGCTTGGGAGGCAGAGACAGGAGGATCGCGCAGGTTCGAAGCCAGCCTTGCGCGCTGGCTTAGGAGACCCTGTTTCCAAATATAAAATGTAAAAATAGGTCTGGGAGTGTAGCCCGGAGGTAGAAGGGCTTCCAGGAACCCCAGTACCACCAAAAAAAAAAAAAAAAGAGGTTACATGAGATGAGCAAATTCTATCTTAAAATTTTTGTTAGCTGATCTTAGTAGCATAGATTTGTGATTTGTATTCAAAATTCAGTTCAGTACACTTATTCTCCAGATATGAAGCTATGGATCTTGTGTTCTTTCATTTTAAATCTACAGATAAGCATAAGAGGCCTGTTCACAGGCCTTTTTTTTCCCATTGCATTTATATATCATTGACCTTTGCTTCAGAAACCATTCAGTCGTCTTTAACAGAGGCAGACCATGAAAGGGGGTGTTGTAAAGGCTTTATTCTGTAAAAGAAGAAATCACACAGGCAAAGCTTTATGTTTGCTGAGTGATTGAATTCTCATACATGCAGAAACTGGCCGTGGGCCATGAGTAACATGATGGAAAGCGTTTCTAGTACAGCCTCACAACCAGCCCTTCCCACTCCATTCCACAGATATATTAGAGGAAAGTTCCTCCTTTCCTGTTTTTATAAAACCTACCCAGGAAAGGATGAAGCGTGATGTGGAGACTGTCAACAGTTTTATCAGAATTCATGAAGCTAGTCGTACATATTTTGTTTTCTTTTTAATAAGTAACTAAGGAATAGATTCTCCAGGGAGAAAGATGCCTGCTTACATCAGTCTTTTGAGTACCCAGAGCAGAATTATGAGGAAAAAGCCCCTTCTAGGGATAGCAACTACTTTGGAACACTGGCCGTATTATGCTGTGAGTTAATCGATTCTGTATTCCTAGGTAACATCTTTTTCTTGTGATGGATGAGGCAGATACCATCACTAGAAGTAACTATTTATCCTTCTGTATACCGAATAATCTAATGTCTTTAAAAGAGGAATACGGATCAAACATGTTTGGTAAATCTTTAAAAAGCCTTGGCAATTGACTAATGAAGTATTAGCCAGTTCTTTAAAAAGTGCGTTGTATCCTTTGTGATTGTTCTATTGTGTAAAGGGACTTACATTAAATAGCTCCTTCTTATTGAGCCATAAGATATTCTTGTACTTTATATTTGATGAATACAGATTTACCCGGCCAGATCTTGTAGTACCTTGGGGTGTTCTTGTGTAAGACTATGCTTATGTATATATGTGGGGTTTCTTTTCAGTTTGGTGAAGTTACTTAACAGACATGCGTGGTAAATTTATATTGCATTTAAAAAAATAATGCTCATCTTCTATAAGATGAGTGCAAAGTTTAGTTAAACTCAAATTTAGCTTGATGTAAGAATATCTGGGCTTGCGTGTCCGATAACCTTGGGTTCTGTTAGGCAGCAGCTGCTCTTTAAGCAGTAAGATTGCTTAGCTCTTGTTAGAGAAAACCTGAAAATTATTGGCAGGGAGAAAAAAGACTGGAATTTATTCTGGACAAGACACAAACAGCATCTCTAAAGCCAGAACCTATGTAGATGCCTGGGATTTACAGACTGATAGTGGGGAAATCTGGCCTTCTGTAAACAAACCTGACTCACTAGCTTTTGCGCTCTCTCTTACCCTCTCTGAATTCTTTCAATAGTAAAATGAGGGTTATGCACTTCAGCTTGTAGAATTACCTTGAGGATTAGAGGGAATATGTATTTATTGATACAGACCCTCAATAAGTGGGGCTTATTGTTTTCATTAATTATCATTATTACAGTTTTTCTGCATTCAGATGTTTCTCTTTTAGATTTTCTATAAAATTACTTGTTTGGCAAGAAATTGTACAACCTAACACACTACTCAGCATTTAATAGGAATAAAGAGTTTGATAGGTAATATCTTAAGACAAAAGGCTTGAGATGTGGTAAGTATATATTATTTACATGAGCTTGACTTTTTAAAAATTTTGGACTGGTATTATTTGAGTAAAGCCAAAGAATTTTCCATGCAGAACTTGTTTTCCGTGTGTGTGTATGTGTGTGTAAGAAGAAGCATATTTCAAATAGTAAATAATAATAATAATAATCCTTAGGTTTGTGTACTACAAGTAGAATACACGTGGTTAAAAGTTGCATTGCTTCCATTTTGCAAAATTCAATCCAACACCCCAATAACTCTCAAATTCGAATTTCTGTTTTTATTAGTGAGATTGAAACATAGGCAGTTGTAGAGGATAGCTTTAACTGATGCATAAGAGCTGAGTAAGTACTAGCCATTCTATATTGGGCTTCTGAACTAAAATTAACAACTCCATAGGGACTCATTATTAGGAGCCAAATCTCTAAGAAAGGTTATTTTAAAAAGCAGTTTCATCTCAAAATTTTTCATCTAACTGGTGATGACTATCGCTAAAATCTATTCAGATGAAGTTAAAAGTTTGAGTTAAAAAATGAGCATAATAAAGACGGGTTACTCTGTTTGGGAAAAAAGGAAAGTAGTTTTACTGAGAACTCTAGTAATTTGTATTGCCTTTTAC
This sequence comes from Muscardinus avellanarius, assembly GCF_963383645.1. NCBI lineage: Eukaryota > Metazoa > Chordata > Mammalia > Rodentia > Gliridae > Muscardinus > Muscardinus avellanarius. Next base: position 15,346,754 of record NC_137799.1, read on the forward strand.
CACCCCCCAACATCTTGGGGCTTAATTCTAAAATTTAGTTTGTATATTTATGGAGTGTTTTTCAAGTGCATATAACAAACCAGATAAATCCTTTCTGAAGTGACTAAGGTATGGTTTCAGGACTAAGGGAACTTATTTAGTAAGGCGTATGACATGAAAACAGACTGCTGCAGTACACAATCCCTATACTTATGCTAGATCTTAGTAAGAAAAGTGCATGGCAGCCAGCATGGTGGCGTCACCTGCATTCCCAGTACTTAGAGGCTGAGTCAGGAGGATCACAGGTTCAAGGACAGCCTCAACAACACAACAAGGCTTTCAGTGATCTAGCAAGACCCGGTTTAAAAACAAAACAAAAATTAAAAAGGGCTGTGGGTATAGCTTGGAGATAAGAGTATCCCTTAGGTTCAATCCACAGTACAGCATGATATGGCCTTTACCTCAAGGCTTTTACAATCTAACTAAAAAAACAAAACTTACCTATGGAAAGAATATAGGATGAATCACATTAGGACGAAAATGTCAAACAGAGAATGTAGTCAGGAAGCCAAAAGATCTCTATGGACCAGTTAAAAGTTTCATGAAAAGCAGGAAGAAAAAATATTAGGGGTAAAGAGGGGGAAAGGCATTCCATTAGGAATGATTTTAGAAGAAAGAACAGTTCCAAGAAATATTTGAAAGAATACTTGACAGAAATTGGTGATGCATTGGCTGTGAGGGAATGATCCTAAGAGCGTGGCGTAGAGAGATGAGCTGAAAACGACACCACAAGTCAGTTTTTAATGATTGGAGAGAAACAGTATCATTGTTATAATGGGTATATTAAAAGGCATATCTAAATAGGAATAGATGGAGTGCTAAATAAAATGTTTTTCTTATTTTAGATTTTAATCTGACTTTGATTGACAATCTAAGCTTTTTATATGGATTTAATCCAAAAAGCAGTTGACGTCTCCCTTTTAGTCATATTTTCTTACTTGTGAATTTCAGCTCAATTATCAGAACTATGATTTAAATACACCCTAGACCCCTAATAGAGAATTATATAAAGTTTCCACCATCTCAGTGGATATTAGTTGGCACATGCATTAAGACCTCAGTCTCCCTATTCTTCATCTAGAAGCTAGGTGACAGCCAGGTGGTATTTCTTCTCCAGAGTGGGATGGGTACTGATAAAACTGTGGGATGCTCCTGAAATGAAATATAGCACCAGTGTGAGCGCCAGTGTAACTAAACAAAGAGTTCTAAATTTGGGGAACTTATATTCTCCATTGGACCTTTTATCATTTATTTTAAACTACCCATGTGCAGATTAATTGTTACACATGATTACTCTTAGTACCATGTTGGCTGAATTCTATAGTCATGAAACTTCCAGTTTAAAATAAAAATCACTCTCATACTTCTACTAACTATAATCTATTTGAACCTCTTTGCTACATTAAGATTATCTATAATGGAGCTGGGCATGGTGGCCCACACTTGTCATCCCAGTATTGGGAGGCTGAGACAGGAGAATCAGTTTTAAGACCAACCGTAGCGACTTAGTGAGGCCCTGGTTCATGTGTCTGTCTGTCTGTCTGTTACTGGGGATTGAATCCAGGGGCAGTCTATCTCCAAACTACACCTCCAGTCCTATTCTATTTTTCTTTTTTTAAATTTTGTAACAGGGTCTCACTAACTAGATTCATGAGATTCTCACTACTTGCCGAGACTGTCCTCAAAGCTGTGATCCTCCTGTCTCAGCCTTCCAAGTACTGGTATTACAAGCATACACCACCATGACCAACTTGTAAGGCCTTGTTTCAAAAAATAAAATTAGGCTTGGAATATAGCTTGGAGGTACAACGACCCTGCACAAAAAACAAAACAAAACAAAAACAGTACAACAAAAGAAAAGATTATCTATAATGAGCCAGATGCACAAAAAACAAAACAAGACAAAAACAGTACAACAAAAGAAAAGATTATCTATAATGAGCCAGATGCACATAACTAGTCTCAGTACTTGAGAGGCTGAGAGAAAGAGATTTCAGGTTCAAGGCCAGCCTCAGCCGCTTAGTGAGATCCTGTTTCAAAATGACAAGAGCTGGGGGTGTAGCTCAGTGGTAGCTCAGTGGTAGCCTAGGTTCAACCCCCAGTCTCTGTCTCTGTCTGTCTGTCTGTCTGTCTGTCTGTCTGTCTCTCTCTCTCTCTCTCTCTCTCTCTCTCTCTCTCTCACACACACACACACACACACACACACACACACACACACACACGATGATCCGTAATGGGATATTGGGATATTCAAACTGACTTACCTCTGTTCATTTGTCTTTGCTTCTGTTTGCAGTTCTGGGAGTTGCCAGTGCAGAGTGGGTGTTACTGGCTCGACATGTAACCAATGCCAAGAGGGATATTACAGCTTTAATGAGAACGGCTGCTTGCCCTGTCAGTGCAATAACCGGTCTACCAGTTGTGACGCTCTCACAGGTACATATTTTCCTTAATTTTGCCAAGTAATTATTCCTATTTTTTTTTATTTTGAAGTCTGTTGGTGTGTGTTGATTCTTCTCAAATAGTTTATCACGGCAAGCCAAACTTCTGATAGAACAACGTGAAGACAATACATGAATCGCAAAAGTCTTATTGGTTGGAGAGCTGTGGAGGCAAGAGCTACACGAATCAAAATCCCAGCTTGAGTACAACTCTTCAGAACTGTTTCTAACAAACCTGACAACCGCATTTGTCTTGGGAGAATCCACTGTTAGAAAACTGACAGAGGTGCCAGGAGACCAAAGACTGAGGCGGACAGATCTAGGATTGCAGAGGGCAGTTTATTAAGGACTTACTGACAGAAGTGTGGTCCACGGTGCTGCTTCCCTGAGATTGGGTCAGAGGGTAGAGGCTTACGTAGTGATCAGGACAAAAGTGACTTCATCCAAGCCAGAATGTACCTGGTTTATTTCAAGCTAACATCAAAGATGTCAGGCATATTCCTGGTGCTTATGGTATCAGGGTCCAGTCATAAAGCTTCAGATACTACTCTAATGGCTTTGTATATCAATAGTATGCTGGAAAACTACATAAGAAAACAGCCTGGGGTTACTCAGAGGCACTCGTGAGCAATCAGCTCAAGGCAGCTACATTTAGGTCAGGCTGGATCTCTACACCAGACATCTGTCCAAGGGACTGTTTCTTTTCCATTCTCCTCTTCCTTCTCTCTTTCTTTCTTTCTTTCTTTCTTTCTTTCTTTCTTTCTTTCTTTCTTTCTTTCTTTCTTTCTTTCTTTCTTTCTTTCTTTCTTTCTTTCTTTCTTTCTTCCCGTAGTACTCTGGATTGAACCCAAGGGCATTCTACCTCTGATCTACATCCCCGGTCCTTTTCATTTTTACTTTTGAAACAAGGTCTCACTAGGTTGCTGAGAGTCTCACAAAATCGGGGAGGCTGGTCGTGCACCTGCAGTCCTCCTGTCTCATTCTTCCGAGTACTAGGATTACAGGTGTGTGACACCACCCCCGGCTTCAGGGGACATTTTCTGATTCTGATTATAGGCTAAGAAGTAGGTTTAGCCCAACTAAAGGAATTCTTTTTGAGGAAAGATATACAAGAAGAGCTTTTGCCAGTCATTTGGGGCTTGCATGATGATGGAAACTAGAAGGACCCTAAATACAGGCCGTTTTTCCCGTAGAAGTTTAGCTGACTGTGCAGGAGATAGAAGACTGGGCCAGAAAGTTAGAAAGAATCTTGGTTTTTATCTAAGGACACAAAATCCGTTTAGAAGCCAGGCATGGTGGCATATGACTGTAATCCAGGTACTTAAGAGGCTGAGGTAAGAGGATTGTAAGTTCAAGGCTGGCCACTAGAGCAAAACAGCAAGACTCCTGTCTCAAAAAAGCCAAAAACAAAGCAAAACACTACAACTCTTTCTTTTCTTTCTCGTTCCTACTTCCTTCCTCTTTCTTCATTCTTTCCTTCCTTTTTTTTTTTTTCTTGTGGTGCTGGGGATTGAACCCAGGAGTATTTTACCTCTGAGCTGCCCCCTCAGCCCTATTTTATTTCTTATTTTGAAGCGAGGTCTTGCTAACTTACCTCTCACCTGTGATCCTCCAATCTCAATCTCATCACCATCTCTTTCTTAAAACATTGCTAAAGCCGGGCGTGGTGGCGCACACTTGTCATCCCAGCATTTGGGAGGCTGAGACCAGAGGATCGCGGTTCGCGGACAGCCTCAGCTACTTAGTGAGGCCCTCTGCAACTTAGTGAGACCCTGTTTCAAAAATAAAGAATAAAAAATAGGGCTAGGGGGTGTAGCTCAGAGGTCAAATGCCCCTGGGTTTCATCTCCAAACCCGCAAAATAAATAAATAAATTAATTAATTGCTAAACTCTGAAGGCACCTGGAGTAGAATCTAGGCTTGAACTACAAAAGGCACCAGCTGATCTCCCCGTCTTCAGTGCTGAGGAGACAGAGGGCTGCGAGGTTCTCAATAAAAGGGCCCTGACTAAGAAATAGTGATGATCCAGAGGTGAATTGACTCGCACTAAAACTGCAGTTCATCCTCAACCCACTTCAGTTGCTGACTGGATCGAAATAATCCTTTCATTGTATCTGCCCAACAGAGGAAAGGAGGATCCTCTCTGGTTCTTTTTTAAACTATGTTTGGCACTGATTTTAAAACACTAGAGAACACAGACACAGGGAAAACTAGCCAATAGTAAAGAGAAAATATAAACAATGAAAGTAGAACCACAGATAATCCAGATATTAGAATTAGAATGCACAAAGTTTAAAGTAGCTAAATTAATATATTAAGCTGGGCATGGTGGCGCATGCTTGTAATACCAGCATTTGGGAGGCTGAGACAGGAGGATCCAGGTTCGTGGACAGCCTCAGCTACTACTTAGTGAAGCCCTTTGCAACTCAGTGAGACTCTGTTTCAAAATAAAAATTAGGGCTCGGGGTGTAGCTTGGAGGTAGAATGCTCCTGGGTTCCACCTTCAGTACTGCAAATAATAACAATAACAACAACAACAACAACAACAACAACAACAACATTAAAACAGAGGACAAGTTAGCTGGGCGTGGTAGCTCACACTTGTAATCCCAGCATTTGGGAGGCTGACAGGAGGATCATGGTTCAAGGCCAGCCTCAGCTACTTAGTGAGGCCCTCTGCAATTCAGTGAGACCCTGCTTCAAAATAAAGAATAAGCCAGGCATGGTGGCGCATGCTTGTAATCTCTGCACTTGGGAGGCAGAGACAGGAGGATCGCACAGGTTCGAAGCCAGATGTGCTGGCTTAAGAGACCCTGTTTCCAAATAAAAAGTATAAAATAGGTCTGGGAGTGTAGCACCAAAGTAGAAGGGTTTCCAGAAACCCCAGTACCACCAAAAATAAAAAATAAAATTAAAAAAGGGCTGGGGTATATCTTGGAAGTAGAATGCCCCTGGCTTCTATCCCTAGTACCACAAAAATAAATAAATAAATAAATAAATAAATAAATAAATAAATAAAATAGAGGACAAATTAGACAAAACTAGTGAGAAGTAAAATTCCAATAGAATATTGCTTTCAATTAAAAGAATCAAATGGGAAATTCTAGAATTGAAAAATATAATATCTGAAATTAGTAACTCATTGTCTGGGTTTCACAGCAGTTTGTACACACTGAAGACAACACAGTCCTGAACACAGTATAATAAAAAATATCCAAACTGGCTGGGCATGGTGGTACATGCTTGTAATCCCATTATTTGGGAGGCTGAGACAGGGGGATCACAGGGTTGTTGCCAGCCTCAGAAACTTAAGCAGGCCCTGCACAACTTAGTGAGACCCTGTTTCAAAATAAGATAATAAAAAATAGGGCTGAGGGTAAATAGCTCAGAGGCAGAATGCCCCGGTTCTATCTCCAGTAGCACCAATATATATATTTCTTTCTTTCTTTTCTTTTCTTTTCTTTTCTTTTTTTTTTTTTTTTTGGTGGTACTGGGGTTCCTGGAAGCCCTTCTATGTCCGGGCTACACTCCCAGAAGTATTTTATATTTTTTTTATTTTTATTTGGAAACAGGGTCTCTTAAGCCAGCAAGGCTGGCTCCGAACCAGCGCGATCCTCCTGTTTCTGCCTCCCAAGTGTGGGGATTACAAGCGTGCGCCACCACGCCCGGCTATATGTATTTCAAATGGAAGCATTTAGAGAAAATATAATGCAAAGAACAAAGGAGGAAGACATGTGAGACGAGGCCAAAAGGCATGACGAACGTAATGGGAGACCCAGAGAGGGAGGAAGAGATACTAGGTCAGTGCAATAGCGGAAGAAATAGCTAAGAATTTTCCAAATAAATGAAATACATCAGCCCACAGGTTCTGAAAGCTCTGCAAACCCCAAGCAGTATAAAAACAAAGAAAACCATATTTAGACAAACTTAGTCAAGCTGTTAAAAAAAACTAGAGACAATTAACTTCTGGTTTTTAGTTTTCTTATATATAAGGATTAAAGGTGTTTTCTTGAACCTCTTTTTCACCCTAATAAATAAGTAAATACAATTATGCTGGGCGTGGTGGCGCACGCTTGTAATCCCAGAGCTTGGGAAGCGAGACAGGAGGATCACACAGGTTCGAAGCCAGCCTCAGCTACCTAGTGAGGCTCTCAGCAACTTAGTGAGACCCTGTTTCCAAATAAATTATAAAATAGGTCTGGGAGTATAGCCCAGAGGTAGAAAGTCTCTGGGTTATACTTTCAGTACCACACACACACACACACACAAAAAAAATTAGTATATACTAGTATAAGTGTGTACAAAGACACACTAGACAAGGACAAGTATTTTTTTATAAGAACATAGTAGCAGAATATTTGAAATTGAAATTACCCTGGGAAAAAAAACTGTTAGAAGCTTGTTCTTCATCTGATTCCTGTACTCTCTCATGAAGCATATATAGGGAAATTGATTCAGAAGAAACTGCTATTTTCTTTCATGTGATCTGGTCCCTGCCTACTTACCAGTTAACATCTTGTGCTGTTCATTTTCTTTCCTGTCTGTGATCCAGGCACAGTGGCGTTTATTTCTAAAACAGCTCTGTTGCCGTGTCCCAGGCTTCTCTGCCTAGATGGTCTTTCTAACCCACTTCGCCCACCCTGGGCCCTTTGGCCCTGTTGAGTCATAGTCTTCCTTCAGGTCGTCCACTGAAGGTCACTTCATTGAAAGCAGGTTTTGCTGTTCCACACTAAGTGGACATTTCCCTGTCACATGCTCGCACATACACCTGTATTATTTCGAGGCACTTATCACAGTTCTTAACTATCTGTTTATTTGTGGTTACAAATCACACGTGGCTCAGTCTCCACATCCTAAATTCCACGAAGGCAGGGAGAGTATCAGTTTTGCTCACCTTCTGTACATAGTCTTTTGCATTAGTCTTGGCACACGGTAAATACTCAGAGAATGTTGGACAAATAAATGAACAAACGAACGGAAAAACCTAGCCAGGAACGATGAGGTCCAGTATCGGGTACCATCGGAAATGCTTCATCGTGCTAAGAAATCAGTCTCTCCCTCTATCTTTTACAGTGCCAGCAAGCAGCGCGCATTGCTGGTTTTCACTTGTATTTTTTCCTTGCAGCAATGAGGCAGCTCTCCTCGCTGTTAAGTAAATGCTGACCCGTGCTTGCTCTGGAGATGATTTAAGGCAAAAGAAATCTTTTTTGTGATTATGACTTGTAAAAGCAGCTGGTAATGAGAGAAAGAAATGGCTCCTCCTTTGGAAATGTAATGAAAGTGGAATCCAACATGAAGGAGTGCAAATGCTTGATTTAAAACTGCAAGCTTCATGTAAAATCAGTCTTTTTATCGCAAATGAGATTCTTTTCAGCAGTGCTGAGATACGGTTGCCCTCTGCTGGCCACTCACGAGGTTTCCACAGTCCTCTCTGCTAGTCGTTTTCTGTAACTTGTGTTGATTGAAGTAAATTTTCAGAGTACTTTTTGTAATAAAATATGCAGAGGAAAACATCATGGGAAGCAATTTGACAGTTGATATCAGAAGTCTTAAAAATACTTCTTTGATCCAGCAGTTCTGTTTCCAGAAATCTTTTCTGAGAATCACCTTCCTAATAGGTTGTTGTGAAAATTAAATGCAGTACATTTGTGCAGCCCTAATAGCACACCTGGCTCATCACAAGCAATCAGTAAACAGTAACCATAATTATGTTATAATTAAAATATTTTAAATAATGATGTAAAGCAACATGAGAAAGTGAAAGAAACAGGCTGAAAAATACATGTCCTGTATAATTAGGCTATTTAAATAACAAAACCCAAGTTTCTATAAATAAGAAAACACTTCAAGGAAAAGTATTATATATATATATATATATATATATATATATATATATATATATATATACACGTTTTTTGGGGGGGGTCCTACTGAAGATTGAAGCTGAAGGCACTTTACCACTGAGCCACACTCCTAGTCATTTATTTTTTATTTTGACACAGGGTCTCACTAAGTTGCTCAGGTTGGCCTTAAACCTGCAATCCTCCTGACTCATTCTCCCAAGTACTGGGATTTCAGTTGTGTACCACTGCACCTGGCCCAGCTTCAAAATCTCTTTCTTTTCTTCCTTCCTTCCTTCCTTCCTTCCTTCCTTCCTTCCTTCCTTTCTTTTTTGTGGTACTGGGGATGGAACCCAGGGGTGTTCTACTTCTGAGCTACACCCCCAGCCCTATTTTTTTTTTATTCCTTATTTTGAAACAAGGTCTCACTGATTTGCAAAGGGCCTCACTAAGTAGATGAGGCTGTCCACCAACCATGATCCTCTGGTCTCAGCCTCCCAAATGCTGGGATTACAAGCCTGTGCCACCACACCTAGCTATTTTCTTTCTTTCCCTTTCTTTCTTTCTTTCTTTCTTTCTTTCTTTCTTTCTTTCTTTCTTTCTTTCTTTCTTTCTTTCTTCTTTTTTTGCAGTACTGGGGATGGAACCCAGGAGCATTCTACCTCTGAGCTATACCCCCAGGCCTATTTTTTATTCTTTATTTTGAAACAGTGTCTTACTGAGTTGCGAAGGGCCTCATTAAGTAGCTGAGGCTGTCCATGAACTACAATCCTCAGGTCTCAGCCTCCCAGGCACTGGGATCACAAGCGTGCTCCACCACGCCTGGCTTCCAGCTTCAGAATCTTAAGGAGAAATTTCTTTGGGTCCCTCACCCTCTCTCGTCTCTTTTTAGGATTTTCCTTACTGAGCCATAAGGAGGAGGTTAGAGAATGTGTGTTATTTGTTTAACCCAGTTTGTGTAGTATACTTCTTTTAAAGAACTCAAAGCACCTTCAAGGATTTCGTGTGTGCGTGAGTAGCTTAGCCAGGGCAGCTTAACTGAGCTGACCACTTCTTTATGCCCCGGTGACTTTCTTTATCTCAGGCTATCACAGTTTTCTGATTTTCTCCCTATATAACTAGGCTTTCCCTTTCAGTCCACTCTGCTAGATCTTCTAAGTCTAGTACGAGTCAGCGCTCAGAACTTAAAAGTTTGTCTTCTCCACTTATACTTTCTCCCTAAGTGATCTTGTTCAGCCCCCTGAATTTAATATAAATGCCACCTAGATACATGCTTATTATCAGATTTACATTTCTTGCTTGATCTCCACGCTCAAATATACAACAGATCACTTCACTTGAATGTTTTAATTGCCATCATAAACCCAACACATCCAAAATAACTTAATTTTACTCTAAAAGCCAAGCCTGCTCTTTTCCTAGTGTTGTTTTACTAACTAGTATCCTTCACCCTGTTGCTCAGTTCCAAAGCCTAGGAGTCATATTTGACTGCTCTTGTCTTCTTACATCCAGTGTATCAGCTTCAAAATACAGTGGAGTCCATCAGTGTTCACGCCCTTGCTGTACCATCCATGCCAAGACACTGTCCTCTCTCTGAACTGAGCTGGCACTCTCTTGTCTGTTTCCCTCACACCCCCACCCCAGTCTCCACGGAACTGGAACTAGAATGATCTCTTTAAAATGCAAAACTAGATAACATTCCCATGCACAGGCCCTCCAATGGCTTCCCATCTCTACTGGAATAAAACTCAAACTTCTATCTGGTATACTGATGTCTGGTCATTCATTCATTCATTCTTTTTTTTTTTTTTTTTGTGGTACTGGGGTTCCTGGAAGCCCTTCTACCTCTGGGCTACACTCCCAGACCTATTTTATATTTTTTTTATTTGGAAACAGGGTCTCTTAAACCAGCACGGCTGGTTTCGAACCAGGGTCTCTTAAACCAGCACAGCTGGCTTCGAACCTGCGCGATCCTCCTGTCTCTGCCTCCCAAGTGCGGGGATTACAAGCGTGCGCCACCACGCCCGGCTTTCATTCATTAATTTTTTGTGGTACTGGGAATTGAACCCAGAGGCATTCTACCTCCAAAGGGTCTCAGTAAGTTGTGAAGATCTCGTTAAATTGCTGAGGCTTGTCATGAATCTGTGAACCTGCAATTCTCCTGTCTCAGCCTCCAGCTGCTGGATTACAAGCATTTGCCATCACGCCAGGCTCTTTCTTAGATTTGTTTTCTTTCTCCATAACGTGCTATCTTTAAAGCCAGTAAGAGATGATGAATATTTAAGAATATTTAAGGTGTATGCTATCTTTAAAGCAAGTAAAAGGTGATGAATATTTAAGAATATTTAAAGTGCATGCTATCTTTACAAGTAAAAGGTAATGAATATTTAAGAATATTTAAGGTGCAAGCTATCTTTAAAGCAAGTAAAAGGTGGTGAATATTTAAGAAGTGAAGACTTTTATTCTTAAATTTACTTATTTGCTTTCATATTTACTTTGTGTGTGTGGGGGGGGGTGGGGTATTGGGAATTGAACCCAGAGGGATTCTACCTGTAAGCTACAACCCCAGCACTGTTTTATTTTTTGTTTGGGAGCAGAGCTGGGTCTGGTGGCCCATGCCTGTAAGGATCTTGCTAATTTTCTGAGAGTCTCACTATGTTGCTGAGGCTGTCCTCGAACCCGTGATCCTTCCCAAGTATTGAGATTACAGGTGTGTGCCACCACGACCTGATTTACATAAGTACTTTTAAGATACCATTCTTAGCCGGGAGTGGTGGTGCACGCTTGTAATCCTAGCATTTGGGAGGCTGAGACAGGAGGATCGCAGTTCACGGACAGCCTCCGCTACTGCTTAGTAAGGCCCTTTGCAACTCAGTGAGACCCTGTTTCAAAATAAAGAATAAAAATTGGGCTGGGAGTGTAGCTTGGAGGTAGAATGCCCCTGGGTTCCATCCCCAGTACTGCAACAAAATAAATAAATAAATGAAAGAAAGAAAGAAAGAAAGAAAGAGGAAGAAAAAGAAAAAGAAAAAGAAAAAAAGATAGCATATGTATATAGGGTTTATCATTATTATTATTATTATTATTATGAAACAAAATGAATATTTTTGAAAAAGGAGAGTGAAATTACAATAGTGTCAAAGGCTTGGGGGGGGGTCTTATCTAGAATAGTAAAACAAAAAAACCAATAAACAAAAAACACCAAAATAATAAGCATGCAGGCCTAGTAGGACTGTAGGAGCCAAGTATTAAGAGTATGTATAAATTACCATTTTATACAAGGGAAGCAACATGACCTTTTCTTGTCACATCATCATACACAAAGAGCTTATTATTGGGCCGCATCTTACCTTGAAATGTCCCAATTCTGTTACAGTGGTGCTAAATTGTATTTTTAAGTTGCGTCTGACTGTAACATAGTGTACAGCTAGAGAAGGACCGGACAGCAGAAGATCTGGAAGGAACCAGCACCTGAGGTGTTAATCACTGTATGTTAATGCTACTTGTCATACATGTGGAAAGTATCCTTAGCACCAACAGTTACTTCTAGATTTCTGTGTAGAGTTTACTAAATTACATGCCTGGCTTCATTTTCTTTGTTAGTTAATTACTTTTATTTTTAAATATAAAAATCCGTGGAGCAGTTACTTAGCATGCACGAGGCCCTGGGTTCAATCCCCAGCACCATATTTAAAGAAAATTTAAATAACCAAGTAAGTAAAAACCTATGAAGAATAATATTTAATAAGTACTCATACCAAAATTTTAAAAAATTAATATTGTGGCATTTTGCTTCATACTTATATGCATGGATTTATGGTTATATACTTGAAATAGAAAATTTTAAATACAGTTGGAGCCCTCCCCTTTTTTGTGATACTGGGGATTGAACCCAGGGCATTCTACCTCTGAGCTATACTTCCAGCCCTTTCTTTTTGAAACAAGGTCTCACTAGGTTGCTGAGAGTCTTGTTAAATTGCTGAGGCTGACCTTGAACCTGAGATTCTCCTTTCTCAGCCTCCTAAGTATTAGGATTATAAGCATACACCACCAAACCTGGTCGGAGCCCTATTTGTTTTTCTTTCTAGGCCCATTTTCCCCCTCCCTCCACAGAGAAGAGCACAGAATAAAATTCTATATGCCCTCTCAGTCTATATTTAAATTTTATTGTATATGTATGTTTAGTCTGGTTTAGTAGTATAATGTAGTCATTTGCTTAGTATTGCTTAGTATAGTTTAAAGCCTTTTTTTGTGTGTGTGGCAGTGGGCATGGAACCCAGGAGCATTCTACCTCTGAGATATGCCCCCAGTCCTATTTTTTATTCTTTATTTTGAAACAGGGTCTTCACTGAGTTGCAAAGGGCCTAAGTATCTGAGGCTGTACGCGAACCACGATCCTCTTGTCTATGTCTCCCAAATGCTTGGATTACAAGTGTGTGCCACCAAGCCTGGCTCTAATTTAAAAATTTTTACAAAATACTTTCCTTCTATATGTGTCATTTTGCAATTTACTTTTTCAATGAATATTGGTTTTAAAATGTATACATGTTAATTCATATAGGTTTATTTATTTTGGGGGGGAGTTTGGGGATGGAACCCAGGTGCATTCAACCTCCGAGCTACACCCCCTGCCCTATTTTTTATTTATTTTGAGACAGGGTCTCACTAAGTTGCGTAGGGCCTCACTAAGTAGCTGAGGCTGTCCATGAACCGCGATCCTCTGGTCTTACTCCTGAATGCTGGGATTACAAGCGTGTGCCACCACGCCAGCTTAATTCATACAGGTTTAATCTACTTACTTAACTATGGTATCCAAACTATGAAAATGCTATGGTTTGTCTGTGCTTTCAGTAGATATTTAGGTTGCCTTTGTATTCTTTTTGCACATAGTCGGCATGCTTTTAGTAGCTATTCACTTGACCAGTAAGGACATACCGTGACTCTAATCATGTGCCCATCCTTTCCCTAAAGAATTCACAATCTGATTTACAGTCTTGATGGGGACCCTGCACTCACAGACACGGCTAGTACAGAAAAAAGGCGGGGGCAGAAACGGAGCGCTGTCCCATTTCTATTGCTTTGTCATTTTCTGCTTAATGCCGATGGTCTTTTTGTTGCAGACATGATTTTTCAAAGTTATTGTGCTTTCAGTGTAAATATCTAACTCTTAAAACCAATTTACTTCTTTTAGGTACTTGTTTAAACTGCCAGGAAAATAGCAAAGGGGTTCACTGTGAAGAATGCAAAGAAGGATTTTATCAGAGTCCTGATGCCACTAAAGGATGTCTTCGCTGCCCTTGTTCAGCAGTGACATCTACAGGCAACTGCACCATAGGTAAGCAAGGCCTTCCTCTGACTCATTTCAGAGGGGAGAAATCAGCAAAGGCTTTATCAGTACTTATAAGTTGCACAGATGAGTCAAGGACGGATGCTATACATGAAAGGGAGTTATAGAAACAGCCAACGCTTTCCTTTTGAGGAATTTACAGTCTAATCCAAATACATAGGCAAAATGACACTTAAAATGTCTACAGTGCAAGATGAGTTAATAAGGAACTTCAAGACGGAGCAACTTTTGCTCATCTGTTTCAAGGGGGCACTCACTAGTTTTCTGGAGGTACTTAGTAATCTTGTCTCTACAGTAATCTTACAAATGCAGTTACCTTCCACTCATTTCTTGTATATTAATTACCAATTGCTTCATATCCAATTACTCTATAAGATTTAGCACCCTAACACAATAAGTATTTATCATTTCACATATTTTCTGATAGGAATTCAGGACTAGCTTAACTGGATGGTCTTGGTTGGGGCCTCTCTTCCCTTCCTCTTTCCCTCTCTTACTCTTAAAATAGCTTTATTAAGATATAATTCACATTCTATACAATTCACTTAAAATGTATCATTAAGCTGGACACAGTCGCATACACCTACAGTCCCAGTACTTGGGAGCTGAGACTGAAGGATTATAGTTTCAAGCCAACCTCAGCAACTTAGTGAGACCTTGTATCAAAAAAAAAAAAAAAAAAATAGGGCAAGGGTGTAGTAGCTCGGAAGGTAGAATGTCTCTGGACTCAACTTCCAGTAACACACACACACACACACACACACACACACGTATAGTTAAGGGTTTTAGCATATATTCACAGTGTTTTCCAACCATCATCACAATCAATTTGGGAATATTTTCATCACAGCCTCTTATCAGAAGTTTCAAAAAATAGTCCTACAACTTTGAGCAATCATTCCCATTTTCTTTAGCCTTAAGGCAACCACAAACGCTGAACATTTCATATAAATGGAATCATATGACACGTGGCCTTTCATATGTGACTTCTTTTTTTTGTGGAACTAGGTGGAACCCAGGGGCTTTCTACCTCTGGGCTATACTCCAGGACCTATTTTATATTTTATTTGGAAACAGGGTCTCACTGAGTTGCTGAGAGCCTCACTCAGTAGCTGAGGCTGGCTTCGAACCTGTGCAATCCTCATGTCTCAGCCTCCCAAGTGCTGGGGTTACAAGCGTGCGCCACCACGCCCGGCTATGTGACTTCTTTTGCATAGGATATTTTCAGAGTTCATCCATGTTATAACATATATCAATACGTCATCCTTTTGATTGCCAAATAATATTCTATGGTGTGCATAAATTAAATATTTATGCATTCATTGGTCGATGGACATTTGGATTGCTTCTACTTTTTAGCTATTACAAATACTACTTCTGTGAACATTCATGTTCACATTTTTGTGTGTAAAAGTGTTTTTATTTCTCAGGTATATATCCAGGAGTGAAATTGTCGGGTCAGAGTAACTCTGTGAGGAACTTGTCAAACTTCTTTCTAAAATGAATACACTATTTTACATTCTCATTGTGTGAGGGTTCCGAATTCTCCACAGCCTCACCAACACTTATTAAATTGCTTTTTTTTGGGGGGGGGAGATGTCTGGGGATGGAACCCAGGGGCATTTGGCCTCTGAGCTACACCCCCTGCCCTATTGATTTTTTTTATTATTCTTTATTTTGAAACAGGGTCTCACTAAGTTGCGGAGGGCCTAAGTAGCTGAGGCTGGCCACAAACCACAGTCTTCCGGTCTCAGCCTCCCGAATGCTGGGATGACGAGCATGTGCCACCACACCTGGCTTACATTGTCTTTTTATAACTATATGGCCATCCTAGTGAATATGGAGTACTGCATTGTGGTTTTAATTTGTATATCTTTTATGGCCAATTAAATGCTCATTGACCATTTGCATATAATCTTTAGAAAAATAATAATTTAGATCTTATGTTCATGTTAAGATTGGATTACTTGCCTTTTTATCACTGAGTTGAAAGAGTTCTAGATACAAATCCTGTATCAGATATGTGGGTTGGGGATATATACCTCGGTGGTAGAGTACTTGCCTAGCATTCACAGAACCCTGAGTTTGATCTCCAGCACTGCCTCCAATTAAAAAAAAAAAGTTAAAGCCGGGCGTGGTGGCGCACGCTTGTAATCCCCGCGCTTCGGAGGCTGAGACAGGAGGATCACATGGGTTCGAAGCCAGCCTCAGCTACTTAGTGAGGCTCTCAGCAACTTAGTGAGACCCTGTCTTCAAATAAAATATTTTTTAAAAAAGGTCATGGGAGTATAGCCCGGAGGTAGAAAGCCTCTGGGTTCCAACCCCAGTACCACCAAAAAAAAAAAAAAAAAAAGTTAAAAATCAGGAGTGTGGTAGCACACACCTGTAATCACAGTATTTGGGAGGCTGAGACAGGATTGCAGATTTGAGACTAGCCTCAGCAATTTAGCAAGACCCTTAGCAACCTAGCAAGACCCTCTTTCAAAATAACAGATAGATAGATAGATAGATAGATAGATAGTCAGGCAGGCTGGGAGCATAGCTCAAAGTTACCCCTCTGCCCTCATCCCCATTGAACCTCCAGGACCACACACACACAGAGAATGTTAAAATAGACGTATGATTTTAGCCAGGCATGGTGGCGCACACTTGTAATCCCTGTACTTGGGAGGCAGAGACAGGAGGATCGTGCAGGTTCAAAGCCAGCCGCGCTGGCTTAAGAGACCCTGTTTCCAAATTTTAAAAAGTATAAAATAGGTCTGGGAGTGTAGCCCAGAGGTAGAAGGGTTTCCAGGAACCACAGTACTACCAAAATAATAATAATAATAATAATAATAATAATAATAATAATAATAATAATACTGTGATTTTAAAATATTTCCTTCTATCCTATGGCTTAATTTTTTATTTTCTCTTCTTTTTTTTTTGTTTTGTTTTGTTGGTACTGGGTATGGAACCTTTCTACCTCCGGGCTACACTCCCAGACCTGTTTTATATTTTATTTGGAAACAGGATCTCTTAAGCCAGAGGGGCTGGCTTCAAACCTACGCTATCCTCCTGTCTCTGCCTCCCAAGCGCAGGGATTACAAGCGTGCACCACCACACCTGGCTTATTTTCTTGATTGTATTTTTTCAGCACAAAAGTTTTTAATCTCAATAAAGTTTAATTTAACTTTTTCTTTTGTTGTTTGTGTTGGCTTGAAATTTCTTATGTGGTTATAATCAAGCTGTTATTCAGGACTGGAGTCAGTAATCTGAAAACTTAATTGGGACTGTAAAATCTGGTCTGAAGATGGCTTACTCATGGTTTGCTAGAGGCAAGAGGCTTTTACCATGTGGACTTGTTCATGGACTACTTAAATGTTCTTAAAACATGACAGCTGACTTTCCCTAGGAGCAGGTGATCCAAGAGGCAACCAGAGGGAAGCTGCAAAGTGTTTTGTAACTTAGTCTTTGAAATCATAGCTATTTGAACTGGGCCTTGGGGAGTGAGGGCTGGGCCATGTGGAAGTGTACCCATGTAGAAGTGAGTGGGTAGTGGGGCGGGGTGGCTCACGCTTATAATTCCAGCATTAGGGAGGCTCAGACAGGAGGATCACACTTTGCGGACAGCCTCAGCTACTTAGTGAGGCCCAACCCTGTTTCAGAATTTAAAATAATAATAATAATAATAATAATAATAATAATAATAAGGCTGGGGTGTAGCTCTGAGATCGAATGCCCCTGGGTTCCAGCCCCAATAATGGAAAAGAGAAGTGAGTAGGAAGTCCAAGCCGAACACGGCATGCATGTATGTGTTACAAAACATATATTGCACTTCATTGTTGGCTAGGGGTAGGAAGTATGCAGACAATTCAGATAGAAAATAATATACAAATAAATGCAGTACAGTATTATAGGTCTATATAGCGGAAAAGAACAGTTACTCTTACCAGTGTGGGGGAATGCCACCGATGGCTCTAGAGAACAGGTGATGGTCTTGTGTTGAGAGACCACCTTTAGTGAGTGGACAGGAAAAGGAAGGATATTTAAGATAGAGATAAGCATTGAAATAGCTGACTTTATCAAACGACTACTTAGGAATGGCAGAAATGAAATATAAGGGAGACGGAATGAAACCTGAGGCTCTGGGCTCTGGGTGTCATATCAGGAGGTCCAGGTGGTCTAAACTTAACAGACATGAAAGACTTTCACAGCGTTGATTTCAGTCCTTCCATCTTTTTTTTTGCGGTACCAGGGATGGAACCCAGGGGCATTCTACCTCTGAGCTCCACCCCCAGCCCTATTTTTTATTCTTTATTTTGAAACAGTGTCTCACTGAGTTGCACAGGGCCTCACTAGGTAGTAGCTGAGGCTGTCTGTGAACCGTGATCCTCCCATGTCAGCTTCCCGAATGCTGGGGTACCAAGTGTGCGCCACCACCGGCGAGTCCTTTGATCTGTTTGATCAGGAATTTTTTTATATTAGTCATCATTGCCATAGTTGTTGAAGTGCAAAAGTGCTGTAAAATATGGAACCATTGTGACCTCTGACTTTCTCGAGAACAAAGAGCTTGTGCCTTTGCTTGAGTTTTTTCTGCATATTATTTGCATGGGTTATGGATTCATTCATACCTCTTACCCTTTATCACTAATAGTAACTTAAGTATTTTGGGTTTAAACCCCTTATTTGAAATATGGAAAAGTAAGGCCCCAAATTTAGTAAGTGTCTAACACTTCTTAAAGGTAGTAAGACTACCAACTGGGATTATAAATGGTAAAATTAAAAATCTTTATCAGTCTTACAGCTCTGTGAATATACTAACAACTATTGAATTGTATACTTACCATTATTGTTTTATTGTTATTTATATTTGGTACCAGGAGTGAACCTCTCCCCCCCCCTTTTCTTTATTGTTTTGTTTTGAGGCAGGGTCTCACTAAATTCCCCAGGCTGGCTGCCAACTTGGGACCCTCTTGCCTCGGCCTCCCGAGTTGACAGGATTACAAGTATGCATAACTGCACCCAGAAAATTGTATATTTTAAATGCTTTAACTGTATGCAATATTAATTATATCTCACATGAAGCTGTTTTTAAAATAGCATAATACACAAAAGGGATTCATTTTATTTCCTTTTTGTTGTTATTTGAATTTGCAGACCTGGGGGTTAAACTCAAGGCTTTGCATGCTAGGCAAGCACTCTCCCTCTGAGCTACATCCCCAGGCCTTCTTATTTTACAATCTGAGACAGGGTTTTGCTGGCCGCATGTTATCCCCCTGCCTTGCCCTCCCAAGTGCTGAGATTACAGATTGCCCGGGCTGGCCTCACACTTGCAAGCCCCCTGCCTCAGCCTCCTGAGTTGCTGCAGTTTCAGGCCTGTGCCGCTGTATCCAGCTAGGAGTGCTTGAAAGCCACTTACGTGCTTGAACCAAAGTGCGTGGTGGTTCAGTAGAGCAAGAAGCACTGGGAGAAGTAGGGAAGGGCAGGCTAAAGGATACTGAAATTCTGTTAAGTTTTCACGGAAGGAGTCAGGGCTGAAGAGCTTCTCTAGAGCGGTATGCTCAGGTCTACTTTGCAGGGGGAGGGGGAGGGGAGGGGGAGGAGGTGAAGAGAGCCATCAGGAAGCAGCGACAGTAGTCTAGGGGAGAAGTCATGGAGGCCCAAACTAAGGTCCCTACCGTGGGAACAGAGAGATCCACAGATTGGAAAGATTTGAGTGAGCTATGATTGATATGATGTCGAACCTGCTTGAAGGACGGGGAGGGAGAAGAGAGAGGAAAAATGACTCTTGGATTTGAGGCTTAGGCAAGTGGGCAGATGTTGGTACCACTCGCTGAGATGTAGGGAACACCGGAGGAGGACAGGACTTAGGACGGGAGTATGTTGAGGATGGTCGTTCATGTCTGTGGATCCAGGTCTACAGGCAGATAGTGTGTAGTTTGGAACTGAAGACAGAAACAGGCTAGCATGAGTGTGTGGATGGATGAGGTCTCCTGTGGAGAATGAGCAGAGTAGAAGTAAAGAAGGCCGAGAATGGGAGTTTGTTGGTATCAACCTTTAAAAGGGGAGGGATGGAGAAGATTTTCATTGAAGTGCTATTTTTATACAATATATCACGTCTAAAAAGGAACGAATAAGAAACCTGGGCATGCTAAACCACCGTAATCATTTGCATCCTGATGTAAGTATGTTTCTTTTACCTATTACCCAAATAAGTTCTCTCATCAGTCCTGTGATTCCTTCAGTAAGCTGGGATTCCGTATATCTCTTCATATTGAGAGGAGATAGTAGGGAGGTTTATCAATCTGCAAGAGGACTAGTAATTGTTTCGCATTTTTTGCTGTAGCTTGAGACTTTACAAAACCATCTTGATACTCTCTCTCTCTCTTTAGAACCGGGCGATTTGGAACCTAAATGTACCCAGTGTAAAGAAGGCTACACAGGCCAGAACTGCAATATGTGTGGAAACGGCTATTACAATTCTGACAGCATCTGTATCCCATGCCATTGTCACAGCCACGTGGATCGAACTAGAACTCCAAAGATTTGCAAGCCCGAGAGTGGCGAATGCATTAACTGTCTCCACAACACCACTGGGTTTCAGTGTGAGAACTGCCTAGAAGGTTATGTCCGAGACCACGAGAGAAATTGCATCAAGAAAGGTAAAACTTCACCTAAGATTGTAAATTTAATATCTAAGCCTAGCACTGAAAATTTCAGGACAGCTACCTTTAGCCTTATAAAACCTTCCAATCCCACCAGAGGAATTTCTGGAAGTAGATTTTGACACATATTTGCCTAAAGAACTTTCCTTCCCTTCCTGCTTCTCTCCTGATACTCCAGAGTCAACTCCAGAAATTTGAGGCCAAGACAAAGTCATTGCAGCAGTGAGACCAATTGCTCTCACATTTCCCCTTCATCTATTTTTATTTTTATGTTAATAATTTAAAAGTCCTATCATTTCTTTTATCCGTTCCTTCTTTTATTCTCATCACTTTCAGTGACCATCAAAGGTCCTTTCAAGGAGGGTCCTATAATCTGGTGAGAAGTTCCAGCTGAAAAATTGGAGTTCATCCCAGTATCTGTCCTAACTTTGGGCATGAGTTGTTCCAGGTGTGGTGGGAGATAGTATTCACATCCCTTTTGGTTTTTAAAAGAAAAAGTTATTCATATGGCAGAATGTTTCAGTAAGAATTTAGAAAATTAATGGATAACAATTCAGGATGAGTTAGGGCTTTTCAGAGATGATTAAGTCACAGAGCAATTAGACTATGTTCTGCTACAAACTGCTCTTTGATGTTCTAACAGATGCTAAATATTAGGCTCATGTACAGTCGGTCTATGGCAGGTGTCATATTTCTGTCATTCTCCTGATAGCTTAATACCATTGTGATCAAGGCCAAAAGACTCAGATTAAAGTCTATCATTAGAAGCCCTGCCACCCAATTCATTTTTCCATTTGAGAAACAGACCTTACGCATACCTGTCCATGCCAAGGCATACCTTGTCAGCCAACAGGACCATAATGATTTTCATTAGTTATTAGGCAATTTAAACTTTGCCACTTTTAGGACAAATTGATATGGCTGACTTGGGTGAATCACAATAGTAATTACCATCATTTTACTAAGTACCTCTGTGCCAAGCATTGTAAGCCTTCTCTGTGATAATGGCCAACAGTGCATTAGTATTATCTCATTTAATTTTTCCCAAGAACTCAGCAAAATAGACACTATTCTTCTCATTTGATAGATGAGGAACCTGAGGTTTAAAAAGATTGTTATATTGGGCTGAGATATATTCTTCTCATTTAATAAATGAGGAATGTGAGGTTTAAAAGGATCAGGATATTGGGCTTAGTAGTAGAGCACCTACCTAGTACAGGTGCGGCCCTGGGGTCTATAGCTAGCACTGCAAATAAAATAAAATAAAAAGATTGACTCATCTACAACAACATAGGTCTATTAGTCTTTCCCCTGAGCTACGCCATCATTAAAAGTCAAAGTACCTTAGTTATAAGATAGCTATATTCTACACAAAGGTAGAATCTCTACACATGGAATTAAAGGATGGCTGTTTTCTCTTGACTGACATCAAGTATGAACATTTAAATTGTTTTTCAGATGCAGCTAGAGAGATAGTTTTTCATATACCTCAGTTGAGAATTTTGCCTGTATGAAATGACGTTAGTCATGTACTTAGTTTAGTCCAAATAATTGCCATTTATCCCATCACTTTCAACTGTGTGATGTAGAACTCAGTAGGTGACTTATTGGCCGCCTTTGCGGGACTTTGTGCGACTCTATCCATGAGTGAAGAAGGATGGAAACTCCAACACTGCAATTTCCCCAAAGGTTTTACTAGAGACATTGTATGCCCTGGAGAATAGCCCAGGATGCTCTTAGCTCTCTAGACCCTGATTCTTATCACTGGCTTTCTTTAAAAGTTATTTTTTTAACTTGCATTACCTCAAAGCAAGATACCATGTCAACATCCCACATCAACTTCCACTCCCATGTGTATTTCTTTTATTGTTTCTCAAAACCAGACAATTTTGTCTTTTACATTTCATTCTCTGTTTTTATTTTCAGAAGTTATTGTTCCAACACCCGAAGGTTCTACCATTTTGGTTTCCAATGCCTCTTTGACCACATCAGTGCCCACCCCTGTTATAAATAGTACACTCACCCCCACAACTCTGCAGACTATCTTTTCAGTAAGCTCTTCCGAAAACAGCACTTCCGCCTTAGCTGATGTATCATGGACTCAGTTTAACATCATCATTCTGACAGTCATCATCATTGTGGTGGTGCTGCTCATGGGATTTGTGGGGGCTGTGTACATGTACCGCGAGTACCAAAACCGGAAACTCAACGCCCCCTTTTGGACCATCGAGCTGAAGGAAGACAATATCAGCTTCAGCAGCTACCATGACAGCATTCCCAATGCAGACGTGTCGGGATTGTTGGAGGACGATGGCAGTGAAGTGGCTCCCAATGGGCAACTGACCCTGACGACGCCCATGCACAACTATAAAGCCTGAGGAGCTTGAGCTGTCTCCTGGATGGTTAAGCCACAGCGCTCACTAGGACAGCATCTGCCCCGGGCCACACAGAGCCTGGGCAGAGTTTGCCGAGAAAGCAAAGGCAAATAGTGCATCTGAAATTTGCAGGTACAAATCTGCCATGCGCTTGGCCTCTCTGTCTATTGCTTTTAGTATTCCCATGAAGATCCGAAGCATTCGCTGTTGTTAAGGACCTGAAGTAAAGTATATTTTTGTACTAAACCACACGGGAGAATGGAAAGGTTCGACCCCATAGTGCAGCCCAAATCCAGTTTGTTCTCCAAATAGATGTGGAGCAGTGCTCACCTCACCAGCGGTAACAGGATGATGGTTGTGGAAGGGGAAAGGACTGCTAGAAGACTTCATCTCCATTCCTGAGACTCTTTCTTTTTTTTTTTTTTTTAAAAAAAAAGGCAGGTCAGGGGTTATATTCATTTTACTTTACTAAAAATCATCATTGAGGAAGAGCTGGTGTCTAGACTGTATCATAGTAAACAATCTTGATTGTTTCTAGAATAGGAACAGAAAAGTTCCAAGAAGATCTTTAGAAGGGCTTGATTTTTCCTCCCAGGATCCTTGCTCGATGATGGGATTAAAGCACAGGATAAGCATGTGATGATGGTAGAGAGCAGAAGGCAGCACTGGGGGCGCAGGAAGCTGATGGTCCTCCTCAGGGGCTCAGTGTACATGATAAATTGTCTAAAAATAAGGAATATTTCTGCCTCTAGAGAAATAAGGTGTACATAGTTAATGTAGCATATCTGGTCGACATTGTATTTGTATCTATTTGTAAAAAAAATCATGTCATATTTTATCATCTAGAATTTATTTGTACAGCAGTTAATGGTGTTGTAAAAAAGAAAATATGGGGATTGGTTAAAATACTGTAAAATAGATGGAATATTGCTAGAGCTGGGACTCTGGTGAGCATCACTCATTTTTAGTCCCTCTTTGGACATTGTTGAAATTTATAAGAGGTTGAATGTTTCTAATCTTTCTTTCCTTTCTCAACCGAAAAGTAGAGTTACATGCTCTTTGACTTACTATAGACTCAAGCAATAGATTTTTAAGTCAATAACTGTTAAAGCTGGGACACAGGCTGCATTCTCCAAAATACTCATTGAATTAGACAGTAGCCACTCTATCTTTGACCTAGATTAATGTAAAACATATCCTCATTCAAATATTTTTCCTGAATGTAAAAGTTAGTCTTCCAAAGGATAGAAATACGTGAGTTCCAAAAGAGAAGCCATCATGTCACTTGGAGTCTCCGGTTATGGCGCCTGGGAGATATTTATCAGCCCCGCCCCACCTACAGCCCTCAGAGTACACACTCCCTCCCTCTGGCGTAGCCTGTCTGCCACTCACTTGCCACGAGTCTGTCCATCTCTGCAGCTGTGGTCCTTCCATCATCTTGTCTGGTCAGAGGACAGCTGGGTATCGAGGGATAACTGTTTGGTCCAGCTTTTAGATGAAACTTGTCTCCCGAGGCCAGTTACCACTGCCCTCACCTATGAGGATGCGGACAGGTTGTAGATTAACCAGTCTAAGAAAGGAGGCCAAGAATCAAACGCAGATACGAGGAAAAGCAAACTGTGACATGGCAGTTAGAAAACAGAGAAGACTTCTTTTTAGTTTAGATGCAGGAAACTCGAGTCGACCCCTTCGCCTGACTTGCTCAGAGAAAAACCTGGAACTTGTCATCCTCTCCAGGAGACCCCTCGGTTTTTCTCTGGGTTTGGGGATGACGTTCTAGAGGATGTGTAGGTATGTCATCTGCTCCTGGTAACTTGAGGCTCTTTGCGTATCAGTCCACTGCTCACAAGAGCAGACATTACATTCTCTTTAAATTATTTAGCATTCCTATTGCCCTTTATAGCTTACAAAGCACTTTTCCATATGTGTGTCCTTTGTTCTTCATCCATAGCCCCCCGAGGAAGAAATTTTTCTACCTATTTTTAGAGGACGAGACTGAAGAACAGAGGGATTAAATGTCTTGTGCCAGGCTACACAGTGTGTGTCATTCTTAGGCTTGAAATAGGGACGCCCAGCTACATGTTTTTTCAGCTACATGCTGTTGCAGAAATTGCCTAGCCGTGCACAAGAGAAGCTGAGAGGAAGTCCTGTTTGCATATGTGATTAATTTTTTTGTAACTACCAAGTACAGTCCGGGGCCATATACCTCTAAAAGACTGTGTGGAAAAAATACGTGAAGATTATGATCTGCAGCCAGAAATTGTGATAAGAAAATAAAATTGTGAGTTTGTGCTTCACTGAGGTGAGCTGGTCCCTCCACACAGGAAGAGAAAACTTGTTTTCCTCAGCCGTTACTGCGTCAGTGTGTATAGGTTATGTACTGCACAATTCCAAAGAATCGTGCAAATGACATACCTGCCTTTCTCCCTGATGCCCCAGCTCCTACCCCCCCCCAAAAAAAAAAAGCCAGGATTGAGGATGATGAGAGATAAAAATGTATTAAATAGAGGTCAACCCAATTAAATAAAGGGAGTATTTGTTGGGGGCTAAGAGCCCAGAGCCAAATAGGATTCTGGCCATGTTCATATTCCTCAAAACATACCTTAAAAGAGATTGCAAAAAATGAATCATGAAGAATGCACTTATTTAAATACTTAACAGCTTCTAGGTCATGTTCTTAAGCTTTCACAGAGAATAAAAATGATGACCTTGAAGTCGTTTAAATAATATTCTTTAGTGACCTCGGGTTTTTTCTTGTGGAAATAATCTTGCTCTCAAATATAAATCAGCCATGAGTTGATCTAGCCCTGAAATCAGAGTAGGGACTCGTACGAACACCCTGCACCCTATGCCTTCCTCTACGTGCAGCTCCATGCACGGTGGCATCCCACAGCAGGCTCGCATCAGTCCCTCTGAAAACCTAATGAGATATTTTGTCCAAAGATTAGAAATATGTCATTTTAAAAAATAACACCAATGTGAACCTATTGAAAAATGACAAGTACTGCCATTAAGCGATACTTTTCATTGATGCATTCTACTGAGCCCTTCTGCCTTTCTGATAGATGCTTTAGGTAGAGTTGTTAAGTATGCCTTTGTCCCCCCCTTCCTTTCCTCTCCTTCCAGTCTACCTCCCAGGGCTCTCTTACTAATGTAATTGCTCCAACTATAGAGAAAAAAATGATACTAAAAGCTCTTATTTATACTAAAGTCCCATGGCCTAGTGGGTACCTTCTCCTGGGGCTACCTAGCTCTTAAGGTTGGCAAACAGAGCAGATGTAGGATGGGAGGGAGATTTTTTGGACCGGGTTTGTATAAGCCTCAAATTATTTGACTCCTCTAGCACTAATATTCCCAGGAGAATTGACCATTAAAACGATCCTCACTGACCTAGTTCATGTGGGCAGGCTGAGCGCCTTCAGGATATTTAGCCCTCCTTGTGTCGTGGTAGAAGCAGAGGGCTTACAGCAACAGTCTTCCTCTTGACAGATTTAACTGGATCATTGTCCTTGGTCCTGTATTTTTATTTTTTTTTGTAGGACACGTGATGAACACACCACCACTTATAATGACTATGTCTCCTGGGCCTCATATTTTGGGATTTGTGGGCAGGAGTTAAATTTCCACATCTCAAGGAAAACTCTCGGGCAAAATGTTCAGAGCAGTCAAACCCAGTGTAACCTGTTAGAACAAAGACCTGTTAGGTCTCTCTGGCCTCATCCACAAAAACAAAACAAAACAACAACAAAAAATCCTCTGGTCTCTTACGATCTTCTTCTTGTAAGTTTGGGAGCTAAAATGGGTTTGGGTGTGTGGTGGGGAGTAATGGGAGGTTAATGCATTTTTCTCTTCAACCCTGAGCCGGTGACTTTGCCAAGGGGAAAAGCAGGAAGAACACACTGACGCGTCTGAAGAAGTCAGATACGGTCAGATGGACTAATGGTTACGGATCATTCAAACGTCAGGGGTTGAATGATGCTTTTTCAGAGGCGAGTGGGAAGCTTCCTTACTTGTTACTCATGTAAGTGCGCCAACTACAGCAGCAGCCCTAGAATATGCGCCCAGGGCTTCAGATTCAAGACACTCTGAACCTGAAATGATTTTAAGTCAAGTTTTAATGCTAGGAACAAACACTCTGTAATAAGTTAAATTTCAGCCAAGCGATTAGGGGATGTCTCTGAAACATTAAACGTGTATTTACATCACTAAAATCCTAACACAAATCTTAAAACCATGTCTCATACGTACACTGTACCAGGCTTCATGATGCATTTCTAAATTTGTGTATGATTTGAATATATGAAAGAATTTATACAAGAGTGTTATTTAAAATTATTAATAAATGTATATAATTTGTACCTATTGTAGATGTTTTACTTTTTACGTGGTCAGAGTTGTTAGAAGTCTTTATATGTATAGGCTAAAGATTGATTATCAACCCCATGAAGAGCTTTGAATCTCTCATGTGTTGGCCAGGCGTTTCGATTACGTTCACTTAAGCAATGGTTTCCACTTGGGGAAGAAAATGCCACACAAAGACGTTTCCCCCTCTTAAGACAAACACCTGAGAAGAAAATATATATGAACAAATATTATCATTTATGCTTTTGCCTTTCCTACGAAATCCACTGGGATTTCTATGAGCATTTTATAGAGAAAACGTATTGCCCTTGGATTTCTTTGTACATCATAAATAATTTCCAGTCTTTAGTAGAAATCTGAAAGTAAACCATATTCTGTGTGTCCATTAGTTAGGCCCTAGTGAAAGTATATCTTTTTATTATTTTAAGGTGCCCTTGAAGAGCTTCTGTTTTGACAGAAGATCAAAGTTAAATGACGTTTAATGACATGCCATCCAGAGATCTAAGGGGTGCTTTGAAAAAGAAAAAAATAATAAGTCAAGCATTTCTTTGTGTTACAGCTCTATAAACTTGAATTATTTTTACTCGGCTTCAGTTTATTGATATTTAAACTTTTCCTTTTCCTCCTATGTTGTTCTGTGACGTATATGAATCAGGCATTATCCTAAGGGAGCAGAATAAATTTTGACAGATCTAATAAATTTAAATTTCAAGAGAAACTAAATATATATACACATACTTACCACATCAAGTAGCAATATTGTTAAAAAATAACTTTAGTAGTATTATTGTATTCAACTTTTGATGAAAGCCTATCAAGACATTTATTAGATTACATTATCAAAATTGGTTGTATTTGCTTTCCACGGGAGTACAAGATGCCTGTTTAAAAACATTCCACGTGTTCTATTTTAATTAAGTCAGTAACATCAAAGTAGCCATGGTGCTTAGTTATATTTTTTTTTAAATCAAGTTAAATTAAAAACAACAAAATGGCTGGGCGTGGTGGCACCAGCTTGTAATCCCAGTACTTGGGAGTCTGAGACAGGAGGACCACGGGTTTGTGGCCCGCCTCAGCTACTTAGTGAGGCCCTCTGCAATTTAGTGAGACCCTGTTTCAAGATAAAGAATTAAAAATAGGGCTCAGAGGTCGAATGCCCCTGAGTTCAATCAATCCCCAGTTCCAAAAACAACAGCATGTTTCAAGATATAGTAGTGTGAGGAATGTTAACCAACAAGGAGAAAAGCAACACTTTAAGTGACATAATTTTTTGAGGCAATTTTATGAAGAAACGGTTGTAGTTATGATTGTACAGGCTAATATTTCTACTTATAAAATGAAAGCCAGCAGCCAAGTGTGGTGGTGCACATTTGTAATCCCAATACCTGGGAGACTGAGACGGGAAGATGGCAGTTTTGAGGACAGCCTCAGATACTTACTTAGGTCCTCTACAACTTAATGAGACCCTGTTTCAAAAAACAAGAATAAGAAATAGAGCTGAGGCTGTAGGTCAGAGGCAGAATGCCCCTGAGTTCAATCCCCAGTGCCACAAAGAAAAAAGAAAGAAAGAAAGCCATCAAAAGATGTTAATTTTAAAATGTGTTGCCTGGCCAGGTGTGGTGGCACAGCCTGCAATCTCAGTACTCGGGAGACTGAGACAGGAGGATCATAGTTTCGAGAATAGCGTTAACAACTTAGCGAGACCCTTGTTTCAAAATAAAAATAAGTTTTTTAAAAAGGGCTGAGGGTTTGGGGAGGCTGAGACAGGAGGATCGCGGTTCTCGGCTAGCCTGGGCTACTTAGTGAGGCCCTTTGCAATGCAGTGAGACCCTGTTTCAAAAAATAAAGAATAAAACAATAGGGCTGGAGGTAAAATGCCCCTGGGTTCAACCCCAGTACTGGGGAAAGAAAAAAAAAAAAGGTTGAGTTGAGGATATAGCTTGAAGACAGAATACCACTGGGTTCTACCCCCAGTACTGAAAAAATAAAGTGTTTCCTGAAAAATAAATAAATAAAAGCTGGGTGTAGTGGTGCATGCTTGTAATCCTAATACTTGGGAGGCTGTTTCATGGCCAGCCTCCCCAATTTAGTGAGGCCCTCCATAACTTAGTGAGATCCTGTTTAAAAAATAAAATAATAAAAATAGGGCTAGGGTGTAGCTCCAAGGTAGAATTCCCCTGGGTTCCATCTCCAATATAACACAAAAAATAAATACGTAAATAAAATGTGTTGCCTGCTTGTATTAAAAAGTAGGTTGTAAAGCTGGCTGTGGTGGCACATGCTTGTAATCCCAGCATTTGGTTTTTTTTGTTTTGTTTTGTTTTGTTTTTTGGTGGTGCTGGGGGTGGAACCCAGGGGCTTTTCTACCTCCGGGCTATACTCCCAGACCTATTTTATATTTTGTTTGGAAACAGGGTCTCACTAAGTTGCTGAAAGCCTCACTAAATAGCTGAGGTTGGCTTCGAAACTGTGCGATCCTCCTGTCTCAGCCTCCCAAGCACTGAGATTACAAGCGTGTGCCACCATGCCAGGCAGGTTTGAAGCCAGCCTCAGCTACTTAGTGAGGCTCTTTGCAACTCAATGAGACCCTGTTTTGCCGGGTGTGGTGGCGCACGCTTGTAATCCCTGAGCTTGGGAGGCAGAGGCAGGAGGATCGAGGCCAGCCGCGCTGGTTTAAGAGACCCTGTTTCAAAAATACAGAAAATAGGTCTGGGAGTGTAGCCCAGAGGTAGAAGGGCTTCCAGGAACCCCAGTACCACCAAAAAAAAAAAAAAAAGAAGAAAAGAAAAGAAAAGAAAAGAAAAAAAAGAATAAAAACTAGGGCTGGGGTGTCACTCAGAGGTAGAATGTCCCTGGGTTCCATCCCCAGTACTACAAAAATAAATATATAATAAATAAATAAAAAGTAGGTTTTAAATCTTGTATCCTGAATTGAACACTGCGCTTCAGATAGCTGCAGAAAAAGAAAAAAAAAATACCACAAGCAAAGGTTCTCTTTGTGTATAAGAAGACTAGGTTTGGGCAATAGAGGACGTGTTGGGGAGGAAAGCTTCTTTTGTGGTTTTCTTTGTGTTGTCAGACCAACTGTTAAAGTTTCGGAAGTCAGTACTGCTTTTCTTTAATCTCTGCAGAGATTAAAGAGTCTCAGCCCTTCCTCATGCTCATTACCATTCAAATCCACTGTGTTAAACTCAACATACAACTTCACACACACACCAGCTTGTTGAAGTTGTTGTTGTTGTAGTTTTTTTTTTTTTGCTAATACTCTCCTCTGCTTCAAACATCGATGAGAATGTTCATTCACTGTAACCTCTTGATAAAGGCAAGTTTATCAATCCTTCATTTGGATTCCCATTTTGCCTAGTGAATAATACCTCTCTTGACATACGTATTTTATTGTGAATACTTTGTGGTTTCTGCCTTGCCTGTGAGACTCCATAATCCTTGGAACCAGCCACATTTCTTCTTCCATCTCTAATACCTGACATCTTGCTGATACATTGTGGAAAGGGACTTTGCCGGCAGGGCGCGGTGGCCCACGCTTGTAATCCCAGTACTTGGGAGGCTGAGACAGGAAGATCACAGTTCGAGGTCAGCCTCGGCTACTTAGGCTCTCCGCAACTCAGTGAGACCCTGTTTCAAAATAAAGAATAAAGAATAGGGCTGGGGATGTAGTTTGGAGGTAGAATGCCCCTGGGTTCCATCCCTAAAACTGAAATAAAAAAATAAAAAAAGGAAAGAAAAGGTACTTGATGATACGATACGAGCTGGCTTGTGAACTGACTTGGTGAAGTAGTGTAGGAAATCTCGCGTGCAGCGGGTAGGATGCTCGGGCCCATCCCCCGAGATCCCGCGCTGGAGGCTTGGTCCCGGGTGGCAATGTCGAGGATCTAGAAGCGTTAAGAGATGGAGCCTCGTGGGACGTGATTAGGTCTTAAGATAGGCTGATGCTTTTCTCACGAGAGTATGTTCACTCTCACAGGGCCCATGAGAGCGAGTTGTTGTAAGCTTGTAAGCGAGCCTCCCCTCCCCCGAATCCTGCTTACCACCCCCCGCCCCACGATGCCATCACCACCAGCCGCACCAGAGCCCAGCAGACGCAGGCGCCATGGTCTTGAGTCTCCAGGACGTGAACTGGGGTTGAACCCAGGGCCTCGCGCATGCTAGACAAGTGCTGTACCCCCGAACTACATCCCTTTGCCTGTTTTATCTTGAGGCAGAGTCTCATTTAGTTGCCTAGCCATCCTCGAGCTTAGGATCCTCTCGCCTTAGCCTCCCAAGTAGCTGGGATTACAGGTGTGCTCCACCAAGCCAGGGATCTCTGTTCTTTATAAAGTACCAAGCCTCAGCTGTTTTCTTATAGTAACACAAAATGGAGTAAGAGAAGTACAATATTTCTTTTTCAAGAGAGGTGTCAACATGTGGGCTTCAGAGAGCTCTGAGAAACCCTTGTATTTTGTCTTATGAATATAAATGTGGGGTTTTTGTTTGTGTTTTGGAGAGGAGGCTTATATCGTTAATCAGAGTCTCTAAAGGATCTATGATTCCCAGAGGATTAGCAACTGCTTGGACGGGGATTACTTTATGTTTTTCATCAATAAAACCCCTCCCACTCAGTGTAAACTGGTATAATTAGTAAATTGATCTTGATTTTTAAAAAAAAATCCATTTCTGGGAGTTCTTTATAAGAAATGACCTAAAAAGCAGAGACTTCTGTGCAAAAATTTTTATTTTTACAGAGTTCTGTACAAAGTTCAAAAAATGGGAACATGTTAGGTATTTGATATTAGAAATATATTTTAATGTACATACTTGAGGTAACACATAGTTATTAAGAAAGGCTGGGAAGAATTAGTAAGATCAGAATGAAGTTAAGTAAAGAAAAAAGAGATATTTGAAGGCGTGTATGCAATTCCATTCCTGGCATACAATTTAGAGAAACTCTTTTTTTTAAAAATTTTTTATTGGTGCACTGTATTCATACATCATAGTGGGATACAAAAAAACTTTTGTAGACATACATGCACACATTGCCAGTCAACCCCCACCCCATCCCCACCCCATTCCTCCTTCCCACTTGGCTTAGTGGTTGACATCTAGTATTATAGCAATTTATCCAAAATTAAAAATGATAATCTCACATAACAGGAGAAACTCTTATATACACGGACATCCAAAGCAACATTTGCAGTTCTTGATTTCAGTGTTATTTGTTACCGTAAAATAATTGGAAACCGCGCCGACGTCGGCCAGTAGAGGAATGACTAGATTGTGATCTATGTATATACTTGGAATAGAATGTTATGCAGTAGTAGAAAAGGAAAGAATGACAGCTAGACATCCCCAAAACAATGTGAAGCCAGAAAAGCGAGTCACAGAGAATAGGTGCAGTATATAAGTTCTATTGTAGGAGGGCCAAAAATGAGAAATAGAAAATGTTGTTTGAAAATACATACGTGAGACAACTGCAAATAAGAACAAGAGAATGATTAACACAAAAGTTAATAGAACTTTGGAAGGGAGCGGGACACGGTGGCTTCAAAGTTCAAAGGCACTGGTAATACTCTGTTCCTTAAGCTGTGAGTGGGTGCGTGGATTTTGTTGGCACCCATGGGGCGTTGCTTCCAGGGCTCCCCGAGGACATCAGAACCTGCAGCTGTCAAGTCCCTAATATAAAATGGTGTAGTATTTGCATAGGTGCACACGCCTGTGTGCTCTGAGTCATCCCTAGGTTGCTCACAGTACACAATGCAATGTAAATTTAAATAGCTGTAATACTCTATTGTTTAGCAAATGGCAATGAAAAAACTGTGTACATGCTCAATACAGACATAATTTTATTTGGAAATTTTTGATTCACAGCTGTTTGAGTCTATGGATGTGAAGCCTGGGCATACAGAGGACTGCCTGTATTTTCTTTAAAACAGTATGTGTAAGTACACATACGTAGGCACACACACACACACACACCCCAGTGGAATATATATAACACTTCATAGTGAGAAAAAATGTTGGTACTTGGAATTGAACTCAGGGGCAATCTATCTCCAAGCTATACTACAACCCTATTTTATTTATTTATTTATTATTTATTTATTTACTTATTTATTTTTGTGTGTGTGGTACTGGGGATGGAACCCAGGGTCATTCTATATCTGAGTTACACCCCCAGCCCTATTTTTTATTATTTATATTTTGAAACAGGTTCTCACTGTGTTGCCAAGGGCCTCACTAAGTAGGAGCTGAGCCTGTCCATGAACCGCGATCCTCCTATTTCAGCCTCCCAAATGCTGGGATTACAAGTGCCTGGCTCTATTTTCTTTTATTTTTTTAAAATTTGAAACAAGGTCTCACTAAGTTGCTGAGGCTGATCTTGAACCCGCAAACCTCCAGCTAATAGTGAAAAAGTTTAAAAGGACATAAACCGGTAGGTATAGCTATGTTGAAAAACATACAAAGAAAATGTTTGGAAGGAAATACCATGCACTGTAACTTGGTGATATCTGTACTAAAGAACAGAGAAACATAAGAAATCTATTATATTTATTTCATTATGATAGAAGAATAAATTCATACAGAGTATTTAACAATCCTAAATGTTTATGTATCTAATAACAGAGTTTCAGAGTACATGAAGCAAAAACTAGTAATACTGAAAGGAAAAATAGACACAACCACAATTATAGTTTGGGATTATAACACCTCTCTCAATATATAGACCAAGAAAAGCAATAAGGGTAAGCAATAAGGGTAACACTTTGACCAACAGTATCACCAACTTGGCCTAATTGACATCGAACACTCCAGCTAACAATAGCAGGCTCTGTGTTCTTTTCAACTGCTTAGGGTTCATTTACCAAGACAGACCATATACTGGGCCATAAAGTAAGATCCAGCACCCTTAAAAAAGTGACGTGAAATATGTTCTCTGATCGTCATGAAATTAAATTAGAAATTAATAGAAACATATCAGGGAAATTCTGAAATATTTGAAAATTAACATACTTTTTTTTTTTTTTTGGTGGTACTGGGGGTGGAACCCAGAGGCTTTCTACCTCCGGGCTATACTCCCAGACCTTTTTTATATTTTATTTGGAAACAGGGTCTCACTAAGTTGTCGAGAGCCTCACTAAGTAGCTGAGGCTGGCTTCGAACCCGTGCGATCCTCCTGTCTCAGCCTCCCAAGTGCGGGGATTACAAGCGTGCGCCACCACGCCCGGCTTGAAAATTAACATACTTCTAAATAATACATCAGTCAATGAAATGAAGAAAGATTAGAAAATACTTTGAACAGAATGAAAATAAAATCCCAACAGTTTAATTTTTTTGAATGTGGCTAAAGAGTGCTTAGAGAAAAATTTAGTACACTACTTAGTCTAATAAGAAAGAAAAAAATCTCCAACCAAGCTTCTATGTTTAAAAGGCAGAAAAGGAAAAACAAAGTAAACCCAAAGTAAGCAGAAGACAGACAGAAAATAAAAACAAAACCCCAAAATAATTAAAGTAGAAAACGATGAAGAAAGTCAAAAACGATGAAGAAAGTCAATAGAACTAAAAGCTAGTTCTTTGAGAAATTTAATAAAACTGATAAACTGCTAGCAAAATCATGAGGATATATGAAATAGAAGAGGGAGCTGGGCATTGCGGTGCAAACCTGTAATCCCTGGACTTGGGAAGCTGAGACGGGAGGATCACAGATTCACACTAGCCTCAGTAACTTAGGAAACCTTCCACAACTTGAGATCCTCTTTCAGAATAAAAATATATATAATATGGCTGGAATTGTAGCTCTGAGGTAGAATGCCCCTGGGTTCAATCCCCAGTAGAAAAAGAGAGAGAGAGAGAAAATAATAAAGGAAGTTTATGCTAATAAATTTGATGGCTTAGGTGAAATGTACAGCTTCCTTGAAAGACATAGAGTTCCATACTCATTCAAAAGGAAGTAGGTATTGTCTTTTATCTACTACAGAAGTAGAATTTTTAGTTAAAAACTTCTCATAAAGAAAATTCTAAGCTGGGAGTGGTGGCAGCACATACCTATAATCCCAATACTTGGGAGGCTGAGACCGGAGGATTACAGGTTCAAAGCCAGCCTCAGCATTTTATTGAAACCTTCAGCAATTTAGCAAGATCCTGTTTCAAGCCGGGCGTGGTGGTGCACGCTTGTAATCCCAGCATTTGGGATGCTGAGACAGGAGAATCTCGGTTTGAAAACAGCCTCGGGTACTTAGGGCGACTTAGGCCCTTTGCAACTCAGTGAGACTCTGTTTTAAAATAAAGAATAAAAAATAGGCTGGGGTGTAGCTCGGAGGTAGAAGGCCCCTGGGTTCCATCCCCAGTACCGCAAAGAAAGAAAAAAAAAAAAAAGATCCTGTTTCAAAATAACAACAACAACAAAAGGCTAAGGGTATAGCTCAGAGGTAGAATGTCCCTGGGTTCAATCCTCAGTACAAAGAGAGAGAGAGAGAGAGAGAGAGAGAGAGAGAGAGAGAGAGAGAGAGAGAGAGAAGAAAAGTAGGGAGGGAAGAAGGAAGGAAGAAAAAATATTTTAGGTCCTAATAATTAAAAGCATCACAGAAAAAAAGACTACTGATTCTTCAAACTCTCCTCAGAAAACTTAAGAGGAAGCAATATTTCTTTAGCCCAGTCTATGAGGTCAACAGCGTCCTGACACTAAAACCAAAGAAAACACACACACAAAAAAACTATAGAACAATATCCCTCATAATCATCGAGATAAATATTTCTAAGGAAATATAATCAAATTAAATATAACACATAAAAAATAGTACTTTGTGACCTGCTGGGGCTTATCCCATGATTGCAAAGTAGCTGTGACATTTGAAAATCAATGTAATTCAGACTGAAAAGAAAACCATATTACGGTCATCTCAACAGATGCAGAAAAGGCATTGAACAGAATTATAAAAATGATGCTGGCGATAATGTGATGCTATAAAAATATACATTTTTGTCTGGTTCCTGGCCAGAGATCCTGTAACTCTTGAAATAGCTTTTAGCCGGGGGTAGTGGTGCACGCTCCTAATCCCCACGCTTGGGAGGCGGAGACAGGAGGGTCGCGCAGGTTAGAAGCCATCCACGCAGGCTGGCTTAAGAGACCCTGTTTTCAAATAAAAAAAAGTATAAAAATTGGTCTGGGAGTGTAACCCGGAGGTAGAAGGGTTTTCAGGAACCCCAGTACCACCACCACCACCAAAAAATAATTTTTAAAAATCTTTTAATTTTTTTGTTTTGTCCCTGGCATTTGAAATAGCCCCACAATCATCAAAGCGAAAGGGACGTATTTTCTTATTTATAACAAGCCCCTGCGTTGATGAGCTGACTTTTTTAAAAACCCCTAAAGAAGATGGTATTGCTTACCAAAGGAACCAAACACATAATTAGATTGTTGGCACTGTCAGCCCCACCTCCCAACCTCTGCGGAGGGGAGAAGGACTGGAGATGAATCGCCAGCGGCCAGCGACTTGTTCCATCGCGGTGAGGGCGAGGGGCTTGGGGAGCCGCCCCCTGGTGAACTCACTCACCCACTGCTGGAAGGGCGGCCCTCCAGGGAGGGAGCCTTTGCACCATGGGCCATCCCTCGTCCTGAGCCCCTGAGCATCTCTTCCACCTGGCTTTCTCTGAGTTGTATTCTTTGTAATAAACAGGTAAGCGTAAGTCAAGTATGTTCCTAGGTCTGGAGGCTTCAATTTGTGCACGCTTAAATCAGAAACCAAATCGCGTGTTGCTGTGGGGAAGCAGCGGGGCAGGCCCTTGTGCGCAGGGCTGTGAGCCAGTGGCCGGGGGACGCGCAGTCCACACTCCCGTCCGTGGGATGGGGCCGATGAGGCACATTCCCTGGGAGCAGCGGCCTCCCCCGCGGCCTGGTCTGCACATCCCCACACAGGGCGCCCGTGCGGACCGAGGAGGAAACAGATAGGTTCCCTGCAGCGATGCTTTCGGAACCCTCCCTTCTAGGCATTATTTTCAATAGCTCGCCGAACCAACGGACTACGTCTCAGCTTTTTAATTCCCCCCAAACATTTTCTAAATGAGCCACTGTTGTCTTTAATCACCACGGCTAGAGGATTATCCAGCCTCATTTAAAGAAGCTATTTTTGCCAAGAGATGGGGATCTTCCGGACAAGGATAAAGACATTTAGGATTGTCTATTAAGATTCTGTTTTAGTTGAGATAATAATTTGGGGGGTAATTAAGCAAATTGTATTGACTCCAATGGGCCATTAGTCCCCAAAGGAGTTGTTGCCTGAGAGGCCTTTAAATTCCAAAAAAAAAAAAAAAAAAAAAAAAGATAGCATGAAAGTTTTGCAACCGTTGCATTATTCAGTTTCTTTCCCTTAAAATGAAAAGGTAGCCATGTTAACCAGCACTGTCCCAGGTAAAAATTAACTTTCCTTACATATAGCCTTTATCTCATTGTTTTGTATTTAAAACAGAGATCAAAGCTGAGCATGGTAGCCCACGTTTGTAATCCCAGCGTTCAGGAGGCTGAGACCAGAGGATCGCGGTTCGCGGACAGCCTCAGCTACTTAGTGAGGCCCTCTGCAACTCAGTGAGACCCTGTTTCAAAATAAAGAATAAGCCGGGCGTGGTGGCGCATGCTCGTAATCCCCGTGCTTGGGAGGCGGAGACAGAAGGATGGTGCAGGTTCGAAGCCAGCCGCGCTGGCTTAAGAGACCCTATTTCCAAATAAAAAATATAAAAAATTAGGCCTAGGAGTGTAGCCCGGAGGTAGAAGGGCTTCCAGGTACCCCAGTCCCACCAAATAAATAAATAATAAAAAATAAGGCAGGGGGTGTAGCTCGGAGGTAGAATGCCCCTGGGTTCCATCCCCAGACCCGCAAAAAACAAAACAAAACAAAAAATAAAACAGAAATCATTGAACCTTTAAGTAAGAATTAAAATATGCAGTAAATATACCAAAGACACCGGCATGATGGCGCACACTTGTAATCCCAGCATTTGGGAGGCTGAGACCGGAGGATCGACATTCACAGACAGCCTCAGCTACTTAGCGAGGCCCTCCGTAACTTAGTGAGACCCTGTTTGAAAATAAAGAAGAAAAAATAGGGCAGAGGGTGTAGCTTGGAGGTCAAATGCTTCTGGCATTTGCACCTGGCAGAACATCTGCTTTTGAAGCAGAGAGCTGCCTCTTCCAGGGCAGGCCTCACAACTCCAGGAACACGGGAGAGGCTCTTAGTCCCTTCATTACTTATAGTTTTGTGTTTTTTTTTTCACTTCTGAAAATTGAACCCTGAAGCATCCTGCCTCCAAACCACACCTCCAGCCCTTATTTTATCTTGAAACAGGGCCTCACTAAGTTGCTAAGACTGGCCTCCAACCTGCAATCTTCCTGCCTCAGTCTCCCAAGCACTAGAATCACAGGAATGCGCGGATTTTCTTTGTTACCTACAAAAGGAAGATGTTGTCGACCTTCTAGTAGCATGGAGATTAGGCGGACTCTTGCCTGCCAAAGCGCCAGGCACCTGCAAGGTTTACAGCCAATGACAGCTCCTTCCCCCTCTCTTATATTTAAGAGGTCTTCAGTAAGAATTTAACACAAAATGCAACCTTATTCTTTCTCTAGTGAGTGGGGAATTGGGTCAGGTACCACATGGCTTCTTTTCTAACTAGAAACCCAATCTACAACTCAGAGTTGGGGTAAGGTCACTGCTAGGTTTTGGGTGCATTTGGAATAAAACGAAATCCTTGTCTAGGTTGAATTCTGTTTTCAGCAGTAGACGAGCTGGTGCCTGGAGGCTGGAATGGGCCCTGTGGCATCTTGTAGGAGTTCTGTGGGCCCGTGGAGACCCATTAGGAGTGGCTGCATCGCCATGGGAACCGGTAGGGAGGGGGGCCTTGCGAGGTGAGGAAACGCAGCCCCGCGGCCTGCACATGTAGGGATTAATCCTCGCTCTGTTCTAAGTTGACAGTGAACTTGTGCAGGCCGCTGAGCCATCTGGAGCTCGGGTTTCCCACTGGTCCACCCGAGGGGTCTAGTTAACAGCTCTCTTCTGTATTCCATTAGGTGGGAAGAAAAGGGCATTTGGGTGTATGTTCATTAATTTGGGTTAAGATTTATTAATCTACTCTTTCAGCAATATTTATTTATTTATTTGCTAATGGGGATTGAACCCAGGGGTATTCTACCTTTGAGCTACACCCCCAGCCGTGTGTGTGTGTGTGTGTGTGTGTGTGTGTGTGCATGTGTGTGCCGCATGTGTGTGCTACTGGGGACTGAACCCAGAGGCATTCTACCTCTGAGCTATGTTCCCACCCATTTTTATTTTTTTGTTTTGAAACAGAGTCTCACTAAGTTGCTGAGGCTGGTCTTAAAACCTACGATCCTCCTATCTCAGCCTCCAAGTACTGGGATTACAGACGTACATCATCATGCCTGGCCTTATTTCACTTTTTAGTTTTGAAACAGGGTCTCACTACGTTGCTAAAGGTCTTACTAAATTTCTGAGGATGGCTTGGGACCTGTGATCCTCTGGTCTCAGCCTCCCAAGTGCTAGGATTACAGGCGTGCATCAGTGTGCCCGGCTTCACTAACACTTATTAAACATTAATTATCTGCCAGGCGCTATAACTGACCCTGTGATACAAAGCTAAAAAGTCCCTGCTCTTCAAAGAAGACAAACACAAAGAGCACATATTGTACAATTTCAGTTGCATGAAATGGTAGGAATGAGGAATCTTCAGCAATAGGAAGCAGGTTGGTGGTTTGCTGAGGTGATGGGGAGATGGACCTTTTTTTTTTTTTGGTGGTACTGGGGTTCCCGGAAACCCTTCTACCTCTGGGCTACACTCCCAGACTCATTTTTATATTTTTATTTGGAAACAGGGTCTCTTAAGCCAGCGCTGCTGGCTTCGAACCTGTGCGATCCTCCTGTCTCCACCTCCCAAGCGCAGGGATTACAAGCGTGTGCCACCACGCCCAGCGGGAGATGGACTTCGACTGGATGGATCACTGGGAACATTTTCTGGAAGTGAGAAAAATGTTTTATATCCTCGCTAATATGGTAACCACTGGCCTCATCTGGCTATTTAGTTAGATTAAAAAAAAATTCCACCAGTATGTCTGTCATCGCAGTACTTGGGAGGCTGAGATAGGGGAATCGCAGGTTTGTGGCCAGACTCGGTAACTTAGTGAGACCTTGTTTCAAAGAAAAAAAAGAATAGGGCTGGGAGTGTGGCTGGAGGGGGTGAGGGAGGAGTATGACCCTGGGCTCAATTCCCACTAATACAAAAAAAAAATCATTCCTTAGTCACATAGACATATTTCCAGAGTTCAGTAGCCACAGAGACTACCCTATAGGATACCCAAAGACTTAGAATATTTCTGTCTTTCCAGAAAGTTCTATTGCAAGGTGCTGTTGGGTATCTTGATTGTAGTGGTGGCTACATGGGTTTACCAAAACACATCAGAATATACACTTAAAGTGGATGGATTTTATCCTCTTCCAGTCAATTGATTTAGAATAGAAGTTTCCATCTCAAGGAACTTACAGAATCTTAAGTGAGACCCCCACGTTAGCAACCTGTCCTGGGGCCATGTAAGCTTCACAGTGAAGGTGCGCTCAGGGCATCTCGGGGATCCAGAGGTGGGGCGATTACCAGACTGGCTTCCAAGGCTTTCTCTCTTAAACTGCGGTTGCGAGGACCCTGGGATGAGGTAGGGAAAGAGGGGTGAGGTATGCTAGGCTCTGGGAACCACGAGCATGTGGACTTCCTTTTGGTGAGTTAGACATTTCTTTCTTTTTCTTTTCTTTTTTGGAGTGAACTCATGCTGGTGCAGCAGAGCATAGACTGGAGTTTAGCCTCCGCTCAGCTTCTGGCTCACAGTACTTGTCAGGGGACCGGCCTGTGCAGTGAACCTGGAGGTGTGCCAGATGGAGCGCAGGGTCTATGCAAAAGCCAAGCGGCCTCACGTCTGTCACTGTCTGTCCCCAGGTCCTGACCTGCTGGCCACTGTGTGCTCGCGGCATTTAAGGGAGAGGCAGAGTTGCCACCCTCTCCTGAATCTCACATGACTTTAAATGCTTCTTAAAACATTCAGACAATTAATTCAATTATGCTTCTATGCCTACAGTGATGGCTGTTTTACATATTCAAATGTACAGCTGGGAAGGGTGCTTGAAAGCGCTCCTTGACATCTGAGGATAATTTCTCCAGTAATCTTTGGCTCTCTTATAGCTAGATACTGGGTTCAGAGCCCGGGGACCTGGCCGTAGTATTGAGGATGATGAGTTCTTGGCCTTCCGTAAATTTCACAAGGCTCTGCCAGCTTTTGGGAAACAGGAAATTGAGGTCCAAGTTCTTTTCTCTGCCATTAGCTTGCTGTGTGACTTAGAGGAAATAGGCTCATGTCTCTGAATAACAATTTTGTTCTTCATAAAAGAGTAACACACGAGCTGGGTGTGGTGACACACGTTTGTAATTCTAGTACTTGGGAGGCTAAGACAGGAGGATCACAGGTTCGAAGCCAGCCCAGGTAATTTAGCGAGGGCTTTCTGCAACTTAGTGAGATTTTGTTTCCAAAGAAAAAATAATATCAAGCTGGGGGTATAACTTGGAGCTAGAATATTTCTGGGTTCAATCTTCATACCCCCTCCCCTCCGGCCAAAAAAAAAAAACAAAAAAACAAAAAAAAAAACCCATCTCACCCTGTTGTGAGGGAGAGTCAAGGGTTGAAGAACGTGACGTGTGTTTTATAACTGCTGTACATCACATTGGGATTTGATTTTTGAGGTTTCTGTTCTGGTTTTGCAGGGCACAGACTTTACTTACAAAATACCTTTCCCCAGTCCCTCAGTCAGAATAACTCAACCCTTTTTCTCTGTGTGCCCCTAGAATCTTACTGATGCTTTTCTGATGTCAACAAAGTATTTGAGATGTCTTATTGTGCAGTATAACTATGAGCTCTTGAACCAGCTTCTCTCCCTTCCTCCCTCTCTCTCTCTCTCTCTCTCTCTCTCTCTCTCTCTCTCTCTCCCTCTCTCTCTCTCTCTCCCCCTCCCTCCCTCCCTCTGTCCCTCCCTCTTTGGTACTGGGGATTGAACCCAGGCACGTTCTACCTTCGATACCTCAGCCCTTTTTTATTTTTAAACAGGGCCTTGCTAAGTTGCCAGAGGTGGCCTAGAACCTTGATTCTCCTGTCTCGGCTGAGCCAGTTTCTCTAGGGCAGAGATTCTAGTAATTCAGAAAATGCACTATTAGCTTAGTGAATAAGAGCATGGCCTTTAGAATATAATCTGGTTGAACTCCCAGCTTTACTACTAAGCAGGAAGAAAAGCCTTTTTCTCTACCACCTTAGGTTCAGTCGTTGTGGGTCTGTGAATTACACGAACAAAACGTGGATTAACAGGAGAAAGGGCATTCCATTTTTATTAGTTGAATGTACTCAAGAGTTCACAGAAGAGACATAAAATTCAAACAAATGGTTAGAGCTAGGGGCTAGTATTCTGTTTTTGTTGTTTGTTTTTGTTGTTTGTTTTTGTGGAATTGGAAACTGGACCCAGGGGCACTCTATCTCTGAGCTACACCTCCAGCCCTTTTTATTTTGAAACAAGTTCTCACCAGGTTGCTGGGAGTCTAAATTGCTGAGGCTGGTTTTGAACCTGTGATCCTCCCGTCTCAGCCTCCAAAGTACTGGTATTGCAGGTATGTGCCACCACTGTTTTAACAATAAAAAGGGAGTTTGGGGATGGGGGATGATAAATCCTGGGGAGATGACTAGGGAATATATGGGTGAGACCTTTGCAAAGGGAAACATAGGCCCTTCTTCTGAGGCTGAAAGGCAGAAGGCAGAGCATTGTTCCTGTAAACTGCCAATTCTTGATCCCCCTTTAGCTCAAAATCTTCCTTATGCCAAAGTAGCATATTTTAGGATGGCTTCTTCTGAGCCTCTTCGATGGCCAGGCAAATTCTTCTTCTCTCAGAGCCTCTGCTTTGCCAACTGTAAAGTTGGAGCATAGTCCTTGTTTCAGAGGGTTGTCGTGAGGTTTGCATGAATTTAGTACAATGCCTGATACATAAGAAGAACTCGGTGCACGCTCATTAGTTTCAATTATTCGTGGAGTGTCACTGCTGAAGGGGCCTCAGTGTTGTGGTATAATGCAATTAGCATATAGATTTTTTTTTTACAAAGGCCCCAAAAAGCTGAATTACCAAGTCATGGTCATATTATATTGATTTGTATTACCCTCTTTAGTATAATAATCTATATTCTTTTCCCTTTATATGGGGTATTTCTCCTTTCAACTGGCTCCTAACAAGGACTGCTGATATTGAGGGTTGGTTGGGAACAGTTCTTGAGAGCAAGTGACTAATCGCTATTCCAGAAATACTGTCGACGGTCAGGCCTTTGAGTCCTGGCACAGCCACATGTTGGAAGAGCGGCTTGGCCGAGGCTTGTTGGTGCAACAGGACAAAGATAGCAATGGATTATAACATGCACAGCAAATCTCCACCCTCTTTATATGATTGTAAATAAACGATTGAATAAATGTCTAAACGAGGGAGAAGAGATAGCGCTTTCCAACAGGAGAATTCCAATTAATAAATACAGAATCCAGCATGGGGGTGTATATCTGTCATCCCAGTAATTGGGGGGGTGAGACAGGTGTGTGCCACTGCACCCAGCTTTCGTAACTTTTATTCTAAGTCTGAAATTATTTCTAAATGAAAAGCTAAGAAAGAAGGAGAGAAAGAAATGTGGCCTTTGGCAAATTTTCTCTCTTTGAACTTTAGTTTCCTTGGGTCAGTCAGCTTGCTGTCACTGCGACAACATACCCAAGATAACCAACTTATTAGGCAGAAAGGTTCATTTTGGCTCATGGTGCCAGTCCATGGTTGCTCAGCCCTGTTGCCTTGGGGCATGAGGTGGCACAGAGCACACATAGCAAGAGCGCCTGGTGGAGAAGCTGCTCACCTCATGTCAGCCAGGAAGCAGAAGAAAGAGAGAGGAGGAACCAGGGTTCTCATATCCCCTTTAAGGGCGCCTCTCCTCAATTACATAACTTCCTCCAAGTAGGCTCCACTTCTTAAAGGTTCCACCATCTCCAAATAGCACCCCGGGATGGGGAAACCA
The DNA here is from genome assembly GCF_963383645.1 of Muscardinus avellanarius. NCBI lineage: Eukaryota > Metazoa > Chordata > Mammalia > Rodentia > Gliridae > Muscardinus > Muscardinus avellanarius. The sequence goes on from NC_137799.1 coordinate 15,390,920, forward strand.
ACCCTTCGACACATGGGGCCTTGGGGGACACTATGTAGGGCAGAGTTGTCATCACAGTCTACCTTACGGTGTCACCAGGAGAAAGCAGAACAGCACACAGTAGCACTGCGAATGTATCCATCTGTCCTGTTAGTGATGGCACTCAACTGTCTTGGGTTGTCGACACTTCAGAAGGGTTCCACCCAAATGAAAACCATGTGAATGCCAACAACTTCCAGCCATGTGGTGGGACCTTGTCTCAGGCAATAATGCCAGCTTTGTGGCTGGATGGCCGTTGTCAAGGAGATGGTTTCAGCCCAAACAGCTGGCGGCGGTGACGCTGCCTCTAGGCTTGGCAGAAAGAAAAGCCACAGTGAGACGGACAGGGCAAAGGCCTCTGTCCCTGGTCATGGAATGACAACTGTATCAGGAAAAACAACTTTCCACATAGCCTCTCCTTTGTGCAATGGGTTCTATTTTCAGTTGCCCAGTTCACAAGGGTGTTTAGCACATTATTTGGGAATATGATCTTGTTGGATAGGGCAATGGATTAATTCAAATGAAATTTTTACAAGTTTTTTCTTCTTTATAGTTGCCTGAGCATTTAATTGTATAAAGCAGCCACATGAGCTTGACAGTGTCTGCTCCATCTTTTTCGTGGGAAAAACAAGAGGATAGCAAGGGGAAAAGAACCCAGGTCACAGGAGAATTTGGAGTCAAAATCTAGGAATCCTGACTTCCAGGTTTTCATTTATACTACCCACACTACTCACTTCCCTCTCATTCCGAAGCTCCTGAAGGAACAGAGCTCAGTGACTATATCACTTAAATATTGTGTTGTCTGGATCTACACTTCATGTAAATTTTATTTTTGTGGCACTGGAAATTGAACTCAGAGGAATTAAACTTCTGAGCTACACCTCCAGCCAGGTTTTTTTTTTTTTTAATTTTGAAACAGGTCTTGCCAAGTTGTTAATAGCCTAAGTTGCTGAGGTTGGCCTTGAACCTGTGATCCTTCTGCTTCTTCCCCTCTAGTACTTAGATTACAAGCATGTACTCCCATGCCTGGTTTAGACCTCATATCTTAACATATATATATATGTTACATATATATGTTACATATATATATAGTTACATATATATATGTTATATATATGTTATATATATATGTACATATATATATGTTACATATATATATAGGTTAAGATATGTGTATATAATATATATATAATATATAATATATATTATATAATATATAATAATATAATATAATAAAATAATAATATAACATAATAAAATAATAACATAATATATTATTATAATAAATTATAATAAATTATAATATAATTATATATAAATTATATAATATAATATAATAAATATAATCATAAAATAATAATATAATATAATATATATAATATATGTAAGATATGTGTGTATATATAGGTTAAGATAGGTTAAGATATATGTATATTTAAGATATATATATTTAAGATATATATTATATATATAATATATATATATATTTAAATTTTGAAACAGGGTCTCACTAAGTTGCTGAGGCTGGCTTTGAACATGTGATTCTATTGTCTCAGGCTCCCAAGTACTGGGATTACAGGCATGCAGCACCAAGCGTGGCTTCTATCTTTGAACTGATTGAGAGTAGAAGGGGTCAGCCAAGGATCCCAGTGCTGGTGGCAGAGCCCGGTGGGAATCCTGACCCGCCAGCTTCCTGGCTTTGCAACCTGCTCATCTCGAGGGTCGAATGGGGCACTGGCAAGCGCTCTCAGTTCCAGGGTTTCAGGGACTGCCCAGCTCTGAGAGCCAAGCCCACTGTCTCTTCCAGGTTGTTATTGCTGATTTTGGGGTTGGGCGAAGATTGGGGAAGGAAACAGTAGATTTGGTAGACATCTCTAAAGCTGTGTGTGTGACTGGGTGGTGGGGGATGAACATGGTAATATATGAAATTACTATATGCAGAATTCCTAAAGGTATCTCAGGTCATTCTTGCAAAAACCTTGCAGGATTCATATGTGTCCCAGATTGACTGAGTTATTCATTTATTTAATGTGTATTTTAAACACCTGCTACAGACCTAGTGCTAGATAGAAGACACAGTGGTGAACAATTTAGAACATGCTCCCTGCCCTCCCTGAGCTCCCACTCTAGTGCAAGAGGGTGGAATTAAAAAACCACAGAAATATATAATTGCAAAATGTGGTAAGTACCGGTTGCTATGAATACAAGAAAGGAAATAAATTTAGAGCATTAGGGAAGGCTTCTTTTGGAAAGAAACTACTTAATTGAAGAATGTGGAAACTGGGGCTGAGGGGATCGCTCCTGATTCCAGGGGAGTCACCACCTACCTGCCCACTCATAAAGTTACTTCCATCCAGGATTCTCCACCGCCTGCAGAGGAAGGAGCGACAGCGAGTTCAAGAGGGAAGGTTGAATTTGCCCCAAGCTCTGCTCCAGGGATCAAGGTGTTGATGACTGCCGTGTGTTTTAAGAAGGACAACCAGGGTTTTAGGGAGCCTAGATCTAGTTGAGGGTGTGTGCGTCTGAGTCCAGCTTACTTACTGTGTTATGAGTTTAGACCAGTCATTTCCCCTGTCTGGGCCTCAGTTTACTGATTGCAGGTGTATTTGAATCCTAAAAGTAACAAAGCATCCCCAAGTGAGCGCCTGCCTAGGGTGCAGGAGTGGCCGACCTCTTGGCTCAGAAGGATGAGATGCTTTAATTAAGTATGCCAAGTGCTGCTCGCTTTAGAATTCTCCGGGTAGAATTTTTCTAAAGCGAGGCAGCATCTGATTATCCGAATTTCAACTCTAGGTGGAAGCCTTTTGGCTGTACATACTCCAAAGTTTGGGGGTAATTATTCTAGAAAAGCAAACATTAGGAACTGAGTTGCCCGGAGGAGGAGCTATATTCCGATCTCCCGCTTAAATTAACGATCTTGGACCAGCTTTTGCCCTCAACAAAGATGGCGCCCGCGCGGCCTCGGCCCGAGTGCCCTGACAAAACATGGCAGCTAGGCTCGCTCTGTCCTTGGACCTGCGCGGCCCCAGCGCGGAGGCGCTGCCCTTAGTTAAGATGGCGCCCGTCCAGACTCGGCCTGCCCGGTCTCGGGCGCCCGGGGTCAGCTTCACCGCGCGCCGCGCTGGCCCCGCCCCGGCGCCGTAGGACACAGCGCCAGGAAAGATGGCGGCGGCTGCGGTTTGAATTCCAGCGGCGCCGCCGAGTCCGAACCCGAGCGGGTTGGAGGGGGCGGGACCTGGGCAGCCCGGAGCCCGCGACGGCCACCGACGCCCATGCCACCGGCGCCTTCGTGTCCACGATGGACTCGGTGTTGGAAGAGGACGTCACCCTCCCCGGGACGCTGAGCGGCTGCAGGTGCGGCGGGGCCGGCTTCCCGCCTTGGGGCTCCCTGACCCTTGGATGGGCGGTGGGGAGGGTCTCCCTGGGCGCACTGCTGCTGATCCTGAGTGGGCTCCGGGCCCCCGATCTGCTCATTTCTTGATGTCCTTTGAAGAGGGTGTGATGGACGGGCAAGGGGCTTTCCGACAGAGGGGCGCAAGAAGGATCTCCTGCATGCCATGGTGGGAGTGGTTGGGGGACGGGACCTTGGGGGCCCTTGATTCACTCGGCTTGGGGGTTCGCCTTCATCATGTCTGGGCTTTGTGGTGGGGTCACTTGTGGCCACCCAGGGCAGAGGGAGTAGAGCGCAGAGATTCAGAGTCGTGGCAGGAGAGGGTCAGACTTGGAATCACGTCCAGCCCAGTAAACTTGACCAGATGTGCGGCTTGTTAAGGTGGAGCTGCCGTGGTGGCGCACCGATCCCAGGACTTGGGAGGCTGAGACCGGAGGGTTCCTTCGGGTCAGCCTCAGCTACTTCGTGAGGCCCTTGCAACTCAGTGAGACCCTGTTTTAAAAGTAAAGAATGAAAGATAGGGCTGGGGGTGTAGCTCAGAGGTAGAATGCATGGGTTCAATCCCTAGCACCTAAAAAAAAAAAGTGACTTGGTCTTCTTTCTCATCCATAAAATGGGCCAGTGGTAACAGTCACTCAGTACGATCATGTGACCATTGGAAGAAGTAAACTCCCCAGAAAGTTGCCTGGCAAATGTAATACCTGGCACAAAATGGGGGCTGAAAAAACGATTCTGTGTTGCCAAAATAATAATAATAATAATAATAATAATAATAATAATAATAATTATTATTATTATTATTATTGTTTTATTTTTTGTGGTACTGGGCATGGAACCCAGGGGCATTCTACCTCTGAGCTGCATTCCCAGCCCTATTTTTTATTCTTTATTTTGAAACAGGGTCTCACTGAGTTCCAGAGGGCTGATTTTACCACTGGGATGACAAGCGTGTGCCACCCCCCCAGTTGTCATTTTTATTATTACTACTACAGGTTGAGTGATTGGCACCAGAAATATTTATTTTTGAGGTCAGTTATTTTTACTTTTAGAATATTTGCATATATACAATGGAATATCTTAGAGATGGGACCCACGTGTAAACATGAAATTTATTTATGTTTCACATACACCTTATTCTGAAGGTAACTTTATAGAGTATTTCGTATGTGCCTTTTTTTTTTTTGGTACTGAAGATAAAACTCAGGGACATTCTACCTCTGAGTTACACCCTCAGCCCTATTTAATTTAATTTCACTTATATTTTTGTTATACTGGGTATTGAACTCAGGGACATTTTACCTCTGAGCTATACCCCCAGCCCTATTTTAGTTTTTCAGGGTCTCATTAAATTGCTGAGAGTTTCACTAAGTTGCTTTTGCTGACCTCAAACTTGTGATAACTTTTTAGTCTCCCAAGAACTGAGATTGAGTGTGCCATGATGCCCATTTGTGCTGTCCTTTTTTTTTTTTTTTTTTTTTAATGGTACTGGGGATTGAACCCAGGGCATTCTACCTCCAAGCTACACCCTCAACCCTATTTTATTTTTTATTTTGAAATGGTGTCACTAGTTGCTGAGGGCCTCGCTAAGTTGCTGAGGCTGGCCTTGAAACTGTGATCCTCTTCTCTTAGCCTCCTAAGTATTGAGATTATAGGCATGTGCCACCACACGTCTGGCTTCTCTTTTCCTTCTTTCTTTCCTTCCTTCCTTCTTTCTTTCTTTCTTTCTTTCTTTCTTTCTTTCTTTCTTTCTTTCTTTCTTTCTTTCGGCATTGGGGATGGAACCCAGGGGCATTTTACCTCTTAGCTACACCCCCAGCCCTATTATTTATTCTTTATTTTGAAACAGGGTCTTGCCAGGCGTGGTGGCCCGCGCTTAGGAGACGGAGACAGGAGGATCGCGCAGGTTTGAAGCCAGCCTTGCTGGCTTAAGAGACCCTTTTTCCAAATAAAATATAAAATAGGTCTGGGAGTGTAGCCTGGAGGTAGAAGAGTTCCATCCCCAATACCACCAAAAAAGAAAGAAAGAAAGAAAGAAAGAAAGAAAGAGAGAGAGAAAGAAAGAAAGAAAGAAAGAAAGAAAGAAAGAAAGAAAGAAAGAAAGAAAGAAACAGGGTCTCACTAAGTTGCGGAGGGCCTAAGTAGCCGAGGCGGGCTGTGAACTAGCGGTCATCTTGTCTCAGCCTCCCAAGTACTGGGATGACAAGTGTGCACCACTCGGCTGCTTTCTGCTTTCAGTGCTTCTTATTGCCATTTGATAAAGGCTGTTATGACTCTGAGCTGGCTCTTTTATCCAGATCATCAGCTGGCCAAATACTTGTGAGCTTTGGGATCTAGCGTGGTTCGATCCTGGTTCTTCTCCTTAACAACACGCAGACCCTGGGCCAGCCGCTCATCTTCTGTGAGCCACAGTTTCCCCCATCTGTAAAATGGGTTGCTTCAAAGGCCAGGTTGGCATAAGAATTAAAATGCCTCTAATAGGGTGTAGCCCAGTGTCTGGCCCCGAATAGCTGCTCAGCAGGTTTGCAGCCGTTTCCCACTCCCTCCACTCCCTCTGCAGGACCTTGGGGGTGCGTGTACCTGCAACTGCCATCACCCTCTGGGCTCACTGCCGCCCTCATGGTGAATGAAGTTCTCTACGGCTTCCAAGGCTCCTCATGACCTGGCCCCCACTGCTTCTCTGTCCGGTCTCCCTAGTTGCCAACCCTGTCTCCTCCCTGGGCCCTGCCCTCTCTGCCAGGCTACCAAGCTCGTAGCCATGGATGAGCCTGCCCTGTCGGTTCCTACCCCAGGCTCCTGCACCTGCTGCTCCTGCCACTCGGTGGCCCTGCTGTCTCCCTTTGTCTTGGCCGGGCCGTTCCTTTTCAGGTCTCAATTTTAGGTGATGCTCCCCGTCCTCCCGGGGCCCTCTGTGCTGCTCGGGCTCCCCTAGTCCCAGCCCCTGTCCTAGCCTCGTGGACCATGCTGAATTTGACTGACCAGCACTGTCCAGCTGAGGTATGATATAAGATGTATACATAATTAAAAAATTTCTAGTAGCCACATTAAGAAAAGTGAACAGAAACGAGTGAGTTTTTTTTTTTTCTTTTTTTCATTTTTTTGTGGTGCTGGGGCTCAAACCCAGGGCTTCATGCATGCTTGGCAAGTGCTCTAGCACTGAGCTATCTCCTCAGCCAAAATGGGAATTTAGTAATGTATTTTACTTAGCCTAATATTTCCATATATATATATATATATATATCTGTAGTTGTAGGAAAACTCACCCTTGAACTACTTTACATTCATTTTATTATTTTATTTTATTTTTTGCAGGGCTGGGGATGGAACCCAGGGGCATTCAACCTCCGAGCTACAGCCCCTGCCCCATTTTTATTCTTTATTTTTTGAAACAGGGTCTCACTAAGTTACGGAGGGCCTCACTATGTAGCTGAGGCTGTCCGCGAACCGTGATCCTCTGGTCTCAGCCTCTCGAATGCTGGGATTACAAGTGTGCACCACCACACCCGGTTTACTTTCATTTTAAATCTTTTTTTTATTTTTTTATTTTGTAGCACTGGGGATTGAACCTCTGAGCAACACCCCCAGCCCTATTTTTATTCTTTTTTTAAAAATAGGGTCTCACTAAGTTGTGGAAGGCCTCATTAAGTAGCTGAGGCTGGCTGCAAACCTGTGATCCTCTTGACTCAGTCTTCCAGTATTGGGATTATAAGTGTGCACCGCCATCCCCAGCTTTTCATTTTATTAAATCTTTGAAGCCGGGCATGGTGGCGCACGCTTGTAATTCCAGCATTCAGGAGGCTGAGATCGGAGGATCGCGGTTTGCGGCCAGCCTCAACTACTTAGTGAGGCCCTCCGCAACTTAGTGAGACCATGTTTCAAAATAAAGAGTAAAAAATAGTGCAGGGGGTGTAGCTCAGAGGTCGAATGCTCCTGGGTTCCATCCCCAGACCCACAAAAAACCAAACCAAAAAAACAAAACCAAAAAACAGCCTTTGACATCTGGCATGAATTTTACACTTAAAGTACTTCTCAGCTTGGACGAGGCACATTTCCAGAGTGCTTACTGCGTCCCTCTGGCTCGTGTATTGGACACTGCAGGCGTTGACTGTAACTTACCTGTGACCCATATTAGCCGGGGACCCATTTGTGAGCAGGAATGGCATTTTCAGCTTTATGACCCTAATTCCTTACCTGGGATCTGGCATATAATAGGGACTCAGTGACTTTGTTGTTAAATAATGGAATAAACAATGGCCCTTTGAGGTGATGATATTATACCCTAATTACAGATTGGATGACTAAGGCTCAGAGAGGTGAAGAATTTTCTGGAATCACAAGTACATGGTCGGGGTTGGGAGGACTACACGGTCAAGTTAGGACTTAAGTATAAGCTTGCTTACTGACTCCAAAGCTGTCTTGTCTTCCAGCCAGTTTTCTGAATCATTTTGGAGTGAGAGTGTTCAGGAGGATTTTTAGAGCTCCGGCACCGAACTGGTTCTTATAGGATGTCAGAAATATCCTTAGGAGACAGGGTCTCCATTGGGTGATCACAGTGTAGGACGCTAATCCCTGGAATGAACTCACACCTTTTTATTCTAATATGCTACTTTCTACCTACCCTTCAATACAAAAATAATTTCCAACACTCAGTTTTATTTTTTATTTTTTATTCATTTTTTTGCAGTACTGGGAATGGAACCCAGGGACATTCTACCTCTGAGCTACACCCCCAGCCCTATTTTTTATTCTTTATTTTGAGACAGTGTCTCACTGAGTTGCAGAGGGCCTCACTAAGTAGCTGAGGCTGTCCGCGAACCATGATCCTCCTGTCTCAGACTCCTAAATGCTGGGATTACCAGTGTGCCCCAGCACCCCCGGCCAACACTCAGTTTTAAAGACTACGTTGGAGTCCAGTTTGTCCTTACACTTCCGTTGGATTAGGTCAGTATACATCTTTCCTTCCAAATTGTATCACCGGTGGGTGCTTCAGACAGCTCTAGCCCAGTAAGATTTAGGCCCAGGTTCTAGCCCCAGGGACCTTGCCCACGCCAAGGCCTGTTATTAAGCCCTGCCTGGCGGTGTGGAAACCTGTGCTTGCTGGTCAGGAGGACTGGGTCTAAATCCTGGTTTAGCCAGTTACTAGGTGTGTTGCTTGGTGGTAAGACCCTTAACCTTTGTGAGCCTCTGGTTCCTTTTGATGGCAAGATGCATTTTTGTCACCGGTGTACGGTGAGAGCGTGTATTACGTGCCTGGCACCTGCTGGGGACAGTGCAGTGCTAGCTGGTTTTCTCATGCTGATGTTTTCTGGACCTGCCTTCTGGACCACGACCTCTGTGCCACATCCCTGGGCCCGTCCGTCTCTGTGCAAACCCAAGAGCTGGCCTTGACCTGGCCGTGGTGTCCGGAGCCCAAAGTCCGAGCCCAGTGTTACTGATCTTCGGCCCACGGTCATTACGTGCTTGCTGCCTGGGTAGGAGCAGACCAGAAAGAAATGTTTTGTTGTAAGCGGTTGTACCTCGGGCAGAGTATCTTCTTGGGCTCTAGAGGGAGGTCAGGAAGGAGAGGGTGGGTGTGTCTGGAGAGGGCTCGATGGTGGTAGGAGGTCTGCCTTGGCTCAGGGGTTCCTGGGCGGCGAGGTTGGAGAGACATTGGTTCCTTCCCCACTGGATCGTTAGCGCCAGAACCATGTCTGACGCATGCGCAGTAGACGCTCAGCGCACATTTGTCTAATGAGTCAATTTTGTTTACGTCTCTGAACAGATGAAGGCCATTTACTACAGGCCCCATATTTAGTCATGAAAAGCTGCTTCGTGATCACTATGAAAAAGTGCAGTGCCCTCTGGTAGTCTTCTGGAACATGACATGGCATTATGTATTAAAATATGCCTTTTTTTTTTTTTTTAAGTACTGGGGATGGAACCCAGGGGCATTCTACCTCCAAGCTATACCCCCAGCCTTTTCTATTTTCTATTTTGAAACAGGATCTTGCTAAGTTGCTAAGGGTCTCATGAAGTTGCTGAGGCTGGCTTTGAATCGTGATCCTCCTGTTTTGGCCTCCCAAGTATTGGGATTACAGGCATGTATTCCCATGCCTGACTCTGTGTATTTTTATTTTATTTTATTTTTTCAGTACTGGGGATGGAACCCAGGGGCATTTGGCCTCCGAGCTACACCCCCAGCCCTATTTTTTATTCTTTATTTGGAAACAGGGTCTCGCTGAGTTGCAGAGGGCCTAAGTAGCTGAGGCTGTCCACGAACCGCGATCCTCCGGTCTCAGCCTCCCAAGTGCTGGGATTACAAGCGTGCACCACCATGCCCGGCATGTATTTTTAAAAATCAACTTTAAAGCCGGGCATGGTGGCGCACACTTGTAATCCCAGCACTTGGGAGGCTGAGACAGGAGGATCGCACAGGTTCAAAGCCAGCCTCAGCTACTTAGTGAGGCTCTCAGCAACTTAGTGAGACCCTGTTTCCAAATAAAATATAATATAGGTCTGGGAGTATAGCCCGGAGATAGAAAAGCCCCTGGGTTCCATCTCCAGTTACGACCACCAAAAAAAAAAAAAAACAAAAAAAAAAACAAAAAAAAAACAAAAAAAAAAACCAACCCAGAAACAAAAAATCCCCCCAATTTTATTGATATAATTTACATGCCACCAAGTTCACCCATTTAAATTATACTATTCGGTAGTTGTTGGTATACAGTTACACAACTATCACTATAATCTAACTTCAGAACATTTTCATTATCCAAAAAAGAAACTCTGTCCATTAGCAGTTACTCCTGCTGCTCCCTCCTAGCCCTTCACAGCCACAGTCTGCTTTTGATCTGTATAGATTTCTCTCTTCTGGGCATTTTCTGTAAGTGGTGTCTTTCAATATGTGATCTTTACGGCTGGGGATGTAGGTGAGGGGTAGAGCGCTTGCCCAGCATGCACGAGGCCCTGGGTTCCATCCCCAGCATGGCCCCTACCCCTCCAAAAAACATTAAAAGTGCTCCTTCCTGCGGCTCGCCAGTGTCTAGCCTGTGTCAGTACCTCATTTCTCTTTGTGGCCAAGTAATATTCCACGTGTACCCACAGGCCACACTTTGTTTATTCAGTCGTGGTAGACGTCTGGGTTGCTATTTTGTCTATTACGAGTAACCTTGTTAAAATTATTTATTTGTATACAAGTATTTGTTCTTGTTTTTTGCAGTGCTAGGGATCAAACCTAGGGCCTGGTGCATGCCAGGCGAGTGCTGTAACCACTGAGCTACATCCCAGCCCTTTTTATTTTTATTTTGAGACAGGGTCTCACTAAATTGTCCAGGCTGGCCTCCAACGTGTAATCCTCCCGCTGCAGCTTCCGAGTTGCTGGGATCACAGGTGTGCGCCGCTGCACCCAGCTGCATGCGTGAGTGTTTGGGTGGACGTCTGTCTTCACTTCTCTTGGGTGGGATTGCTGGGTTGTCTGACAACTCTGTGTTCAGCATTTTGAGAAAGCACCTAGCTGTTCTAAGGTGGCAAAACCATTTGTCTTTCCCACCATCAGCGTTTAAAGATTCTAGTTTTTTTCACATTCTCTCTAGTACTTGTTATGGTCCTTTTTGGTGGTGCTGAGGATTGCACGCGGGGGTATTCTACCTCCAAGCTACACCCCCAGCTCTTTCTATTTTTTATTCTTGAAACAGTGTCTCACTAGGTTGCTGAGAGTATCCTAAGTTGCTGAGGCTGGTCTTGAACCTGTGATCCTCCTGTCTCAGCCTCCCAAGTCCTGGGGTTACAGGGGTGCAACATCCTGCCTGGCTTCTGTCTTTTTGAAAATAGTCATCTATTTAATAAACAGTATCTCATTGTGGAATTGCTTGTTTCTGTAATGACCAATCCTGGTAAATCTTTTCATGTGGTTATTAGCTCTTTGTGTATTTTCTTTGGTGAAATGTCTATTTGAATCCTTTATCCAGCTTATAAATGAATATTTTTTAACCCAGAAACTCAACGTCTTGTTATGTATCCTAGAGACATTCTCATCCATGTGCACAGAACGGCCTGCATAAAGGTATAAATATAGCATTGTTTGCAAAAGAAAAAACGGAAACCAATTGAATTTCTGTCAGTAGAGGATTAGTAAATATGCCTCTTTTCGAAAGCCTCTTTCAGACTGCTTGTGCCCCTTTGGAAGCTAATGAAATTTAATAGAGTAGGTTGAAACTATACTTTAACAAAGTAGAATGGGAGAGAAACTTTCAAGAATTAAATTCTTTTATGGATCATGATCAGTAAAGTTTGAAAAAAACACCGCTTAGAGTGCTTTGCAGGAGTTAAAAACATTGAAGCAGACACAGTAGTACTGTCATCAGAACATCTTTAAGACATTTTTAGTAGAGGAAAATGTTACAGAATAATATATACAGTTTGGTTGCATTTGTTTTATATTTAAGCCAGAAATAAAATTGTGTCTTTCTGTATAAATACACAGAAAAAGGTCTAGAAGGATACATGTCTTTCTCTCTCTCTCTCTCTTTCTCTCTCTCTCTTCTCTCTTCTCTCTTCTCTCTCTTCTCTCTCTCTCCTCTCTCGGATTAAACCTAGGCCAAGTTCTACCTCCATTCCTATTTTACTTTTAATTTGAAACAGTTTCCCTAAGTTGCTGAGGCTGGCCTCCAGCCTATCATCATCCCGTCTCAGCCTCCCCGGTGCTGGGATTACAGGTGTGCGCCACCATGCCCAGCAGATAAGTCTTTCTGATGTCAGTGTTTACCTCGTAGAAAGAACCTGAGAAATGGTCAAGGAGAACTTTAGGTTTAGCTGTAGTTTTAGTATTTATGTATTTTTCCTCTAAGAATGGATAACACAGAATGAAAAAGGGTTGTTAAAAGCAGACAGAAGCGCACCCACTTGCTGGTGTGGTGTTTTCCGAGTATGGCGTCCACCTCCACCCCCGGCTCTCCTAGTACTGTGAGTGAAACAGCCCTTGTTGGGTCTCAGTCAAAGGATGGTTACCGCGGGCAAGCAGACGGAACCGCTCCTGTGACGGCAGGACCAGGGTGCGACTCGGCGAGGGCCATGTGCCCACCCAACAAGTAGTGGGCAGAGTGTGGGCGGCCTGTGCTGTGCTCACTGGCCCTCGCCCTCCACGGCAGGAGGGCGTCGGGGGCAGAATGCGGGCCTTGAGGGCGGGCCAGCTTGGGTTTCCCAGCTTGCCTTCGCTTTCTCATTCTAAATAAAATGACAGCATTAAATAAACAAAGCCGCCTTTTAAGCTGGGCTGCGGTAGGACTGAGGAGGCCGCTGTCCAGTGCGGAACAGGCACCTGGATGGTTTGTGTGCCCTGACGGGTCATTTCTCACGACTGTTTTATTTATTTATTTATTTATTTATTTATTTATTTATTTATTTATTTATTTATTTATTGGTGGTACTGGGGATGGAACCCAGAGGCCTTCTACCTCCCGGCTACACTCCCAGACCTATTTTATACTTTATTTGGAAACAGGGTCTCAGCTGAGGCTGGCTTCGAACCTGCGCGATCCTCCTGTCTCAGCCTGCCAAGCGCGGGGATTACAAGAGCATGCCACCACGCCTGGCTACAACTGCTTTATTTTGCTTGTGAGGAGACTGGCATCCCCCCTGTGCGGTGTTCCTGCCGGAGCGTCGGGTAGCACTGACACAGGGGCCTGGGTGGGCTTTGGCTACTAACCCTTCGCTATTTTGAGGAAGTTCCTACCTCTTTCTGAGCCTCATTCTTCTCATCGTTCAATGACGAGGTCATGGCTAGGCGCCCCCCCTTGGCGTGTGTGGTCTGGTTATTGAACCCAGAGGCATTTTACCACTCAGCTATATCCCTAGCTATATTTTTTTTATATTTTATTTTGAAATCAGGGTCTGGCTAGGTCGCTGCGGCTGGCCTTGGACCTGGGAGCCTCCTGTCTCAGCCTCTCAGGTGTTGGGATTCCCAGTGTGTACCACCAAACTGGCCTTAACCTTCTTCTGATGACATTGTTTTTATTTCTAGTGACTCTCCATGAGACCCCCACCTTAACTCAAAGGCTAAGAGTGAGTGATGAGCGTGGGAAGAGGGGCCCCGGGGCTGCCCCCAGCTCTTGGGGGGGCGCAGATGACAGACACATAGCATTTTAAGGTGGACAGGTAAAGCCCTGGTAGGAATTTGACAATCGATGTTTGCCTGCTGGACGCTAAGCCCAGCAGCTTTGGCTGTCAGGTGGTGAGCAGGTGTATTTGACCGTGACTTTGGGTAGTTAATGGACCTTTCAGCCACCAGGAGTTAATGTAATGACCCTGGCAGGGGCAGCCCCAGATGGAGAGTGTAGGACCAGACGCTAGGCTGAGCCTGACTCGTAAGTAACCTGGTCTGTGACCTGGGCCCTCTGGGCTACTATGTGCGAAAGGTGGTGGTTGAACTTGATTTTAATTTTTACAACTCAGTTTAGAAAATGGACTTTAACTGGGCGTGGTGGTGCACACTTGTAGTCCCCGTGCTTGGGAGGCTGAGACGGGAGGATCGCACAGGTTTGAAGCCAGCCTCAGCTACTTAGTGAGGCTCTCAGCAACTTAGTGAGACCCTGTTTCCAAATAAAATATAAAATACATCTGGGAGTGTAGCCTGAAGATAGAAAGCCTCTGGATTCCACCCCACAGTACCACCAAAAAAAAAAAAAAATGGACTTTATCCTTTTAATGGTGGCTATTGGAATAAATTGAAAACTAGTAGAACTAGAGAAAAATAAAAAGGAGGAAAACATCTCTTATTTGTCTACAAATGAATTTCTTCCCAGTGCATTTTTTGTCTTGTCATGTATTTATAGCCCCCTATAATATAAATGATTTGGGGTAAAATTAGTGTATATGTATATATTTTTTTTGCGATTGAGAACAAACTTCTTTTTTGTGGTATTGGGGATTGAATCCAGGAGTATTTTATCTCTGAACTATATCCCCAGCCCTATTTTATTTTTATTTATTTTGTGGCACAGGATTGAAACCAGGAACATTCTGTCTCTGAGCCATACCTCCAGACCTATTTTATTTTCTTATTTTGAAACAAGGTCTCACTAGGCTGATGAGAGTCTCACTACTTGCTGAGGCTGTCCTTGAACCTGCAGTCCACCGGGTGTGGTGGCGCACGCTTGTAATCCCCGCGCTTGGGAGGCTGAGACAGGAGGATCGCACAGGTTCAAAGCCAGCCTCAGCTACTGAGTGAGGCTCTCAGCAACTTAGTGAGACCCTGTTTCCAAATAAAGTATAAAATAGGTCTGGGAGTATAGTCTTGAGGTAGAAAGCCTCTGGGTTCCACCCCAGTACCACCAAAATAAAATAAAATAATCAAACCTGCAATCCTCCTGTCTTAGCCTCTCAAGTACTGGGATTACAAGTGTGCCCCACCATGCCTGGCCCTATTTTATTTTTTATTTGGAAACAGGGTCTCACTAAGTTGTGGAGAGCCTTACTTGTCCCCACCCTACTTTATTTTTTTATTTTTTTGTTTTTTTCTTTTTCTTTTTCTTTCTTTTTTTTTTTTTGGTGGTACTGAGGTTCCTGGAAACCCTTCTACCTCGGGCCTACACTCCCAGACCTATTTTTTATGCTTTTTTACTTGGAAACAGGGTCTCTTAAGCCAGCACGACTGGCTTCGAACCTGCGCGATCCTCCTGTCTCTGCCTCCCAAGCGCGGGGATTACAAGTGTGCGCCACCACGCCCGGCTATTTTTTATTTTGAAACAGGGTCTTGCTAAGTTGCTGAGGCTGGCCTCAAACCTGCAATTCACCTGTATTAGCCTCCCAAGTTTTGGGATTACACACATGTACCACCATACCCAGCTCTTTTTTACGACACATTTTATGCAGTGATTTTCCTGAGGCAGGATTTCTTGGTCTTTTCAATATTTCATTGGTCCTGAACTTGAAGGTATAGTCCAGCTCTGGATTTGGGCGATCAGGCAGAATTGTCGGGGAAGCATAATGTGTTTGGATGTAGAGGCGGAAAAGAACAAGCTGCCTCGAAGTCGCGCAGAGCCGTCAACTCCTCGTGCGCAGGTCGGGACAGGGCAGCGTGGCTGGGGTTAGACAAAATCGCCTGCTTCTGGACCTGGTTCTCCGTTTCGCCGCCATGTGATGCTGCCTGGGAAACTGAAATTGTCTGGGCCTCCGAGTCTTCTTTTGAAAAATGCATGAACCCTCAGGGAATTTGGCAGTTCTAACAGTATTTTACAAATTGTAAAGCACTATGTGTTTCAGGATGACAGTGATGTTTTTCTTGCATCTGCAGGAACCCACAACATGCCAGGTGTCTCGCTGGACACTTCGTATCTTGTTCGATTGCCGATTACCCTGAAGCGGTTGCTGTTCTCTTTTACTGAAGGGAGTGAGGCTTGGGGAGGACATCAGAGCTCAGAACAGAATCGGGGTAGTGTCTGTTGTGTAGACTCGTACCTCCTATTATGGTTTAGTTTTCTGTGAAAGCCCCCAGATCCTCACTGAACCCATTTATATAATACAACCAGTACAACTCCTTGGATCAGTAGATTCTGCATTTTTGATTGACTTTCTTTTTTTTTCTTCTTTTTTTGGGTGATAATGTGGGACCAGACCTGGGGTCTTTGCATATGCTAGACAGGCACTCTACCACGGAGCTACGTCCCCAGCTCTGGTTGACATTCTTAGAACATCTGAGGTGGTACCCGATATCCAGAGATTTAACTTTGGTGTGATGACATATTACCACTAGTAATGGCAGTGATGACGATGACAAAAATAGTAGGTCCTATTCATTTAGCACTCACTATGTGTCAAGTGTTAATTACCTGTAACTGATTTAATCTGTAGGTAGGATGTGGTATTCCTATTATTTTTTTGTTGTACTAGGTGTTAAACTCAGTGGTATTTTGCCTCTGAGCTACACTCCCAGCCCTACTTTATTTTGAAACAGGGTCTCGCTAAGTTGCTGAGGCGGATCTAGAACCTGTGATCCTCCTATGTCAGCCTCCCAGGTATTGGTATTACAGGTGTGCACCACCATGCCTGGTAGTATTTTCATTATTAACATAATTATTAGTAATTAAGCTAGGTGTGGTGGTGCACGTTTGTAATCCCAGTGCTTGGGAGGATGAGACAGGAGGATCTCAAGTTTGAAGCCAGCCACAGCAACTTAGTGAGGCCCTCTGCAACTTAGTGAGACCTGTTTCCAAATAAGAAATAAAATTGGGGTGGGGGTATAATTTGAAGCTAGAATGCCTCTGGGTCAAATCTCCAGTACCAAAAAAAACTGGTAATTATCAATAATTGAATCATTAGCGGTTTTTACAGTTATTCCCACATTTACCTGTAGAAGTTCACATAAGTAGCCTGTCCTCGGCACAGTGCCTCTGCACCGGAACTTAGTTGGCAATGGAACATTGACTGCACGAACGAGTGACCTGCTAAAGGCCACGTAGCGCCGAGCGTCAGAGTGGAACTCGGTTCTAAAGATGGACGCAGCCCCAAAGCCCTAAGCCCTGTGCCTCACACCCCCAGGTGTGGCTGTCACACCCGCCAGGCAGCGCTCCCAGTCCCTGCTGCTCCACGCTGCTCACCTCTCACCCGCCTCTTCTCTCCTAGTGGCCTTGTCCCCACTTTGCCAGATGAGCTGGACGGCGTCAGAACCACCGCTGGCTTGGAAAATGGAGGTAAGTACACAGAGCCTGGCGTTCCCTTGAGTAAGAAAGGGGTGTAGACGCTAGACCATGAGCCCTGAGGCCTGGGACTAGCTTCCATCCCTGGGGCTCAGAGCCCGCATGGCCGGGCGCATGGTGGGGGCGCAGTGTTTTACGCATGTACGTGGCCCGCTGCCTCCCTCCAGACACAGGCTAAAGAATTAATGGTCTCAGTTTCCATTTCATGAGTTTTATTTCCTGGTACCCAGCCTGCAGGGATTCAGCCGGTGTGTGCTTGAACTGAGCAGCCACCTGGAGGCCGGACCCCGAATTGGCCACCAGACCCAGGGAGCTGGCGTCTGGACTCCGTGTGCTGAGGCCTTCCTGGCAGGCTGTTAAATTCCATTGCCGGCTGCGGCCAGCATTCCTCCAGGGGCCTGCCCTTTGCACAATAGCTGGTTAGCCCACAGGAGACGTCGCTGGGTAAATAAGTAGTATGTGGTGTTTAAGCTGGGTCATGAGGAAGCTTTGCAGTTTGGGTCTTGCTGAGCATTCTTCAGAGTTTTCATTTCTGAAAAGAGTGAAGGCTTTCCTAAGTAAGGTCTGTGTGGGTCGTGCTAATAGTCTGCCTTGTTGAAATAGCTTCGAGATATTTTGACGTGTGTGTGTGTGTGTGTGTGTGTGTGTGTGTAGTACTGAACCCAGGGGCATTCTACCTCTGAGCTGTATCACCAGACTGATTCTATTTTTATTTAGACACAGGGTCTCAGGAAGTTGTGGAGGGCCTCACTAATTTGCTGAGGCTGATTGCAAACCTGGGATTCTCCTCTCTCAGCTTCCCAAGTACCAGGATGACAGGCGAGCACCACTGCACCTGGTCCTTTTTCCCCCTCTTCTCCAAAGTGATGATATATATTCAAAAAGATGCTTTTAGAGCAGACAGGATAATAGTCACAAGGTTTATTTTTGATGAATTTTGCAACTTATAGGCCGTCCTCAGGTTTTCCTTTTGGAACCTGTTAATGTTAAAGACCCCCCCACCCCACCCCAAATAAACCTGGTTTCCATTCTTCCTACCCGCAGGCGTTAGAAGCTGGAAACTGTTCTACTTAGCCCTTAGTCCAGCGGTGGTATTCGCCTCTTTCACGCCAGCTTCTGGGCTTTGCCCGGGGATTCAGCCTTGAACACGGTTATCCTCAAGCCGGGAACACAGACAGACAGACAGATGTTATGATAAATCTTATGATCAGTGTCAGGAGTGAAGAGGTGTGAGGTGCCGGGAGAGGGAGAGAGAGGTTGGTTCACCCCGGGATGGGCAGGCGACAGCTCCCTGGAACCTGTCATTGGAGCTGAGCCTTGGAGAAGGAGTGGGCCCTGGGTAGGGAAGAAGGAGGGACCAGCGTCCTTGACACAGGCAACAGCAAGCTTATTGGAGGAGCAGGAAACGAGGAAAGTCTGTCTCAGCCTTCTCCTGGCCTCCTGCTGGGTGGGCTCCAGACACCGCCCATTCCCACCCAGAGGTGGGGCCTCTGCCTTGCTGCTTCTCCTCTCATCTGCCTGCTGCTTCTCCAGGGCTTTGCTGAGAGCCTGCCACTTCTTTGGCTCTCCTGGGGCCTGCTTAGTTGTGCTTTCCTCTGTGAACGTTATATATTTCTCCTCATTGCATTTATTCCTTTTACAGTATCCAGAATCAAAGCAGTTCTCCCTCACTTACACCATCCGGGTCCAGAGCGCCAGGACCTGGGGCCTGCCTTATCACCCTAAGGTCTCCTTGTCTCTCTCCCAAGCCCCTCGCTGTCTGTTCTCAACAAGGCAGCCAGAGGGAGCCTGCAGCAGCCTGAGCCTGCTCTCCGACTCCCTGGTTCAGAAGCCTCCAGTGGCAGCACAGCCCTTAGGAGAGCCAGCGAGGCCAGTGCCGCCCGACCCCAGAGCCGCTCAGCTCCTCTTCTGCTGTTGCCTTTGCTTATGGAGCCGGGGCCGTGGCCTCTGACCGTCCCTCAGGCCCGGGCATGCTCCCAGCGCAGGCTTCTCCCTGCACATGGAGTGATGGAGTGCGCTTCCCGCAGGGGCCTGGCCCAGGTGTGGCCGCCCGGCGAGGCCGTCCTCGGCCTCCTCTGCCGGTTGCAGACCCCTCCCCACCTTAGCGTATCGTGTGCTGGCCTAATTCTTTTGTCTGCCACCCGTCCGCTCTATTTGCTCCCCAATGCAGCCGCATCCAGAAGGCTGCGAGCAGAAAGTTGGCTCTCAGTGCATCATCCATTCACACACATTTATTCAACACCTACATGAATGGAGGGCATTCATCCATTGACACACATTTATTCAACACCTACAGAGCACGGTGCCCCCCCCCCCAACGTGGGGACCTCCTGGTGCAGGATCTGCGCCTGCGCCTCCCTCACCTTTGTTTCCCCAGGGTGGTGCTTGGAGGAGAGCAGGCGTGCCCCAAATGTTTGTTGAATTAAAGAAGCCGTGGATGGCAGAACCCGGGCACTCTGAGCAGGGTCCACATGTCCGCCCATTGCCTGCTTTTGGAAGTGAACTTTTATTGGCACTCGGTCAACTTGGCGTATGGGTAGGCTGTGGCTGTTTTTGCACCGCAGCTGAGGAGTCGAGTAGCTGCGACAGATTTTATGCTTTGTGTGTGGCCTGCCAAGCCTAAAATAGTCATTGTGTAAGAAAGTTTGCCGTGCCCTGCTGTCGAGTCAGCTCCGCTCTGTTTCAGCGGCTGGCTGCCGAGGGTGTAAGAGCCCGTGTCGGGACAGTGGGCTCCACCACGTGCCCAGTGCATTTTCTGGGCTCATCCTCCGACACACACGTGGTTACACCGGGGCTGGTTCAAGCACTCTATAAATATTTGAAATGAAGTGGCTTAGCTTTCCCTGGAGTCAGTCAGTAAATCGCCATGGTGGCGAGCTGTAACGGCCACTCCGTTCCTCCTCCCTGGACTCTAGGCTGACGTTCACGTGCCTGTGACACTTTCTCGTGTCTGTTTTGCCTTTCTGCAGTGCTCTCAAATGTGCCAGAAGGAAAGGTGTCTCCCACCAGAGTACGGAACATGAAGGATTTTGAAAATGTAAGTGGAAATACTGCATAATTGTCTCTAGCAAACCGTGTCTGCTGCCGCTGTCCAGCCGGTCCCCGGAGAGCTGCGTTTCTTGAGAACGGTCTGAGCTGAGCGATGCTGGAGGCAGGAGGAATGCCGGGGCCGGCGCTCGCCCTGTGGGGCCACCCCAGGCATGCGCAGCCGGCTTTCTACACCAAAGACACTTGCGGGTTCTGACAGCATCGGCAATGCTCAGCTTTGGGTATTCCATGTATTTCTGATGTCCTGAAGATGAGGATATCACCATAGTGCACAGTTGAAGGGAGCTAACAATTGTCAAGGGCCTTACAATAATCTAAGATACCATATCTATGTCCTTGGTTAGTCCTTGCTGCGACTCTTAAGGTATTCTCTTTCATCTCCTAGATTAGGAGACACTCACTTGTGGTCATATAATTCATAAGCGGACAGAGCTGGATTTGAATCCAGGGTTTTGATGATTCTGAAGCCATGATCTCTCACCTCACTGTTTCCCCTTGCCTTGTGTCACTTTGTTGCCGTTGAACGTGAGCAACCTGAGCACACGGTACCGGGTGCGGCTGTCTGAGAACAGGTTACTCGGTGAGAGATCCGGCGCGGATGCCTAACGTCCTCATGCACGGTGTCTTCCGCTTGTTAGTGGAGGGGGTTTGTTGTCAGGTACCAGGAAAATAAGGTTCTTTTCCCAATTCCAATTCTCTTTAACAAGTTACCTGCTCAACGCTCTCATTTATCATGGGAAGAATTAGACCCTTCTTCATTTGTAACCAAATGAAATCCATACTCTGCAAGACACAGGAGATATTTATCAGAGAGAAGACGGAGGACACAGAGAGAAGGACGCTCCACAATTATGTTTCTCTCTCCCCAGTTGTCTTTGCAGAACAGAGTGGTGCTGTCTCTGGATTTAATTTAGAATACTCATTACTGCTAATAGCTATCTGCAAACCACCAGTGACCAATTGAAGAAATGACTTGTCAGATCTCTAATGGAAACAAGTAATTTCTGAGCTCTGAGTTGTTATAATTTCAGCTGTACAACACTATCTATGCTGTGGGGTCTTGGGCCTCAAACGAATGAGATTTGATTATTCCACATCGTGTATAATTAAAATATGCTCTACTTTTAAATGGTTGTTCCTGTTTCATCATAAGAGTAATAATGGCTACCGTTTTTGGAGTTCTTGCTCTGAGTTGGTCATTTTAAGTGTTAAGCCCTTTATATACATTACTATTAAAGCAGCTTTGCAAGATAGAAGTATTTGTTTTTGAAGGGCACACTTTTAAATTTTATTTCTAGATAGGAAAACTTAATGGTAGACTTTGGGTTGCACATTTTGTTGTCTGCCTGGTAAACTGGTAGGAATCCCGAACTCAACACTCTTTATTATGTAGGAGAAACAGGTCTAAGGATGTGGAGTGGCAGAGCTGTTCTTGGAGACCGTCCATGGCGCCCAGGTTCTGACCACACCTTCTGGAGCCAGACTGCCTGTGTGTCCCCTTCTGCTCGGGAAACCTGGGCTCATCACTTAATCTTTCTGTATTTTTCTCACCTTTAAAATGGGCTTGATAATAGTCCCTACTTCCTGGAGCTTAGGAGGATAAATAAGTAAAGCATATGTTTCTAGCATTGTGTACATTCTATGTGTTAGCTGTTTCTCCTCCTCCTCATTATTATTATATTTTTTTATTGTCATTTTTCTCTACTTTGCCATGTGGCCGTTCTTGATGGCCTAAGTCCTGTTTTTGTTGAAGGTGAGGGAGTGCCTTCTATGCCAATATGTTTTAGGATTTATGTTTTTTCTTTATGACTGTGGTCCTTTGGCTGCTGTTAGGTTTTTATGGCATTAATATTTTTTATTGTAGCATTTTCAAGAGCAAATTCTGCAGCTGAAATAGAAATGACCACAATGTTCTCAGTGTCTCCTCTTCAGGTCTTTATAGGTCACTGAAATTTTTCATTTGGCCTCAGCTTCGTTTAGTAGCTCCGGCCGTAGATCTCTGTGTGGCAGTGGTCTGAACTTTCTGTGGGATGCTTATAGGAAATGCTCTTGGCATCTGAAGCTAATTTTAGAGTCAGTGTGCATTAAAGATGGGCCCAGAATAATTTTGATTTGAAGGGAAAATTCATGATTCCTCTTATTGTAGTCCCAGATGACTGATTACCTGAAGATTAGCAACTGCGTTTAGCTAGGATCCAGCCAGACATAGGCCCCTTGTGGTTTGGTGTAGAGTTCATCATTCAGGAAACCTTTGCACTCATTTGCCCGTGTGCCAGGATCAAGACAAGTAAGTGTCCCTGAGCTGAGGCTCACAGTCTAACTGGGGACAGGACAACAGCGCAGGGACAGGTGAGGTGGGGCTGCGGAGGAGCTCCCAGGAGTGGCTGCTGCTGTCTGAGTTGGGGCAGCACTTACGAGCGGGGGTGGGCGGGTGGAGGGCGGGAGCGCATCGGCACAGGGGCTCACCTGCAGCTTTGAGAGCATGACAGGCGGGGCTCAGGGAACCCGGGAGGCTGAGTGAGGGTCACATCCTGCAGGTCCTCGAGTGTTACCCTGCTGTGTTTGATTTTTGTCTTGAAGACCAAAGGGGACCAGCGATGGATTTTAATCTGGGAGGGAAGTAATGAGACTTGTGCTTTCCAGAGATCACCCAGATGGCGACTGAGCAGCAGAATTTGGAGGGAGCAAGGCTGGTGGCCAGGTGATGGGGAAGAAGGCTGCTGTGGGGTATGGACCTGAGTCCAGGGATGTGTAGAATAGGGTCAGGCCTGTGGGCAGGGGACCTCAGGTGTTGTGCCCCCCAGCCCTTTGACACATGGGGCTGAGAGCCCTGGACGGGCATTAAATATTCAGCCTTCAAACCCAGGCCTCAGGCACAAGAAATCCTTTCTGCTGTGTTCTCAGCTCCACAAGCATAGACATGTGGGGACCCTGCTCCTTCCTCTGGATCTTCAGCCTGGTAACCCACCCTTAGCGCTCTCATTAGTGGAGGATGCTTTCCGCCGTGTGGAAGGCCTGCACAGGACACTGTAGGACACTGATAATTCAGTTCAGGATTTGGTGGGAACCTGTCTTTTTGGTCCTTTCTAGATGGTAAATTGCTCCAGGGAGCTCCCTGGGTTGGAAGAGGCCTGGCGCAGGCAGTGTTTTGTGAAGGCTTGTGCTTATCTGCTTTGACTCATTCTAGATACTCTCTAACTTTTAAAAACACATTTTTGGGGTGCATGAGAAAGACCCAGAATCTGGTGTGATGTATCCAGTTCAGGTAGCTAGCTCTCTATCAGTCTTAGAAGAGCTGTTGGTAGGGGGATGTAATGGATAGTTTTCCAGCTCCATTAGTACTGATGGAAGGCATTATTTAGTGACTATGTAATATTTCATAAAGACTTGTATGAAATAGACTGAATCATGCTTTAAATAATTGCCTAGTGTGAGACATTTCAAGTTCTCACTATTATAAACAAAATTGTGCTAAGTCTCTTTGTGCATATATCTTTTTACAGTTACGTGATTCTTTTTTGTTGTTTTTAGGGTAAATTCCTGAAAATGAGATTTGGGGATGGCAAAGGTTTTATTTTTATTTATTTTTTGGTACTGGAGATGGAACCTATGGGCCTTCTATCTCTGGGCTACACCCCCAGACCTATTTTATTTTTTATTTGGGAACAGGGTCTTGCTAAGTTGCTGAGAACCTTACTAAGATGCTGAGGCTGGCTTTGAACCTGTGATCCTCCTGTCTCAGCCTCCCAAGTACTGGAATTACAAGCATGCACCACCATGCTCAGCAGCAGAGCTTTTATTTATTTATTTATTTATTTATTTTGTGGTACTGGGGGTGGAACCCAGAGGCTTTCTACCTCCGGGCTATACTCCCAGACCTATTTTCTATTTTATTTGGAAACAGGGTCTCACTAAGTTTCTGAGAGCCTCACTAAGTAGCTGAGGCTGGCTTTGAACCTGCGCGATCCTCCTGTCTCAGCCTCCCAAGCGCGGGGATTACAAGCATGCGCCACCACGCCCGGCACAGCAGAGCTTTTAAATGTGCATTACATGTAATGCAGTAGGTACTAGTAAGACGCTTGGTACTACGGAGTGGGCTTGATTTCCTGTGGCCTCCTCCCTAACCAATTGGGAACACCCTTAGCCACGTGTGGCTGAAAGTCTTGTTCGCACCCTGCTTTCATCTGGGCCTCCCTTCGTCCCTGTCCTTTGCTTGATTTATCCCATACCCGGCTGCCTAGAGATGCTGGTGTTCCGGTACCAAGGCCCTCATTCTGTTGGTTGGAAATTCTCAGTCTCTGTCGAGGCACTAGTCTCACCTGTGCTCTGGCGAGGAGGTGGACATCTTTCACCTGGCTCTGTAGCACCTGTGTGCGATGGCTTAGCAGGGAGCAGCCCCTGGCCCTCCAGCCCACCCCACTCGTACAGCCCTGACGCTCTCAGAAGTGCCGCGATGTGGACGTGTGGACGCCGCATAGACTTGAGGATGAGAACTGGAGTGTAGGTCTGGCTTGGCCACGTGCTGACATGCGACTCTGCGAAGGTGGTTTTCAGATCCTCCTGTTGACTGGGGCCAAGAGAGTCGCATCCAGTTATGTGAGGATTTCAAAAGCTGTGGAACGGAAGCCCCTTGCATGATTCCTGGCCTGTCATGGGCACTCTGATCTGAACTTCAATACCTTAGCTGTTGCCCCTGGGTTCTGCCCCAGCAGTGTTCATTTTCTGCTGATCTTTTTGTTTCTTTGACCTTGGAATGAATTCCTTAATCCTTGCCATGGCCCACGAGGTCCTTCCCCACGTGATCGTCAGCTCCTTGTCTCTCAGAGCTCGGCAGGTTCCTCTCCCCCATCTGCTGTGCTCCTCAGCCGCACCCAGCTCCCAGCGGTGGTGCCGTCACGCATGCCCTGTGCCTGGGATACCCTGTCCCCCACCGTCCGGCTCCGGGGCCTGCGTGTGTTGGTGTTGATGTAGCCTGGTTGGAGAGGCTGCCCCTCCTCGCTTCCTCAGCCCGTTTCTCTCTACTCACGAGCACTCGGCACTGTTTACCATGCATCTTACCACTGTTTATCGGTCTGTCTTTATTTGTGTACTTGCTTATTTACACGTGTTTCTCACTCTGTGTCTGGTACTTAATGCTAAATCTAACAAGACAGTGGATACTTAATATGTGTGGCTTGATTCAATGAATGTGTGACCTTCTATGAGATACTAAATCTCTCCGTTTTGACTACTTAATCTGGAAAGTGGGAAAGATAGTATCACATAGGCTCATAGTGGTGAGGATTAAGTAACATGCCAGGACAGTGTAGGTCTTCAGCAAATGAGTATCTGCTGTGATTATTGCTAATAGCGTGGAGCTGGCGGAGCTAGAGGGAGCCTGATGGTGATGGGGGGGGGGAGCTAGAGGGAGCCTGATGGTGATGGGGGGGGGGACTCGCAGAGAAAGAAGTAAGGCAGGCAAGGAGGCGAGAGGGAGAACAGGGCGCAGTTAGGGATGGGGCAGGAGGGCGAGAACCGCCTGGGATGCGTGCAGGGGAAGTGGCTGAGGACCAGGTCTGCAGGGGCAGAGCGGGGGTTGGAGGCGCTCCGTGGAGCTCTGCGCAATGAGACGTGTGCAGAGTCCAGCCCCTGGAACCCCGTGGCCCGTGGCTGTGAGCGTCTGGTCAGCGCTGGCAGGCTGGCCCGTGCCCACTGGCTCAACTCTCTTTGCTCCTGTCCCTCTGCACGTCCTGGCTGTG
Organism: Muscardinus avellanarius; assembly: GCF_963383645.1. Taxonomy (NCBI): domain Eukaryota; kingdom Metazoa; phylum Chordata; class Mammalia; order Rodentia; family Gliridae; genus Muscardinus; species Muscardinus avellanarius. Next base: position 15,416,782 of record NC_137799.1, read on the forward strand.
CCCTCCCAAAGCCCGGCCAGATGGTGGGCTGGACAGTGTAAATTTTTACAATCTTTTTGAAGGCCATTTGGAAAGGGATTTTAATAGTCATAAAAATAAAATTACTCTTGGGCTCAATAATCTATTTTGCGGGAATTTGTCCTGAGGAAACTACCCTGTGGAAGGAAAAAGCTCTGCCCATGAAGGTGTTTGTTGCCATCCTGTGCGTGTCATTGGGAGCCGGGGGTGGGGTGGGGTGGGTGGTGGCGTTGGGAGGGCCCTCGCAAGGGGGAGCCTATTTAACTTTTGTCTTCTCTTTGACTTTGCAACCAGCTTGTGTTGAAGAAGCTAGGATGGAAAAGATGGAATGACTTGCCCATGAGCTTGGTTTGATTGAGAGACTAAAAGAAGTTTAGAGTTCGAGCCTCGTCTCTGTAAAGCCTGAAATGAACACTTTCCACTCGAGCACACTCAATCCATACATGCTCAGTAGAAAAATGGTTCAATAACTGTCAGTCCTGTCAGTGGAATTTAATGCAGTCTTTTTTTGTTCCCTTGATACTGGGGATTGAATCTGGGGCATTCTACCTCTGAGCTACACCCCCAGCCCTTTAGATTTTAAAAGAGGGTCTTGCCGGGCGTGGTGGCGCACACTTGTAATCTCCGCGCTTGGGAGGCTGCGACAGGAGGATCGCACAGGTTTGAAGCCAGCCTCAGCTACTTAGTGAGGCTCTTAGCAACTTAGTGAGACCCTGTTTCCAAATAAAATATAAAAAAATAGGTCTAGGAGTATAGCCTGGAGGTAAAAAGCCCCTGGGTTCCACCCCCAGTACCACCAAAAACCCAAACCCAAACCAAAACCAAAAAACAGGGTCCTGCTAGGTTGTTGAGAGTCTCACTAAGTTGCTGAGGCTGTGCTTGAAGTTGCGGTTTTCCTGTCTCAGTCTCCCAAGAACTGGATTACAGCGCTACACCTGGCTTATATTTTTTATTTTGAAAAAGGTCTTGCTGAGGCTGCCCTCACACCTGTGGTCCTCATTTCTAAACCTCCCAAGTACTGGGATTACAGGCATGTGCCACTACTCCTGGCTCAGTCATTTTAAGTGATGATTATGTGTGATTCTGCAAGGCCACGGGAAATGCTTTTAAGATACAAAACTAAGTGAAAGCAATGGAATTTACAAATTCACTTATACTGTAATTTTACAAGGAAGCGCATATGCATGATCCCAGGCTGAAAAGCAGATGCAGAGAGATGATTTCATAAGGTAGTCATATTCCAAGTGTTATCCGGAGCTCATCTTCAAAATTCCATCATTGCTACACACGGTGATGTTTGTTAATAAATAGATATTTGCCTAGTTACAGTAATGGTGATGTAAAGACACCAGGGAGAGCATTGGCATCAGAAACGAATCCCAGAGTGTCCTCATTTTAACTTACTTGGCTGCTGGTGGCGGATTTACCTGCAACACTGTTCACCAGAGATGAACTGGAGCAGCAACAGTGCGTGGTTTTGTTGTGAGTAGGTGAGTCTTAACTTTATACTTGCAAAGAGGGTGAAAGATGGTAATCAGAAGATCTGCTTACTGAGGGCTTCCGTGAGGAACGAATTCCTTTTTAAAGCGGTGCCATGTTTACTGCTTGCTAAGTGCCAGGCCCTGCCAGGTGCTGAGCTCATGTCGTTGTCACCGCCCCCCGGTGCAGTCATTGATTTTATCCTCACTTTATGGATGAGCCAGCAGTGGCTCAGAGATATTAAAGGATCTCCCGAAGGTCACAGGACTCACAGGCCGCCGCAGCGGGAGTTTCTCAGCGCCTCTCACCCCAGAGCTCTTGCTCCTGGCCCTGCTGTCCTGGGGAAAGCTGACCTAGAGGGTGAGCTCCGCCTGGGAGGCCAGGCTCTCGCAGCCAGCCCGCCTCTGTGCTTACATTCCAGACAGGGCAGCAGCCTGGAGTGCCCTGGTCCTTGTTTATACTGTTAGCTTAGGTTCCTTTTATCTTTTTTCTTTTTTTCTTTTTTGGTGGTACTGGGGTTCCTGGAAGCCCGTCTACCTCCGGGCTATACTCCCAGACCTATTTTTACATTTTTATTTGGAAACAGGGTCTCCTAAGCCAGCGCGCGCGGCTGGCTTCGAACCTGCGCGATCCTCCTGTCTCTGCCTCCCAAGTGTGGGGATTACAAGCGTGCGCCACCACGCCCGGCTCCTTTTTTCTTTTGGATGGAACTTGAGACAAGGCAAGACATTTGACGGAGAGGGGGAGCCGGAGGAAGCCGGGAAGCTTCCTGACTAGCAGCTGCTGCAAAATCTCTCCCTCTCTGGGCTTCAGCAAACCCCACCGCGCCTGTTGTTTCGATGGCCGCATTCCATGGCAGCGCTCGGGCTCCCAGGGCTGGGGTCCGGCGAGTGCACACTGCTGAGATTAAGTTTCTTAGTCATACTTGGTGGGTTTGGTATTTGAGAGTGTTTATTCCTACTGTGTGGTAAGCTGTTTTCAGTTCTTCCACCTCAGATTTTTTTCCCCCCTTCTTTTGAACTCGTTTCTCGTAAAGGGAAAAGTACATGTGAGAAAAACATTACTGTGGTTTAAATTCTTAGGCCCTGTTGGGCGCTGTACTAAACATCCTGATTCGTTTCTCTTAGTGCTTATAATAGCTCCACGAGGTAGGTATTATTGCAGCCCCACTTTTATTGATAAGTGAGGCACAGAGACAGGAGGAATTGACCGAGGTCGTCATGCCGTCTGAACTGAACTGTTCACCACTTTACCCATCTGCTTAACAGACGCTGATGGAGTGTCTGCTGTGTTCTAGATACTGTGCTAAAACCTCGGGGAAACAACCCTGAATTAGGTCCGGAAACATGTCAGTAAATAAGATGAACACAGATTATGCACAGTTCTAGCCAAAAAACCAGGGCTGTGTGCTAGAGAGTGACTTGGTGGGTGTAGTAGAGATGGGATGCTTGGGATCCGATAGTTGGCGTTGACATTTGAGATGGGAGGGACATGGCTGAGCCACCTGCCAAGGACCACAGGAGGAGCAGCACAGGCAGACCAGGGTGAGCGAGGCTTTTTTGAGAACAAGAAAGGAGCCCGTGGGGCTGTACACCGTGGACAGGGGGAAAGATGGCGCCTGCTGACGCTGGAGAGGCGGTGGGGCTGGGTTAAGCTGCGCTGTGTGGCCATGGCAGAGCTTGATTCTAAGAGTGATGCTTGATTCTAAGCAGCGGGGGCTTAAAAGCAAGGAGTGTGGTGTGGACCGATCTGCCTGCCAGTCGGTGTGCGGGTGTCACTGTATCTTACCGCTGTAAAGAAATTCCTGTGTGCCCTTCCTCCCAGCCAGCCACTGGTCTCTGTTCCAGCCGGGAGCGCACAGGTGCATGTGGCTCCGCATCTCGTGGAGGGGTGGGTGGAAAGGCAGCCCCTGGCAGGGCGCTGCGGAGGGTCGGTGTCTGTGCTAAGGAGAGCAGAGGGCGTGCACGCGGTTAGCAGGCCCCATCCAGCAGGGCCTGCCTGGCCGCCGCGGAAAAGATGGCGCTTGTGTTTCATCTGTTCCTTTGGGTCTGTCTGGACTGTGCGTGACCTTCACAAGGCATATTTACCTTTCTCTTAGGTATTTTTTAAGCTTCTTTACTTATAAATAAGACAAATATTCTTTCAAGTGCTTAGCATTTTAGCGTTATGTATAATGTGTGCATTCTAAGCAACTGCCATAAATATTTTATTGGTAGCTGAGTAATAGAATTGGTTCCTCTTTATAGGAAGCATCTGGCGGGATGGGCTTTTTTTGTTTGAATGAATGTTTTATGTGCTGTTTCCTTAAAACATTTAAAAGGAGGCTTTAATGAGCCTACCAATTGTTTCTTGTACTGTTCTTGTTAGCCACAAAATTGAGATCTTACGGGGTGTTAACAAGAGGGCCAAGGGAGACAATTTGAAAATATACCGAATGTAGAATAAACTTCTCATTTTCTTTTATTCAGCTCTAAAACTGTTTGTTAAAAAATTATGTGCTGTTAAAATTATTTTCAAAAATGCCCGACGACTATATACATGTGGAGATGGGCCAGCATCTCAGTGTAGCTGTTCGTGTCTTGCTAACTTCATTTTGGTTACCTTTTTAATCAGCTTTATTGAGATGCAATCTACATAAAAGTCCTCACTTTTAAGTGTTGGGCGACTTTTGACAAATGTATACTTACTTGTAACTAGTTTTGTCATCAAGGTATGTATGATTATAGTTTTTTTTTTAATATGTGTACAGTTCTAGCTCATGTAGCCAGAATAAAGAAGAGTTCCATAATACCAGAAAATTCCCTTCCGCTGTCTCTTCGTGGTCAAACTCTCCCTTTGCCCTAAGCCTCTGGCAACAAATGTTCTGTTTTCTTCATCCCTGTAATTTGGCCTTTCCCAGAATATCATATAAATGGAACCATTACAGGATTTACTCCTTTGCGACTGGCCTCCTTCCCTCAGCTGATGTCTCTGCAGTTCATTCTGTGTGCATCACACTTGCTGAATGCTGACTGCTCCGTGTTCTGGCTGCACAGTCTCCATCCATGCACATTTTGTAGAATAGTTGGGTTCTTTCCAGCCATCGGTGATTAACATTTGCGGACAGGTTTTTGTGGGAATCTAGGTTTCCAGTATTTTTAGGATAAACTTCTAGACATGAACTTGCTAAAAAACAAAAAAGAGACTCTTTTGTTATGGGAAGTACAGTTTTTTGGTGAGAAACGGCCCAACTGCTGCCTGGCGTCACTGTGCCATTTTGCATTCCCACAGGCAGAAAAGGAAACTTCCATTTGCTCCACATTCTCATCGGCATTTGGTATTGTCAGTTAAAAAAATATGAGCTGTTCTAATAGGTGTGAGGAGGCATCTGTCTCACTGTAGTTTTCATTTGCAGTTCCCTAAAAGCTAGGACGTTGAAAATATTTTCTTGTGCCTATTTGCCATCTGTGTATCTTCTACTCTGAGGTTTTTGTTCAAATATTTTGCCTGTTCCCTCTTCCCAGAGAAACTGAGTTGTTCTGGTTGTCATACAATTACATTTTGAGAGTTACTTATGTATTCTGGATACAGTTCCTGTGTTAGATATGTGATTCGGAAATATTTTTTCCCAGGATGTAGCTTGTCTTTTCAAACACTTTTTTTTTTTTAGAGTAAATTTTAAATTTTGATGAGGTCCAATTTATTGACTTTTTTATAGATCATGCCTTTGATGTTATGTTTAAAGAACTTTGCCTCTCTCTAGATCTATTTTTTCCAAAAATTAGAGTTTTATGTTTTACATTTAGATCTGTGATCTAATTAGAATTAAATTTCTAAGGTATAAAATTGGGTCAAGGTTAAGTTTTTGTAAAAGGATGTCCAGTTTTTCCAACACCATTTTGTGAAAACGAAGACTCGTCTTTCCCTATCGAACTGTCTTTTGCATCTATGACAAAAATCAGTTGGCCATGTTTGTATGGGTTTGTTTTGATATTTGTATTTAGTTTCACTGTAAATGGTTTTTCAAAATTGTTTTAATTCATCTAGTTCTCTTACTGCTTCAAATAAATTTTATAATCAGTTTTGCCCATATTTACAAAAAATCCTGCTGGAGTTTTGATTGGAATTGCGTTACATCGACAGATCAATTTCAAGATAATTTACATCTTTTTTAAATTGAGTCTTCCAATTCCTGAATTTTTGAAGTCTCTTCAGTTTTTTAAGCCTTACTGATTTCATCAGCTTTTTGTAGTTTTAAAATACAGTATATTAAACTTATACTTAAGAATTTCATTTTTTGGAGCTGTTGTGATTAATTTTTTTTACAATTCTACCTACTACTGATATATATGTGTATATATATGTATATATATATAACTTATACATTGTAATTATGCATCATAGTGAGATTCAGAGTGATGTGTAGACAGTGAGCACGGCACTTGGGGTGCTCCCTCTATACCCCAGCCCCCTCTCCTCCTCCTCGCCCCAAGCACGTTAGTGAGACTGGTAATAATGCCTCCCTGCAAGGATATGACCTTCCTTGAACTGTCCCTTCCTCGAGTCTCCATCTCCCCTCCTCGTATCCCTCCCCCAGTCTCTTCTCATTATTCCACTGGTTTCTCATTTGACTGAAGTCCGGTTCTGCTTTCATTCTGGCTTCCACAGACGAGAGGTAACAGGTAACTCTCCACCTTGAGTCTGGCTGATCTCACTTAGCATAATACTCTCTAGTTCCCATTTTTCGGAGAATGATGTGATTTTGTTCTTTAGGGTTGAGTAAAATTGCATTGTGTGTATATACCACATTTTATCATCCTGGCTGTTGTGAATTGTGCTACCATAAACATATATATCACTGTAGTACTCTGACTTCAGTTCTTTTGGAAAGATACTGAGGAATGGTACAGCTGGGTCATATGGTGGTTCCATACCTAGTCTTTTGAGGAACCTCTATCAGTCTCCATGGCGGTTATACTAATTTACAATCCCACCAGTGGTGTTTGAGAGTTCTTATTCCCCCACATCTTTGCCATCATTATTATTGTTTGTATTCTTGATGATCGCCGTTCTAACTGGAGTTAGATGGAATCTCAGGGTAGTTTTGATTTGTGTTTCCCTGATGGCTGTGCTGTTGAACATTTTTTCATATTTTTGTTAGCCATTTGTATTTTTTCTTTTGAGTAGTGTCTGTTCAGTTAAATAGTCCATTTTTAAAGTGTGTGTGTGTGTGTGTGTGTGTGTGTGTGTGTGTGTGTGTATTTGTGTATGAAGTGGTTTTTTTTAAAAATAGTATTGGGGATGGAACCCAGGGGCATTCTACCTCTGAGCTATATGCCCTGGCCCTATTTTATTTTTTATTTTGAATAGGGTCTCACTAAGTTGCTGAGGTCCTTGCTAAGTTCTTGAGGCTCATCTCGAACCAATGATTCTCCTGTCTCAGTCTCTCATGTACTGGGGTTACAGGCATGCACCACTATTCCTGGCTAAGGTTTTGAGTCCTTTATATATTCTAGGTATTAGGCTTTATCAGAGAAGTAACTGGCAAAGATTTTCTTCATTCTGTAGGTTCTCTCTTCAGACTCTTGATTTTACCATTTGCTGCACAGAAGCTTTTTGATTTGATGGCATCCCATTCATTGATTCTTGATTTTATATCCTGAGCTTTAGGAGTGTTATTGAGGAAGTCTTCACCAGTGTCTACATTTTGGCAAGTCGGTTCTATGTTTTCTTCTAGTGATTGCAAAGCTTCTGCTCTAATTTCTCTGTTTTTGGTCCGTCATGACTTGACTTTTGTGCAGGATAAAAGATAGGGGTCTAACTTCATCCAGTTTTCCTAGCACCATTTGTTGAAAGGCAGTCTTTTCTCCCATGTATGTTTTTAGCACCTTTGTTAAAAAAAAAAAATCAACTAGCTCTAAGTGTGAGGATTTGTCTCTGTATCTTCAGTTCTACTGTATTTTTATCATTTTATGTTGCCTCTGTAGTATAATTTGGAACCAGGTATTGTGATACCTCCTTATTGCCCGGGATTACCTTGGCTATTTTGGGTATTTTTTTTTTTTTTTTTTGATACTGGGTTTTGAACTCAGAGCCGCATACTTGCAAGATCAGTGTTCTGTTACAGAACTATACCCCTACCCCTCTTTCATTCTTTATATTGGTAATTTTATTTTACCTTTGTCAGTCCTGCCAGAGATATACGAGTTTCACCGATCATTTGAAAGAGTCTTCTTTTTAAGTTGATTTTTCTCTATTGTTGTTCCGTTTGCCATTTCACTGATTTTTGCCCCGATATTCATTATATCCTTGTTTGGGTTCACATTACTCTTTTCCTGGGATCGTGAGATAGAAGCAAGCCTTGTTGATCTGAGACCTTTCTGACTTTTTAAAACATTTGATAAGCTGGGGCCCGGGTCGCGGGACTCTGGGCCCCGGCCGAACTGCGCGTAGCACACCAGACCCCTGGAGAAACCAGGCCCAGTAAGACGCTGGGTTCTGGGCGGGGGTCGCGCGCGGGGCACGCCAGCTGGGGCCCGGGTCGCGGGACTCTGGGCCCCGGGCGGAACTGCGAGTAGCACGCCAGACCCCTGGAGAAACCAGGCCCAGTAAGATGCTGGGTTCTGGGCAGGGGTCGCGCGTGGGGCACGCCAGCTGGGGCCCAGGTCGCGGGACTCTGGGCCCCGGCCGAACTGCGCGTAGCACGCCAGACCCCTGGAGAAACCGGGCCCAGAACAGAAAAAGATAAAGAAAAATATTGGAGAGGAGATAAGAAAGCCATTATGGATGCCAGGACACTGGAGATGCAGACAAAACTTATCTAAATGCACTGGAACTTATGGAAAAATTCGCTGTGAAAGAGGACTGCTATATCTCTATATTGTTAAGAATCTCAGACATCACATATAAGGAGAGAGTTTAGCGGAGACCAAGGAGAAATGCGGTGTTGAAAGAGTTCTCCGCGATGGTGGTGGAGACTTGTATTCAGGAGAAGCAGAAACCGGATCTTACCAACTTTATTTTTTTGGAGAAATTACACCAAATGTCGAATGCTACCATCATGCATGCTTAGGAACACCGGACAACATTCAGAGTGGAAAAAGAGCCTGGGAAGGATTTGAAACGGTGGAGGCAGTGGCAATGCCAGTGGCCAATACTCAGGGGAGGCAGAGATCTGATACATTACACCTGGAACCTTTGAAATAATAACCACAGAGACAGTGATCGGAACCTGCTGAGGGGTTAGGCGGGCACCGGGGCCAGTGGCCGACATCGGAGCTTGCTGTGAGGCAAGGCCACTACTGAGGCCTCCGTGGCTGAGTATGGAACCTGCAGAGGGGTTAAACCGATGCTGGGGCCAGTGAGGACGGCATTGGAGCCTGCCATGAGGCAAGGCTTGTGCTAGGGCCTCCGAGGTCAGGTCTGGAACTTGCTGAGGGGTTAGGCCGGTGCTGGGGTCAGCGAGGCCGGCATCGGAGCCTGCCGTGAGGCAAGGCTGGTACTGGGGCCTCCGAGGCCAGGATAGGAGCCTGCCGAGGAGTTAGGCCGGTGCTGGGGCCAGCGAGGCCGGCATCGGAGCCTGTCTTGAGGCACGACCAGTGCTGGGGCCTCCAAGGCCGGGATCGGAGCATGCCGAGGGGTTAGGTCGATGCTGGGGCCAGCGAGGCCGGCATCGGAGCCTGCCTTGAGGCAAGGCCGGTACTGAGGCCTCGAGGCCAGGATAAGAGCCTGCCGAGGGGTTAGGCCGGTGCTGGGGCCAGCGAGGCCGGCAGCGGAGCCTGCCGTGAGGCATGACCAGTGCTGGGGCCTCCGAGGCTGGGATCGGAGCCTGCCGAGGGGTTAGGCCGGTGCTGGGGCCAGCGAGGCCGGCATCGGAGCCTGCTTTGAGGCAAGGCCGGTACTGGGGCCTTGAGGCCAGGATAAGAGCCTGCCGAGGGGTTAGGCTGGTGCTGGGGCCAGCGAGGCCGGCATCGGAGCCTGCCTTGAGGCATGACCAGTGCTGGGGCCTCCAAGGCCGGGATCGGAGCCTGCCGAGGGGTTAGGCCGGTGCTGGGGCCAGCAAGGCCGGCATCGGAGCCTGCCTTGAGGCAAGGCCGGTACTGGGGCCTCGAGGCCAGGATAAGAGCCTGCCGAGGGGTTAGAAAGGTGCTGGGGCCAGCGAGGCCGGCATCGGAGCCTGCTGTGAAGTAAGGCCGATACTGGGGCCTCCTAGGCCAGGATAAGAGCCTGCTGAGGGGTTAGGCCGGTGCTGGAGCCAGTGAGGCCGGCACCGGAGCCTGCCATGAGGCAAGGCTGGTACTGGGGCCTCCGAGCCCGGGATTGGAACCTGCCGAGGGGTGAGGCTGATGCTGGGGCCAGCGAGCCCGGCATCGGAGCCTGCCGTGAGGCAAGGCCGGTACTGGGGCTTCCGAGGCCAGGATAACAACCTGCCGAAGGGCTAGACCGGTGCTGGGGCCAGCAAGGCCGGCATCGGAGCCTGCCGAGGGGTTAGGCCGGTGCTGGGGCCAGTGAGGCCGGCATCGGAGCCTGCCTTGAGGCAAGGCCAGTACTGGGGCCTCCGAGGCCAGGATAAGAGCCTGCCGAGGGGTTAGGAAGGTGCTGGGGCCAGTGAGGCCGGCATCGGAGCCTGCCGTGAAGTAAGGCCGATACTGGGGCCTCCTAGGCCAGGATAAGAGCCTGCTGAGGGGTTAGGCCGGTGCTGGAGCCAGTGAGGCCGGCATCGCAACCTGCTGTGAGGCATGGCCGGTGCTGGGACCTCCGAGGCCAGTATTGGAGCCGGCCGAGGGGTTAGGCCGGTGCTGGGGCCAGCGAGGCCGGCACCGGAGCCTGCCATGAGGCAAGGCTGGTACTGGGGCCTCCGAGCCCGGGATTGGAACCTGCCGAGGGGTGAGGCCGATGCTGGGGCCAGCGAGCCCGGCATCGGAGCCTGCCGTGAGGCAAGGCCGGTACTGGGGCTTCCGAGGCCAGGATAACAACCTGCCGAAGGGCTAGACCGGTGCTGGGGCCAGCAAGGCCGGCATCGGAACCTGCTGAGGGGTGAGGCCGATGCTGGGGCCAGCGAGGCCGGCATCGGAGCCTGCCGTGAGGCAAGGCCGGTACTGGGGCTTCCGAGGCCAGGATAACAACCTGCCGAAGGGCTAGACCGGTGCTGGGGCCAGCAAGGCCGGCATCGGAGCCTGCCGTGAGGCGAGGCCAGCATTGGAGCCTGCCGTGAGACATGGCCAGTGCTGGGGCCTCCTAACCCGGGAACAGAACCTGCCGAGGGGTTAGGCCGGTGTTGGGGCCAGCGAGGCCGGCACCGGAGCCTGCCATGAGGCAAGGCTGGTACTGAGGCCTCCGAGCCCGGGATTGGAGCCTGCCGAGGGGTGAGGCCAATGCTGGGGCCAGCAAGGCCGGCATTGGAGCCTGCCGTGAGGCAAGGCCACTCCTGCGGCCTCCAAGGCCAGGACCGAAGCTAGCTTAGGGGTTAGACCGGTGCAGGGGCCAGCGAGACTAGACCTGGGGCCTCCCATGAGGCAAGGCCGCTGCTTGAGCCAGCGAGGTCTGGATCAGTCCACTGAGTAGCCAGGCCACTACTGGGACCATCAAGAGTGGGATCGGTACTTGCAACGCAGCATGCACAGAGAAATATCGCAGAAAATATAAATCAGACACTTCTCTTCATCAGCAATAACTAGGAGGAAGAGGGCAACAGGAAGAGGTTGAGCTATAGAAAGGGCCCTATAGTGAAGCAACTAATGTGACCAATCAGAGGGTATGTAATACTGGAGGACGGAGCCTCTTTAAAATGCAGGAGGTACATAAACAAATGTATCAAAGTAAATCACCAAAGAAGTGTGGGATGGAGGGAGGGGGAGAGAATGGGATGGGGGCTGGAGGAGGGCTAATTGGATGATGTGTGCTTGTATATCCTCTCAAGTCTTGTACTCCAATGTGATTGATATATGACTACAATGCACCAATTTAAAAAATAAATTAATAAAAAAAAACATTTGATAGTATGTTCCCCCGTAGGCATTGACTTAACTGCATCCAACAAATTTTTATATATTGTATTTTCAATTTTGCTTAATTCAAAATGTCTTCTAAGTTCCCTGAGGCTTCCTCTTTGATTCATGAATGATTTAGAAATGTGTTGTTTAATGTCGAAATATTTAGGGAGTTTTCAATTTTCTTTCTGTCACTTGGTTCTATTTTAGTATCATTTGGTCAGAGAACATAGTTTGGTTTCAGTTCTTCTAAATTTATGTTTAAAAATTTTTTTTTTTTTTTTGCGGTACTGCAGATGGAACCTATGGAGCATTCTATCTCTGAGCTACACCCCAATCTTATTTTATATTTTTTTTATTTATTTATTTATTTATTTATTTATTTATTTATTTATTTATTTATGGTGCTGGGGGTGGAACCCAGGGGCTTTCTACCTCCGGGCTACATTCCCAGACTGATTTTTAAAACTATCTTATTTGGAAACAGGGTCTCACTGCGTTGCTGAGAACCTCACTAAGTAGCTGAGGCTGGCTTTGAACCTGTGCAATCCGCCTGTCTCAGCCTCCCAAGTGCAGGGATTACAAGTGTGTGTCACCACGCCAGCTTCTTTTTATTTTTTGAAACAGGGTCTCACTGAGTTGCAGAGGACCTCGCTAAGTAGCTGAGGCTGTCTGCGAACCGCGATCCTTTGGTCTCAGCCTCCCGAATGCTGGGATTACGAGTGTGCGCCACCACGCCCGGCTCAGTTTAAAAATTTTTGTTGGGTTCTCTTCTATCTTTTTTTCTCTGCTGAGACTTTCTATCTTTTTCTCATTTCAAGACTGTTCATACTTATGTTTTGGAATATGGTTTTATAAAGTGTTGTAAATATCTTAGTCACTTCAATTTAAAGGTTTTCCATTTTGTAATAGTTAGCTGCATTTATTTTTTTCCTCACAACAGCTGTAAGATTGATTCATTATCACTCTGTTAGAGATGAAGAAACTGACGTCCATAGAGGTAGTATGTCTAGGGCTGTGTGTGGAGGAGTTAAGATGGGATGGAATGTCTCCAGCTGCCCTGGTCTTTGTGCTTTAAGGTTGAGGACTGAGCTTGCCTGGGAAGGGATGGCAGATGCGTGCCGGGCAGCGTGGGCAGACACGCTGGGCTTCGTGAGCACTGCCAGCTCTCCTCACAACGTGGATAACCTCAGAAAAGGAAGCGGGCACTTACTGGCATGCCACTGTTATTTTCTTCTTAAAATGGAATTTATATGCACAAAACTCAAAAGGTAAAAAGAGCATATAACGTTCTTCCAGATGCACCTCATCATGTCAGGTCAGGAAGCGTACAGTCCTAGTCCCTCCCCCTCTTTGAAATAGGCAGTACGTTCCTAATTATAGTTTCCATTTCATGCAATAGATCCTGAAGTTTATTTCTTGTAACTGAAACTCTGAAACTTTGATCAACATCTCTCCTTTCCTGTGTTACCCTCCCTCCCCTGCCTTTATTTAAACGGCAGCCTGCCATATAGAATGTCTTATACCCTAATGTTTTTATTTCGTGGTGCATCTTATTTCAGCATCCATTTTTTTCTTAGGTTATCTGTCTGCAAAATCACAATAGAGTAACCGAGTATAAAATTGTTATCTGACTTTCCCCAGTATGTAGCCTAGTGGTAAAGACCCTTGACTTCCATCTCTAGTACCAAGATGCACTGAGGTTAATGCATTGTGCAGCACTTAACTGTAAAATGGAGTACACAAACTGGTCTACTATTCTTCCTTTGGCTTTATAATATTCCACAGAGTAGACATAACCTAGTTCACTTAACTGTGGACTAGTTGACTTTTAATCTAAACTAACCATACCAATGTAAAGTGAATGCATCGTGTAGCATTTAACTGCACAACAGAGTACACAAAGTGGTCTTCCATTCTTTTTTTATCGCTTTATAATATTCCACAGAGTGGACATAACATAGTTTACTTAACCAGGGACTAGTTGATGTTTGGCAATTTAACCATACTCTGACTTTTAAAGCTTCTTAAAGTGAATTATGACATACATATGGGAATACACACATATGGGGATCAATTCAGAGTTATAAAAAAGAACATATTCCTATAACCTTCACAATGACAAGGGATGGGGCATCGTCAGCACCCCAGAAGTCCTTCGTGGCTTCTCCCAAACGTCACCCACTTTTCTCCCCAGGGGAGCTATCATCCCTCCCTAGCCTGTGCGTGTGTCTTTATTATTTATTTTTATGCAGTGTTCAGGAGGGGAGCCTTTTTTCATCAGGCAGAGACTCAAAAGAAAAGTGAGGCAGAGAGGGAGGCCGTGGGGGACGGGCTTAAGCTCCTGTTGGAAATACTGGAGGGAGTTGGCTTATCATGTGGACGAATGTTTGTTCTTGGGCTTGGGTTAGGCTTCTTTTTAGCCAGCCCAGAGAAGCTTGCTGGATCAGCTGAACTCGAAGATCAAGTGTTTCTGTGGGCACCAAGGTGTAGTGGACAGTGCCTCGTCACCAGAGCCGGGAGGCGGGTGTGGAGTCCGGCTCTTCCCCGCTGCTCTGATCTTTGATCGTTGAATAGCAGGGGCGCGACGTTCACAGGACAGTGCTGCTTCAAGGATTAAGTGCTTGTGTACACAGTAGGTCTTCAGTGAACGTTGGTTCTCGGGATGTAGCCACTCTGCCTTTTATTTTGACAATTTCAAATTTGTGGAAACGTTGCAAAATTGTACAACCATTTAGCTTCTTCGTCTAGATTCACCACAGAACGTCTCTAAGTACTTTAGGATGCGTCTTTTTCTTAGGGTATCTAAGACGTGCCCCACTGAGCACGTCTACAAAACTGTCTACAAAATCATAATACAGTAGCCCAATATGAAATTATCATTTAAATCCCCCCAGCTATGTCAACCATTTTCGCCTTGGATTGTCCTTAGGATTTTTGAAGAATTCAGCCCTTGTATTGCGGAATGTCCTTCAACTTGAATTTATCTGATGGGCTCCTCTTGATTAGATCCAGGTTAATGGTTGTAGACAGGAATACCAGAGAGGGAATTAATTGCTCTCCGTGATTTCTTTAGGGAGGTACACAATATCAGTTTGTCCATCAGTGGCGATAATAGCTCTATTTTCTTGATTAAGCTGGTCTTTGCAAGAGTTCTGAACTGTGAAGGCACCTTTTCTTTTGTAATTAAGCTCTCTGCGGGATGGTGTCTTGAGGCTGTGGAGCCTGTTCTCCAGGGATCGCTCACCCAATGGTATTACTGTTGATCATTCTTACCTGAGTCAGTTATGACTGTCAAAGTTGCATCATGGTGGTTTTCTGTTCCTCTTATTCTTTTACATTTATTTACTGGATTTCTTTAGTAAACTGACACTCTCCTCTTCTTTCCCCTCTCATCCTATCTTATGAGTGTGGAGTTGTGGTTTCTTTCTTCCTTCTTTACTCTTAGTCCTTACGCACTCTTGTCATTATTTTATGCTCAAATTGTCCTAACTGGCTAGTGGGAACCCTTAATTCTCCTAGGTTGGCATAATGGTAGCGAAGGTAGGTTCTCTCTAGTGTTTGACATTTGACCCATTTTGTGGCTTTGGGGGCTGTGGGGATTAATGAGGCCCCTTGCTTAGAAGCTGTGTCTTTCGTGTGCTTTAGGTAACCCTTCTGTGCTTGTTTCCCAGCACATCACTGAACTGAAGAAGGAGAACTTCAACCTAAAGCTTCGCATCTACTTCCTCGAGGAAAGAATGCAACAGGAACTTGACGGCCCCACCGAGCACGTCTACAAAACTGTGAGTGGCCCACCTCTCGCTGCCGTCCCTGGCGTCTTAGTCATTCCCAGCAGATAATTGATGGGTGCTTATTCTCAGAGTTAGCTCGGGTCGATGGAGTTGCTACCATTCAATTTGGATTGATTATGGGGACGATAAAGGCACCAGGCCGACCCTGGCAAAGACGTGCGTAATTCATCTTAACAAAGTCGTACTCTTCTTAGCATCAGAATTCTGATTCGTTGTCTTCATCAGAATTTTATAATCATTCAGTACTTGGAGAGAGGCGGTGGGATGGCAGAATGACTTTGGAGTTGGCTCCCGCTGTCACCCCAGCGGGGTGATGAGGCAGGCCACTCGCTGCCTCCTGGCCTTTCCTCCTGAGCTGAGTTAACCCTTGTGTCATAGGGTGGCTTGTGTGGATGAAGCAGGGATGGCATGGGAAGCTCCAGCGCATGGTCAACACGCCTCAGTTACCCTCGTCGTCTCAGTGAGGCTTTCTTGGGCCGCCCAGAGTTAGGATCGTCAGCTTTTCTCTGATTTGACTCCTCTATATTCTTGTGTGGTTGCTTAGAACTGTCAGGAAAAAAAAATAAAAAATAAAAAAGTCTATTTCTATCTGAAGTTTTGACCTGCAGGTCTTTGTCTGAAAACAAACCTTGGCTCTGAAAGTTGAAAAAAAGAACTTGGCTTTCTTGAAAAGACATGAGTACAAACAATATTTCGGTGCCTGTTTCTTAGCTCTTTGTGGTAGATTAGCCCTTGGCCTGGGAATTATTCTATCTTTTCTCTTCTGAAGTTTTTACCACTGAAAACTTTTGAAGGAGGAAAAAGAACTCTCCTGGAGTTTCAGCAGAGGGACTTAAATGGACTTTTCTCAAACAGGGATGTGTTGTCTTTCTGAGCCTTTTCAAGAGCTGCAAAGCTCCCTGGTCCCTGAAGGCACGGTTGCTTCCTTCAGTGTGAGGTGCAAAGACAACGAGGGCGTCCTTTCCTGGATGGGGGTGGTGAGACAATCGGAGCTGCAGAGGAAAACAGCAGTCTAAAGCCCTTGATGTTGAGTGTGGCGGCCACGCACCCCAGCACCTCCGGGCCACGTGTTTGTCCATTCCTTATATTGTTGTAATTTTCGGGACAGCTCTGTGCGGCAGCCAATATCCTCATCTTTCAGGGAAGGATGGGAACTGGCTTGGTGTCCTGTGGCTACTGTAAGAGTGAGTTGGAGGCTGCTGTGCCGACCTCACCCTGCCCGGCTGCTTCAGCAGTTCTTTCCCATTGATTGACCAGATGGCCTGATTTTATTGCACTCCTCCTCCCTCTCCTCCTCCTTCTCCTCCCATTCCTCCTTCTTTTTCTTCAATTTTTGGGTGTGTACACCTAATTCAAAATTCAAGAGGCATAGGAGTATATGCACATTCTTATCCCCTCGGCTCCTTACATCTAACCAGTGTCCCGAGTGTGTATGTGTGTTTATGAATCCATGGATC
Source organism: Muscardinus avellanarius (assembly GCF_963383645.1). NCBI lineage: Eukaryota > Metazoa > Chordata > Mammalia > Rodentia > Gliridae > Muscardinus > Muscardinus avellanarius. Next base: position 15,433,498 of record NC_137799.1, read on the forward strand.
CCCTTTCATTTTTCACCTAATGAGATCTTAGATGTCTTTCCTTAACAGCAGTATAAGTATTTCTTTGTTCTTTTATGTAGCTTTTATAGTAGTTCATTATATACTTAGAAGGTATCTTTACCTTTTTTTTGTGGTATTGGGGATTATTAAACCCAGGGGCATTCTACCTTTGAGTTGTACCCCCATCCCTTTTTATTTTGAAACAGGTTCTCATTCAGTTTCTGAGGGCCTTGCTAAGTTGCTGAGGCTGGCCTTGAACCTCTGACCCTCCTTTCTCAGCTTCCCAAGTACCGGGATTACAGGCCTGTGCCACCATGCCCGGCTGGTGCCTTGGCTTTTGATTTGGAAATTACTGTCATCATTTACATAAGTTTATAACTTGAGATATTGAGCGTGAGGAAAATAGTCCGATGGCCACATTAGCTGTCCATGGGGTGCCAGGTTCAGCAGGAAGCAGAGCTCGTAGGGTGATTGCATCAGACACTGAAGCTCGCTGCCTTTCTGAAAGCTGGAGAGCGAGCCCTGTGTTTGAGGGTGTCCGCAGTTTTCACAGAACCATACTTGGAGACACTGCCCTGCTCCTCGGTGCCCCGTCCTGTGGCAAAGGTCAGTTTCTTCTAGAAGCTCTCCTCATAGATGACATCTTGGTTCCGCAGACGGTGGAGAAGATAATGCAGGCTTTCCTCACTCTGGCTGGCTTGGCCCTCGCGTCCATGATGGGTGGCCCTTGTGCTTTTTCTTGGGCACCTGAAGGGCCAGAGAGGAGGAACATTGCTTCCCACTCCCATCGCCTTCTTCTGAGGTAGACGCAGGGCATGAAGACGGGGCCTGGTCCGTCTCAGTGCTGGGCCTAGGCGTGAGTAAACGAGTGCCCGCTGACATACTCCAGGCTTTTTCTGGTGAAGAGTAGAGGCGGAACTTGAGCCGTGGCCGCTGGCCCCGCACCGTGCCCTTTCCATTCCGGCTGTCCTTTTAACCTGGGGTCCTTGTTCACCCCAGGACTGCTTGGCCGAGAGAAGGAGGGAGGTATGTCCTCTGAGGTTGTAAATTTGACTGGAAATGTTATGAAGTCGATTGTTAAATTGGCATGAGTTATTAAAATAAAACAGGAGGATGAATTTCAAGAAATCTTGGATTTATAGCAGTCCTCTGCAGAGTGCACACTAGACCCTGCTGCACTTTCCTCGTGTATTCCGGCTGGGAGACATCTGGGGATAAGCTCGAGAGGCCCACCCTGCTCCCCGGGCTCTTGTGGGTTGCATCTGCCTTAGGATTCTCCCGCGAGTTGTACGCCCAGGGCGGCGTGTGACTTTGTTTCACTCAGTTAAGAGAAAGACATTGCGGTGTCCCCCAGGGACAGCTTGGTCCATGTGGTTGTGGCTTTTTTGTGGGTCCCCTGAAATCTTAAACGGAAGCAAGACAGGCTAGGATGCGTCCTTCCCCTTAGCCATTCACAGGTTTGCTTTTTTTTTGTTTTTTTTTTTTGTTAAAGCTGTAACATGTTCCCTCTGCTACAACCACCACATGCGTGATTGTAAACAACCAGAAGTAATTGCCTTGGAATGGTAAAAGCAAACTGTAAATTTGCTTGGCGGAGGGCGAACAATTTCTAAATCAGCCTCTCCTGTATGACATTTATGCCTCGATATCTGAATGCTCTAGCTGTTAGAAGCTGGGAACATTTGCATAATTGTTCCAAGTCTTGAGAAATCCGGAGCTTTCTTTTGAGACCACCAGTGTTTAATAATTCCCCTTTCTCTGTGCCTTGAGGCTAATGAGGGTTTGAATGTAACATCTGCTATTAAAAGCATCGCGGAGCCAGTCCTCGCAAGAAGCAGGTCGCCCGCCATCGCGGCAGGTCTTGATCTCACACTCGTTCTTTTCTTCCCTTATCTGGTCTGGAAGAACATTGAGCTGAAGGTGGAAGTAGAGAGTCTGAAGCGGGAGCTCCAGGAGCGAGAGCGGCTGCTCGTCAAAGCCTCGTGAGTACCTGCCATCCCGTCTGGAGGTCGCTGGGGCTCGGCGTGGAGGCGCTCGGCTGGCCGGGAAAACAGGACCAACTGCTTTTGCTTTGCTTTTTTTTTTTTTTCCCCCCCAGTGGTACTGGGGATTGAACCCAGGAGTGTTCTACCTCTGAGCTACGCTCCAACCCAATTTTATTTTTTGTTTTGCATTAGGGTCTCGGTGGGTTCTGCAAGTCTCACTGTGTTGCTAAGGCTGTCCTTGAACCTGCAGTCCTCCTGTCTTAGCCTCCCAAGTGCTGGGATTACAGGCATGCACCACCATGGCTGGCCCAGCTGCCTTTCTAAGCCAGTTCTCTGTCTGTTCTTGGAGGACTTCAAGGATATTTTATTTTTATTTACTTGATATTTTGGTGGTATTGGGGATTGAATCTAGGCACATTCTACCTTTGAGCTACACCCTGACCCCTATTTCATTTTTTAAAATCTGGAAACAGGGTCTCACTAGGTTGATTAGAGGCTCGCTAAATTGCCGAGGCTGGCTTTGAACCTCTGAGCCTCCTGTCTCAGCCTCCCAAGTTCCAGGATTACAGGCGTGTGCCACCATGCCCAGCTTATTTATTTTTCAACAAGTATAACACACAAATATTTAATGAACAAGTCTTCACTGTGCACGTGATGGGTTTTCACAAAGCAGACAGTCGTGGGGCCACGGTCCAGAGCAGGAGGTGGAGCAGTCAGGCCCCCGGAGCCTTCTGTACTCTTAGGACAAACCTTCTCCTATGGTGCCAACGCTTCTCATCACTTTAACACCCTTGCTTCCTTCTGCCTGTGTCTAAACTTTATATAAATGGAACCATGAGTCATGAGCTCTTCTGTGTCTTGCTTCTCTCCTCAACAGAAAATCTGTGAAGTCATCTGCTTTTGCTGATTATTTCAGCAGTTCATTCATTTTCATTGCTGAAAAACCAAGGGACTTGAAGGGGTCCTGGTGGCAAGGAAGCAGAAGGTGGGGCGTGGACCAGAAGGACTATTTTTAAAATCTGTAAGCTGGGCGTGGTGGCGCATGCTTGTGATCCCAGTACATGAGCATCTTGAGACAGGAGGATTGTATGTTTGAGGTCAGCCTCAGCAAGTAGTGAGGCACTCATCAACCTACTGAGACCCTGTTTCAAAATAAAAATAAAAATAGGTCTGGAGGTGTAGCTCGGAGATAGAATGCCCCTGGATTCCATCCCCAGTACCCCCCCCCCCACAAATAATCTGTTATGTATACTAGGGCCTCTTGCAATATTTTATTGGAAAGAGGTTCTGTTACTTAAAGATTTGAAAACTAATATTTCCATGAGTTGGTTCAATATTCAAATATTTGTTGAAGCTGGGCTTGGTGGGATTATACACATGTAATCCCAATGCTCGTGAGGCCGAGACAGGAGGATCTAGGCTCAAAGCCAGCATGTGGTAACTTGGTAAGACTGTTTCAAATAACAAAAAAGGGCCGGGGTGTGTGGCCCAGCGGTAGAGCGCCCCTGAAGACATATATATAATGTTTATATATGTGTACGTACGTATGTTTAACAGCAAGCACAGTTCAGTGGATGCAGCCCGTGGAACAGCTGGTTCATCCACCCCCGGGTACTGTATGATGACTTACGCCGCGCACTGCGGATGTGGAGAGACGCCACCCACCGCTCCACAGCTCAGCAGACTGCTGAGCGTGCGTCACGCCTGCAAGTGAGCGCGTGGCGGAGGTGCCTCACGGGGAAAGTGGGGACACCAGAGGGCGTTCAGTGTTGCTCCAGGGGTGAATATGGCTTCGCAGGTGGCCCGCCGAGGGCTGCAGCTCTTATGGAAGCGCTGTGTCTGTCCCGGCAGCAGAGCCGCTGGGGACCAGGCATGGCCGACCCCCTTCACTGCCTCTGGTCCAGCGGCTGGGAGTTGCCCTGGTTGCCTTTGAGCAGGTTAGAGGGTCCTGGGCCCAGGCTCCTCCTCTGAGTTATGCCGAACTTGCACGTGCGTGTGGTGTTTTCCAATGAGTAGAAAAATGAATAAATATAACCAGGTAAACAGTTTTTGTTTTTGTTTTTGGAAGCACAAGCTGGGCAGCGAGGTGAATCTACTTTGCCAGGACTGAAGACCAGTAACAGGATTTGGTCTTTTTGTATTCGCCATTCCGCCTGCTTCCGGTCTTGACTAGGACCTGATTTTTGCTAATCACGTGCACACGAAATCCCCAGCTCGCAAGGGCTCGTGTGCGCACCTGAGTTCCAACACACAGGGTGGAGAGTCTGGGGGCCTGCACACGAGAGTGTATGTGTACATTTCCCAGTCTGCCCAGCTTGGTGTTCAAGGATCTGTGTGATCGGAGCAGCTTTGTTAACTTACTCAGAGCACATTTACGAAGCGAGTTTTGTGTGCGGCACTGGACAAGGTTCCTGGGGATACAGAAGAGGCCCCGGTACCTGAGGCTCGCCCGCTAGTGGAGGTGATGATGGCTAAATATTTGTAGGAATAAATGTGTGAATACAAATTGGGAGAGGAGCTCTAAAGTAAAGAAAGGGAGCTAGGGGGTTTATGGCTGCCAGAATGAATGTGTGGACATAGACATGTAGCAGGGAAGGCGTCGCTGTGAAGGAGACTTTTGAGATGAAATCTGAGGCCTCAGTAGGAATCAGCAGGTGAGTGTACAGAGGAGTAGTAGGGAGAAAGGAATTTATAGGTAGGCCAGAGGAAGAATGAGGAGACTGGAGTGCTTAGAGACTGTGGTCTTTATCCTAAGATTAAATAACAAGTGACACAATCAAGAGTTTCACTTTGAAATGGTCACTGTGGATGCCCGGGAAGCGGGGACACCAGGTCGGACGCAGTTCCACGCTGAGGTCCGAGCTGAGTGTCTGGGGCGGGCTCCGCGGGCCTCGCTGCAGGACGGAAGGGAGCTGTCAGGGACCCTGCGGGGCTGAGATCACGAGCTCAGCTAATGGTCATGAGATCATTAGCCACGTCGGCGTCCTCTCCAGCACCTCTGTCCCAGATGCAGTTCAGGGATACTCTGAGGCCCTCCAGCTCGGCCGACTCTCACCCCTCCCAGGCCAGCGCGGCACAGTGGCCTCACCCTCCCAGAGAGTGTGCCTGGTGGGGCACGCGCCTGGAGGGTCGCACATGGCTCCTCCTGCCCGCCCTGGTCTCGGCACAGACTTCTGGCCTGTAAGACAGTCCCTATGTGTAGCACTTTTTAGTTTATTAAACACTTTCACATCCATTTCCATTTCTTTATTGTCCTGGGAGCTGTGTAATTGTCAAGGAATATCCTCCTTTTATAGAGGGGAGAATTGGGGCCTGGCGAAGGGAAGGGTCCTGAGTCTCAGCCGGAAAGGTCAGAACGAGGGTTAGAACGCAAGTCCCTGACGTCCAGGTCTGCACTGGGTTCATGCTTTGCTGTTGCTGCTGTCCCTCCTCCTCCTCCTCCTCCTCCTCCTCCTCCTCCTCCTCCTCCTCCTCCTCTTCCTCCTCCTCCTCTTCATTTGTGATATTGGGGATGGACGCCAGGGCCATTCTACCTCTGAGCTAAACTCCCAGCCCTGTATTTTATTCTTTATTTTGAAACAAGGTCTCACTGAGTTGCGAAGGGCTTTGCTAAGTAGCTGATTCTGTCTGCGAACTGTGATCTTCCGGTCTCAGCCTCCCGAATGCTGGGATTATAAGTGTGCGCCACCACGCCAGGTTGCTTTGCTGCTTAATTTTCATATATAGACCCAGTGCATGTGTAGTATCTGTCTCTCAGTGGCAGTGTCCGCTCCGCCGCTGCTCAGTGAGCCTTTCTGTTTACTCCTGACCGCCCAGCACCCGGCAGCGTGGTGGTAGCAGGTATGTGTTGATGGAAAATGTCTTCATTAATAGCATTCCCGCAGCTCCCCTTTTCAGTGTTAGGGCTGTGGTGGGAGGCGGGGGTGGGGCACCAGACCTGCCACAGGAAAAGCCCCTGCTTTTCCCTAAGAACTGTAATTAGAAGGGAGTGGATCCAGAGGAAATGCTGAGGGTTAAGAAGAGCAACAGGTGGAGGCTAGGGGGTGGCTCAGTGGCGGCGCTTGCCTAGTGTGCCTGAGTCCCGGCTTCCATTCCCAGCAACCCCAAAGAGAGGGGGCAGCAGGGGTGGTGTTGAGGGCGGTTCTTTCTTATATGATAGACGCTGGATTAGACCGACTTCCCCTTAGGTCTTGCTTCGCACCTTGTCTCTTAGCCCATATTCTACAAGAAAGAATCGAAGGTGGGAATTCACAGTGGTCGAGGCCTGACCCTGTCCCCAGCCCTGTGCCTGCCACGTGGCACCGTATTGCATTTGATCTTCACGACAGTACGGCAAGGCAGCCGACACTCGCTCCCGTTTGAGAGAGGGGAGAACCGAGGCCCGGAGGGGAGGGCAGCGAGCCGGGCCCGCAGCGTGCTCCACCTCGCTGTGGAGGGGCGCGAGCTCGCGGCTTCTCTGTGGTGGTGTTCATCAGTTACAATACGGCGGCATTAAGAACAAAAGCAGTCATAGTGTTGGGAGTAAATTTTATCTCTGTAGCTTTAAAACACAAACAAAAAATAATAATTCCATTAGCAGAGGAAAATTGCACTGTACTGCTGAGCATAAATTTTATTGCTACAGTAACTATGGAGTACAAAGATGATAAATGAAAAGTTGGAACATTTATTATTGGGAATATATTTTATTGCTATAACTAAAACACAAACAAACCGAATAATACCAGTAGTTCTTAGAAATTGTAGTCAGCCTCTTGACAATCTATAGGACTTGGGCTGTAAAATACCACAGTCGGATCTGGGCTGAGGGCGGGACAGTTTGCATTTGGGTGGACAGGGGCGATGGGTGAGGTCAGGGGTCATAGAGGGGATTCCTTTTATAGAGGAGGCTCTGTAAAGCCCCAAGAGCTTCGACATTTGTGAATTGCTAGCAGAAATTCAGGACTAGCTGGGCATGTCGGCACATGTAATGCCAGTACTTGGGAGGCTGAGACAGGAGGATTTCAGGTTTAAGGACAGCCTCAGCACTGTAGCCAGACTCTCAGCAACCTAGTGAGACCCTGGTTCAAAAACAAAAAAAATAAAAAGGGCTGGGGGTGTAGCTTGGATGTAGAATGGCCCGGGGTTCAACCCCCAGTATCACACATACATAACGCAAAGAGCCCGGCGTGATAGCACACAGTACTTGGGAGGCTGAGACAGGATAATCGCAGGCTTGAGACCAGCCTCAGCAACTTGGTGAGACTCTCATGAACCTAGTGAGACTCTGTTTCAAAACAAAAATAAAATAAAAAGGACTGGGGGGTGTAGCTTGGATGTAAAACGCTCCTGGGTTCAATCTCTTGTAACAAAAAAGTAAAAAAGAAATTCAGGAGTAGAGAAATGGTGCTTCAGGCCCAGGAAGGGGGGGCATTGTAGTCTGCCACTTTTCTGCCTGTCTCTTACACCCCTAGAGGAGGGATAGAAATGACTGTGAGTCACTATGACTGAGATAGTACTGATCCAGAACTGAGCTGAGGCAGTGGGAGCCGAGGACACTTGATGGCATTGGTCAGGATGTAGCTTTGGCCCTGGCCGGGGGATGATCTCTTGTGGGCTCAGACCCAGCAGAGGGATGGCAGGAGGCCCGTCATAGCGCCCCGGCAGGGCCAGCGTTTGCCCTGGTCTTGTGTGTGCGGAGCCTCATATCAGGAAGGAAGGGGCTCCCGGTGTTAGCACATGCATCCTATGAGACAGTCATCCCGTTTTTCACACGAGGAAGCTAGGGTGTCACAGGTAACTTACGGAGGGGATGGAGGAGATGTGGAATCAGACCTCTCCGGCCTTGGAGCCCCTGTTTTTTCTTTCCTTCCAGTTGTTCCCACGGAATTCCACTAACATGACATCATGGCAAGGGGTCTTATTGGAGAAAGGACATGAATGAAATAGCTCTGAATAAGGTCTTTATTTGCAGGCGCCTCCTGTTTGAGACTTGGACAGCCAGCGTGGCTCTCTTGATGCTCCATTGTTCTTGGTAAAACAGTTCACATGGCTTGGATGTGTGGGTGCCTGCTCTCAGCTCTCTGTTGGGGAAATTTCATATACCCCTGAAGTAGGGTGCGGGAGGCTGATGCTGAAGGGATTTCTTTTTTTTCCTGTTGCAGTGTTTCTGAGAAACCAGCTTTAGGTGGAGCCATTTCCTCTGTTATCCTGCCTCCTGGAAGCGCAATCACTTAGAAATCTGATGAGGACTCAGAGTCCAAGTCTTACAGATTCTTGCCTGACGCCGTTTTTCCTTTGGCGTTGCTGAAGGTTTTGGTGCGGCGTCCCCACGCTGATCGTCCTGCGGAGAGAATATTCCGAGGGGCCTCGGCCACGCGCCTGATGTGCCCTGGGTTAGAGCAGCAGCGTGGGGTGCTGGCGTGACCTCCCCGCTTCCCGCCCTGAGTGCTGGTGCGCGCTCACTCAGACCGATGGAGCTCAACTTAAAACGCTTTCTCCTCGGCTGGCGAAAGATGAAGCAGGCAACCCTAGCCCCACGGCCCAGTGTGTTTTTGTGTGTATTGCTTCTTTGCACGTTGGTTTGTCAGACCACCTTTCCTACGCCGTAGTGGAGGTGGACCTTTTTGGAAGCTTCTTGGTGGGGAATTTGGCAGTAGCTCTCACGAGTTTTAAACGCGCACGTCCCCTTTGACCCACCGATTCCCTCTCTGGGACTCTGCCTTCAGGAAATCGCTGGCTGGTAGACACGCGAGATGCTTTCCTCACGTTCTCATCATACTAAGCAACGGCATTAATGTTTATTGAATGCTTACTTCCTACCAGGCGCTGTTTCCAGATTTTTATGAGTACTATCAACCACGTTAAACCAGAAAATGCTAAATATTTAAAATATAGGGAATTGATATAAGAAGTCATAGTATACGTCACACAGTGAATTGACGTGTGGCCTTTAACGATGTAGCTTTATATTTATTGGCACAAAAGGATGTTTAGTAGTGTATTAGGTAGTACAGTGAGTTCACTGATAGGTACTAAATAGGTCTGTTTATGTAGAATTGTCTAAAAGGTATACTGAAATGTTGACTTAGTTATTCTGAAGGACAAGGTAATGCATGACTCTTACCTTTTTCTTATATTTTATTTTTTGGACTGAGGATTGAACTCTGGTATTCTACCTCCAAGCTAACACCCTCCACCCCCTCTAGCCCTTTTTACTTTTTTCATTTTGAAACAAGGGTCTTACAGAGTTGCTGAGGCCAGCCTCAAACCTGTGATTCTCCTGTCTCAGCCTCTCAAGTACTAGCATTAGAAGTGTGCACCACCACACCTGGCTCACTAGAAATACTAATTAAAAAAAAAAAAAGCCTAGCTCAGGCAAGCCAAGGAAATGAGTAACGTGCCTTGTCTCTCGGCAGCTGCCAAAATTACTCTCCACGTGTTACCCGAACGCGTCTTGCCCTTTGTCTCTTTCTGCAGCAAAGCGGTCGAGAGCCTTGCTCAAGGGGGTGGCTCTGAAGTTCAGCGGGTAAAAGAGGAAGCTCAGAAGAAGGTGCAGCAGGTGGAAGACATCCTCACCAAAAGAATACTCCGTCTAGAAGCGGCAAGTCTGGGAGCCCGGGGGGCGGTGCTCCTTACGAGCGGGCTGATGAGCGGAAGCAGTAGTCCCCTCACCCTCATCGAGCATCTCCTGGGTTCCAGCCCTGCTTTAGGCACTCGGCATATATATTTCAGAAATAACCCTTACACCCTGCGAACTGAGGTCTTCGTGGCCATAGGAGGACACTGCGAGAGGCACCAACAGGTCCAGGTTAAAGCCTGTGGCTTTGATTGTAAAGCCTGTGCTCTTGCTACAACACCGCGCTGCTGTCTAGTTCGGTCCCTTTTTTATTTCAAAGATGAGGAAGCTGAGCCTCAGAGAAGAGGGGAATGGCTGCCTTGCCCGATGCCAGCCAAGTCTGGAACCACATTTCCTGGCTAGCCCGTGCCTGCCCCAGATCCCGTGCCCAGCGTCTGGCCTCCATCTGCCCGGCCCGCCGGCGTCACTGACTGTCTTTTGTGCTGCGCCCCGTTTGTAACTTCTCCCCACTTCTCAGCTGTTTCCCGTGTGACTGCGGTGGGAGTCAGGAAGTTGCTTGGCTAAAAAATCCTGTCTCCATCTTAAGGGAGGAAAACTAATATTAAATTATACAGATTGAGCATTCCTTACCTGAAGTGCTTGGGACCAAAAGTCTTGGATTTTGTGGTTTAAAAAGAAATTTTGGAATATTGGCATGGGACTCAGGTTAAAACCTCAAATCTATTTATGTTTTATATATACTGTATATACATAGTCTGAAGGCTTTTTTTTTTTATAGTTCTAGGGATTGAACTTAGGGGCATTTTTGTTTTGAAACAGGGTCTTGCTAAGTTGCTGAGGGTCTCACTGGATTCCTGAGGCTGGCCTTGAACCCGTGATCCTCCTATCTCAGACTTCCAAGTACTGGGATTCTAGGTGTGCACCACCATGCTGGATTTGCAGGTAGTTTTATATGACGTTTCGGTGTGGGTGAGTTTTGACTGTGCCCCATCTCATGAGATCAGATTGTGCCATCCTGTTGGCACTCAAAACCTTTCAGATTTTGGCACATTTCGGAGCTTGGATTTTTTGAGTAGGGTACTCAACCTATTACTAGCTATTTACTTTTTTTTTTTAGTCTTAGAATTGTTTCATCTTTTTTCAGTAGATATAAAGAGTAATCACCAAAAAGCACTCCTGGGTACCAAGAGCTGGCCCCGTGCTTTGCAGCTTCCAGCTCTCCATTGGTGATGTGCGTTTCCACCCTTGCGTCTCCCCTTGGGGCACGTCTCCATTAGGCTCAGAAAGAGGGCGAATCTTAGTCCAAATCATAAGTGGTAGAGCTGGAAGTCAAAGAAGGGTTTTCTGGAGTTGAGTGAAAATTCAGTCATGCTTTGAAGGGATGTAGCCTGTCGATTGAGTCGCCTCGGTTTTCCAGCAAGTGCCTCCCGGCGTCTTGGGGTGTCAGAACTCTGCTCTGCTACTTGCTGTCTTTATCACCGTGGATGAGGCATTTGCCCGCGGTCACCTGCTTGGCGAGTGCTGACACCACCCCCCCTGCCCAGGGATGACCACCAGGAGGCGCCCTGTAGGCCTGGCCAATCCACCCAGTAAGCCAGAGAGATAAGGCTTTCAGCCATCCCTTTACTTTTCTTGGTAACAGACGATGAAGCAGGCACGGCGTGGCTAAGGCACCGGCTCCAGGTCACACAGGCTGCACGTGGCCTGGCTGCTGACCTGCATTGTAGAATGCTTTACTTTCAGTGTATAACATTTTAGGGTCGGATGAGGATCAGATATGACATAAATAAAGCTCCTTGCTCAGAGCCTGGCATTCAGTAGGCACTTGGTAAATCACGGGCTTTGTGTTTTGTTGTCTAGGAACACAGGAGATGATTTTCCCAGCTTTCACTGAGACTGGCTGGCAAGCTCGCGGGGAGATGGTGATGGAGTGCTGTGGAGGGAGGGTAGGGAGGAGGAAGCCAATGGCTTTGGAGCCTCCGCTGATGCAACACATTTTGACAGAGTCTACCTGCAGCTCTTTGATGGGATAGTGGCTATCCCAGTTCTCTAGATGTGAAGCTGGGGCTCAGAGAGGTTCAGTGATGATCTGGAGTCACACAGCAAGTAAGTAGGAGAGCCGGGTTTTGAACCCAGTGTGATTTGCCATTTATGTTTGTCTTATGGTCAGAGGCGGTGGGTGTGAGGAGCTGAGGATTCAGGCCTCCTCCCAGGTAACTGGCATGAGCACCAGAGCCTTTTTCCCCAATGCAGGCCCTGACTCTGATTCAAATGATTTCCTCAGTGGCTTCTCTGAGCTTGCAGGAAGAACCTGGAGTTTATTCACCACCTAAATCACCTTGGAGATACCGAAAATGTACTCTAGAATTATCTTAAAAAGGAATAGTGAGGGGAGTGGTGGAGTGCGGGGTGAATTTGTATGGAGATTATGGCTACGTTTTGGAATTTATGTATGTTTAGTATTGAGAGGCACATTTCTCCTTGTTCTCATTGAGGCTGTAAATATTGATCTGATTTTTGAAAACCAGAGGTACAGTTTTTGTAGAGCTGATTCTTTTCCTTTGGAAATGCCTATCACTCTTCAGGATACAAGAGGGAAAATGGCTGGCAAATGTATTTATTACCGATTCTTTCCATGTATAGTGCAATTCAGGGAGGGGAAATGTGCCGGAGAAAAAAGTCATAAATATTTATATTTTAATCCAATTTCCTTTCAAAATGTTCCCAATTGTATTGAAAAATTGCATCAAATGCATTTAATTTCACTCTAGGATGTGAAAGCCGCCCAAGCAGAACTGGAAAAGGCCTTCGCAGGGACAGAGACGGAGAAGGCTCTTCGGCTGAGCTTGGAAAGCAAGCTGTCAGAGATGAGGAAGGTGCACAAGGGTGACTTGGACGCGGCCCTGGCGCTGGAGGAGAAGGACAGGTGTGGCTCGCTCGGGCGGGGGGAGTCTTGTCCCTCCCGTCTTTCCCTCCCTTCTCTCCTTGTTTCCCACAGCACTTGAAGGATGTAAGATGTTAGATAGGGCTGAAACTGGGGCGTAGAGAAGAGGAAGAGGATAGTAACATGAGGGCAGAGACAGTAGTAGATAGAAATTCATGTGAAAAGTTCTTAGATACCACATCTAGCATTCAGTTTGCGCTTTAAGCTTTCTGGTAGTCAGAGGAAAAGAGGGGAAACCATGTCGATGGGCCTGAGCTTAGCATCGCCCACTGGGTAAAACGAGCCAGTAAGTGCGGAGAGGCCCAGTTTTACTTGGCATTGCCGGAGGGAAGTTTCTCTTGTGGTTCTTTCCCGGGGACTTGTGCGCAGCTCCGGCCCCACAGTAAATGCTGGTGAATTCTGTATGACCTGTTTTCCATCCCGTTTTTTCATTGCTGGCTGGAGGCCCAGGTTAGTACAGTGCCAGGGCCCCGCAACAGAACAGTGCGGACCAAATACAGAGTGTTTTGATGGTCTCAAACGGAATATCTGCTATTCAGAGAAGAGACTGGAGGGGAGGGCCTGAGGCCATCTTTAATGCTCACCATATATCTTGCAACAAAACTTTTGATAAAAACTTGTTAGGAGAAAGTTGAGATTTTCCATGAACCTTGTATTTTGCTGCTCTTGCCCTGTTCTGGTGCTCACTAAGTGGAGGGCGGGGTTAATTGAATGAAAGTGAGACTTCCCTGTCCACTGAAGAGCTGGGTGCATTTGGCATGGGAAGGAGGTTGCTCCCAAGTGCACCCACTGCCCCAGAGGGCCTGGGCTGTGTTCCTCTCTGGGCCCTCAGTGCCCCTGCTGTTTAGGTTTCTGTTCCTAAGCGCCATTTGCTTGATTTCTGTCTTGGTGCCCCCTCTTGAGATTCGAGCCTGATGCTTGTTTTCCTTATGGGTTGGGCAGTCAGATGAGCAAGCTTTTAGGGTTCCCTGTGAAAGAGGAGTAAATGGGCCCCAAGGGGGAGCCTGCTGTCCCCATGCTCCAGGGCCCCGGCTTCTGCATCCGGAACCAGCATTTACTGGGTGTGGCCCAGCCTCTTCTTAGCTTTGATCTAGAAAGTGGGAGCGTTGTGATTAGGGAACTGAGTTCTCTGTGGACCTCAGTGGAGTAAGACTCATCTGAGACCCTGTGTAGGAAAGACAGCTCCCTGGAGGGTGCCGTTGCCGCGCCTCCTTGGCACCGACCTTCCCAGGCACCACTAGGCTGAGAATTGGGCACAGATGATTCGCGCCTTCCTGGGTCTCCCTCCCCACTGGTCAGCAGGCAGCTCTTAGAAGGCTGTAGGCTTGTCGTCCCGAGGGAGCTACAGGCCCCCAGCAGTTAAACTGCGGGCTGGGGGACCCAGATAGTGAAACAGAACAGAATGTGTAAGCAGTCACCAAAGAAGAAATGACAGCACTCCTGGTGCCTATGAGGAGGAAGAAAGGCGCGGGCTTGGGAGAGTGCACAGAAGTCCTGTGACACGGCTGACTGGGAGGCCCCGTGAGGGCCCACCGATGCTTGCTGTTAATTCATGGGTTCTGTGGGACTATTGTGTCCTGTATTTAATAAGTAATTCCTGTGCCTCTTCTGTCCTGACTGGGTCTCCTGGGTTGGCACTGGCTTGGGATGGAAGGCTGGTTCAGGTCGTGGCAAGCATCAGACAGGAGACGATGGTGAGCAGCTGGGGTAGACTGGGGGTGGAGGAGAGCAGGCCGGGAGGGGTCATGAAGGCTGAGGACCAGGTGGCTGGCTGGGTGCGGGCGGAGGGACAGGGCTGTGCAGGCACCCGCTCCCAGGTTCCAGCATGGGCAGCTGAGGGCTGGTGGTGCAGTGTGAGTTTGGGGGAGGTAAGGGGATCAGTTTTGGGTGGGCGGGGTGGGAAGTGATGCTTCCAGGTGGGACACAGAACCTTGAGAGATGTGTGCCCGACAGTTGTGGCGCCTAGAGCGAGGAGGTGGGTGGGTATATGGCCTGAGGCTGTCATTGGAGGAAGTATGGAGTCCTTCCTCACCAGTTGCTGAGCACGGCCTTGGGCACGGTGGCTGGGAATGCAGGGTCCTGTTTCTGAAGAGCTCCTAGGGATGGATGACCGCTGCAGTGGAGGTGAATGCAGATTTCTGAGCTCGGGTATGGAGCTGGAGTCTCAGAAGAGGGGCTCCTGGGAACTCCGCCTCAGAGGGAGCAGCGTGCACCAAGCCCGGCATGTTTCAAGGTGATCTGGAGCCCTGTCAGGGTCCCTGTCAGCGTGTCTGCAGAAGCCTGCCTTTGGGAGGGCGGGCACCTAGTGTGATCCAGCTGCTGGGCTCTGTGGAGGTGGGTGGGCAGGTCAGGGCTTTGCTGCAGGCCACCTCTTCTTGGGGCTTCCCAGAGCTCTGCTCAGACAGGTACAGTCATCTGACTTGTGAGTCCAGTGACTGTGTCTGTCTTGGGGTAGCGGTGGCCCAACCACTCTCCCCAACACCAGCAGCCAGATGCTAACTCTGGGTTTCGTTGGTGCGATGCTCTTTATGCTGAAACTCTTGGGGGACCAGAATCAGCCTGTTCCCTCCTGAAGGCAGGCCTGCCCACCCAGCCGATTCAAGGTCAGAATATTGGCACAGCACTGGGGCGGGGGCCTTGGTTACGCTCTGGGAGCCGGGTCCAGTTCTGCCACACAGAGTGACCCTGTTGGGTAGGGTGTACTGTTAATTCTGAGGCCCCAGCTCTAGCTTGGATGCCCGCCACCCTCTTCAAAGGTACATGTTTTAACTACTTTATTTCCTTTAGTCTGGCCTTTGAGCTTTTCTGTAACTTAAAGGCAGTGTTGGGGAGCCCTGCGTTTCAAATATGGCCATAGGCAACTTTGCTCTATACAATGTTTGTTTGTTTATTGGTACTAGGGCTTGAACCCAGTTCTATCTCTGAGCTACACCCCCAGCCTTATTTTTATATTTTATTTTGAAACAGGCTCACACTAAGTTCCTCCCTAAGTTGCGGAAGCTGGCCTTAAACCTGAAGTCCTACTGTGTGTCTCCCTAGTACTGAGATTACAAAACCATGAGCCACCACATCCAGCTTGGTTTACACAGTATATTTAAGGTTTCAAATTAGTTGCCAATATTTAAGAGATGGAGTTTCATATAAAAGCCTGGGTTTCCAGCTTCACACAGCTCCTGAATATCCTATCTCGCTGGAGGTGGATGGGCCGGTGCTGCAGTCGGCTGCAGTCCCCACCAGGCTTGCCCCACTCTTGGAGTTCCCTATCTAGAGCTGGCTTTATTCTAACTGAAAAAGGAATCAATTTTATTGAGCTATAAATCACCTACAACATAAGGCATTCATTTAAAATGTATCTTCTGGTGACTTTTTACCTCTGCAGTTGATTTGTGATGATTCCAGAGCTGAACCCTAGAGGGCAGTCTTCCTCCTCCCTCCAAGTGCGTGGGGCGTTGCCCGGGTGCCCAGTGCATTGCCAGGTGTCTCGGTGGCCCGTGTCGCCCCCTGCCCTTGGCCTGGGGACGCCGGACGCTTCACAACGGTCGCTCCATGGGACCCCAAGCGTTCACTCTTTCTACTGAGTTGCTTTCCAGGCTTAGGTAGAGAAAGGCTCCTCTGAGGGTCTCCTGACAGAATGCTAATTGTTGAATGTTAAAAAAGTGGTAATTACATCAACTGTCATTTGTTGAGTTCTGCCATATGTCAGGAGCTGGCGAGGTTGTTTTAAAAAGCATAAACCAGTCCGCGCGAGCAAGTCATCCCACTTAAAAAAATGTACTTCCATGGGTGCATTGTCATTACACACTACAGTGAGGTTTCAGTGAGATACCAACGTACAGGCACACAGCGCTTGGTGATTCCCTTTGGGGAATCCCACCCACGGCTGTCAGATTGGTAGTGATACCATCGTACATGGATATGGCATCTGAGATTTTTCTTTCATCCAGCCTCCTTTTTCCCTTCTGCACTTCCCTCCTTAGTTCTGGTCCTTATGGCCCAGCTATACTATTCCTGGGTCTCTTTCCTCTTGCACGGTTCTCCTGGTCTTCCTCTTCACTTACTTGAAGTTCCTTTTGTTTTTGATTTCTACCTTTCACTAGAAAACACTAACATTTGACTTTCACAAACTGGCTGATCTCACTTAGCATTATACCCTAGTTCCATCTATTTTTCTACAGATGACATAATTTTGTTCTTCTTTATAGCTTAGTAAAATTGCATTGTGTATATATATATATATCACATTTTCTTTCTTTTTCTTGTGTGTGTGGTACTGGGGATGGAACCCAGGGGCATTCTACCTCCAAGCTACACCTCCAGCCCTATTATTTATTCTTTATTTTGAAACAGAGTCTCACTGAGCTGCAAAGGACCTCACTAAGTAGCTGAGGCTGTCCGTGAACCACCATCCTCCTGTCTCAGCCTCCCGAATGCTGGGATTACAAGTGTGTGCCACCACGCCCGGCGTGTCTGTTATCCATTCATCTGTTGCTAAACACTTAGGCTGGTTCCATAACTTGGCTGTTGTGAATTGTGCTGCTATAAACATGGATATGCACGGATCACTACAACATTCGGAATTCCTTGGAAAGATGCTGACGGGTGGTATAGCCTTCCACTCCTGGTCTTTTGAGGAATCTCCATATTGATCTCGGTAGTAGCTATACTAGGTTGCAGATCTGCCAGTAGTGTGGGAGAGTCCTTACATCCTCCCCAGCATTTGATGATTGCCATTCTAACTGGAGTTAATGGGTTCTGAGGGTAGTTTTGATTTGCATTTCCCTGA
This sequence comes from Muscardinus avellanarius, assembly GCF_963383645.1. Classification (NCBI taxonomy): domain Eukaryota; kingdom Metazoa; phylum Chordata; class Mammalia; order Rodentia; family Gliridae; genus Muscardinus; species Muscardinus avellanarius. The sequence continues at coordinate 15,450,768 of NC_137799.1, forward strand.
TTGCTAATAATGTTGAACTTTTTTTTTTTTTTGTACTGAGGATTGACTGCATGGGCATTCTCCCTTGGAGCCACACCCTCAGCCCTGTTTTTTAATTTTTATTTTGAAACAGGGTCTCACTAGGTTGACGAGACTCACTACTTGCTGAGGCTGTCCTTGAACCTGTGACCCTCCTGTCTCAGGCTCTAAATACTGGGATGACAGGTGTGTGCCATTGTGCCAACCTGGAACATTCTTTCAGAGCCAAGGAAATGCAGGCTCAGAGAGGTCGGGTGACTTGCCATGGTCAGGGAGAAGTTGATGGGGATGTGGTGGTCCAGAATCCGATGTGCTCATTTCTCCTCCATGGGGACTCTAAAGGCAGTGGGCGGCAAAGCTTGTGACCAGCTCTGGATGCAGGTGGAGGGGGGGCAGGGACGAAGGGCATTCCAGGTAGAGGGGATAGCACGCACAGAGGGATGGGGGCGGGTAACTGCCTGGCTTTGAGAGCCCAAAGTGAGGCTGCGGAGGCCTGTGAGACGGGACCGGGCTGCCAGCTCGAGTGCTAGGGTCTCCAGCGTCTTGCCCAGGAGAGTGGCCTTTCACCTGACACTGTGTCAGCTCTGCCTTGGGGAGCCGTGTAAGACTCCTTGTTTCCCCACGCCCCAGAAGCCTTCCGTGACAGATTCCTTTCAGAGAGAGAATTTCTTGGCAGAAAAAAACTAGTAATGGGCTGCTGTCGGTGGGGGCTGTGGCAGGTCTTTGAGCAGGGGTGTGACTTGAGCAGCCCATAGCCTGGCAGAGGTCCTGAGTTGGACCGACCCAGATTCCACTCGACCTCTGTCCTGCAACACATGATTCTCTTTACGTCTGGTCATTGGACACACTGTTATGAAGGTGTCTGGCCCTGTTTCCTGCCTCCTCCTGCTCCACTGAGCTAGGAGTACAGCTGAGAATTAATATTTAAATTTTGTTCTCTTTTAGGCTGATTGAGGAGTTGAAGCTGTCTTTGAAGAGCAAAGAAGCTTTCATTCAGCGCCTTAAAGAGCAAAAATCTCAGAGGGCATCTCCTGATGAGCACGTGCCACCTGCAACGCTCCGAGGACTTTCTGCTGCTCTGGGGGAAGAGGAGGAGAGAGATGGCGAGGTGCGGCGCCAGGGCGGAGGGGCCTGGGCGGAGCGGGCTCCCGTGGGAAGTGGAACACCGTTCAGTGCGCTTGATTCACACACTGAGCTTCCAAACAGGAGTTCCCTGTCAGCCGAAGCATCAGCAGAACTGCCTTTGTCAGGGGCTCGGCATTTTCTCCCATTTTCAGCCCCGTGTTCAAAGAATTGGTTAAAAAGGAGAGCCCTGTACTCCTCTTCTGGGTCCGCCATGCGTCAATTTGCTGTTGCCTAGGACTTTATTTTCATCCTTTGGGTGTACAGGGTATCGCACTGAGCCTGTTCGTTTTATCTTTGTGACTGGAAGCAGGCTTGGGACCAGCTTTGGGCTGAAACTTGAGAGGCAGTAGGGAGGGGACCCAGCTCAGTGGGCCTGGGGCACACGAGGGGCTCAGGGGCCTCATCCATCCTCCCGGCCACCTGCTCAGGTAGCCTCATGGTGCCCTTGTTGAGTTTGGAACCGGGCTCAGAGGAGTTGTGTTTTTTCCAGGCTTTAAGAGGTGGAGTATAGTAGCCAGCCTCCAGCCCCTCGATTCCTACCCCCTCTAGGCGGCTCCCTGGCATGTTTCTGGAGGCAGGAGGGAGGAGTGGGAAGTGCAGATTGGTCTCAGTGTATGCCTTGCATTCTTGTTGGCTCAAGGTGGCTGCTGTGTGGTGTGCTTCGAGGAATGTTTGGGGAGGTCTGGGGTTCTTTATGGAGCAGATTCTGTGTCCCTGCCTCGCAGAGCATTCTTTAGACTCACGGGCTAGTTTTCACCTGGGAATACAGCTGTCTCCTGCTCCTCCTTAAGTCTCTTCCCCGCTCCTGGGGCCCGTCCTCTGGTAGCCCCTGTTCTTCTTTTTCCATAGCAGCGCCTCACTTTGGTTTGCTGTCTGGGGTGATGATCAACCAACATGGGTTACTGTCTTCCCATTTTTCTTTACTTAAATCAGGTGGGACTTTGGGTGGGGCAGAGAGAAGGAGGGGACCCTTGATTTAATGGGTTCTGTAGCAGTGGGGGAGAGTAAGCAATGAGGAGCTCATTCTAATTACTGGGGAAGCTCTCAGATTGTGGGTGCAGCCGCCTCTGGATGCTAACTCATGTCTTTCCTTAGGCTGCACAAGTGGAGCATCAGAAGGAGAGGCATTGTTTGGAAGAGAGGATCCAGGTATGTTGATACATTTTAACAATTTATTGAAGGTTTATCCTATTCTTTTGTCTTGTTTTATTGGAACTGCAATAGGCAGTTCTCTGACACTAGCTCTCAGTTACCGAGTACTCCTGCGTACAAGTTCGGCTAAGCGTCTGCAAAGGGAGTTTCTCAATCTCTGGAGTAACTGAAGGAGACATTCCCATTTTGCAGACGTGGTACCTGGCTCAGAAAGCCGAGGGCTCTTGCCCAAGATCACAGAGCGGGAGGAAGGAGAGCCTGACTCAGCCCTGCAGTCGAATGGCAAAGCCTGTGCTCTGTGGCCCGGTCATGACAGGCGGGTCTGTGTTGTGCCTGCCAGCTTAGAGCCCTTTCACATCCATTATCTCATTTGATCCTCACAGCAGCTCGGGAGGGGGGCAGCAGTGATTATCGTTAGAGATGAACTCAGACTCGAAATGCATAGTTCAGTCTCCATCACACCAAATTCTCTGCTAGCTTTTGTAGCATTAAGGAATGAAATTAATGATCTGTTATTTCCCCTAAATAACCTGGTACAGTCTCAGAGACCCCGATGTGACTGTACTCAGATTGCAGAAGGTTTTGGGTCCTTCCCGTAGGAATCGCTGTCATCCTCTCAGCGGATCCCACCCCTTCCCTCCGCCCAGCCCTGCTGCCGTGAGCGCGACACAGGAACCGGGAGCTGGTGCCACTCCGTTCAGCTCCGCTTGGAGACATTAATCACAGGTTGACAGGGATGAGATAGAATAACTGCATTTGAGTGTGCTCCTAAAGATATATTTACAGTGCATTTTGGTTGCAACGCATCGACTTAGTGAATCTTTTTCTAATCTAATTTAGGCACTTCAGGAAGACCTCAGAGAGAAGGAAAGAGAAATTGCTACAGAGAAGAAAAATAGTTTAAAGAGGGATAAAGCCATTCAGGGCCTAACCATGGCTTTAAAATCAAAGGAAAAAGAGGTATGTCTGGCGCACCTGAAGCGAGATTTTTCTTTATTAGTTTCTGTGACTGGCCTGTGCTACCCTGAATTTTTAGCTTTAGATAAAAAGTTCATAAGAGCTGAGATAGTATAAAAAGTGGGGAAAGGATCCTTTAGACGCTTGGAAATTCTTCTGGAGTATCTAATCCAGTGCTGTGCAATAAAAACATATGTGTTAAATGTATAATTTTAAATTTTCTAATAGTCACATTAAAAGATTATAAACAAGTAAAATTAATAATAAATACACCTCTCAAACATCATTTCACTATGCAGTCAATAAAATAATAAGGAAGTTAGTTTTTTTTTTTTTTGTGTGTGTGTGTGTGTGTTACTGGGTTTTCTGGAAGCCTTTATATGCCCGGGCTACACTCCCAGACCTATTATATATATTTTTTTATTTGGAAACGGTCTCATAAGCCAGCAAGGCTGGCTCCGAACCAGCGCGATCCTCCTGTCTCTGCCTCCCAAGCGCGGGAATTACAAGCGTGCGCCACCACGCCCGCCCGGCAGCTTTTTTTTTTTTTTTTTTTGGTGGTACTGGGGTTCCTGGAAGCCCGTCTACGTCCGGGCTACACTCCCAGACCTATTTTATATTTTTATTTGGAAACAGGGTCTCCTAAGCCAGCGCGTGTGGCTGGCTTCGAACCTGTGCGATCCTCCTGTCTCTGCCTCCCAAGCGTGGGGATTACAAGCGTGCGCCACCACGCCCGGCACAGCTTTTTTTTTTTTTTTTTTTTTTTTTTAAGCACCAAATGTTTGAAGTTCAGATGCACTTATAGCACATCTCAGTTCAGACTAACCACATCTCATGTGACTAGTTCCCTCTTGGACAATGTAGACTTAAACTTTTGATGGATAACAGAAAATTGAGATAAAGGAATTTAGGCAGGCAAGGCCATGCCTGTGAACCAGTTGAAGAACCCCCTGTTTGGTTGTCCTTGGGATCCAAGGAGGTGGCTGGGTCTCTTGTCATTAGTTAGTACAGTAATCTGTTGTGTCCCAATAACTTTGCTCGGCTCCAACAGTGAAAACCCAGCTTTGTCCCAAGTATAGTGCGGACGAGAGCTATATGGGTGTTGTGATTGAGGGAGGCAGAGGGAAGGGGACCTGGTTCAGATTAGGTGTGGATTTGGGGGGCAGAGAGCAGTGCTTAGCGGAGAGGATGCCTGCGCTGAGTCTTGAAGGACGAGTGGGTGTTAGCCAGGGAGGGAAGCAGAGATGAGGGCCATTTTAGACAGAGGGAGAACTGCTCAGGTTAGGAGAGAGCCGTAGACGTGTGTGGCGCCACAGCTAGGGGGTTGCCAGAGCACAAAGTGCGCAACTTGAGTGCGGCGACAGGAGGAGCCGGGCCAGTGGGTGGCTAGAGAGCTCATCACAGCCACTTGGGTGCTGTGCCACTGAGGACGCTAGGGCAGAAAGGCTTGGTCACATTTTAGAGGGGTCTCTGGCTTCTTTGGGGCAGTAATTTGCAGGAGGGAGAGTATGGTGGCAGAGAGGCCAGTAGCCTTGGCGACAGCCTAGGGAAGCTGGATTAGAGCGGTGACCACGGCAGCAGGGATGGAGGAAGAGGGGTGCATTCAAGAAATGGCATTAGAGATGGGCGTGGTGGTACATTGTAGTCTCAGCATTTGGGAGGCTGAGACAGGAGGATCGCGGTTCGCGATTACCTTTGGCTACTTAGGCTCTTTGCAACTCAGAGAAGACTCTATTTCAAAATAAAAAGAATAAAAAATAGGGCTGGGGGTGTAGCTTGGAGGTAGAAGGCCCCTGGGTTCCATCCCCAGTACTGCCAAAAAAAAGAAATGGAATAAGGAATAAGTAAAAATTATTAGAAATGAAGTTGGGAACATCTGATGATCAGATGTAGGCTTCAGAGAAAGACCGGCGGAGGGTAACCCCAGGTGTCTGGCTCATGTGACTGGTGCTACCGACTGTTCAGAGCACAGAAGAGGGAGTGTGGCAGGAGACGGCAGGGGTGGAGAGGTGAGCCAATCTGCGGCACTGATGTCCAGGAGCCCCGGCCTCCAGCTGAACTCTGCTGGGGCTGATGGATGTGTAAATCCCAACCTCGCAGAGCTCCGGCCTGAAGAGACTGATTGGGAGTTCACCGGTGTGAGTTCTGAGAGTTGGCCTACTTGTTCAAGAAGAGTGTGATGGGAAAGAAGGAGGCTGAGGGTGGGACTGCCAGGGGCAGTGGAATTTCAGGGATAGGCCGAGGTTGCACGGGGCCAGCAGGAGTGGTTGCAGAACGGGAAGCTAACCAAGAAGCTGGTGCTGGGGAAGCTGAGGGAGCCGGGAGTGTGAAGAGTCACGGTGTTGGATGCGGAGATGGGTCTCCTCATGGGAGCAGCCGTAACTGGCATCCTGTGTTGGGAGTTCAGGGCCCTGCTGAAGCTGAAGACCTTCAGCATGTGGTGGGGCCGTTCTGGGTGCTGGCACAGTCCAGGGTGTGGTCCTGGCCGTCCATGGCTCACCCTGGGGTAAACGAGGAGGTCGCTAGAAGATGAGGAATTCTGACTAGCCGGGGAGGTTGTTGGGGATCACTTATGGACAGCGCTAAAGGTAAGAATGTGAGCGAGGCATTGTATTTTAACACCAACATGCATTACCTCGCTTAACTTTAGCAACACTGTATTTGGGTGAGTCTTGGTCTCCTCATCTTATTAAATACTTGAGGCAGAAGAACTTTATCAAGAGGAGGCTTATTTAGCTTATAGTTTTGGAGTCTGAGGGTCCAGGCTTGAGCATCCCCTTATATGTACAGCCTCTTGTGGGCCCAGTGGTGATTGGAGGGGATTGTTTCAAGAGGGAGGGATCATGTTGTCAAATACAAGTCAGAGAAACCAGGGTCCCAGAGTCCCTTCCAAGAGCATGCCCGCCCCCGGTTGACCTCATACAGGTCCCACCTACAGGTATCGCCACACTGATGACCAAGCTTCTAACACACCAGTTTCTGGGGAGCAACCCTGAACCATAGCAGAAATTGAGCTGAGTGTGGTGGCATATCCCTCAGTATTTGGGAGTAATCTCAGGACTTGGGAGGCTGAGACAGGAGGGTCGCAGGCTCAAAGCCAGCCTTAGTAACTTAGTGAGGCTTTCAGCAACTTAGCAAGACCCCCTTCCCAAATAAAAAATAAAATAAGCCTCTGGGTAGAAGGTCCCTGGAGTCCATCCCCAGTAACACACACACACACACACACACACACACACACACACACACACACACACACTAAATTTAAAAAGTTGAAGTCTCAGGGAGGTTAAGTCCTCCACCTTGTAAGTGGCCCAACTAGAAATGCCGCTCAAGTTGCTTCTGACTATAAAGCCCCTGATTACAAGCACTACATGATTGGGTGGAGAAAGCATTTGGTCTGAGAAGAAAGAGAGCCCAGCTGAATTCCTGGCTGCCATTCCTGATTTTCCCCCAGGTTGAAGAACTTAACTCGGAAATGGAAGAGCTCAGTACTGCCTTTGCTAAGGCCAGAGAGGCCCTGCAGAAGACACAGGCCCTGCAATTCCATGTAAGTGTTCATCTGGTTGGTGCGTCTGCCTGCCTGCCTGCCTGCCTGTCTGCGTCTGTGCTGGTGCCCACTCCAGGCTGCGGGCGTGCTAGGCAAGCACCCTACCACTGAGCTCTGACTCAGTCCTGCTGGTTGTCTCTTTGATCCTTATTTCTGGTGAGGTCCACACTCTGCAGCTGAAGGAAACTTGGATGATTTTAATAAGGAGAACTGTGGGTGGTCTTTGGTGATCGAATTAGCTCAGTCTAATTACGAGGGAATTCTCCACCGGCTTTGGGAGCTTCTCCATCCCCTCCTCAGTATGATAATGATAATGATGGCAACTGTTCCCGGAGTTGGGCGTGCTGAGTATTAGATAGTGCAGTGTATGTGGATTATCTCATTGAATCTTCACAGCCCTGGTGGGGGGGATCGTCATCTCCCTTGTATTTATGAGGTTTCTGAGGCTCAGCAAGGGTGCATAGCGCATTTATTGTCACACAGCTAGAAACTGGCAGGGCCAGGATTTAAATGCAGTAATTGTGAAGAGCAGCAGGCTTTTATTGAGCACATACTTTGTGCTCGGCCCTGCTAAGTGCTCCCCGTAGATTATCTCAGTTGTCTGCATAGCAGCTCTGTGAAGCAGGCACGGTTCATATCCATGTTTTGCTGCTGAGGAGACCCAGGTTGAGAGACTCAAGCAACTTGCTCGGCTTTCCCACCCTGGCTTTGGTGCCAGAGCCAACCTCATGGCATAGCCTGAGTGTCCACCTGGCTGCTTCAGTCTGCCTGCTCCCTTTGGGTTTTGCTTCTAGGCCTAGGTGTTTCTGTCCTGCCTTTTCTTCTTGTTTCTACCCCTCATGTAAGGGGTAGAAATTCTAACTTAAGGATTTCTACTGGTCATCCCCTCGATCTGCCCTCTGTCTCCCTAATTTTAGTTTGGTGCTTTTAATTAACATTTTCTCTGCATTTTTGTAGCTCTCTTATACAGTTTATACTTCGTACCTTTCACTTAGTGAAATGAATCCACTAAGTCCCATCATCAAAGAAAGGCCATGCTGCCAAAATCACCCCCCACCCCCGCATGGATGGTGCTTTCGGTTGTAAAGTAGCAGAAGTTCAGTCTAAGGGAGTTTGCTTCTAACATTTTTCTTTTCTTTTCCAGCACTTTGGTTCACAATAAGAATCACTGAAGTAATTTGGTTTATCATGGTGTGGAGGAAGCATGGATAAATCTCTGCTTTGGGATCTCAGACTTGCCCTCTTCCTGTTTTGGCAGTAGTTGATAAAATGGAGCTGAGATTACATTTGACACTAGACTTTTTTTTTCTATCCTCAGAAAATAAGTTTTAAAAAAGCTGAATTCTTAGGGAAACCATTAATATCTTCCATTGCTTAAGCAAAAAGAAAGAAAGAAAAGTATGTTAGCAGTTGATAGTCAGAAGAGACCAGACATCCTTATGAGCATTGTCATATTGCCAGAGCCAGCCAGCAAAAGTATGGGTTCTGAAGAAGCGTGAGAATGAGAAATTCAATTCTAAGAATTTGATTTTCAGAATATTTAATTCTAACGTGGAGGGGCCGCCAGCCCACTATCTCTACTGGCCGACCCTGGCTCCTGGGTCAATATTTCCTACTGGTCAACGACTACTCCTGGGTCAGTATTCTCTATTGCGCCAATGCTGGGTTTGTTTTTCTAGAGGTATTTATACAGTTACAGGTCAATCAATATCCTCATGCTATCACCACCAGAATACAAAGCACATACATTACAGGTAGGTTAATCAGCACCCTTGTGCCACCACCATCTGATCTCCCAGACCTTTTACTCTGAACTTTCCATGACCCCAAACCTTGTTGACTCTGGGTGAAGGACAATCAGCTGAGTCAGAAATATTCTTTTAGGGGAAAACCTTAATGGCTTCCCACATATTTTGCTTATTAGGTTAGGCCTTGAAGGAAAGATAGGAGTCTTATTTGCATACATTTATTAATTTAAAAACCCTTAGTTCTTGCATTTATTGGCCATTTGAATTTCTTCTTTTGTGAAGTGTCTATTTAGTTCGCTTGCCCATTTTGTTATTGCTCAACATCACTGGCAATCAGAGAGATGCAAACTACCCTGAGATTTCACCTAACTCCAACTAGAATGGCAATCATTCAAAACACAAACAACAACAGATGCTGGCGAGGGTGTGAAGTGGGAACTCTAAAACATTGTTGGTGGGACTGCAAATTAGAGCAACCACTTTGGAAAACAGTATGGAGCATCCTCAGAAGAATGGGAATAAATCTACCATTTGACCCAGCAATACCACTTCTGGGTATCTACCCAAAAGATAGGAAACCAAACTGCCAAACTAGTGCATGTGTATCTATGTTCATAGCTGCACAATTCACCATAGCCAAACTATGGAACCAGCCAAGATGTCCATCAAGAGATGAATGGATTACAAAACTGTGGGATATGTACACAATGGAATTTTACTCAGCCATTAAAAAAAAAAAAAACCTCAATTACATCATTTTCAGGGAAATGGATGGAACTGGAGGACATTATGCTAAGTGAGATTAGTCAGTCACAAAAAATAAGAAATCAGATGCTTTCCCTATTATGTGAGAATTAGGGAGAATTGGGTCATAGGAGGAACTCTAGATGGAGGAGATTCTACACTACCATATATTACAGCCTGGCTGTAACCTTTTAACCCTCTTGCCCTGGCAGTATATATAAATCTCGCCAGTCTTTTTATTTTTATTTTTTTAGATAATTGATTCACATGTAGTAGAATTCTGTATTTCCTTTTCTCATTTCTCCCAAGATGACATTTTCTCCCAAGTCACACAGATGAAATTGGTCTTGAACCCAGGACTTTCTGACTCTTTCTTTATCCAACTCGTTATGTTTCTACTCAGTGGACAAGAATGATTTGTTTAATACTATATTTGGCCTTCAGTTTCTGACCGTGTCTAATTGGGCCAAATATTTGCCAGTTGGGTATCATTCAGGAAAAGGTAAAAAGCCCTCCAGAGAAGTTTGTCAAAGGGCCACTTAAGGAAAATTTAACCTGGGAAGCGGTTTTGTGAAATGAATAGAATCTGTGAATTTGAATTCTTTGAGCTAGGGCTTTTAAAGAAGTGTTGCCATCATTATTTATGTGATCCTCCTGCAGAACCTTCATCACTGGATAGTAACTATTAACAATAACCGTCTTAACAAGCCCCTAACTGATGTTCCCATCTCCAGCATCCTCCCTGCACGCAGCCTCCTTGTTTTCATTCTTGCGAGTTTACCGGCGTTAATTGGCATCTTCACGGCTAAGGGCAGGGCAGCACGGTGCTCTGAAAAGAGTCCCGGGTTTAATCACATGTGAGCTGATGACCGGCCAGTCATTCGGCAGTTCTGTGCCCTAGTTATTTAAATAGGAATAACAGTGTGGACTTTTATAGTTAGTATGAGATATAGAGATATAATGTGTATAGAAGTGCTTGGTTTAGCTCCTGTTATAAAATTGGTGCTTAATCAAAGGCAGCTCTCACTGTAGTTCAAAGTGAACATTTTGCAATTATTGTTTACCTTCTTTTGTTTGTGAGTTTATTTCAGCACTGCCATGGGCCTTTAGGACCGTGGTTTCCCACTTCATTTTATTTTAACCTCAAAGGAAGTAAAACCAGAAGCCTCCGTAAACCTCATTGGAGTGGGAGTGGCGCACGCTCCCAGTTCCCGTTGCTGGTCCCGCGTAGCAGTGGTGGTGCGTGGGGCCGATGTCTGCTCGAGGTGGCCCGGGAGCAGCAGAGCTCCTCGTGTTCAGTCCACTTGCCACTGGGCTGAACCACTGGGCCGACAGCTGAGCAGCTGAGACTTAATTAGCGAAGGTGCTGGAGGCGGATTTCCCGCAGAGGCCAAGGAACCGGTGCCTTTATTTCGGCCTCAGTTGCGGCTTTGACATCTCAACTGTCATTTGATTTTTTGAGTTCTTAATTTTGAGCCCCAATCTGAGTGAAAGAACAGATTTATTAGAAAGTATATTTTCTTTTGATTAGAGGTATTAGTAATGTTGCAAAAAAATTTTTCCCCCCAGAAAAGTATGGAAAAGAAAGAAATGGAAAATCTGGAAATTGTTCAGTCACTGTGAACATTCTGATGTTTTTTCTTTTAGACTCTTTTTTTTCAGGCATATAGTCTTTTCAGGATCATTTACAATTCAGACTTTTATTTTTCCTATAACATTGTAACTTGTAATCATTGTAACTCATGTTCTTGTTTCTTTGTAGAGGTAGTTTTGAGATTTCACTGTGTCTTCATCATTCTTTATTTTTGTATTACTGCATATTTCGGTTGTTTCTTATTTCTGTTATAAGTGATTCAGTGATGAATTACTTTGTATGTAAAGCTTTGGATCTCCTGAGATTGAATTGTAGGAGTGGAATTATTGGGATGGGTGTGAACATGTTTATACTATACAAATGCACTCAGTATCCCTCATCCATCCATAGAAGAGCCTATCAACTTACATTCCTCCCAATATTTTTCTTGGTTTCTAGGTGTTTGGCTCTTATTAAAGACCGAATATAAAGAGTGCCATTCACAGCAAGCTCATCTGTAGCAAATATTATCATTAAAAAATCTGTTTTAATTTGTTCTTTTTGATTATTGGTGGGTTAGAACATTTCTCATGTTTATGATTACATATGCATTTTTCTCAGGTGAACACTATTAATGAAAAAGAGATATTTTTGCATTTAGCCTTTGGACTTTGCTGAAGGTATAGCTTTCCACAGTGGCCTTTGAACTGCTGTGCTGGCCACTCCTTTCCCTCCAGATGTGTGGGTTTGAACTGTCCTAACACAGGTGAACGTCGCTGGTGCTTGCATCCGTCTCTGCTCTTTAAATGAAGCTCCTAATTTTCTACCTTTTTAAAGAGATAGCTGGATATGGTGGCACATGCCTATAATCTTAGTACTTGGGAGGCTGAGAAGGGAGGATCACAGGTTTGAGGACAGCCTCAGCAACATACGGAGACTTTCAGCAACTTAGACTTTCAAAATCAAAAGGACCTGGGATGTACCTCAGAGGTAGAATGCCCCTGAGTTTAATCCCCGGCCCGGCAAATGCACACACGCGCACACACACACACACACACACACACACACACGAAAACACACACACACGAAAACACACACACACGCACACACACACGAAAACAAATGGCAATTACATTTTCTTAGACCATTATGAAAGTAACATACTCTCTATATTTGAAAATACAAAGGAATGAAGAAAAAAGTAAACTCTATTTCTACTCCACTAAGGCCAGTTATTAACATTTTGTGCTTTTTCTTTTTTTTTATTCTCAAAAATTTTTTTTTACACACTATAGGCTCCCGTCCTTCACACCAGCATTGTAACATAAATATTATTTTGTGTTATTCCAGAGTCTTCATATTGTCGGTGCTTCGGGTGTCGCATTCTGTCTATGTTAATCTTCTTTCCCCTTTTCCTCCCAAGTGAAGAAGGAGCACGGGTTTCCTGGCCTGTGGAAGGAGGTATGACCTCAGCTCGCTCCCCTCTCCCTGCTCTCCCAGGGCTCTGAGGACGTGGAGGCTGCTCTGACAGAAAAGGAAGCCCTGCTGGCCGACCTGCACTCCGTAAACCTCACCAAGAGCGCAGAGAACCGCCGGCTGCGGAGGAGCATGAAGAGGGTGGCCCAGGAGCTGGGCGAATTGCAGCAGGAGAAGGAGAGACTGGAGAGCGACCTGGAGGAGGCCCGCCGGGAGGGCAGCAGGGATGCCCACGCCGTCCACGTGAGTCGCCTGTCCTGGCATGGCGGGGGTGCCGTGGGCCGGGCCGTATGCAGCTGCTTGTGGGAGGTAGATGATAGGGAGAGAGCTTCCAGTGCAGAGACCATAGAGTACAAAAATATAAAGGTATCGCTCTCAGCTAGGGACAGCTAGCCTTTATTGATGTTTTAGTGTTTTTAATTCTCTCTCTCCTTCTCTCTCTCTCGATGTGAAATTGGAAATAGTTTTGCATTCTGCTTTTCTGTTCAGTGTTCATTCTTTGGTGAATTGCCGTGTCACGAATGTTCTTTAGAAACATGTTTTTTGTGTCTGCATAAGATTTTGTGACTTGGATGCACAGTAGTTATTTAGCTAGTCTTTTTTTTTTTGTTGTTTTCCTGTGTCACCAGAGATTGGACCCAATGACATTCTACCTCCGAGCTACACCCTCAGCGCTGTTTTATTTTTATTTTGAAACAGGATTTTGCTAGGTTCATGAGAGTCACAACTATTTGCTGAGGCTGTCCTCAAAACTTGCAATCTTCCTTTCTCAGCCTTCCAAGTCCTGGGATTACGAGCGTGGGCCACCGTGCTCGGCTGGTAGAGCCTTTTTGATTGTTTCAGTTGTTTGTCTCGTAACAAAAGTTGCAGCAAATACCCTTCTATCTCACATTTATGTGCATATATATTTGTCCACTTACTATTTCTGATAGAGGTATAATTACTGGGTCAAAGGCTATGAACACCATTTTATAGACATATTCAAATTGTTCCAGAACAAAGATTGTACCAGGTTTCTCTATGTGATTATTTTTTCTTTTATAGTACTAGGGTGGAACCCAGGGACATTCTACCTCTGAGCTATACCCCCAACCCTCTTCTATTCTTTTTATTTTAAAACAGGATCTCACTAAGTTGCTGTGAACCTGGGAACCTCCTGTCTCAGCTTCCCAAGTCCTGGGATTACAAGCATGCATCACCACGCCCGACACATTGTACTCTGTTCAGCATTGAGTTTTAGCATTTAAAAACTCTTTCTATATTGGTAGGCTGATTAAGTTTCAATTATATCAATGTAGGTATTTAGCATCTTTTAATTGAGTCCCTCCTGAGGGTAACATCCAGACACATAGCCTTGGTGTAATCAGGTGGGGTGGGGCCGGAGTCTGAGAAATCACTGACACTCAGGTTAATTGTGCGACCTCTCTAGAGCCCGAAGCAGGCTCAAAAGAGAGCCACGCCTGGTTGGTTCTCTGGGGGCTGCTGTTGGCAAGAAGGCCAAGGTCCAGTGGTTGCAGTCCTGATGTTCACATTGAAGACTAAATTGAAGCAGAAATGTTTGTGCATTTTAATAACATTTTTAACAGTCATTAAGAGAGCAGTAATGGGAGTTTGGAGAAATAAGAGAATGTCAGCTACAGTCCCCACCTTAACAAAGCTACTCTCTCTCTCTCTCTGTTTCCAGTTTTACCCTCCGGTCGGAACACACTTGGGCTTCCAGCCCAATTAAAGGCCAGCAGTGTCATCCGCTCTTTGATCACTCGCTCCGTCATCGCACCCTCCACGTTGTGCCGGCCCCAGAATGCCGTGTGGAGGGGGGCATACTCTTTCACTGGTCGCTTTTACACGGTTACTTAAGAATTTCCTCTTTTTCTTACTTTTCTTCCTTTGTTGGACATTTGGGCTGTTTAAATACGGCCACAGGGAACATCTTTGGGTATCAAAACACTTTTGCTTGCAATCTTTAGGATGGATTCTGAGGAGTGAGATACTGAGTCATATAGTGCAAGTGTAAACGTTACAGTTGATAGTAATTACACACCACTGTATGCCGCCACCTGCAGGATTGTACCAGTTTTAAAATACCAGTTTATCGCACGCAAGTAGAAGACCTGTTTCCATCATCAGCCAGTGTTACTTACTGAACACCAGTGTGTCTGGTTTAGATGCTGATAGAAAGGCCAGGTGTGCCTTCTGAAGGTTTTACTTTTCCAAGGAAGATGAAATGTTATGATAACAAAATGGAAGTCAGTTTTATTGTCTAGAGATAATGAGTGTTGCTTGTTATATCCATAGTATGAAAGATCCCTGCGTGATGGGGTAGTTGAGGAAACCTTCCGAGGGAAGGTAACGCTTGGGTTGAAGGAGAAAGGCGAGGTTGGAGTAATGAGCCTCATGAGCCTCGGGGCAGAGGTCAAGAAAGGCCTGGCCAGAGGGGCCTTTTAGAGACTTGCAGTTTTCATGGTCCACCCCCCTCTGTTGGGTGACACTATTTTTTTTGTTTTAGTTTAGAATAGTTTCCCTCTCCTATTACTATCATAAAAATGTTCATTCAGTAAAATTTGGTAGGGGAGTGACTGGAAGAGATACATACACATATATAATTATATAGTCACATATAATATGTGATTTTTTTTTTTTTTTGGTGGTACTGGGGTTCCTGGAAGCCCTTCTACCTCCAGGTTACACTCCCAGACCTATTTTATATTTTGTATTTGGAAACAGAATCTCTTAAGGCAGCATGGCTGGCTTCAAACCTGCGCGATCCTCCTGGTCTCTGCCTCCCAAGCACGGAGATTACAAGCGTGCGCCACCACGTCCGGCGATTTTTTTTATCTTATTACTTACTCTTGGTAGAAATCTATATAACGTTGTTGGGTCCATATAATTCTTTATTCATATAAACCTTGATGCTTCTAAAAGAATTTTGCTCTGCTGCTAATAAGGAAATGTATCCCTCCATAATATACGTGCATTTTCATAAGGAGGTAAAGATATTTGTCAGGAACTGAAAGACGGAGCTGAACGTGGTGACACACATTTGTAATCCTAGTACATGGGAGGGTAATACAGGAGGATCACAGGTTCGAAGCCAGCCTCAGCTACTTAGGCTCTCAGCAACTGAGTAAGACTCTGTTCCCAAACAAAACATAACATAGGTCTCTGAGTGTAGCCTGGAGGTAGAAGGCCTCTGGGTTCCATCCCCAGTACTGAAAAATAGGGGGTGACTGACGGTGAGAAGGTGGGATTGGGGCGAAGCATCCTGTGCGTAGCACTTCATAGTGAATAGAGCTCACTGGGCCAAAGGGGAGTGTGAGCCTTGTGTATCTGAGCTGCAGGAAGGACCCAGTCTGTCTCTCTTGAGAGCTGGCTGCTCTTGCCCGCATCAGCTGACTCCAGGTCCAAGTGGCTGGACCCCTCCCTGCCAGCGTGGCGAGTCACATCTTCCCAGCATCTACTGCAGCAGAGGAAAGCGCACTGCACTGCTGTCAGGACCGCCCGACAGGTGGGGTGTGGAGAAGCCCTGCTGCGGTCACGTGCCATCCCGCTTCGGCAGGAGAGTGTGTGCGCCTGCCTTGTGTACCATCGTTGGCAGCCTCCTCTAGAGCCACGTGTTAGGAGGAGGATGACCAGGTACACAGAGAAGTTTGTATTTCTCTGCAAGGCCCTAGGCCGACCACAACAACAGCGGTACACCCTCGGTGCTTACTCAGGTGGGTGGGCTTGGGGCTCGGAGCTCCCCGGCATCTCACAGTGACTCCTTCATACCTCAGGTCCTATGCAAGTTTCTGACAAGATGATTTGGGCAGAGTTTCCTTGTTTTTGCTTAGAGTATCCCAGCTTGTGGTTCTAGTCTAAGAATTTGGCTGTGTCCAGCTCAGAAAAATGATTGACGTCAGGTTGAAGGGTTTAGAGTCTGGGGAGACTTGCTGCGGTGGTGTTTCTGCTTCATGGTGCCCGGCTGAATGCCCAGGTGGAGCATAAGCTACTGGCTTTCCGTATCTTACCAGCTGTTTCTGTTTACTGGGTCTTTAATTAACCCGAGTGCCTCCCGGTCGCCAGCTGCTGCTGGTGTTGCCTTTAGGTTGAAACAATCAGACAAAACCCCGGACCTTTCAGTGGCCATCCATTCAGACATTGTGGGGCAGTTTGTGTGGATGCTAGACTAGGCAGGGTGTGACTCCATTACAGAGATTGGGACATGCCGTCCTGGGAGCACAGAGAAAAGAAATGGCTCGCAGGACCAGAGGAGGCTTCCCGGGATGGTAACTTTGGCCCTGGTTCTCAAGTTGGACTTGAGGCCCAGCAGATGGATAAGGGAGAGGGGAGTTCTGTACAGAAGGCAGAGGTTCGGAGCTGGAAGAGAGTCGGTGTGTTTGGGGAGGAGCGTGGGGCCATAGTGATGAACGTGGGGAGCAGTTGGCCTTTGACGGGCCGGGACACAGAGGTTGGGAGCTCGGACTTGACCTCTAGGCTGCGGGCCACGTGTGAGTGAGGAATTAAGCAGAGGAGTGACTGACAGGATCGGATTCGCAGCTTAGGAAGAGGAGTCAGCTGGATGTCTAGAGATGGGTTGGCAAGGGATGGCCAGGAAGTGAGGAGACGAGAACGGTCTCTCCTGGACACACGAGCCAGGCTCTGAGAGGTCGGGATGCGGAGGAGAAGGAAGGCGCCCGTTTCTCTGCAGGGGGGACACTAGCGCGTGGCTCCTCCGGCTGGTCTTGGTGTGCATTGTCAGAGCTCTGAGTGTTCTCTGCTGTTCAGCTTTGGGTCTCCTTTCTGCTCAAACTTTGCTGCACCCTATGGGTAGGAGAAAGAACACTGGTAAGGAAAATGACCAAAGCACAGGTCTTGTCCCAAGTTCACATTCAGCGCAGTTGTGAACACCCTTTTTGGTTATGAAAACTGCTGTTCAGAGTGACAGAATTAAAGCAGGTATGATCATTAGCTGGAGAGCAGACCTTACAGTTTATAAAGGTTCTGTCCAATTTCTTTCACCCCCGGCCAACAATGCTGTGTTTGACCACAATGAATGTTATTCCCATTTTACAGATTAATCCGAGCTTCATAATTTAAATGGCATGACTGTGGTCACCTAGAGCATGAGATATATGTGACATGGCTCTAGGTCTGTGGACCCTAATTCCAGGACTATGTCTAGGATACTGTACTGTGGTGGCACACGCTTATAATCCCAGAATTTGGGAGGCTGAGACGGGAGAATCACCGTTCGAGGACAGCCTCGGCTACTTAGGCCTTCTGTAACTTAGACCCTGTTTCAAAATAAAGAATAAAAAAATAGGGCTGGGGGTGTAGCTCAGAGTAGAAAGCCCCTGGGTTCCATCCCCAGTACCACACCAAAAAAAAAAAAAAAAAAAAAAAAAAAGCTGTGCTTTTGACAGAAAGGAAGATTTTTACATTTTCAGCAGACTAGAATTATAAGACCTCAGGAAAACATCTTGAAGTATTCTGGTTATTTGAAAACTCTTAAAAATTGTAATTTGTTCCTTTCCCTGTTTCAAAACCATAGAGGTTCACTAGGCATGTTGGCGTATGCTTGTAATCCCAGAATTTGGAAGGCTGAGATAGGAAGATCCAGTCGCAGGTTCGAGGCCAGCCTCAGCCATTTAGCGTGACCTTGTTTTAAAATAAAAAGAAAAATAGGGCTGAGGGTATAGCATGGAGGTAATATGCCCTAGGGTTTAGCCTCCAGTACCAAAAGATAAAAAAAATATGGAAATTCATTGGAGACAATAAGATTAAATAAGACTAAAAATAAAGGTCAAGGCCTTAGGGTCAAGTCCAGGCAAGGGCGACTATATAAAATGGTACCACAGAGAGAGAAAGGCACATCTCAAGATGCTCCTCAGGGTGCCGAGGTGGGGGCAGGGAGGGGGACTTAAAATTCAGCTGGCAGCGAGAGTAAAGAGGGAAACGCAGGGCTAAGGTCTCCAGTGCCTGTAAGGTGAACATATTAAGATAAAAGGGCCGCTGTGGCTGCCGCCGAAGCCTGAGGGAAGAATCGCCTCTGGTGGGTTTCTATAAAGAGGACCGAGTAGTGTACAGAACCTTTCACAATGCCCCATTCGATCAAAGCCGTGCTGCCAGGGCCGGATCAATGCCGTCCGAGCCGGTGAGCTTGTAAGTATTGAGGTTTTCAGTCCCCGGGACTGCAGCTGGCTGTTTTCCATTATTCTCTTTTCTCCTACAAGAGCTTCGAAATCAGTTGGAAATACTGCAGCCCAGTTACAGAGGAGCCCTGACTTAAAGTCTGCGCAGAGGACCATAGCAGGCAGTCCTGGTTTCTGTGATATTCCCTGCATTCTGATAGTAAAAGCCAACCAGTGCTCTCTCTCGGATGTGATCAAACCATCCTTTGCTCATGCCAAGAACATTTATTGCCAGCCTCACCATGCGGGGCCTTAAGCATCCGGGGTATGGCCGTGCCTTTGCTCAAAGCGCAGTTTGGCTCAGGCAGATGAGCGCGCTGCGTCTGATCGCCGCGTGCACGTGCGGAGTCGGGCCGCGAGGGTCAGTCCGTCTTGTCTGTTTGTTTTAATTGCCTGTGATCGCTGTGACCTAGTTAGTGCCAGTGGACTCAGCGTGTGTCACGATTTGCAGTTTGTTCCTTTGTTTATTCAACACACATTCCTGAGCCGCTGGGCTCTGGTGAATACAAGCATTTTCGCTTTGCCGTTTTCCTTGGGAATTGTCTTTATAAAGAGGAGGGGCACAGAGCGAGGCTCGCAGAGGGTCCCTGTGTTGTGCTGATGTGTTACACCTCCTTTCCGCCAGAGGGACCCGTACTGCTTCAAGGAAATTCAGGAGGCCTTTGCAAACAAGCCAACAGACCCCTAGAATTCTCAATCCAGCGTTCTCACGGTGGTGTTCAAAGTGTCCTAACCTCTGTGGCCTGGGGCGGGGTTGCTGTACAGACTCTCCCCAGCCCTCACGCCTCTCGCTTTGACGTGTTGTTCATCCCCAGAAATGTAAGGCTTTTTTTTTAGTTATATGTGTGTGCATGAGTACCTGAGGGTGTAGGGTGTGTGTGTGAGTGTATGAGTGTGTGTGTATGTGTGTGTGTGTGTGTGTGTGTGTGCATGCGTTCTTGTGCCAAAGAGTAAGAGCAAGATCTTTATTGTAGATTTGCCACCTCTGGCTTAGCTGCCCTTCTCAGAGTGGGTGGGGAAGAGGACTGAGACATCATGTTTTTGTTCCTTGGACAACGTCCTGTGTGAGCTGCTGTCCCCAGACTGTCTCATGACATGCTCCTCTGTTATTGGGCCTATCGTCTGCTGCCAAGCGTGCGCTTTGCTACCTGGGCAGGTAGCTCTGCGGGGTGGATTTGTTGGTGAAAGCCCACACATCTACTTAAATCTGTACCCATCACCCGGTGGGCTAATCCTGTGTCCTTTCACAGGCCTGGTTTAACTGAGGGGGTTCAGCCTGGACCACTCTGGTTCTCACAGTGCTCACTAATGGATAGCTTCAAAGCAGAGAGGGACAGCATTTAGTCTACTTCTTGGGGAACCATAACCAAAATGTGGCATTCGGAGACTGGGTAGGTAGGTAGGTAGATTCTTTCACCAGTCAAGTCACTGGTGCACCACAGGCTTGAGGTGGTGTGTTTTTACCAAACTCAACATTTTCCCTGGCCTCTCTCTCTCTCTTAATCAGGAGTGACTATTTTGAGCTGGCATCCTCATACAGTAGTGTGCAGTTGAAATGAACTCTATTGGAATGAGTTGTTCTTGCGAATCCCAGTTCCTTGAAAGAGAGCTGGAGTGCAGCCATGCCAGAGCACACTGGGTTGAAGTCTTAGCTCCGTCCTTACCAGCTGTTGAATCATGAGGGAGCAGCTCTGTCTCTCTGAACTCTGGTGTGCATTTCTCTCTCTCTCTCTCTCTCTCTCTCTTTTTGATGGAAGAAAAAAGTTATTTATGCTTTTTATAAAAAAAAAGTAACTATGTAATTCAAAATGTCAAAAAGTCATATGGTGCTACATAGGATATTTTTGCTTTTTCTTTTTAAGACAAAGGAGTCATATGGAAACTCTCCTCAACTCCTGTATGTCCAAAGTTGAAGGCAGGATATTTTATAGGTCTGTCACACCTTCTTAACTGAAAAGCCACTTATGCCATTTTTTCTTCCAGCCTTGGGCATATGGAAGGCAAAGTCTCATATGCTCTATAGGACTCCTCAGAAAGGATAAAGAACTGTGTCTACAGCGGCCTCTCAGCTCAGGGAGGTCGACAGGGTTTCTTCACTGGACTCAAACTGTGTTGTTTTCTTTTACTACTCTTTCAACTAAATACAAACATGCACCCACAGGGTTAGCTGCTGCATAATCTATCGGGTCCTTCCTTAGAAGAATGAAAAAAAATGTAAAAAGAGCAAATGCCCTCAAGGCTTCTGAAAAAGAAGTTAACAACAGCTTCCTTCTCCAGGAGAAAAATCCCTTCTTTGATCCAAAAATGTGGATTTAGACATGTAAAAATGCATATTTGTATAGACGCCGGGATGGTTCATTTAGATATGAAATCAATCCTGACATCTGTAGGCTTCTTTATCACATCAAAGGTCTAACCGCAAAGCAGGACCTTGATTCCTGTCCAGTAAATCTTTGTCACAGAACGAGCCAGGATTTAGGGATCCAGGTAACTTTTTAACATCTCTTTCATTTCAAATTTTAATTAATATTTGGAATTTACTGCTGTAGTCTCATCTGTGCTTATGATAATAATCACCAAACTGGGAAGATTTTTTTTTTTTTTTGGTGGTACTGGGGTTCCTGGAAGCCCTTCTACCTCCGGGCTACACTCCCAGACCTATTTTTACATTTTTATTTGGAAACAGGGTCTCCTAAGCCAGCGTGCGCGGCTGGCTTCGAACCCGCGTGATCCTCCTGTTTCTGCCTCCCGAGCGCGGGGATTACAAGCGTGTGCCACCACGCCCGGCCTACTGGGAAGATATTTTTTAAACAACCCTGAAGCCATCCATACTTGCCACTTATTTTAAGTCTTCTTGTTTGGAACAAAAGGGAAGGAATTCACAAATACCACAATCCAAACCCCTATCTCAGATTTTTAAATATCGGCCTTTAGCTTGCAAAATAATTTCCTCATAATCATGCAAACTGCGGCAGAAGACCCACATGAGGTGCTTTTTCCTCCTTGGAGATGCCGGCAGCATAACTGCATCCTAAGGACTTCTCTGTGTTGAATCTGAGGGGTAGACAAAAAGAAAAGCCACCTTTTCTCTTCCACACTCTGGAGGTTAGTAATGTGTAGAAAGATAGCCACGTTTCACCAGGGAAAGCGGCTGGATACAAGAAGCAGATCTATCCACTCTAGAAGACAACAAAGGAATACCCGCCAAGTCCTCAGTTCAGAATTTTGTTTTCAGATGACTATAAAAGCACCAGGGATGAGGACAACGTTCTTCCTCTGTGTTAAGGATCTTTGCAGGTTCCAGCAGACAAAGTGGGGCTCCCCGGGTGGAGACCAGACGGCCCAGAAGTGCCTCACTCCGCCAATATAGCTCCTTCTCCCGTCTGCAGTGTGCATTTCTTATCAGAAAAACAGAGATGAGTTCTAAGGGTTTGTGGGAAAGGCCGTAGGGCGCTTAGCGTAACACCTGACACATCATAAATGATCAGTAAACGGAGAGAGGTGGCAGTCTGAGCAGGCTTTGTTGAATAGTGAAAACCAGTGCTGGACTTGGGTTGGAACCACAACTTCACTTAGAGACGCTTGACCTCTGAGCCAACTACTTAACCTCTAACTGCATGTCTATGCCCCGAAAATAGGGCTGATTATATCATTTTAGCATTAAACAAATGAGTAATAAAATCAGTATATGAGAAAATACCTACTGTGATCCTGGCACAGAGAAGTAGGTGCTCAGCACGGACAGTTCTCTTCTTTCCTCTGTGTCTTTTCCCCCCTGATTCTAATTGTGCCACAGGTGCTGGCTCAGGACTTTGAATGACAGACCGCTGGCCCCTGGAGCCCGGCGGGCACTGCTGATGAATACATGCGGTCTGCCCTTTGACCAGTCCAGACACCAGTGCTCCGCATTTCTTCCTTGATCAGCACTGCCTCCGCGCTGGAGACTGCTTGTCTGGTTCTTTCCAGCTGACTGATCCCACTGGGAAGGGGTCAACTTGGATTCAGATAGGGAAGACTTTATCGCACCTCAATTTTATCATTTCTGTGCCAGCCTCTGTCCTGGGCACTGGGAGAACTGGACTGAATAAATCACATGTGGTTCCTGAAGGCCTCTAGTGGGGAAATGGAATAGAAACGCAGACCGAGAGCTCCTTAAAATATAGCATGAGCAGTGCTGAGAGCAGGCTGGACCAATGCTCTGGGAGCGGGGCGGGCAGGCTCCAGGGAGAAGGTGGGTTTGGGCGGAGACCCGAAACTTGCCTGGGGAGTGAGGGAGTGTTGGGCGCTGGGGGTGGCAGTTCATTCCTGATGGAAGGAAGGCCGGAGGGCAGGATGAGCCACATGGGGAGGCGTGGGTGGGCTGGAGGAGGGGAAGGTAGGTCTATGTGGCCTGCAGCTGGGTTTGGGGATGGTGTCTCACCCAGCGACCTCGGTACCTGTTCCCTTCGGACTGCAGATGCTTTGTCCATCTCCCCTGGAGTTCCACGAGGGCTGTGTGGAGCCCCTGGCTCAGGCTCGTGCGGAATGCAAGCCATCGCCACTGTTACACAGTGCCGTCTCCTTCCAGTGGACTCCCAGAGTGGCTTTGCGTTGTTTTAGTGTATGAGTTCTTTGTTCCAGTGAATTTCTGTGGAGAGAAAATGTGACCGCGGGGCTGCACAGGGTGGAGTGGGAGGAGAGCCCAGCGCTCCCCACCCCGCCCCGGCCAGGACCACCGCCGGGGCAGCGAGACACCTAGACTGTGGCCTGGACACCGCCTCTTGTATTCATTTTGGAAATCCTTCTCACATTGCCGAGTACCTAGACCTCATTAAGATTTTGGAGAAATTTTCTTTGTATATTTAAAGGTAACCACTGAGCGCTTTGACAAGCTTTCTCACGGTGAAACCTGATAAGGCAGAAGTTTGATGGATGAGAACCTTCTCATTCTCCATCTGGCCAGAGATAAAACAGGCTGGCTGCTGGAGAAGGAAGTGCCAGGGCCTGGCTTTTCATTTCCATTGTGATTCTAAAAGTTTAGGAATATTTTATTTTTCAAATAATCCACTTTTAATTCAAAACCGTCAGCTGCCTTTCAGAAAATTTTTGAAGGATAAAAATATAGGAAGGGAAAAAATGGCCTGTGTAGGTAGAATTCCCTAACACAGGGCTTTCTTTAGCCATATCACCTCGAGGTTTTAAAGTTTGTAATCAAGGTCTGTATATTAGCCCAGACTTTATTAAGAATTATTTTTTAATTGGTTATGACATTTTTAATTAGTAGTTTTCAAAACAAATTGTTAATATAACCATATACAATGAACATAATTTTCTTCACTTCTATATTTGTTATTGAGCAAGTTTGTCAAAATAAATTGTCTATTAAAGAAACTAAAAAAAAAAATCCACTTTTTTTTTGGTGGTATTGGGGTTCCTGTAGCCTTTCTACCTCCGGGCTACACTCCTAGACCAATTTATATTTTTATTTGGAAACAGGGTCTCTTAAGCCAGTGCAGCTGGCTTCAAACCTGTGTGATCCTCCTGTCTCCACCTCACAAGTGCGGGGATTTACAAGCGTGCGCCACCACGCCCTGCAAAAAATCCACTTTTTAAAACTAGCCCATCTGCCCTAAGTGAGCCCTGATATGCAGAGAGAGGCTGAGCCCAGTGTTGGTCCAGAATGTACCAATGAATCTTGAAGGAAAATTGCCCATGAGTGTAGAAAGATGGGCTGCCGGCCAGCGGCCTCATGCAGACCTTGTGTGGCAGCTGTACAGCAAGGTGGGATCAGGTGCAGCTGAGCGGCTTTCAACTGTCTGGGAACCCTTCATCATAAGCAGATAAAACAGGTGCACCCAGGGGATCCTGCAGGTTCCTTAGGATGGTGGCTTTTTGCATTAAAACCATATACACATTTCTGTGCTCTTTTCTACACTCACTGAGTCAGTTTCCGGAGGAAGACCTCAGGAACATGTAGTTAGATGACTGCACAAACCAGCCAGGTTTGGGCATTCCTAATCTGAGGGCTTATTGGGTCCAGTTTGAAAGGCTACTGGTATGATAGAAAGAATACAAAGAGGCCAGTTTCTATTTTTATTTATTTATTTTCATTTATTCATCGTCACAATTATTATTAATATATAGTATGAAAATTAATGGCATTCACTGTGATATTCTCACGTATGCCTGTGTCGTGCCCTGGTCATATCCATTCTGCCTGCCCACCCTGTGCTCTCGCTCCTCCTGCTTTTCCCATCGATCCCTCCCCATGCCTTAGAATCCTTTTATGCATTCAGGTCTTATTTTTATTTTAGTTTCTACAAATGAGAGAGACCGTGTGATATTTGTCTTTCTATGTCTGGCTTATTTTGCTTTACGTTTTCACCAGTTCTACTTTTTACTGAAAACAACAGGATTTTATTCTTTATGAGTGAATAATGCTCTATTGTACATTTAGACTGTATTTTCCTTATCTCTTCATCTATTGGTATGCACTGGCCTGATTCCATATCTTAACTATTGTGACTAGTGCAATAGTAAGTATGGACATGTGGGGATCTTCTCTGTATATCCTTTGGAGATATATATATCCATATATGTATTCATATTCTCCCTCAATATCTCTCTCTCTCTCTCTCTCTCTCTCTCTCCCTCCCTCCCTCCCTCCCCCCCCCCATACCTAGAAATGGGATAGCTGGATCATATGGTAGCTCTGTTTCTGATTTTTTAAATTGCAACTACAGTGCATATTAATTATAAAGAACTTTGCAGAACAATGGATGAAAATAGAGACTATTATGCCTCTCTATGTGGAACCTAGAGAGAAAAATAGGAAACAAAAGGGACTTTATTTTTAAGTTTTTTAAATTTTTAGTGGTACTAGAAATTGAACCCAGGGGCATTCTACCTTCGAACTATACCCCAGCCCTATTTTATTTTTTATTTTGAAACAGGGTCTCAGTAAGCTGCAGAGGGCCTCACTAAGTAGCCGAGGCTGACTGTGAACCTTCTTTATAGCTTAGTAAAATTCCATTGTGTGTATGTATCACATTTTCTTTCTTTCTTTCTTTCTTTCTTTTTTTTTTTTTTTTTTGTGGTACTGGGGGTGGAACCCAGGGGCATTCTACCTCCGAGTTAGGCTGGCAGAGAACCTGTGATTCTCCTGTCTCAGCCTCCCAAGTACTGGGATTACAAGCATGTGCCACCACACCCAGCTGAAAGGGACTTTAGAAGAGAGACCAGTAGAATAGTGGGAGGGGATGGGAAAGAGAAGTGAGGAAGGGAACAGGGAGGATTGATGAAAGAAAGAGTTTAAATTATGCTGTGCCCATGTATGAAGGTATCACCATGACTCTCACTCTTAGTGAAATTATGGGGAGGGGTGGGTAGCGGGGTGGCACCTGAAGGAAAGCACCAAGAATGCTGTGCATGTTTGGGATGTTGAGTTTTCATTTTATTTATTTTAAGGAACCTAAAAACTTTTCCCTGCTGACTACCTCAGTAACTCACTGTTCAAGAGTGTGCTCTTCGGTCTCCACGTATTCATATATTTATATTGTTTTTGAAGTTTCTCTTGCTGTTGATTTCTAGTTTCATTCCATTATAACAAAAAGATAAGGATATGGTCTCAATGTTTTGAATGTGTTAAGATTTGTTTTGTGGCTTAATATATGGTTTATTCTAGAGAAAGCGCCGTGCACTCACGTAAAGATGCGTATTTGCAGCTGCCGGCTGTGATGTTCTGTAACTGTTGAGTTGGCCTCGCAGGTCATCGTAATCTTGCTTGGCAGGTATTATTTTTCAGGGCTTGAAATACATCATTCTTGAAATGCCCTCCTGACCTGTAGGGTTTCTGCTGATAAATCTGCTGTTAGTCTAATGGGTTGTCCTAAATGTGACTTGGTGCTTTTCTCTCTTGCAGACTTAAAATTCTTTCTTTACTTTATACTTTGACAGTTTGACTCTAACATGCTGTGGTGAGGACCTTCTCTGGTCATGTCTATGTGGGGTTCTGTAGGCTTTCTGTACCTGAATGCCCATGTCTTCTCCCAAGACTAGGGAAGTTTTCTACTATTATTTCATTGAATAAGTCTTCTGTAACCTTAACCTTTATTTTTTTTGATATAGCAATGATGCAAATGTTTGATCTTTTGATGGTATCCCAAAGATCTTCTGCTCTCTTCATTTTTTCTGTATTTCTTTCTGAATATGATATTTCAAAAGACATGTCTTCAACCTCCGATCTTCTTTCTTCTTCTTGATCTAGTCTGTGGTTGAGGCTTTCAGCTGTGTTTTATGCTGACTTATTGAGCTTTTCATTTCCAAGATTTCTGGTTGGTTCTTTTTCAAAATCTATCTTTTGCTGAGTTCCCTTTCATATTATGCATTACCTTTCTAATTTCTTTTGCTGTTTATCTGTCTTCTCTTGTATCTCATTGAACTCTTTAAAATAATTTTTTGAATTTTCTTTTTTTTTCTTTCTTTTTTTTTTATGGGTCTGGGGATGGAACCCAGGGGCATTTGACCTCCAAGCTACATCCCCTGCCCTATTTTTTTATTCTTTATTTTGAAACAGGGTCTCACTAAGTTGTGGAGGACCTCACTAAGTAGCTGAGGCTGTCCATGAACCGTGATCCTTCGGTCTCAGCCTCCCGAGTACTGGGATTACTGAACTTCAGTTTTCTTTTTTTTTTTTTTTTTTTTTTTTATTTCAAATAAAATATATGCTTTATTCTCACCTTCATACGCACATTTAACTCTTGACTCTGGAGCCAAATCTGAAATATGTCCTGGAGACAATGTTTTTTTTTTTTTTTTCATGGAGTATTCTTTTTTTTTTTTTTTTTTGAGTTTAAATTTTATTTTATTTTATTTTTTTTTAATTAATTTATTTTTTAAATTGGTGCATTGTAGTCATATATCAATCACATTGGAGTACAAGACTTGAGAGGATATACAAGCACACATCATCCAATTAGCCCTCCTCCAGCCCCCGTCCCATTCCCTCCCCCTCCCTCCGTCCCACACTTCTTTGGTGATTTACTTTGATACATTTGTTTATGTACCTCCTGCGTTTTAAAGAGGCTCCGTCCTCCAGTATTACATACCCTCTGATTGGTCACATTAGTTGCTTCACTATAGGGCCCTTTCTATAGCTCAACCTCTTCCTGTTGCCCTTTTCCTCCTAGTTATTGCTGATTAAGAGAAGCGTCTGATTTATATTTTCTGCGATATTTCTCTGTGCATGCTGCGTTGCAAGTACCAATCCCACTCTTGATGGTCCCAGTAGTGGCCTGGCTACTCAGTGGACTGATCCAGACCTCGCTGGCTCAAGCAGCGGCCTTGCCTCATGGGAGGACCCAGTTCTGGTCTCACTGGCCCCTGAACCGGTCAAACCCCTAAGCTGGCTTTGGTCCCGACCTTGGAGGCCCAAACACTGGTAATGTCTCACAGCAAGCTCCGATGACGGCCTCACTGGCCCCAGCACCGGCTTAACCCCTTGGCAGGCTCTTATCCTGGCCTCAGAGGCCCCAGTACCGGCCTTGCCTCAAGGCAGGCTCCGATGCCGGCCTAGCTGGCCCCAGCACCGGCCTAATCCCTCGGCAGGCTCCGATCCCGGCCTCGGAGGCCCCAGAACCGGTCATGCCTCAAGGCAGGCTCCGATGCCGGCCTCGCTGGCCCCAGCACCGGCCTAACCTCTCAGCAGGCTCTTATCCTGGCCTCGGAGGCCCCAGTACCAGCCTTGCCTCACAGCAGGCTCCGATGCCGGCCTCTCTGGCCCCAGCAGCGGCCTAACCCCTCGGCATGCTCCGATCCCGGCCTCGGAGGCCCCAGCACTGGTCATGCCTCACGGCAGGCTCCGCTGCCGGCCTCGCTGGCCCCAGCACCGGCCTAACCCCTCGGCAGGCTCTTATCCTGGCCTAGAGGCCCCAGTACCGGCCTTGCCTCAAGGCAGGCTCCGATGCCGGCCTCACTGGCCCCAGCACTGGCCTAACCCCTCGGCAGGCTCTTATCCTGGCCTCGGAGGCCCCAGTACCGGCCTTGCCTCACGGCAGGCTCCGATGCCGGCCTCGCTGGCCCCAGGACCGGCCTAACCCCTTGGCAGGCTCCGATCCCGGCCTCGGAGGCCCCAGCACTGGTCATGCCTAAAGGCAGGCTCCGATGCCGGCCTCGCTGGCCCCAGCACCGGCCTAACCCCTCAGCAGGCTCTTATCCTGGCCTCGGAGGCCCCAGTACTGGCCTTGCCTCACGGCAGGCTCCGATGCCGGCCTCGCTGGCCCCAGCACCGGCCTAACCCCTCGGCATGCTCCGATCCCGGCCTCGGAGGCCCCAGCACTGGTCATGCCTCAAGGCAGGCTCCGATGCCGGCCTCGCTGGCCCCAGCACCGGCCTAACCCCTCAGCAGGCTCTTATCCTGGCCTCGGAGGCCCCAGTACTGGCCTTGCCTCACGGCAGGCTCCGATGCCGGCCTCGCTGGCCCCAGCACCGGCCTAACCCCTCGGCAGGCTCTTATCCTGGCCTCGAGGCCCCAGTACCGGCCTTGCCTCAAGGCAGGCTCCGATGCCGGCCTCGCTGGCCCCAGCACCGGCCTAACCCCTTGGCAGGCTCCGATCCCGGATTTGGAGGCCCCAGCACTGGCTTTGCATCAAGGCAGGCTCCGATGCCGGCCTCGCTGGCCCCAGCACCGGCCTAACCCCTCAGCAGGCTCTTATCCTGGCCTCGGAGGCCCCAGTACCGGCCTTGCCTCACGGCAGGCTCCGATGCCGGCCTCGCTGGCCCCAGCACCGGCCTAACCCCTCAGCAGGCTCTTATCCTGGCCTCGGAGGCCCCAGTACCGGCCTTGCCTCACGGCAGGCTCCGATGCCGGCCTCGCTGGCCCCAGCACCGGCCTAACCCCTCGGCAGGCTCTTATCCTGGCCTCGAGGCCCCAGTACCGGCCTTGCCTCAAGGCAGGCTCCGATGCTGGCCTCGCTGGCCCCAGCACTGGCCTAACCCCTCGGCAGGCTCTTATCCTGGCCTCGGAGGCCCCAGTACCGGCCTTGCCTCACGGCAGGCTCCGATGCCGGCCTCACTGGCCCCAGCAGCGGCCTAACCCCTCGGCAGGCTCCGATCCCGGCCTCTGAGGCCCCAGTACCGGCCTTGCCTCAAGGCAGGCTCCGATGCCGGCCTCGCTGGCCCCAGCACCGGCCTAACCCCTCAGCAGGCTCTTATCCTGGCCTCGGAGGCCCCAGTACCGGCCTTGCCTCACGGCAGGCTCCGATGCCGGCCTCGCTGGCCCCAGCACCGGCCTAACCCCTCGGCATGCTCCGATCCTGGCCTCGGAGGCCCCAGCACTGGTCATGCCTCACGGCAGGCTCCGCTGCCGGCCTCGTTGGCCCCAGCACCGGCCTATCCCCTCGGCAAGCTCTTATCCTGGCCTTGGAGGCCCCAGTACCGGCCTTGCCTCACGGCAGGCTCCGATGCCGGCCTCGCTGGCCCCAGCACCGGCCTAACCCCTCGGCAGGCTCTTATCCTGGCCTCGAGGCCCCAGTACCGGCCTTGCCTCAAGGCAGGCTCCGATGCCGGCCTCGCTGGCCCCAGCACCGGCCTAACCCCTCGGCAGGCTCTTATCCTGGCCTCGGAGGCCCCAGTACCGGCCTTGCCTCACGGCAGGCTCCGATGCCGGCCTCACTGGCCCCAGCAGCGGCCTAACCCCTCGGCAGGCTCCGATCCCGGCCTCAGAGGCCCCAGTACGGCCTTGCCTCAAGGCAGGCTCCGATGCCGGCCTCGCTGGCCCCAGCACCGGCCTAACCCCTTGGCAGGCTCCGATCCCGGATTTGGAGGCCCCAGCACTGGCTTTGCATCAAGGCAGGCTCCGATGCCGGCCTCGCTGGCCCCAGCACCGGCCTAACCCCTCAGCAGGCTCTTATCCTGGCCTCGGAGGCCCCAGTACCGGCCTTGCCTCACGGCAGGCTCCGATGCCGGCCTCGCTGGCCCCAACACCGGCCTAACCCCTCAGCAGGCTCTTATCCTGGCCTCGGAGGCCCCAGTACCGGCCTTGCCTCACGGCAGGCTCCGATGCCGGCCTCGCTGGCCCCAGCACCGGCCTAACCCCTCGGCAGGCTCTTATCCTGGCCTCGAGGCCCCAGTACCGGCCTTGCCTCAAGGCAGGCTCCGATGCTGGCCTTGGTGGCCCCAGCACCGGCCTTACCCCTCGGCAGGCTCTTATCCTGGCCTCGGAGGCCCAAGTACCGGCCTTGCCTCATGGCAGGCTCTGATGCCAGCCTCGCTGGCCCCAGCACCGGCCTAACCCCTCAGCAGGCTCCGGTCCCGTCCTCGGGGGCCCCAACCCTGGCCTTGCCTCACGGCAGGCTCCGATGCCGGCCTCGCTGACCCCAGCACCGGCCTAACCCCTCAGCAAGTTCCGGACCCGACCTCGGAGGCCCTAGCACAAGCCTTGCATCATGGCAGGCTCCAATGCCGGCCTCGCTGACCCCAGCATCGGTCTAACCCCTCTGCAGGTTCCAATCCCGGCCACGGAGGCCTCAGTAGTGGCCTTGCCTCACAGCAAGCTCCGATGTCGGCCACTGGCCCCGGCGCCCGCCTAACCCCTCAGCAGGTTCCGATCACTGTCTCTGTGGTTATTATTTCAAAGGTTCCAGTTGTAATGTATCAGATCTCTGCCTCCCCCGAATATTGGCCACTGGCATTGCCACTGCCTCCACCGTTTCAAATCCTTCTCAGGCTCTTTTTCCACTCTGAATGTTGTCCAGTGTTCCGAAGCATGCGTGATGGTAGCATTCGACATTTGGTGTAATTTCTCCAAAAAAATAAAGTTGGTAAGATCCGGTTTCTGCTTCTCCTGAATATAAGTCTCCACCACCATAGCGAAGAACTCTTTCAACACCGCATTTCTCCTTGGTCTCCGCTAAACTCTCTCCTTATATGTGATGTCTGAGATTCTTAACAATATAGAGAAATAGCAGTCCTCTTTCACGGCGAATTTTTCCATAAGTTCCAGTGCATTTAGATAAGTTTTTTCTGCATCCCCAGTGTCCTGGCATCCATGACGGCTTTCTTACCACCTCTCCGATATTTTTCTTTATCTTTTTCTGTTCTGGGCCCGGTTTCTCCAGGGGTCTGACGTGCTACTCGCAGTTCGGCCGGGACCCAGAGTCCCGCGACCCGGGCCCCAGCTGGCGTGCCCTGTGCTCGACCCCCGCCCAGAACCCAGCATCTTACTGGGCCTGGTTTCTCCAGGGGTCTGGCGTGCTACTCGCAGTTCTGCCTGGGGCCCAGAGTCCAGCGACCCGGGCCCCATCTGGCGTGCCCAGCCCGTGACCCCCGCCCAGAACCCAGCGTCTTACTGGGTCTGGTTTCTCCAGGGGTCTGGCGTGCTATGCGCAGTTCGGCCGGGGCCCAGAGTCCGGCGACCCGGACCCCATCTGGCGTGCCCAGCCCGCGACCCCCGCCCAGAACCCAGCGTCTTACTGGGCCTGGTTTCTCCAGGGGTCTGGCGTGCTATGCGCAGTTCGGCCTGGGGCCCAGAGTCCCGCGACCCGGGCCCCATCTGGCGTGCCCAGCCCGCGACCCCCGCCCAGAACCCAGCGTCTTACTGGGCCTGGTTTCTCCAGGGGTCTGGCTTGCTATGCGCAGTTCGGCCGGGGCCCAGAGTTCCGCGACCCGGGCCCCATCTGGCGTGCCCCGCCCGCGACCCCTGCCCAGAACCCAGCATCTTACTGGGCCTGGTTTCTCCAGGGGTCTGGCGTGCTACTCGCAGTTCTGCCTGGGGCCCAGAGTCCCGCGACCCGGGCCCCATCTGGCGTGCCCAGCCCGCCACCCCCGCCCAGAGCCCAGCGTCTTACTGGGCCTGGTTTCTCCAGGGGTCTGGCGTGCTACTCGCAGTTCTGCCTGGGGCCCAGAGTCCCGCGACCCGGGCCCCATCTGGCGTGCCCAGCCCGCGACCCCCGCCCAGAACCCAGCGTCTTACTGGGCCTGGTTTCTCCAGGGGTCTGGTGTGCTACGCGCAGTTCGGCCGGGGCCCAGAGTCCCGCGACCCGGGCCCCATCTGGCATGCCCAGCCCGCGACCCCCGCCCAGAACCCAGCGTCTTACTGGGTCTGGTTTCTCCAGGGGTCTGGCGTGCTATTGAACTTCAGTTTTCTGATTGGTAAAATGGGTATAATAAGAACATAAGCTTCACAGATTGTTATGTAAGTTAAATGAAGTCAGATAATGTGCCCTGCACTCTCCTAAATAATGTAGAGATTTTTAGACAAAAGTGAGTAGTATTTTTGGAGGATATTTGCTCAGGATCAGAGTAATCAAGGGCTTTGTAGAAGAGAGGGACTTAGGATTCACCTTGAGAGATAGCAGGCTGTCTCTATGTATAATTGGGGGGATTTTTTTTTGTGTGTGTGGCACTAGGGATTGAACTCCAGGGGCATCCTAGCCCTGATCTATACCTCTACCCCTTTAAAAATTTTTTTGCTTTGAGACAGGATCTTTCTAGATTGCTGGAAGTCTGGCTACATTGTTGAGGCTGCCCTTGAACCTACTACCTCCTATCTCAGCCTTCTAAGTACCAGGATAATTTGGAGTCACTGAAGAATTCTGAGCAGAGCCATAATGATCCCAAGACTACATGGGGTCCTGTGGGTGAGCCCAGAGGCCTGGAGGCGAGTTAGGGGACAGCTGCGTTTGCCCAGGTGGGATCTGTATTCTGAAGACATCAGTGGCCGCAGATGCAGGGAGGAGAGGGACGAGGGAGAGGTTGTTTCCCCCAGTACTGCAGTGTTACTCTTCCTCTGATCTTCTGCAAGGGGTGAGTCACTGATCATGCTGTTCAGAATCCAGGGTCTGTTAATGGAGGTGGGTACTGGCAAGAACTCAAGTTTCAGATTGCTTTTTTTTTCTGCCTCATATGCAAGGTCTGGCCCTGGTGCGGCAGGCTGATTTCCTCTGTAGTCTGTATTTACTTCTGATTCAGACAGCTTCACAAGACTGCATACACATACCAGAAGCAGTGCCAACAATAGCAAATCACCAAACCTTGAGTTTTATCGCAGAGTTCTGCTGTGGGTATGAGACCGTCGTAGGGTTGAACTCTAACTCTGGGTGTAGGAATGGCTGGCAGGGCAGGATTGGGCACTCTTACTATGACCAGCTCTGCATCCTTATTCTCCACCTCTGTGTCCTCTGGGCTGAGGATGTGCTGTTGTGTGAGGCCTGGGTACCTTTGGAGTGACAAGCCGTGGGTAGGAGGGAGAGGCCAGAGCCGAGCCCCGTGGCTGGGTGGATGGAGGCACTGTGGCCACCAGGAGGAACCCAGGATGGGCCTGGGCAGGTGTGTGTGTGGGGCACAAGTGGGCCTCACCATTTGCTCTGCTCAGCCTCTGTTCTGGGCCCATCTGCATTTCATTCTCATTTAACCCTCAAGGACCCTGGGTGCCCACATTAACATCTGCCTTCTCTGGAGAGGAAACACCATGCAGATGCAAGTTCTCAGTCTGAAGCCACACAGCTTGTTATCGCAGAGCCAGGGTGCCAGGCAAGGTCTGTCTGTCTTCAGGGCCCGGAATATTGAAGTAGGTTTGGGGAAACCACCCAAGATGATCAATTTTCAGTTCTGATTGTTTTGCTCAGGCAAGACATGCTGTCTCCATGCCTCCCCAAAACACTGATTATAACTCCGCTGGCTGCCAGAGCAGGAGCCTGGCGTGTCCTTGTTTCCATGGCAGCCGCTCCTCCTCAAGGCCACCTCAGCACACGCCTCCTCCCTTCCCCAGTGGGCTCTGACTCTCGCAGCACCCTTGGTCCTGCCTTGTTCATTCGGAGGAAGGCCCCAGCCTCTAGCTGGATAGTTCATCAGTCTGAGTCCCTGAGAAATCACAGAATTAGTTCAGGATGTTGGAGTTGTGGACAGCGGAAGCTCATGTCACAGAGGGCCTTTATGCTCTCTTTGGTTTTAACAGCAGTGCAGTAGGTGGAAAGAGCACAGAAGTTGAGATCATACTGGCTTAGATTTCAATGTTAGCACTACTATTTGCCTCCAAACTCTCAAGCTCTGTGAGCTTTAGTTTCCTTTCTGTAAAAGTAAGACTAATGAGACTTAAAGTAGGCAGTCATTAAAGGTAGGGAGAATTCTTATAAAGATGCCTTGATCCGTGCACGACTTGTAGTTGGTGCTCAGAACACATTGGTTTCATAGCTAGTGATTATAGTAAGAGAAGTGGTTTATATTTGTTGGATATCTGAATTTCCCGGAGACTCTGATGAGGCTGCGGGTCCTCTGCCCCCAGAGTCTACACTGGAAACATTCGTGTAGGATCCCAGCGTCCAGTCACTGACTTCAGATTAAGAACCCTAATCTTGGGGAAATGGCAAAATTATATGTCCCCTGCGGAATTCTGAGACAGGTCATTTCCATGTTTAAGTTCTTTGCCTAGGTAGCTGAATTAAAATTTTAAATGCACATCAAAATAAGAAAGGATAAATGATTACCCAAAGCACACACATGTGCTAGAGCTTGAACCAGCCCTCAAAATATGGGTCTGACATGTTTTTGTATAAAGAAGGGAAATGATACAGATGGACCTGCAATCACCGTGCACATAAACAGTGTACACTCTATATAACCTGACCACGAGCACTTCAAAATGAAAAGGAAGGGAACTCCCTGATTTCAAAATATAACACAAAGCCATCATAATCAAAACATCATGGCACCGGCGTAAAAATGGACAGTCTCCAGTAAATGGTGCTGGTACAGTGTTCACAGGCAGAAGAATGAAATTGAATCCTTATCTCACACAGCATATAAAAAGATCAGTTCAAGGTAAAGGCTTGCATGGAAGACCCGAGACTATAAAACCAGTAAAAGAAAACAGAGGGGCAAAGCTCCAAGCAGTAGGCAAGGCAGTGAATTTTGAGATATTACCTGGAAGCATGAGTCCTGAAGGCAAAGATACATGGGAAAAGCTTCTGCGCAGCAGAGGAGACAATTTAAGAGTGAAGAGACGCCCCGTGGCTTGGGAGATGGTATTTGCAAACCACGCATTTCCTATGGTGTTAATATATATCTCAGCAGACCCAGCTTCCCTCAGGGTGTGGGAGCCTCCTAGCTGGGTCCTGCTTACTCTGCAACCAACTCCTCAGCCACAGCCGCTCCCCTGGCACCGAGATGTATGCCCATCCTGATAGGCACCACGGCAGAAAACACAGTCGTGAAGGCAGAAATACAATGAAGTGCATTTGTTGAAAGGGGAATCCCTCTTCTCTGATAGCTTAAGTGGGGCAGATGGCTTTGCACAGGTAGATGACTATTCGGGGAGAGAAGCTTGTGTGTGTTTCTATGTGCACACCCTGGGTGATTGAGTCCTGGGAGGTCAGTCGTGAGAATGGTCCCTGGAAGTGTTGTCATTTGTGGCCAGCAAGGACAGTTTGCACAAGGGAAATACAATGATACTCAAATATATAGAAACGTGGTTGGCAACCAAGGAAATGCAAATCCAGACGTTACTTGGGAAGAACCATTTCATAGCTATTACATGAGCAAATATCTAAGAAAAGATCACTGGCCAGGGTGTGGTGAGACAGAAACCCTGCACTGGGCGCTATTTTAGCCACTGCCTTTCTGGAAGAAAGTTTGTCATTGTGTTTAAGGAATCCTCAAGACATACTTGTCCTTTACCTAGTAGCTCTATTCTTGGGGGCTTACCTGTGAAATCAACCCAAAAGTTAGAAAAACTAATAATAATAATAACAATGACAATAACAATAATAATAATACAGATCTGTTTGTTATATGTAAGAGAAAATGGTTAGAGACTGATTGAGATGTAGTCACTAAAGTCAGTAAGTATGAAAATGATGTGGAACCTTTCACTGAGCCTCTGCTTTGCCTTTCTCTTGGACTAAAAGGACAGCAGAGCTGGGCCTGGTGGCGTGTGCCTGAAATCCCAGTACTTGGAGGGCTGAGACAGGAGGATCACAGGTTCAAAGCCAGCCTCAGCAGCTTAGTGAGGCTCTCAGCAACTAAGTGAGCCTGTTTCAAAACAGAAAAATAAAGAAAACAGGGCCGTGGATCTAGCTCGGAGGCGAAACGCCCCGGGCTCTGTCTCTCGTAGGTGTGTATATAAAGTGTAGCAGGGCTGGGCCGAGGCTTCCCTTAGCTCCTCAGTAGACCCCTCTCATCTCCATACTTAACAGCTTTTCCTGCCTCTGTGCTCCTAAACTTCCCTTTTTGTTTTAAGTTGTTCTTTTTATGTCTTCATGATTTGGCTGCGGTATGTTCTTTGTAGGTCATGGTATAACGGGATAAATAAAAATGGGAAAAAGTCCAATCCAAAGTTAAAATTATATAAAAATCGCTGTTGCAGATGGACAGGACTGAAAGGAGCAGTCACAGTGTGGAAATGGCTTAATTGGCTGGCTTGACGGTATGGTGGGAGAATGCTGTGATTCTTTAATGTTAGAATTCTGTTGTTGTTTCAGTGTTCCAGTTGGCCTCTATATCTGCAGGTTCTGCGCCCACAGATTCCGCCAGCCTTGGATCAAAATAACTTAGACAATAAAATTACTCCTGCACCGAACGCGTGTAGACTTCCATGTCGTTATTCCCTCAAACATGACGTATAACAACTATTTACACGGCATTTACATCATATTAGGTATTGTAGCTAATGTAGAAATGTTAGGAAATACGGGAGGATGTGTGCAGGTTGTATACACTGTGCCATTTTACTCGGGGACTTCAGCACCCACTTTTGGTATCGGGGACCCTGCAATACCCTGTATCTCTTAAAAATGAACACCCATCTTCCCCCCTCCAGAACTGAATTATTGTTTACTTATAACTCACGATAGATTCTTGGTTTGGTTGTTTGTACTAAAGCTTGAGGGCATTCGCATCATTTTTACCCAAAGGAGGGGGAAATTAGCCAGGTTTAGTGGCGTACGCTTGTAATCCTAGTACTTGGGAGGCTGAGACGGGGGATCGCAGGTTCCTGGCCAGCCTCAGCAACGTAGTGAGGCCCTCTGCAACACAGTGAGATCCTGTTTCAATTACAAGAATAAAAAAAAATAGGGCGGGGGGTATAGCGTGGAGATAGTTCAATCCCCAGTTACTTACACACACACACACACACACACACACACACACACACACACACACACACAGTTCTTTATTTCTTCCCCAAATTTCTAATATACTTTTATTGTTCCATTGTAATTATACATCACAACAAGCTTCAGAGTGACAGGAAAATACATGCACACAGCACTTGGATAGTACCTGATTTTGCTGTCACCAGCTATTGATAAATGTTTGTAAAATAGTGGCGATCTTATTTCATTATTCCTCCTTTTGTAGCTGAATACTTTTAGAAAGAAATACTTATTTTTCAGCTGGGCATAGTGGCACATGCTTGTAATCCTAGTACTTGGGAGGCATCAGGAGGATTGCCCAAGTTCGAAGCCAGCCTCAGCTATTTAGTGAGGCTCGAAGCAACTTAGTGAGACCCTGTTTCCAAATAAAATATAAAATATAAAAGGGTGTAGGCTGGAGGTAGAAGGTCCCTGTGTTTCGTCCCTAGTACCACAAAAAATAAAAAAATAAAAAATAATAAAAAATAAGCCGAGAGTATGGTGGCACACGCTTGCAATCCCAGCATTTGGGAGGCTGAGACAGGAGGATCACGGTTCGAAGACAGCCTCATCTACTTAGTGAGGCCCTTTGCAACTCAGTGAGACCCTGTTTCAAAATAAAGAGTAAAAAATAGGGCTGGAGGTTTAGCTTGGAGGTAAAATGCCCCTGGGTTTCATCCCCGGTACTGCAAAAAAAAAAAAAAAAAAAAAAATCCCCCCCCCCCCAGTATTTGGGAGGCACACACAGGAGGATCACAGTTTTGAGGACAGCCTCAGCAATTTAGTGAGACCCTTAGCAACTTAGACAATGTTTCAAAGTAAAAAAGTAGAAGGGCTGGAGGTGGAGATCACAGGTAGAACACTCCTAGATTCAATCTGAGCACTGAAAAATAAATAAATAAATGGAAAATGAAAGCGAACAGCTCGCTTTTCACCATCTGCTTAGTTACCTCTAGATGCAGTTCCTATAGGAAAACCATTATAGAGAAAGGAATTCTCTAGAATCCTCTAGCTGCTGCAACAGATGACCACAAACTTGGTGTCATAACAATACAAATTTAAAATTTTACCGTTCTGAAAGTCAGAAGTCTGAAATAGGCCTAAGTCAAGGTGTTGGAGCTGGGCTCCTCCGGAGGGCGCTGGAGAGAATCCTTTTCTTTCTTCTCCAGCTTCTAGAGCAGGCTGCTCTCCAGCCCTGCAGCGCCTCCCCCTCCCGCCTTCACAGCTCCCGCTGGCTGGCGGAATCTTTCTGCGCATCCTTTCTCCACCTTTAAGGATCCTTGGGGTTATGTTGGACCCATCTAGGTAATCCGGGAGAGCCAATTAGCAGTCATAATTCCATCCATTGCCTTTATTTTCTTTTGTCATTTGGAGATTAGGTTATGGACATCTTTGGGGGCTATTATTAGACCTATCGGATTGACTAAAAAATTTTTTTTTTTTTTTTTTTTTTTTTTTTTTTGGTGGTACTGGGGTTCCTGGAAGCCCTTCTTCCTCCGGGCTACACTCCCAGACCTATTTTATATTTTTGAAACAGGGTCTCTTACGCCAGCGCGGCTGGCTTCGAACCTGCGCGATCCTCCTGTCTCCGCCTCCCAAGCGCGGGGATTACAAGCGTGCGCCACCACGCCCGGCGACTAAAAAAAAATTTTTAAACATCATTATGAATATATGGGTTTTTGTTTTATTTTGGTTTTGGTGCTGAGGATTGAACTCAGAGCCTTATGCATACTACACCTCCATTCCCAATTTTTGGATTTTTAAAAAAATGCATTTCAATTCATTGTTTTTTCTTTTTCTTTTTGGTCGTACTAGGGGCATTGTACCTCCAAGATATACCCCAGTCCTATTTTTCTAGTCTTTTTATTTTTTGAAACAGGGTCTCACTGAGTTGCAAAGGGCCTTGCTAAGTAGCTGAGGCTGTGCCTCCCGAATGCTGGGATTACAAGCGTGCGCCACCATGCCCAGCCCAATTCATTGTTATTATCCATATTAAAATCTCATTTTTTTGTGGTACTGAGGATTGAACCCAGGGACATTCTACCTCCAAAATATATCCCCAGCCCTATTTTTTATTCTTTATTTTGAAACGGGGTCTCACTAAATTGCAGAGGACCTCACTAAGTAGCTGAGGCTGGCCATGAACCTGTGATCCTTCTGTCTCAGCCTCCCAAGTACTGGGATTATAAGTGTCCCCCACCACACCCGGCTTAATTTTTCTATCATGAGACAATAGGAAAAACTTATGCTAGTTGATGGGGAATCCAGGTATGTGAACTGTGTTGTTTTGATAGCTTCCTTCCTTTTGGATATGAAAAGATGTCAGCCATCCTTTTCTCTGAGTCAACTTGATTGTGCATCAGAATGACCCACGGGGATGTTGAAACACAGACTGATTGGTGTGGGGCCCCCAATGTGCATATCTGGATGTCAGGTGATGCTAATTATGCTGTTTCAGGGCTGGACCTTGAGAACCACCAGCTTTAAGGAACTCTGGTAGAGATTACAGTCAGAATACCAGCAGAGACGCTGATTCTGAAATTTCAGCAGAAGGAAGGAAATAAACAAAATATAAGTTCATGTTGATACTTCAGATTCAAATTTAGAAAGACAGGTTTTAACTTCTT
This sequence comes from Muscardinus avellanarius, assembly GCF_963383645.1. Taxonomy (NCBI): domain Eukaryota; kingdom Metazoa; phylum Chordata; class Mammalia; order Rodentia; family Gliridae; genus Muscardinus; species Muscardinus avellanarius. The sequence goes on from NC_137799.1 coordinate 15,491,008, forward strand.
TGTATTTCTTCTCTCTTATGCTTAAACCCTCGGTTCTTAGGAGATTACTAATTACTTATTTAGCAAATATGTATATACACACAGTTTCAGAATACCAGTACTAATATTATTACTTACAATGTGATTACTGAAGACAGTTTTAAGAATATTTTTGCAGTCCCTTTTGGTTTTAGAGAATTACCCCACTAGGGATGTACAAATTACTCTGCCTTCAGGTTATTGAAATAATTCCTCTATGTTTGCTTAACTAATCGACTCAGTACAAAGTTACATTCACTGTTTGTTTGCTGTGCTTTCAGTCATAGAGATTTTTATTTTATTTTAAAGATAATTATGTAAGCATTTAAATGGTTCCAGTGTCACGTCTGTGAAATGAGGTCTAGCCTTTATTTCTGTCTCTTCTACCTTGTTCTCTCCTGCATCTTATAGGCAACCATTTAATTTGTTTTATTGTTACATAAACGGCAGTATGCCATCCATACTTATTTCTCTTGGGTTTCCATTTCCCTGTCACCCCCCTCTTAATATATTCTGAAGATTACTTTAGGGTGGTATGTTTGTAGAGAGAATCCTCATTCTTTTTTCTTTATAGCTTAAGAGTGCTCCATTGTGAAAATGTACCATAGTTTATTCCTCTATTGGCGGACATTTGGATTTTCTTTTACAGCTGCTTGCTATTATGAATAGGGTTTCAATAGTACAAATACTATATATTTTAAGATAGTCACAATTGTACTATATGCTGTTTTTCTTTAACATTATAAAAAGAACATTTTCCATGTGAAAAATTCTGTATAAACGGTTCCATGTCACAAATTCCTTGTAAATGGTATTAAGATAATTTTTCTGATTATGAAAGTAATACAAGGTTACTGAGAGATTTTAGAAACTCAGAGGAAAAAAAGTAGAAATGAATGAAAACACACCCACAGTCCCTCTCTGTAGGTGTACTACGGTTACCGTGGAGTGTTCCCTCAGGGCTTTCCAACATTTGTATAAACATTTAGAAAATAATCAGCATCATATTATATATACAGTTTCATATCCTGGTTTGTTTTTACTCAGAATTGTGCTTATTTTCAGTCCGTACCCTTACAGTTTTCTCTTTATTAATTTTCAGCTGTTGGCTGTTTAGTCGCGTTCTGTTTATTTTTTCAGTATTGTAAATAATATAGTGATAAATATGGGTGCACGAAGCCATTTCTAAATTCGACATATTCTTAATGTTGACTTTTGTAAGACTCTACATGAGAAGGAAGTATCCATTTGTTAAAGCCATTGATTAGCTTGTTTTACTGCAATAATTTGGCAGGTCAAACAGGTAAGGGATTGTCACCTTGAAATATTTGTCAAATTCTTTTTTTTTTTTTCTCTTCTGGTAGGAACTAAGAAACGAAGTTGAAAAATTATACAACGAAGTGAATGAAAGAGAGAAAGCAGTCGAGAACCGTTACAAGAGCCTTTTGAGCGAAAGCAATAAAAAATTGCACAGTCAGGAGCAAGTAATCAAACATCTAACAGAAAGTGTCAGTCAAAAGGACTTGATGCTTCAGGTACCACAACTTTTTTCTTCTGTATTTAAATCTTTTGATTTAGCATGTTTTTTTTTTTTTAAAGAAAAAAACTTTTGATGATAACCTTTCTGATTATGGTTTTCATTGCAGTGTTGGGGAACACTGTAGCTGTCATGTATGCCATTCAGGCCCTTACTTCAGGGAGGGAAGAGAAACAGAAAGCTCAGGGAGGAGACGGACGGACCTGGGGGACGTGATACGTGGCCGAGCCCTGGCCGCTTGCTTTGGTCCACCCAGTGAGCCCTTCTGCTGCGAGTTTTTGCTGTTCCTTTTTTTTTTTTTTTTTCACTTTTAAACTGTTTCTTTCAGTGTTAGAAAAACCTTTCTTATTTGGTCATGTATTGAATTTTTGAGACTCAACTCAGATTTTAGATAACCGTGAGGGATTGAGCATAGGTATTTAACTCAGTTTCCTACTGAAACCTCATTGAAATAACAGTGAAGAAGGAATAATAAACCTGTAAGGACTAGCTAGGAGAAGGGGGAGAGGTATGACAGGCGTATGAGTTGGCAATAAAATTTTGGATGGTGAGTGGATGGCAGGTGGTACCTGCATAGGATTTAGTTTTTGCCACTCTGCTGCATACCTTGGGTATGAAAAACCAGTAAGAAGCAAGCTGATTTACAACCCAGCAAGACTTTTCAGGCATCAGATGTACGTGGCACCTTTGAAATCAGAAGATGTGGCTGGGATTCTAAGCAGGTACAGGTGACCCTGTTCTTCTCAGCAGCAGCAGATGTCTGTAGACCTTAGGCCAGAGAACCTCTGGTCTGAGGGTCAATAGAAGGAACTGGAAGCAGGAGTAGATCATTTGAATGAAAGTGGGGAGGAAGTAGAGGGGTGCATACCAAGTGGTGAGATTCCTCCTGGGGCAAAATACTGGAAGAGCTGACAGTTGAGGGTCCTCCAGCCAAACAGCGGGGTCTCCACCTGAGCATCTCACAGCCAGGCCGCCGTTGACAGGTGCTTTCTGTACTCAGAGCTTCTGAGCACGTTTGACTATGAAAAGTAGGTGGATGGCCTGAGTTCATCAAAGAGGTGAAAAGTGTAAGAAGAAAAAAGCCAAAATAGACAAAGGTATATGGAAGAGGAAAGAGTGCAAAGTTAGCTTTTAAAAATCCAAGGAATTTAACACTAGAGCATCATGAGGTAAGAAATAAGACAAGGTTTTGACCCCCCCTCCAAAAAAAGATAGCTAGAAAAAAATGACCTATTTGAAATTCAGAGTATGATGACAGATATAAGACATTTAATAGACGAATTAGGAAAGTTGGAAGACAAAGTTAAGTCAGTCTTCTGGAAAATAGAATTAAACAACCAAAAGATGGGAAAAAGGGGGAGAAAAGATAAGAAAATTAGAGGCATGATTCAAAGGTCCACAGTATGACTCGTGGAAGTTCCAGGAAGACAGAAAAAGCAAAGCCGAGGAAGGAGCATTTCCCAGAATACTGCTTCTACACTGCAAGGGTCTGTTCTGTGTCTAACACTCGGAATGAAAGAAAAGCCGTACTCCAGAGCAAGTCCTTGTGAAATTTCAGAACACAGGAATAAAGAAAGGATCTGAGAGGATCCAGAGAGAGGACAGGAGAGGCCACCTACAACGGACTCGGACTCAGTGACATCAGAATTCTCAGCAGCAGCATTGGATGCCAGGAGACAGAGGAAGGATGGCTTCAGACGTTGAGGAAAAGGCTCCCCACCGAGCATCCTGTCCTCAGCCACGCTGACAGCAAGTGTTAGGGCAGAATGGATGTTTTCACACATGCCGTGTCTTAAATCATCTGCCTCCCATGTGCTCTGCAGAAAGCTCTTGGAGGATGATTCTTTATAAAGAAGGGAATAGCCAAACAAAGAGAGACAAGGGATCCAGAAAGTAGGGAGTCCTCCTGGGCTGTGGGGAAGGGGCGTCCAGGGAGATGCCGCGCCGCTTACACGGAGAGGGAGGCTCAGCTGGGACTTCTCCAGGAGGCCATCAGATAAGCGCTTGGCTCCAATGAGAAGCATTGTTAAATTCTTTCATAGCAGAGCTTGAACGTGGTTTACCACTGCTCTTCATAAAAAAAGAAATTGCTGGGCACCCCTGGAAATCTGCCTTCTTTAAGATTTTGTGAAGAAACAGAAACATGCTGTGAAAAACTTGCATCTTTTTATGTATTTATATTTTGTTCCAGAGGCCCCTCCCCTCGGGAGACAGGATCTCCCACTCTGGGAACCCCTGATATAGGGACTTTGGAAATAAATTTACATGTAGGACATGATTTAATTTCACGAACCAAGTAATAAACAGAACAAAGCCATTACTAATTCCAAGAAAGGAAAGAATTGCCCATGGATGGAAATGTAATCATGGAGCACCATATGGCTGGGCAGAATACACGTGACTATAATAATGTAAATGGCGGAATATTGACTTAACTAAAATTATGATGTCATTGTAAGGGAAAGCATCGAGGTGCAGATGATGCAAAAGATACATTTCTAAACTTCTGTGATAGGAGCCGATAGATAAAACTCGAGGAATCAAGAAGCCTGAAAGTAAGAGTATAATCTAGAAATATGGAAGAAAAATGTAGAAGAATTGGCTAAGAAGTTGCATGTTGTGTTTTTCTGGGAGTGGGACTTCCAGATGAGAAGTGGGGAGGTCAGAGCTGCTGTTTTGCAGGTCAGCCTCGCAGTACTATTTGAGTGCTGAACTATGTGTGTATAATTGGACTTTAAAAAAATGAAAATGAAAAGTGTGATTCAAGTACAGCTATATTAAGGCAATTCTAGGAAGTCCATGTTGGTGGTTTGATTTCTAGTTCTTCCTGTTATGGTTCAATAGGTTCTTACAAAGAATTACCTCTGCTGCACACAGAGAAGACCTAGTATCTTCTGAACACTTGGCATGATGAATTAATTCTGCTAGGGGCTTATGAGTACGATGTGGTTCCTGCCCTTCATTTCCCACTGAGAGTCAACAGAGCTCTCATTCAGGAGTCCCCAGGTTTTATTTTTTTATTATTTTTATTTTTCTTTTGCGGTACTGGGGTTCCTGGAAGCCCTTCTACCTCCGGGCTACACTCCCAGACCTATTTCATATATTTATTTGGAAACAGGGTCTCTTAAACCAGCGAGGCTGGCTTCGAACCTGCACGATCCTCCTGTCTCTGCCTCCCAAGCGCGGGAATTACAAGTGTGCGCCACCACGCCCGGCAGTCACCGGGTTTTAAATGTTTGGCAATAGATTCTATTCTTGAATTTGGCTGGTCCCACTCTGTTGGTGGGTTTAGATCCCCCAAAGAGGTCAGGGAGGGTAATTATATTGTGAGTCATCAAGAAAGGGCCTGTCCTGATTCTGTATTTCTGGTCTTGGCTTTTTCTCCCTGGTAGTCAGATCTCCTCATGGATGTGGTCAGTTCAACGGTTGTCAAATTTGGAATGTTCCAAGAGAGACTAAGACTTTATTGGGTTTTATTTATTTATTTATTTATTTTTATTTTTTGGTGGTACTGGGGTTCCTGGAAGCCCTTCTACCTTCGGGCTACACTCCCAGACCTATTTTTTATACTTTTTTATTTGGAAACAGGGTCTCTTAACCCAGCGCGGCTGGCTACGAACCTGCGCCATCCTCCTGTCTCCGCCTCCCAAGTGCGGGGATTACAAGCGTGCGCCACCACGCCCGGCTTTATTGGGTTTTAATATACAGGCCCGCCCTCTGCCCACTCCAGTAGGCCACAGGATAGGAAAGAGACCGAGGGATCACACCCTGAGCAGGGCGGATCCAAGAGTGAACCGGTTCCCTTGGCTCAGAGTCTGGGTATCATCCTCCACACCCCCCAGCCCGAAGAAGAGCCACAGAATTGGTGGCTGAGGAAAATTCCTAGTGACTGGCACCATCTCTGACTCTTTTTCGCTGACACTCTGTTATTCTCCAAGTTGTAATAACATGGAAATGGAGTCGCATTACCATTTTATAATTGCCTAATATTCTGTGATGGTGGAATTTATTTAGGGGACATATGGGTCCTTTAATAAAAACTAAAAAATCTTCTGCTGAAGTTTAAGACAATCTCTTAATATTTTTCCTTGATGAAAACTTTCTTATGATTTGTTTCATTTCCTTAGAAATTCATTGAAAAAGATTTGGAAGCAATACAGCAGAACCGTCATTTAATGACAGCGGAGGATCTCGAGTTTGGGAGCGAAGGCTTAATAACAGAAAAGTGCTCCTCTCAACAGTCACCAGGCAGCAAACTCATCTTCTCCCAGGTAAGCTCGACTGAAATTGGATGTTCACATGCGAATATATTCATATCCTCCTCTGAACCACGGCTGAGAACTCCTTGGATCTAGCTTTCCGCACTGTCTTCTTGCTGATAATTGAGCTTACAACAGGTAGGACAGGGAGTTCTTCGTCTCACCACCCCGCAGATTAGCATCCTTCAGCTGAGCGTTCATATTTGCACTATCCACAAAACCAAGAAGTCACAGCTTGCTAACCGAGGAGCCTCCCATTTGCTCTGCCGGGGGCACCTGTCAAGCACTGTGTGTCACAAGCGGTCGGGAAATTTCTCTGATCAAATGCATGTCAAAAATGGGGCAGCAGGCCATTCCTCGTTGAACCCAAATTATCTTCCCAGTCATCTTTTCTCTTTTCCTTCCTTCCTTCCCTCCCTTCCTTCCTCCTTTCCTTTATTTCATTCTAATTTCTTAATTTCTTTCTTTCCTTGCATGTGCGTGCCAGTGCCCAGTGCTGTGTTAGTTGAGGGAGTGACTGAGTAACGCAACCAGGCAGCGAGATAGGAGAGAGGAAAGGAGTTAACTGCGGGCCAAGTTTTTTTTTTTTAAACCTGTCTTTAATTAAATTCACATGTACACAAGACAGAGGACTCTTACGCAAATTAGTTCTCTGATGAATGCTCTGATTGTGACTTGTGGTTTTATGAAGGGTGATTCTCAAAATAATTAACCACTGGTACAGTGTAGAGCCTGCTGTCAGAACAGCTGTGGGCAGGAGGACTGGCCTGGGGAGCTGGGGGCCTGCTTTTGTGCCACCGTGTAACTGGATCATGGCTCAGGCTGAGGGGCCCGAGGGGAGGGGCTAGGGCGGCCAGGGTGGTTGGAGTGGATGGGCCAAGGCTTTTTCTCTGTGAGTGCAGAAGTATTTCAGTATTTTGGCAATGAGTAATCGTCATCATGCTGTGTGTTGGGCCTGGTCTTGGGGTGTCATTGGCTGAACGGTTGGAGCGTTTTGTTATTTCTGATTGTGTTTGAACTTGACTGATATTCTTGGGAGTCAACATGGGCTGAACCAGGAGTCCAGGGCCCTGGGTTTCTTTGACTCTGCCATTCCATTTAGATAACCTTGTGCCCAAGGTCTGAGAATTGAGTCTCAGAGGACTAATATTTTATCTTTCTAACTTGCATTTATTTATCTGATGTTTTCCAAAGTTAGCTGAGCTGCTAAGCTGGAATTAACCTGTGATAAGGCCGTCTGTTTTGAAACGAGAGAGCAGCCCATCTGGTTTTTAGAGGAATATATCTTCACTAATTGAATATATTCAGTTAGTTAAACTTTGCTACTCAGCATTACATTTTAGTCATGTAAAAAGCATTTGTTGAGTAAGATGTTTATTAGCTTATTGAATGGGTTGAGAATTTTCAAATTTAATTTCACTAATTTTTCATCTATGTTACTTTGGGGTGTGTGTGTGTATATGTGTGTGCTGGGTATTAAAGTATAAAGCCATCAGATAGGCAGTGTGGTAATATTTAGGTGGTATTTAAATTGCTGTGCAAGCTAGATGTGGTGGCGCACACACCTGTAATTTCAGTACTTGGGAGGCTGAGGCAGGAGGATCACATGTTCCAGGCCAATCTCAGCAACTTAGAAACCCTGTTTCCAAACAAAATATAAATTAGTGAGTAGGGGTATACCTCAGAGGTAGAATGCTCTTGGGTTCAATCCCCAGTACCACTAAAAAAAAAAAAAAAAAAAAAAAAAATGCTATGCAAACTACCTCAGTATTTTAGCAAAGGTTTAAAAATCTGTTCTACAAAACTAACTGCAAATTGTGGATAAAGAATTATAAATTACCATATAAGAATCATAAATCTCTAGCTGTCAATTTAAGAAATCCCAACTGTTGCAATCTTTCATTTTTTTCCTCCAAAAGAAAGGTATGCTTTCAGATTGTAGTTCTTTTCTTCGTGGATTTCTTTTGCTGTGCCCTTGGTCATTTTGTGTTGATTTGGGATTTGTCCTCTGCTCATTTCTACAAAGAGCATAAAGCTGTGATGATCTTTCCATAGACTCGGGGCAGTCTGTTTTCTGTCTAATCATTGTGTGGTACTGAGGATTAATGGTAGTTGATCAGAGGATTGAAGGAGACAGAGTAAAACACACCAACTGTATTTGACTGGCTGCAGCCAGAGATTTATAGCTTGGTTATTGACATGGCTGGGACACCACTGCTGAATTTTCTGAGTATTAAAATAAATGTCTTTGTTGCAGGGCTGTGACATAGCTGCTCAGTAGACACCATCTAGCAGGCCACCGAACTGCCCTGATTACCAGGAAGTGGCCCGTCGAGTTTCCTCTTTACATGTCTGCTCCCTCCTCAGACTGTGACATGCATGTTACATGTGTTTCCTCCAGGTCATCAAGGCAATGATGGCAGAGTAGGAAGTGCCCCCGCTGGGGGGTCAGAATGCCAGTGTTGCTGCTTACTAGCTCCGGGACCTCGGGCAGCTTTCTAGGTCTTTCCAAAACACACCTCTCTATTTTGTAAAGTGGGGAGTTATGTGCCTCCTTGTGAGAGGAGTAGAAATAGTATAAGCATAGTAGGGCCATTCTTTGGGTTGCAAACCAAACACTGAGTGGTTTGAGCAAAGTAATAGTCAAAGTGGGTCTTAAGTAGGGACATGCTGGCGGCTCTGACAGATGCCCCCGGAGCTGAGCAGCCACTCCGTGGGTCGGTGAGCACCGTGACTATAGCAGTCAGGGGCTCTGGGGCTGTGCCTTTGACCATAGACCCAGCACCTCCCAGATGTCTGGTGTCTCTGTCTAATCTGGGAATTCAGGGAAGAGAAGTGGACTGGGTTAGCATGGTTTGGGACCTGGCTCACAGTGGACTTGGCCCTGGGTTCAGGGCATTCTCAGTGCAGGGGAGTACGGTGATTGGGACCGTGGCTTTGGGGCTGTGGAGAACACACTGCAGCCAGGCGCACAGCTGACGTGGACCCCTGGCCAGTCTTCTGGAGTTTGGAGGGGCTGGTGAGGGGCAGGGGCCGCTGGCTCCCGCTGGGTGCTTCTTGTCACTCCCCCTGCCTCCATGCCAAGGAGCTCTACAGGGCTGTCATCTCTGCCTAGGCATCCAAATGACTTCATTCTAGTGGGGCATGATCCAGCACCGGGGAATAGCTGATTGATGAGATGGGACCCAAATGGCTCGAAGAGTTCATTTACTTAACACGGGCGAGCAATTCGCTTCTAGGAAGATGGTGACTCACTCTGGCTTCCATTATGTACAACCCCCAGAGGAACCTCTGCTCTCAAGGCTCTCATAAGTCCCCGTGTTCCCCGCTTACCCACTCAATCACAGCCAGCAAGGGTCCGCGGCGGCATTCGGTTTGTGCTGAACAGTGCCTGGCATGGGCACCGCTGTGGGCTCCTGCTCAGACCAGGAGGAGGTGGTGGCACACTGGCCCTCATGCGAGTGAGCCGACATGCGTAGTGGCTGGAGGAGGAAGGTTCCCTGGTGAGACCTGGCCTGGGCAGATCCCTTGAAGGGCCGAAGTGGGGAGCTCTTGGGAGCTCCTCAGCTGCCGGAGCCTGCTGGCAAAAGTATGGGTTCCAAAGAGAGGAGTGAGGATGAAATAATATAACTCTTAAGAATTAAATTTCAAATATTATTTATTCCTAAACATGGAAGGATCGCCAGTACACTCCCGGGTCGATATCTCTACTGGCCGATACTGGGGCTTCTTCTCTTGTGGTATTTAGAGTTTTTAGCTTTAGGTTACACTGGATGAGAAAAAGTCCAAAGTCTGGGCAGGTCAAACAATACCCTGTTGCAACACAAACAACACAAACCTAGCCTTAGCTCAGACAGAACAATAGCATCATTAGTTCTGAGAGAGTCTTAATTACTTTGAAACCTCCATGACCCCAAACCTTGTTGACTGTGGGTGGAAGGACAGTCAGCAGTATGCTTTTGGTAAAGATAAGGGGAAGACCTTAATGGCTCCCCACACTCAGCTGGTGGTTTTACAAAAGGGCCTGCATTTCTGGCAGGCTGGGTGGCCGCCTGGTCAGGACCAGCGTGGTGCTTCAGCGCCACAGACCCCACGTGCAGCGGTGCCTGGCCTTGTTTTGCTGGCGCTGGAAGCACCTCCGTGTTCTTCTGGGCCCAGGTTCTTGGACTTTTTTACCCTGTGCATCCAAACTGAAGCCAGAGATCCCCTTTCTGGAAAAACCATTTAAATGTCTAAGATGTATGCATAGGAATCTGAACAGAACCAATTGTTTTGAAATTCAATTATAGCAAAAAAAAAAAAAAAAAAAAAAAAAAGCCAGGCGTGATGGCACCGGCCTGTAATCCCAGTACTTGGGAGGCTGAGACAGGAGGATGGCAGATTTGCGGCCAGCCTCAGCTACTTGGTGAGGTCCTCTGCAGCTTAGTGAAAACAAAACCTGTTTTGAAGAGTTCGAGATTCGCCCACCGACCCAAATAACGAAGGACACACACAAGAGATGTAATATCAAGCAGGGTTTATTGTGCTGCAGCTCTTTCCTGGCTAGCCAGGGGTCGAAACCCAGACGTCACTCACCAGTCGAGGGAGTTGGTCGAGGGCCGACCCCCAGCCTCTAGACAGCTCTGACTTTATCGCCAGAATAGGGAGTGGTTACATACGTCAGAGCCCGCCAAAGAGGAGCCCGCCAAAGATACATCCAATCAAATAAACTGGTAAACAGGTACAACCACTAAGTTTAAAGCAGTCACACATACATTTGAATTATAGCAAATGGTTTCACAGAGCTGCCTCCCTAAGTCATTGCCCGCCAAGGGTCTCCTTATCTTCCCTATGGGGGATGTGGGCCCGTGCTTCAGGAGCCGCCCCTAGCTGGCAGATGTTTGCCCGACAGATAAACTTTTACAAGCTCCCAACATTCTCTACATACCACCCATATCTAAGACAAAGGCCATCTCCGGACACTATCTCCGGTGCCTAAGCCATAGTGTACAGAAGTCAGGATTTTAAGCAGATTATAACAGAAGTAAGAAGTTTGCCCGTTTACTCAATTCATTGTAAAACGTTTGCCCGCTTACTCAATTCATTGCTTACACAAACTGCTACATTCTTATCCTAACCTTATATTCTAACATCCTACATTATGCCCTATTTCTATATCCTACTCCCTTAATTCTAATATAGGGAAGGGCTTCCTTAACTAAAACCTCAGGCTGGGGAAGACTTTTCTTCCTGCATTCCTACAGTTTCAAAATAAAATAATAAGATAGGGCTGAGAGTATAGGTCAGAGGTCAGAAGCATCAGGTTCCATTCCCAATATTACACACACAGGAAAAAATATTTTAAAATGCTATAGAAATGATCCTCTTTATTAATGTGCTAAATACCAAGATCTAGTGGTGAGTATAGTGACTATTGTAGCTTTTCAGTAGTGATAATTTGTTGTCTCCAGTGATAGGTATGGAACCCAGGACCTCACGTGAGCTAGGCAAGCACTCTCCTACTGCGCTACGGTCTCAAGAATAAATATTTTGTGGTACCCGTGACACATACAAAATAACTCTATTTTAAAATGACGAAGTCACAGGAATAACAATCACCAGGACTGCTGTGGTTTGAAACAATATCTGTTTTCCTTTGACTCATAATTGAAGGGAACACTACACTCCAGTGAGGGGTTGGTGCACATGAAGATGTAATTTTTTTCTGACCACGTTCGTGTAGCCCCTGAAAGTTAGTAAGGTTGTGAACCGCCTTACTAACAGCGTACCCTAACTGCAGGATAAAACTCAAGTCACCGTGAACCACAGAGGCTGACGCGCCCCGCATCTCCTTTAACCAACTAGTCTCTTCAGCACTCGGAAAGCACCTCGCTAGTGCCTGGCACTGTGCTAGCTATGCTCTACCGATTTTGACGTTTATTTCTTCTTATGTTGAAACATTTGTGACTTTAAAATAATCTTTTAGAGATGGGGTCTTGGTATGTTTCCCAGGCCGGCCTCAAATTTGCGTTCCTCTGGCCTCAGCCTCCTGAGGAGCTGAGGTTACAGGTGAACGGCACCATGCCTGGCTGAAATGAAAGTTTTCAAGTTTATAGGAATTCACGAGAACTAAGGATTTCGTTCTGGGGGGTCATCTGAGAGAAAGTTACCAGTGTGGAGCCCTGTCACCTCCGAATACTTTGATGTGTTTGTCTGTAAACAGGGACCTTCAGTGCAGCCGCCACGGCTGGGGGTTAGCCCGCACGCACCCCTCCCTTCCGATCCTCGGCTTATTTGAGTTTATTTGTTGTCTCACGGATGCCCTCTACAGCAAAGGGCCCAGTCCCGGATCACAACTTGTATTTTTCTAGTCTTGATTCCTTCATCTAAAGAATCAAGGGTGGGGTAGTTTCTCAGTCTTTCCTTGGCTCTCTGACCTCGACACCTTTGAAGTTGTGCTTTTGGACGCCCTCAGCCTGGCGTCTCCCTGATGAGTAGATTTAGTCTGTGCGACTTTGGCAAGAATATCACGGCACAGATTCAGTGTTCTCGTGAGTCCTGTCTATGGCACATGGTTTCGAATTGTTCCATGCTGAGTTTGATAAGTTTAAGAAGATGGTCTTGATGGTCAGTTATTCTTTTTTCCCTTTGCATTATATATGTTTCTGGGGGGAATGGTTTGAGTTTGTGTGAATATCCTGATCTTCAAACTTTCACCTACTCGTTTTAGCATCCTTTTATGTTTCTGGACTGAATTATTTATTATCATGACGGTTGTCAAATGGTGACTTCTATTTCCAACATTCTTCCCACATTTATTAGTTTTCATTTTACTGTAAAGAAAAGCCTACTCTTCTCCTAGATCCATTCATCAGTATGGATTCATGAATTCATTTTTTATTCAGTGGGTGATAATCCATCACTATTTTTATTTATCTTGATGCTCAACTTGTCCCAGATTTGGCTAGTTGGGAGTCTTTTTAAGTTGGCTCCCATGTCCTTTGACAAAACTGCATCATTATATAAGCATTTTTTTTCTTTAGTTTCTTTCTAAGCTTCACTGAAGTATAATTGACAAATAAAAATGATATATTTATTTTTGGTACTGAGATGGAACCCATGGGCATTCTATCTCTGAGCCATACTCTTAGCCCTATTCTTTCTTCTTTATTTTGAAACAGGGTCTCATTGAGTTGCAGAGGGCCTCACTAAGAAGCTGAGGCTGTTTGTGAACCACAATCCTCCTATCTCAGCTTCCTAAATGCTGGGATGACAAGCGTGCGCCACCATGCCTGGCTTAAAAATGTTTTATTTTAAGGTCTGCAAAGAGATGTTTTGATATTTGTATACATTGGGAAATTGTCAGCAGTCTAGCTAGTCAATATATCCAACACCTCACATTGCTTCCGTGTGTGTGTGTGTGTGTGTGTGTGCATGTGTGAGTGTTGAGCACTCTGAAGTTCCACCCTGTGACTGAAACCCTGTGCTGTGACCACAACCCCCCAGCTCTCCTCTCGCCAGCCCCTGACAGCTACTGTTCAACTCTTGAAGCACTTTTTGTTTTCCAGCACAACAAAATGCTGGAGGCATAGCTTCTGCTGTCCCTGATTTTCCAATACTGGAATTAACCATCTCTCTAAGCACCCTTTATACAGTGCACAGTTTCTCTTTTCTGCCCTATGACTTTGTAAGGTAGTGGGCATTGTCCACCATTTACGGGTAGGAATGCCAAGGCCATGGGTAAGTAACTTTCTAAAGTCCCCAAACTGGCATGTGGCAAGGCCAATAGTTGAACTTTAAGAAAATTTACACTTTGCCTCGTCCCTGTTTTATAAGAGGGGGGCTGAGCCCCATAGAGGTTTGTTAAGCCGCTCAGCCAAGGCCACACCTCTAGGAAGTAGCAGAGGCTGGTTTGGGTTCTGGATGCCTCCCAAGTGCTTCTCACTAGGGCTCTCCTACTCTCCCACAAGTGCCTTGTCCCGTACTCCTTAGGTTTGGGTTTGTGGATTTCTTTTTGTTGAAGCAAGAGCAGATGTGGCAAGGCATTCTTTGTAGCATTGTGAAGACAGTGCCTGGCAGCTCCAGGGTGGCAGTTGCAGGATGGGTGAGTCAAATGACCACGAGGAGTCTTTCCACTGCAGCTTTTGGGTGTGGAAGCCCAGCCCTCAGCGCCGTGCTGGGTAAGCATATTAGTCAGATACGTGTTTCTATAATGAAACACCTGAGATGACTAATTTACAAAGAGAAAAGGTTGATTTTAGTTTGCAGTGTTGGAGATTGCGGTCCAGGATAGGGCACCCCCATTGTGTTGGGGTTGCCATGCGGTGTTTGATGGGCAACAGCAGGGAGCAGGTGGTGGAGCGAACTGCTCACCTGATAGTCTGGAACCAAAGAGAGGAAGGGGCCGGAGCCTCACGATTCCCTCCAGGTATGCCCCAGTGACCTAAGGACCTCCCACTCGGCACCACTTCTCAGAGGTTCCTTCACCTCCCAGGGGTGCCTCCCTAGGACCAAGCCTCTTGCTGTGGGGCTGTGGGCCTGCTGGGGGCTTTGCAGATGCACAGTGTAGCAGGCAGTGAGGCAGGCATTCCCCACTCCTCCTGCAGGTGGTGCTGTCTGACTGTGGCCTGAGCCAGAGGGCCCCTTCACTTTTGTATGTTTATAAAAGCCAGACTAGCCACTTCTGTTTGCATAATAAAAGATTCTTCCCCTAATGTTTGATGCCCATTGTCATTTCCAGGAGAAGCAACAGTCTGACTATGAGGAACTGACGCAGGTCTTAAAGAAGGAGCGGGACATCTATTCCCATCTGGTGAAATCTCTGCAGGACTCTGACAGGTGAGGGTTTTTCTCCAGATCTCATGTAGTGGCAGAAACATGCGTGTACGTGCGCATGCACACAGACACAGACACTCGGACGCACATGCACTTCTTGAAAAATGCCGGTGGTCTCTGAGCCCTTAAAGCCCTACCACTTTGCTTACAAAGCTTGTCACGCACCTGTTTTATCAAGAATTGCCTGATTTGGAGCAGCGAAAAGCTAACCATGTAACATTTACTGACATTTTTATTATATATTTAGAAAGTGCTTCTATGGGTCTTTCTCCTGATCTTCACAGCTGTTCTGTGAGGTCAGTAATAATGTTACCCCTATTTCACATGAATTCATCAAAACTAAGAAAGGGACTTGTCCAAAGTTACACAGGTGGTGGTAGCACTCTGGGACCCAAACAGGCCCGTGTGGTGGAGTGACGGGTGCCTGCGGAAATGTGGAGGCGCTTTGTACGGCCAGGTGCGGTGAGGAGAGCCAGTTCCGGCCACGGTTTTGGTCCAGTCCCAGCTCTCCCGCTCTCCAGCTCTGCGTCCCCAGCAGGTGGCCTGCGCCAGGCTTCTGTTTGCACATCTGTAATTGCAGGGCTGGTCTCGGGATATTTTGCATTAAAAATCACTCCTCTGTACCTGGAGGATGTTCAAGTTGAAAGGATATGATGTCTGGGATCCCTTGCAACCAGTATAGGAGCAGAGGAAGCTGCTTCCAGTGGAGCAGGACCGGCCCTGGCTCCCTGCTTGTCGGGCCTGGGTGTGGTGGATGGGGAAGGGCTCTTTACATCGGCTGCTCTTTGTGAATATGTCCATTTCTTTTTCATAATAAAAAGGTAAAAGGCATCACCTCTTCCTCTTCCCTCCCTTCACCTCTCTTTCCTCCCTTCCTGTGCCCTTTGCGCTTGCCACGAGGGCTCTTCCTTGGCTGCGGGCTGTCTTGCAGCCTCTGCCCTCTCCTGTGCGTGCTCCCCTCCCCCTGCCCCTTTGTCCCCCACTTGCCCTTTGGAAGTGGCTCAAGTGCTCCTCTTGTCAGGAGGCCCAGCTGATCCCCTCTGCTCCTGCCGCCGCTCCCGTCGTCCCTCTCTTCCTTCCCTCTCCATCGCCGGGCCCTCATGTGGGCATCAGTGACTGCCCTCCCGGCTACTCCTAGAGCTCCCTGGGGGCGGGGTCCTCCGCCACCTGCACCCCCCCGCCCCAGGGCATGGTGGGGTAGGCACCCGGGAAATGCTGTGTGCGAGTGCCCCTCCCCTGGCACCATTCCTGTAAGTTATGAGATGATTTTCAGATTTTAAAATCTGAAATGAGTTTAGAGAAAATAAAAACATGCTAATGAAATTCTGGGCGGAGGCATCTCTGAAAGTGAGCTTTTCCAAGAAGCCTCAGCTGCTGGCCATTTTCCCTGGGAGGGGCTGAGTCACCTGGGAAACTAACAGCCTGGAGGGATTTCGCTTCCATTGCACAGTTCCTTTGAGGAGGGGGAGCTGGGTTAGATTCTGGGCCCTGCGAGGCTCAGTGGGTGGCTGTGGCTGCTCTCAAGCCCCCTCAACATCGTGAATGGCTTCAAGGTTTGCAGGCTCTTTCCTAATAAGTAAAAACATGATGGGCCTGCCGTGGGCCTGGGCAGTGACTACGCGGGGTGCTTGAAAGGCCCTGGCTCATCTGCAGGCTTGCAGTGTGTTTTGGGGAAGTCAGGCCTGGGTCCACATCCCTGTTGCGCTACTCAGCCTCCCTGAGCTCTTGGGTAAGTCTTCCTACCCTGAGCCTCAGTGTGTGTGCTTGTAAAAGGAGATCGGCTGGCTTGCTTCCCCACCTGTTTACCAACTTACCTACCTGCCTATCAGCTTACCTGCCGACCCCTGCTTATCTACCCATACACCACCTTACAGGGCTCTTTGGACAAGGGGATGACACTTTGGGAATTCTTCACACTGCCTGGCACATAGGAAGCACTCAAGACCTGATGCCCACATTAAGAATAGCAACAGGGAAAGCTCCCAGAGGCCTCAGTCTCCCCATATGCATAAACTTAGCCCACAGGTTCTTGGCTCCTCAGACTTTGGCACACCCAGAGGGCAGAGTTGTGGGCAAGAGCAGGCAGAGCGCCCACTGGGCTCTAGCCTGCTCACTTTTGACATGTGATTGAATTAGGAATCAAGCGGGATATGGTGGCGCGCGCTTGTAATCCCAGTACTTGGGAGGCTGAGACCAGGAGGATCGTAGGTTTGCAGCCAGCCTCAGAAACTTTTGAGGCTCTCCACGATTTAGTGAGGCTCTGTTTCAAAATGAGGAATAAAATAGGGCTGGGGATGTAGCTCGGAGGCAAAATATTCCTGGGTTCATTCCCTAGTAACACACACACACACACACACGCACACACGCACACATGCACACATGCGCACACACACACAATTAGGAATCAGAGAAAGAAACTTGGCATGGACGGCCGCGAGCCTGAGCCTTTCACGTTTGCTTTTTATCCTTTGTGGCAACATTCAGAAGTCTGTGGCTTAGCCCTATATTATGGAAGTAAAAATGTGTTCTCCAAGATGTGAAGGTTGATTAGCGCTCAGATCCCCCTTGGCTTCCGAGCCTCGGTTCTGGCTGATACGCCCCCTACCTTGAGGGGCCCAAAGTATACCTTCTTCTCAAGGTCATTCAACCCCAGGACTGTTGGGTTTGGGGCTGGATCACTATTTTGTCATAAGGGACTCTCCTGTGCATTATGGATGGTCGGTAATATCCCTGGCCCTGCCCATATGCCAGTAGCATACCTGCCCCTTCCAGCCCCAGTTGTGACAACCAAGAAATGTCACGAGACATTGCCAGGTGTCTCCGAGGGGAGAAAATCATTTCCAGATGAAACCACTGTTGTACTTCATGGGAATCAGAAATTTTGACTCAAATACCTCTTTTGTATGGGAATTGTTGAGGTATGTAGTAGGAAGAAGATGTTTGCTGAGCATCCAGTATGTACTAGGTACTGTTCCAGACTCTTGCCCATGTAGCATCTCAGTTCTTAAAACAGCCTCAAAGGAAAGATATTTTTATCCCCATTTTTATTTATTTTATTTGGTACTGGGAACTGGACCTAGGGGTGTTCTACCTCTGATCTACATCCCCAGCCCTGTTTTATTTTTTATTT
The DNA here is from genome assembly GCF_963383645.1 of Muscardinus avellanarius. Classification (NCBI taxonomy): domain Eukaryota; kingdom Metazoa; phylum Chordata; class Mammalia; order Rodentia; family Gliridae; genus Muscardinus; species Muscardinus avellanarius. Next base: position 15,508,766 of record NC_137799.1, read on the forward strand.
TGAAACAGGATCTCTAAGTTTCTGAGGCTGGCCTTGAACTCGTGATCCTCCAGTCTCATCCTTTCAAGTGTTGGGATTACAGGCGTGCACTAGCACGCCTGGCTTTTTGTCCTCATTCTCCGTGAGGTGGTTTAACTGACTGACCCAAGGTCATGGCACCCATTAGTGGTGCTCTGCCATTTTGGGATCAGCTCTCCCTGACTCTTCTTTCTGCTCCTGCTGGCCCCTCATCCGGTTCTAGAAAGAAGACTGCAGGAGCTTGTTTCTTTCTGAGCAAAGCACCTTTTGTTCTACCGGCTCCTCACACCTTGAAGAGCCTGGAGTTGGGAAACATGAATGACAGGTAGCAGCAGCGTGTACTCCTCACCCTGTCAAGAATGGGAGCGGGAGCGCGGCAGTTAGCCTTCCCTGGGCCTAATCGCTGGCGCTCCGCTAAAACAATCTCCTTTCTCCCTGGTTAAATGTCTCGGCAGCACGACTGCATCAGCGAGTGCCGGGCTGTGATACCTCGGGAAGGTTTCCCGTCAGCCGTACAAATTGATCATTACGATTGTCTTGAAATGGGGCTCTGCGCAGGATGCTGGCAGGCCCTTCCCTTGCATGTAGTCTGCTTTGCAATGAGCCGCCCTCAAAGCAGCAAGCATAGAAGATTAGTTGTAATGGTTTATTTTCCTTCCAGTATGTGTTGATTTGCATGTGCAGTTCGATGGATGGAGCTGGAAATGGCTCTCTGAAGGAGGAGTGGGGCTTGAGCCTGTGGCTCACATACTCAAGAGCAGCAGCCCTTAGCCATTCTGGGACTGTGGACCCCTTTGGAAAAATCGGATGAAAGCTTCTGGGACCTCTCCCTAGAAAAATCCATGGACCCATAGTTTTTATGGATAGTTCTAAGGTGTCAGTGGAGTCTTTTAGGGAACCATAGGTTGGACACTGGACAGGCAGTCATATATTTCTCAGTGTTAAAAATGGAGGCTTTCGGACTTGTTGAGGTGTTTTAGTAACCTGGAAAATGTTCACATGCTTCTAATTGCACTGCTGGGAATCCTCTGTAGGAAGATAACCTGAATGTCACAGCGCGTTTTAGGCAGGGGATGTGCAGTACAGCGTTACGTTCGTGATGTGGCTGTCAGCCGGGTCTCCATGTTCCTCTGAGACCCGAGTGCGAGTGATTCGGATCTGTGCCAGCTGACACTGGTTGAAGTCCAGACCCTTTCTTATGCATCGGCACAGTCCAGTAGAATAGCCTGTAGCCATTTAAATGTAAACCTATTTTAAATTTAATGAAATTAAACATTCAGTTCCACTTGAAGCCACATTCCAAATGTCCAATAGGCACGTTAGCTCGTGGCTAACACTATTAGACAGTAGAGATACAGACTGTTTCCACCATCGGAGAAAGTTCTGGTGGACAGGACCCCTCAAGACCAAAGCAGACTCCGGGTGGTATGCGTTTGCAAGGTCTCCCTGGGTTCTGAGCTCCGGGCTCCACACAAGCTGTCTCTTACAGCGCAGCACCCTGGAATGCTGATGGGACGTAGAGCTACCCTCCCCACTCAGAATAAAAGCCGTGCAGGCGGCGCCTTCTTGAGTGGTTAGCCCACCACAGTGAAGTTCCCCTGGGCCTGCACTGGGCCTTTTCCCTTACCGTGGACTCGCTCTCCACCTGCCCCCACCTTCCCCCGGGACGGCCTCCTTCCCCCCTACACTCTCTGTTCTGACGCCCCGGTGCCAGGTGACACCCAGGCTCTGGGGAGCCTTCCCGCCTACACCCGGCCCTCTCATGGCCTTATTCCAAACCAAGGAACATTCTAGACACGGCTATTTCTACCTGGCTACATCTATAGCAAAACTTAGTGGTGGATCATTGGGAATGATCGGACTGTCCGCTAATAGGGGATGATATAAAGTAAATGACGGGACATTCACCTGACTTCATATAATGTAGTTATTACAAATGGTGTTGGAAAGAAATTCCAGAAATCAGGGAATATTTAAGTGGGAAATGCACAGTTCAGCATTGTGGCCTCAGTATAATTTCAGCCTGTGACAGTTCTCGTAGAGTAAGAGGAAGGGAGGAAATACAGTCTGCCATGTGTTAATTGGTAGTGGGATTGTGGTACTTTTTGTTTTCTTTACACCTTTATATTTAAAAATTTCTGTAGCAAACATGTATTTACTTTTATAACCAGAAAAAAAAAAAAAAACCCACACAAGTGACATAAAAACCACAGACTGACTTGCAGGGCTCTGCATCTTAAAGCACAACCAGGCCTGTTTTTAAATTTCTGGTGTCTTGTTGTACCAAGTGTTGACAGTCTGCAGGCAGAGTTAAACAACGTTTTCGCCCTGCGGAAGCAGCTGGAGCGGGATGTACTCTTGTATCGGAACCTGCAAAAGACCCTGGAGGAGCAGATCAGCGAGATGCGGAGGCGGGAAGGTACAGCTCTCTTCTACGCATCTCCCTCTGGGTTTGTCCACTTGGGGGGCTTCCGCCGAGCTTAGAGAGCCCTAGAACTTTGTGAGGAGATGAAGCAGCCCCGGATTGCATCTGGGGGCCTTTTGCCTGGCGACTGCTCACGTGGGCCTGCCTGTCTGTATCTGTCTGGCTTCGGCCTTCCATGGAGAAAGGACCCCCTTAACTGTGTGAACGCCATGGAGGGTCATTGCAGGGTTGCATCCTTGCTGTCGCTACTATTTTCTGTATCATTTGAAACTCTTAGTTCTAGATAACCTTGGGGACTTGCAGTCCCCTCACTACCCACAGTCCCCTCCTGGCTGTGCCTGCCTCCCCTGGCACCCACTGCAGAGTCCCGTGCTGCAGACAATGGGGCACAGTGGGGGGCTGGGCTGCCGTTTCAAGGTGCAGCGCTGCTCTAACACTGCAGATTCCTCAGGGAGGGCTTCTGATGAGGGGCCTGTAGGATTCATTACCGCATGTCCGGCCCTCTCCCTGGCTGGAACCTGAGCCCCTGGGCTGGTGTTTTAATTCTTTCTGTGTCTCTAGCCCAGTGCCCGGCACACAAAATGGGTTTGACGTTTTGTGTACAAGGTGCAGCGTTAGGCTCTTACCTTCTCACTCCTCATGCTCACGGTCATCCCTCTAGGTAGAGGAGCTAGTAACTTCATTTTACAGGTGACGAGACTGATCTGGGGGGCGGTGTGGGTTGACTTGTGCATTTTTGAGCCAGGGTGCTGCCTGAGGTCTAGCTCTTTGTAGCACTTGGCAGTATACCATGGGTACGTCAGCACTGCCCTGCGGCAGCGGCGTGCTCAGGAGCTACTGGTTGTGATGTGTCTGCCCAGGGAATGGCCTGCCCTCCACTTCTTCACCACCCTTAGAACGAGGTGGGCAGGAGAGGCAGGCCCTGAGGCTCGGGACCAGGGCCCTGCTGCCTGGGCTCTCCCAGGCACTTTCTGCATTTGGTGCGCTCGCTCCCCACGAGGGCTCTGGGGCCAGTAAAAATATATCAGGCACTTTTATTTCCCATGAGTCCTGCCCTTGGGGTCGCATCTAATTTTCCTGTTTTCTTGCCTAAACAGAATCACTCGCTCATTTAAACTGAAATCACCATTTGCTTGTGCCATTCAGAATGGTCTCCAGGCTCTGCACTTATTATGCAAATTTTAACTCAGAATTGGCCACAGTGAAAACCTACAGCCCGAGATGAAGCCGTATATTGAGATATCAGCCTGTGGAGCGAGGGGAAATTCCTCCCTCCCGCTCCAAGGTGGTGCTTTAAACCCCCCTCCCACTCACGGTGCTTGAGAGGACTTGCACTGGGATTGGGCTTGGAGGGATCTGTTTTTGATATTCTTTTTCTCCTCCCCCTCCTCACTTTTTTTTTTGTGCAGAAGAACCGTTTTCATTTTCATTTTATAGTGATCAAACATCTTATCTAAGTATTTGCCTTGAAGAACACAGTCGGTTTCAAGTGGAACATTTTTCTCAAGAAGAACTTAAGAAAAAGGTATGGGTTATTAACTTTTAATGCTTTTTAAAATTTTTTTTTGTTGTGTCCTGGGTTCCTGATCACAGAGGTGTGAGATTCTAAAAGCCCCTCTCCTCTCCTGTCTCCCCTCCTCTCACCAAGCTGTGTGCCTTACCTGGAGTGTCCTGGGTCCTGTTCACCCCTGCTCAGGCTGGAGAGCCCAGCCCAGGCCTGCTGTCCTCCAGGGAAAGCTCTCGAGCTCTTCCACACAGAGGGAGCCACCTTTCCCTCTGGTTGCTTACCTCTCTTCTAATCCAAAGCTATGTCCTTCTTATACTGATGTGTAATTATTTGGTTATTCATCTCTGGGCATTGACCATCTTCCACTAAGCAATCATGTCTTGTTTCTGATGTCCCAGTATTTGGCATACATAGTAGGAGCTAATAGATGGCTTTTGAATGAATATAGTTCTGAGTTTGATCAGTACATCTCTTTTTAACCTGGAATGGTTTCACAGTCTGCAGATAGATGATTTGATTAGAGGGGTGTTGTGTTCCAAGGTTTAAGAACCATTAAGAATACAAGTATGAGCGCAGAGGAGACCGTGTGACTTACGGGACCGAGATTCAGCTTCTGTCACGGGACAGTTCATATTCTGGCTGAGAAGAGAGAAATGTAAACGCGCAACTGCCTGTGGCGTGCCAGAGTTGCTGAAAGAGGCAGCTGCTGAAGGCATGAGCTAGCGTAGCAGAGGTTAATTGCCCCTTACTTGATCAGGGGAGCTTCTCAACAGAAGTGAGACTTGAAGTGGGTTTTGAAGGGTGAATAGGAATGTATCTAGGTAGAGAGTTTTCTCAGCACAGAAAGCAGCCCACGTGAGGCACAGAAATCAGAAATAGCAAAGAGAACTACAAAACTTGGGATATTTGGGGAGGAGGAAGGCAAGAAGCATTGGGGTAGCTTCTGTTTTTGCAAATAGGAAAATGGGGGCCGAGTGTAGTGGCGCACGCTTGTAATCTCAGCATTTGGGAGGCTGAGACAGGAGGATCGAGGTCCATAGCTACTTAGTGAGGCCCTTTGCAACTCAGTGAGACTGTGTTTCAAAATAAAAAATAGGCCTGGGAGTGTTGCTTGGAAGTAGAATGCCCCTGGGTTTTACCCCCCCAAAAAAAAAGAAGAAGAAGAAGAAAGAAAAGAAAAAGAAAAAGAAAATGGAGGTGGTAGCAGCTGCTGCTAATGCCTCGTGTGTCTGTGGTCGGGGTGCAGGCAGCTCACTGGTTGGCCCTTAGTGAGTGTGTGGAATCAGAATGTCCTGCTTTTCCTGCCACATCCTCCTTCAGGATTGGATCCGGTTTTTATTTATGTTTTGATAGATATCTAGCATGTGTAGTCAGGGTGGGATTTTCCACCTTTGATGAAGGGCTAATGACTCTCCCACTAAGAAATATGTGAAAAATTGCCAGACTCTAGGAATGGAAGCTTGCAGGAACCCAGGTAGTGTCTGTCCAGCTGCCTCTGCGCCTGGCGTACAAGACCTGGGCCCGCGCTGGGAGCCCGGGGTCTGGATGTGGCCTGCGTGCTCTCTGGAGGCAGCTGCTCTCCTGCGTCATCTGGCACTTTGACTTTTGTCACATCTCATGTAGTTCCCCAGACACCCTAGCCGTGGGACCCCCAACAGTTAGCTTCTCCGTGTCTCTGGTTCCTCATTGTAAGATGGGGATATACCACCATGCTGTGTCCCTCCTCTAGGTCTTTCAGGAAGTGGCTAACTAAAGTTTGCAGGAGTATTTTAGTGGCTGTAAAGTGCTTTGTAGGGGACAACTATTACTATTACTGCCTGTAAGAGAAGGCTTTGACAAGTGCAGAAACTTCAGCCCTGGGAGATTCTTCCTCCAGAGGGCCCCAGTGCTAGGCAGAGATAGTATTAGCTGTCGTTGACTGAGACCATATCAGGGACCCTAAGTGTCTCATGGTTACCAGCATGGCGAGTTCTGACAGTAGCCCATTCTACAGCTGAGGCTTGGGTGGACAGCTTGCCCAGCACTTCTTGGCCTTGAAGAGGCACCTTCATCCTCGTGCTCTGCTCTCTCCCAGGTTGGTGACCTTATCCAGCTCGTGAAGGAACTGTACACGGACAACCAGCACCTGAAGAAAACCATTTTTGATCTCTCCTGCATGGGTTCCCAGGGAAATGGCCGACTCCAGTCATCAGAACAAACAGAGGTAAGAGAGAAAATGTAACCACACAAAAGATCCTCAAGGTCACAGGGCAGGACTCTTAACTGCTGCTCTTGTTGTGCCCGGCTTTGTGGGCCAAGCCTGTCCACAGGTGTCCTTGGGTGTTGGTCATGTCTCCGTGGACACGTTTGATAAATGGCGGTGCTCTTGACAGCTGTCCAGCCCTGGGGTCTGTGCTGCAGACAGCACATCTGGATGAGCGATGTGGTCTCCGAGGGATCTGGAGTGTTGCCACATCACCCAGACAGGGTGGGCAGCCTTCGCAAAGCCAGGAACATTGGAAAACAGATGTACACGCACCACACCGGGGCTTCGCCCTGATGACCTCTGGTCTCTGTGCTGATCTCCGGGATGGGTTGTTTCTGATTTCCTCTGTAACCTTGCTGCATGGTGGGAGGGCCCTGGGGTGGCTCCTGTGGGGAAGCGCGGCTCTTTCCTTCCTCCAGCCCCGTTGCCGGGCTGTGCCCTGGGCGAGCTGCTCCACCGCATGCACATTGGCAAGGGTTCAGAAGCCAGGCTGTTCTCACCAGGGCTGCAGAAGGCCTCTTTGTACCTGGGTCCCTCGCGAGCGGAGCCTTCTTGGGTGGGGCTGTCTCGATCGCAGCCTGGAGCAGCAGGTGCACACGAGCCCGTTGCTCATCGTCACATCTCTTGCTGGGCACGCTTTGTCAGCCTTAAGCTGTCTTCTCCCACCTCCGAAGTGGGAACTGCTCAAAGGTATTTATTCTGTGCTCTGGCCATCTGCTCTCTTGGAGACAGGGGATATTATTGATCTTGGCCTCCAGGGCTCCAGACAATTTTGAAAACCAAAAGTAACTGCAATCCATTTAGGGAGAAGCAAGTCTCCTGGTTTACTTCCTCCAAGGCCGCGTTTTTAATAAGCAGCTCGCTCTTCACCGACTCCATTTGAGTCGTAAATGGCGAGTTTTGTTTGTTCATTTGCCCTTTGAAAAAAAATCTGTTAAATGTCCCATTATGTCCTTTGGAGAGCCGAGGCTTTCTCCTCTGCCCACTCTGAGATCGTAATACCAGCCGACTCAGACTTGAGTCATTTGTCAGATTGCACTTCAATGTGATGTTCCCTGTGAATCGCCCTGTCCTTTAAAGCACAGCTCCCACCCTTCCCAGGGCAGGGAGGAGCGATCTGCCTGGGAAATGGGAAAGCTGGCATGCCCACCAGCGTCCCGAGCCCGGGGAGAAGAGGGCAGCCGCTGCTCTCAGGGAGCGTGTGTGTCTCCGCGCAGACGCACACCAGGAGGGCTTCTGTTGGCCACAGCACTTTCTGAGTAGTAGGACTTGCAGGGCGGGGGCCGGGCGCAGGCCCTGCTCCCCAGCAGACTACGGACCAGAAACGGAGAGGAGGAAATATAGCGCATAGCTTTTGTTTTGAAATTTCAGAAAACTGAGAGAAGAAACGGTCCCTTATCCTGCCACTTTAAACGAGGCACGATTAATCAGCGCTTTGGGATGACCCCTCCCCTGTCTGTGCACGCACACACTTGGACTGCTGTACAATTTTGGATCGTGCTTCTTAAGTTATCTCATGAACGCACTGAAATTGAACCGCCTCGCTCTTGTTGGAAGTGTGGAGCGTCCAAGTGACTCACTGTTTTAAATTACGTATCGAGTGCCTTTGTACACAATTTTTTTCTGTGTTTAGAATTTTTGTTTCTCCGAGATGATATTCTGAGATATGTATTTTTAGGTGAAAGGGCAGATTTAAATATGCGGTAAGCATTAAATGTATCTTCATACCCTCTCCCCCATCAGTTTGTATTTTTTGTACTTTCATTGGTGCAGTCTAGCCTCACATCCCGATACGGCTCACAGCGATCGTGACAGTACACGCACACAGCACCTGCTGAGCCTTCCTCTGCTCCCTCCCCCAACGAGTTTTAATTTGAAAAAGGGTAGAAGTAGTTTAGAGGCCCCGATGGGGTTTGTCAGGTTCTTGTCAAAGTGACTGCCCTTGTATAGAACCACAGTTCCCGGGCGTGGCCGTGATTCTTCCCTGCATGCTGACGGTTCACGTGGAGACCACCGAGTAAATGAAGACCAAGAACAGGTGTCCTGCTAATGTGCACTTAAAAATCTCTAGTGAGGGAGCCCCTATTTTCTGATATTTATTTGCTGGATATTTTATTTTATTTGCCATACTGAGGATGGGACCCAGGGATATTCTACCTCCAGGTTACACCCCCAGCCCTATTTTTTTTATTCTTTATTTGGAAACAGGGGCTCAGTAAGTTGTGGAGAGCCTCACTAAGTAGCCGAGGTTGGACTTGAATCTGTGATCCTCCTCTCTCAGCCTCTCAAGTACTGGGATTATAATCATGTACCACCACACCTAGCTTATTTGCTGGTTATTAATCGATATTAAAGGAGAATGTGGTTGAGAGTTGCCATGCAGGAGTGATTTCAGCAGGGTAGAGTCAGGGTCCTGAACGTGGGAAACCTTGAGCCATGTAACCTGCAGAGTTGCCCTCTAGGTGATAGGACTTGTGTAAGGCGTGGATACAGGTACCTGGCACAGGTTCAGAAAGACATATTAGTGTTATTGTTCACTTGTTCAATTGTATCGTCATTCTCGGGTGTCTTGTTTAGCGTGACTTCGTGTGACTCGGGAGGACAGAAATGGTTCTCAGAAGTGGAAGGGATAGTGCATGCCACCTGTAATCCTAGTACTTGGGAGGCTGAGACAGGAGGATTGCAGGTTTTTGGCCAGCCTCAGCAACTTAGCAAGGCCCTCTGCAACATAGTGAGGCCCTGTTTCAAATAAATAAATAAATAAATAAATAAATAAATAAATAAATAAATAAATAAATAAATAAATGAATATAATAGGATTGGGTGTGTAGCTCAGAGGTAGAATGCACCTGGGTTCAATCCTCAGGACTACAAAAAAAAAAAAAAAAGGAATAACAGGATAAAATTTGGTTTTCAGTATAGATTTGGTTCGTTTAAAGGAGGAACTTTCTAACAATTTGACTTCATGAGTTTGATGCGTTTTATAAGTCCCTTGGCACGTTGCCTGACGTCGAGTAGGCACTCAGTAAAACAGAGCGGGATCTCCTAGTTTTGTAGCCAGTCAGCGGCAGTGCTGGAGTTAGTAACCCCGCCTCTGTTCAGTTGTCTTTACAACACCATGGGGCAGTGTTTCCAAAGCGAGACAGGCATTGAGTTTCCTGGGGGTTGTTAAAATGCAGATCCCGTAAGCCCGCGGAGGGCCGGAGTGTTTGCGGGCTCCTGCCTGGCGAGGCATTCGTTGCGCAGAGGTGCACACTTGGCAGAGCCAGAGAAGAGGCGACTCTGAAAACCACCGGGTTCTGATCTCCCTCAAAAAAGTCTTTATTCGCCCTCCGTCCTTTCAGCAGGGTGAGCGCCAGGCATTGCTGTTGAGACTGTGAACACAGCCATGGCCCCTGCTGTGTTTAGTACGTAACAGGGAGGAGCAGAGGGAGGCTGCAGAAGGCGCGCAGCCAGGAGCCCAGCCCTGCTTTAAGGGAAACTCTTCCTGGACGTGGCTGCCTTTCCTCACGTTGTATTTGGTTAATCCAGCTGTTCCGTGACTGGGAATTTTTGCTCTTCTGGAGAGTTGCGATCTGGCTTTCCTGAGAAGTTTTTCCCGTCCGTTCCGGGGGATGCAGAATGCGGAAGCTTTGAGTTGTATGCGTCTTTAAAGCATTTGAGATTTACACAGTCATTATAAATAACTGTCCTTTCTTTCCAGAAGCAAAAGTTGTCATCAGGCAAGCCTGATACTCTCCTCATTAGCGATGAGGGCTTTTTGTCAGCAAGATGACAGCGCAGCTGGGACTGTCCATCTCAGACGTGTGGCAGTCTCGCAAGAGGTTTATGCCCTGTGTTAAAGAGGAGAAGTGATGCATAAATTGGGCACACCATAAATTTCATTTACTGCTTTTTTGCTGCTTGATATGTTCAATTCCATCAATAGCTATTTTCCAGAATCTTGTTACTTTTATATAATCCAAAAGTGGATTTAGCAAAGGCAGGAATGTCAGCGGCACAACAGAGCATATTGAATTTACAGCCGCGCAGGCCAGCCATGCAAGGGCGCGGGAAATGCCATTAGTTATTTCTCGGGGAATCTGTTCTTAAATTATGCTTGATCCCAGGCAGCTGTGTGCAGTTTGCCAGAACTAGCAACTCTAACTTTGGTTAATTTTCATTTCATGGCTTTGGCATTTGTTTCTGCCTCCTTTGTTTGTTTGTTTTTTGTTGTGTACTTTTTTTTTTTTAAAAAAAGACATCCCTGACGAGTTCATGCATCCTCGTGCCGCACGCTCTTTTGGGTTGCTTTTTCACACCATTCCATGCTCCATGTAGCTTGTGGCTAGCAAGGAGGACGAGGATACCATCAAAACTGGAGAAGAAGATGAGAGTAATTTCCAGAGTGACCAGCCCGTGGAGCAGAGTAACAAGGTAGGAATGTGGCACTTACCTCCTTTTTCCACCCGCCCCGCGCTGTGTCCAGGCCAGCTTGCAGGCCGGATGAGTCTCGGGAGATTCTGTTCATCCCGCCTGTGTTGAGTGCAGCCCGGGTGATAGAGCCGGCCAAGAAACGCGAGAACAAACATAGAGTTGCAAGTTAAAATGAGGTGGTTAGAATAGTAAGGATGGGCTGTTGGACCTGGGTAGATGTTTAGAGACCTACTCCAGCCCATTCACTTTATGCATTGGAAACTGAGGCTGGTAAGGGGAGATGACTAATGAGGGACACAGAGCAACTCCGTGGCAGAGTTGGGGCAAGAACCCCTGGGTCGACACTACCATGGATTCTCAGGTCATTGGATGGCGGTGTAAGGGGACACCGATGGCTCCGAGTGGCCCTCTGCAGTCTTGATCTGGAGCCCGGAGTGGTGTCATCTAGGCATAGAGAGAACCTGAGCTGATCCACACAGAATGTTCTTCTAGTCTCACTGCTGCCGAGCGTCTCCAAGACTGAGAGGACGCTCCGGGCTGGGATGGGGAGGGAGATTGGAGGCTTCAGGTTTGGCAAGTTTGGTCTTCATGGTAATCAGACTCATGGGGTCATGAATGGGAGACACGAAAATGGTGATAGCTGTGGAGAACCAGGCAATGGAAAGTGGGGGCTTGGACTCAGACCTGATTTTGAGTCTTGGCAGCAGTACTACCTCAGTGACCTTGGCCAACACTTGCGTGGCTTGGAAGCCCGAGTGTCTGCATCAGTGAGGATAGTAGCTTTCAGGACTATTGTGGTATGTAAGTAGGCATGTAATAAATGCTCAGTAACTGATAATAATTACTATTTTTATTATTGCATCTACACTTTTTCTTCTTTGGAGGTTGCTTATTTGATGGATTTAATAACTAGATTGGTGGCAAAGGAGACATAAATAACCGCTCATTTGTGTGAGTCTTGTCTTCCATTTAAAAAATCTTAATCATTTCTCCAGTATGGAGAGATAGGGTGATGGCTAGTGTGTATATTACTAATAGTAATGAAGTTAAGAGGAGATATTTATAGACTGGTAGAAGAAATTTACAGCTCTGGATAGGGGAGGAAGAATGCTAATTGCAGCTCCTCAGGACATGCCCAGAACAGGCTCTAACTGGCTGCCTCCTCGGTGACGCTCTTCTGGGGCCTTCAGTGACCCGAGAAGGTACATCTGTAAATCACATCTCCCTGGGAATTAGGAACTCTTCACCTTCCTAATGAGGCACTTCAGTGCCATGTTCGTTAGTATGTATCTGTAAAGAATAGGCTGGTTTTCTGGTATATAATAAGGATACATCACAAAAAGTATATAATAAACAGCCAAAGCTGTTGATGAGATGGGTTTCGTGCCTTCCCTAGGAAGGACCTGTAAGGAGTGGGCCATGGGTGGGAAAGTGCGCATCCGATGTGCACCCGTAGGGAGTAAGACACTTACTGGTCACCTCATTTCATCCTCCCAACTGCTTCGGGAGGGAATATTACTGATACCTCATCTATTACTGTGGATGAGGAAACTGAAGGCGAGGAGAAGTGATGCAAATGTCTCCTGGCATAAGTGAGCACGTGGGCCTGTGTGTCTGTGCCGCTCTCTGTCTCTCTCTCTTTTTTGGTACTGGGATTGAGCCCAGGAGCATTCTATCTCCAAGATACATCCCCCAGCGGCCCCAGTCATTTTTTAGTTTTTATTTTGAAACAGGGTCTTGCTAAGTTGCTGAGGGCCTCGCTAAAGTTGCTGAGGCTGGCCACGAACCTGCAATCTTTCTGTCTCAGCCTCCCAAGTACTGGGATTACAAGCGTGTGCCACCATGCCCGGCTCGCGCGCACTCTCACACGCTCTCTTTCTTTTTCCCCTCCTTCTCCCCTTTCTCCTCCCTTTTCTCCTTCTCCCTTCTATGTGTGAATACTCCTTTACCCTCTGCCTTTATCTTTCTTTTTCCTCCTGTCCCTTCCCCTTTCACATTCTATTATTTACTTGCAGATTACAGAGGATGCCAAAGGGGGTTGCAAGAACGGCTATTCAAGAGGCCCAGATTCCACTATTTTAGACCACGCTGGAGCCCACACGCTTGGCAGCCCTGGAGACCTAAGCTTAGAAGAAGGCGAGCTCCTGGGCCTGCTTGCCCCTTTCTTCCACGAGAAGGCCACGTCATCGCTGGGATCCAGGTAGACCCAGGGCCCCCATCGCACTCTGTCTCGGGCCTGAGGGGAGAATGCGCTCATCTTGCTAAATGGGTTTAGTTGATGGTGCTGTGCAGTGTACCTGAGTGAGCTCCCGAAATGGCAGAGAAGGAACCTTGCCAGTCATGCAATTAAGTGATTAGGCTGCACGCTGGTGGCTGTGAGGGACTTCAGCTAAGCCTGATGCAGGCCCATTATGAAGAGGCAAGAGTATGCTTTCCTTGACAATTATTCCTGGGAGCCCCAGAAAGGCTGCCTGACTGTTGGCGAGAGGCATCGGCGCATCGGAGAGCTCTCGCTTCTACAACAGCTTACAAATACATTGCAGCCGTGACTCTGCTGTTTTATGTTGAGCTTAAACTACAAATCTGTTCTCATTATATCTGCTGGGAGTCATTCTTATGTGAGGAAGTACTACAGGTATTTTCCTTAAAACAAAAAAAGGAGAAACATTTGGTTCATTTGTATTTTTAAAATTAATTATTTTGAGCTATTTTCTCCCCTCCCATATTCTTTCTTTGTCATCCATGACAGCTGCTTGGGCTTTGGAGCCAGAAAGAGTTATGCTTTCATCTCCAGTGCCTCAGTTTCTCTGATCACTTTTTTTTTTTTTTTTTTGGAAACAAGGTCTCTTAAGCCAGTGCGGCTGGCTTCGAACCTGCACGATCCTCCTGTCTCTGCCTCCCAAGCACGGGGATTACAAGCATGCGCCACCACGCCCGTCCTCCAACCACTTCTTAAGGTTGCTGAGAAAAATAAGGAAAAATATTTAAGGAAAACGGCTGTTGTGTTGTGTGTGTTCAGTAAAATTTTTCAGTTTTTTTTTTTTCAGTATAGACAAGAGAAAAAGAGTCAGTAACTACTCATGAGCCTTGGCAAGAGCCAGGCATCTTGGTATTTCTTACATCATCCATAGGCTCAACTTCATGGGCACCTCTTTAGCTGAAGAGTGGACTGAGTGTTACGATTTTGTTCCCTGACGTCTGACATTTTTCTAGCATGGGGCCTCTTGGGGGCAGGCCTAGTGGCTGTTCTGGTTCCTTATCACTAGGAATAAATACTAGAAAAATAGAGCAGTTCCTAAATATCGGGTCTTCAAATTCTGTAGCAGAGTTAGAGGATACCACTGCATGTCTCTGTGAGCAGGTACAGGAGTGCTGGTGGGTGGTGGGAGCAGGGGAGGGCCCCTGGGCCATGGGGGAGCCACGCTGGTGAGGTGCTTTCTCTAGTGGATAGGTGCTTCCGAGCCCCGACCAGGTAGGCAAGCACGTGGGTTTCGATTTTCAGTCTTTCAAATGTGGATTTTTAAATCTCTTGGTTTCTTTAAGATTTAGAACAAATTACATTTTTAAAGAGAGCACTTTCTGAGCCACAACTCTCAGCAAGCTTGGGACACCTGTGTTCAGTTAGCTGTTCCTTCCCCAGCGCTCTAGTGGGTGTCTGCTCCTCAGGCCTCCAGGCCGTTGCTGGTGAGCACCAGTGTGGGAAAAGACCTTCTTCTGCCAGCCCGAATTTTGGTTCTGTGCCTTGTGGTTCGCGTGCCCCGTGACACTGGAGTGGTGGCTCCATGGGCCCTACCGAAGCCCCTGCACATGCTCTGTGCTGGGGTAGGGCGCGTCACACACCCAGCTTTACCAGCTGCTGCAGTGATCTTTTTACAAAGATGGGAGCTGACATTTGGGGACGTGACATTCCCTTAGCTAGTTAGTGGAGGAGCCACTGGAGAATTTTCAGGGCAGATAATCAGTATTCTTATTGGTAAAGGAAATACTAATCTTCTGCCTAGAAATTCCTTCCAGCAGGGAGGTGTTTTTATTGCATTGGAAAAAGCAGGTTTGAAGTCAGAAAGATCTGGGCTCCCGTCTAACTACAATTTAGATCTTGTGCCATCTGCCCCATCTTGGATTTTTACTTTGTAAAGTGGAGGTGATGATATTTATTTAGCTTTAGGGAATCGTTTTTGTACTGGGGATTGAACCCAGGGACATTCTGTCTCTGAGCTATGTCCCTAGCCCTATTTTTTTTTTTTTTGGTGGTACTGGGGTTCCTGGAAGCCCTTCAACCTTCGGGATACACTCCCACGGACTACACTTCCAGACCTATTTTTTAACTTTTTTATGTGGAAACAGGGTCTCAAGCCAGCGAGGCTGGCTCCGAACCAGCGCGATCCTCCTGTCTCCGCCTCCCAAGCGCGGGGATTACAAGCGTGCGCCACCACGCCCGGCCCTAGCCCTATTTTTTAATTATTATTTTGAAATATGGTCTTGCTAAGTTGCCCAGGCTAGCCTCAAACCTTTGATTCTTCTGTTCAGCCTCCCAAGTATTGGGATTACAGGCATGTTCCTAGCACCCATAGGACTCTTAGGATTAAATAATGGATGTAAAATATAGATTCAGTTTAGTACTAAGTGAGGGTTAGGGCTATGACTGCTTCAGTTGTGCCCTGCTATTATTCCCACCCTTTCCCACTCACCCCCAGAAAGACTCTTGCCATGTGCAGGTACAGCCTCCAGCCAGGGATCTGTGCCTATGGCCGCCCACCCTAAGGCCTAAGGAGTACCAGAGCAACTCCGGTAAAACCTGTCTACTAGGATGGAATAAGAGGTGGCTTATCCACTAGGTACTTGCACTTGACCAACCAGAGCAACTTACTTATTGAAGGTGAAAAGTTGGGCATGGGCCTGCCTTTACAAACGGCTTGTCCCTCCTCTGTGGTGGCCATCACTGTGAGTGGATGTCTCTATCAGTATTCTCACTGATGTGACCCAAAAAGCCTGACCACATGAACTAAGGGGAAGGAATTATTTATTTGCTCACAGTCTTTAGAGATTTCAGAGTTCAGTCCACGTCAGGACCAGTCTGTGGAGCTCAGAGAGACGGAGAACACGGACTCCTTCACACCACAGAGGCTGGAAGGGAGAGAGAGCAGGGGAGGAGGGACCTCATATAACCCAAGGCCATGCCTGCAGGGCCTCGCCTTAGCAACCAGGCTCCACTTCCAATATTGCTACCTTGTTTTCTCTAGAGTTAGGGACAAATTCTAAATCCAAACTATTACAGTACGAGTCCCAGTTTTCTCTTGATGTGCTCTACCAGTTCATTCTGCCCTCCCAGCCTAGAGAGTTTAGAATTGTATCACCTACACTTTTTGGTCTTTGAAGCCTAAAATTAGATGTGCTATTTGATAGCTAAAAATTTATAAAAAGTTAAAGAGGAGCACTTAGGAATGTTATGCTTTTTTAAGAAAAAAAAAAAAAAAGCCAGGCGTGGTGGCACACGCTTGTAATCTCAGCATTCGGGAGGCTGAAACATGAGGATAGCAGGTTTGCAGCTAGCCTCAGCTAACTACTTAGTGAGGCCCTTTGCAACTCAGTGAGACCCTGTTTCAAAATAAAGAATAAAAAATCGGGCTGGAGGTGTAGCTTGGAGGTAGAATGCCCCTGGGTTCCATCTCTAGTACCACCAAAAGAAAAAAAAAGACTGATATATTCTGGAGCTCCACCTACCAGAAGTGGAGAGGCCAACCCCTAGCAATCTGATATGCAGCTCTGGGCATGGTTGAGGGACAGGTAAAGGACCGCAGGACCGTGAAGCTGGCAAGGAGTCTGGAAAGGTCACAGAGAAGCAGAGTGTTTAGGCTGCAGGGGAGAATATCCAGCAAGTCCCTAAAGGTAGATTTGATAGTATAGGGGGGCTGGACCTGTACAGTTCTGAACATGACCCCGGACACGCAGGGTCCTCCCGATGCTCTCCTCTCCTTCACCTCCCAGATCTAAGCCCTGACCCTTCTGTCTTCTAGTAGCTCTTGGTCTGTCTACTTCTCTCCAGCTCTATCCCATTTCTCCAGGGTCACTGCGGAAGCTCCCTGACAAAACCCCTGCAGCCATCCTCGCCCCCTGCCAATCTGTTTGCCACAGCACTTTCAGAGCAGTTATATAAAAATGTAACGTGCCACCCTTACTACACCCTGCGACACTGTCCTCTCTGGAGCTCAGGATCCTTACCGTGGCCTGCTGGGCCCGCGCACGCAGGTGTCCCTTCTGTAGCTCTGCTCACACGCTTCGCCTGCCTTTCTGTGTGTTAGCCACACTGTCCATCCTCCAGTACCCGACACGGGCTGAGTCTCCTTTATTTGGATGCCTCCATCCATGCTGGTCCCACCGAGCGGATGCCCCTGGTTGCATACTCTTACTCTCCACCCCAAGACCCAGGTTTCCTCTCATCTCCCAACCTTCTTGAGACCTTGACTGCTTAGGTACTCATGTTCTTTGCATTCATAGGACATTTTCTGCTCTTTTAAAATTATCACTTATTTTAGAGTGAGCACTCAGTGCGGTACAGCGCAGGACTAATTTGCAGCACCCCCTCTCCCTGCCCCTACCCTTTTCTGACTGACACACTGTCCATCACGGAGAAAACAGAAGCGACTGAATTCAAACCACTGCCCGCCTCTGTGCGTGCGAATTCCGTCTTTCCTAGTGTTGGAGTAGGAGAAACAGATGAGCTCCTCTCCAAGGCCAGCTCTCTCCTTGTGGCGTAGCTCCCACCCCCTCTCTTTAGTACTTTAGCATTGTTAGTTGTTTTCCTCGTGCTGAATCGATTTTCAGAAGACCTGCCTTGATAGCAGACATTTGGGGAAAGCACCCCATCCCCTGATTTCACATCTATTTTAGATACTGCCCTATTTCTTTACTCCCACTCAAGGCAGATTTTCTCAAAAGAATTGTCTGTATTCAGCACGTCCACTCCCCTCGCCCCCATTCTCCGTCTTTATCCTGAGCGCTTTCCTACCGTCTGCTCTGCTTATCGAGGTCTGTTGTGAAATTGCGGCCAGTGTCTGTGGCCAGCTGCAGCTGGCCTGTCCCTCTCTGGCCGTCTGTTTTTGTTTTACCTCAGTGTATTTCTCAGTCGTCAGTGCTGGAGGATGTTGCTGTGTCTTCAGCCCCTGTCTTTTCTCCATCTCTCCTCTCTCCCATGACTTTGGTGCATGCTCTGTCCCTCCGACAGCCCGACGTCTCTCCGGCCCTGCCCCTGGCATCATCACCTGGAGGTTTCCTAGAATCTCAACGTTAATCTGCCCAAAGCCCAACTCTGCATTCTAATCTACTCCTTCCCCGCCCCATGTCTGTTGATAGCCTCGCTGCCTCCTAATTGCTATGGCCCAAAGTGCAGTTTCCTCTACCTTCATGTCCTTCAGCAAATCCTGATTCCACCTTCAGGATACATCTCTGGTTCATCTCTTTCGCATCTCGCGTTCTACCTCTTGTCCAGGCTGCTGTCATCTCCTGCCTGGACTCCTCCCACAGCACAGCCTCCTTACCTGTCTCTCTCCCATTTCTGCCCACCATAGTCCATTCTCCACAGAGTAGCTGACTGATATTTTTAAAACTCATATCAGATCATGTCTCCATCCTTAAAACTCTCCAGTAGATTTCCCATGTCCTTAGAGTCAGATAAGCGCTTCTTAACCCAGCCTCTGTGCCTCTGTCTTCATGGCCCGGTGCTCCTGGTCCATGGACGTCCAGACTCGCTCTCACCAACAGGCTTTGCGCTACCTCTCCCTCTCCCCGGGATGCGCTCTACCCAGATGTGTGAAGAGCCTCACTCAGCCAGAGACCTTTCTGCTGTGTTACGGTGTCTTCTCCTTACTGAAATGTGAGCTCCATTGCTTTTTCACCCTGTGTTAACCACTGCTTTGCATGTCAAATGGAAAGTATTCGATTAATATTTGAATGCACATGTGGTCAATTATAAGTTTAACATCAACGCAGAAGGTACGTTTAGCAAAGTGGAAAATGTTAGTGCCCCTTGGGAGGCAGGAAGGTCTGGGTTCTGATCTTTGCTCTGCCACTTTGCTGGGGGATCCTGAGTCTCTGTGAACCCGTTTCTTCTTCTGTAAAGTGTGGTTAATAGTAGTTCCCGTCTCGCATGTTTGACTGTGAGCATTCAGGGCATTTCAAGGATCTGGCATACTGTAAGTGCTTGTAAATGTCGGTGTCTTCCTTCACACCTTCTGCATGGCAGAGATGCTCAGGAAGGGAGAGAAACGGTTTGAGCCACTAACAAGACCCTTGGATTAAACCATCCCAAAGGTCCTGGTCATAGTGACAGCTTAATGAATCTGCTATTCAGATTTCCAGCAAAATGACACTTGAAATGTTTTATTTAACAGCATCAACACTTTAGTATATTTTAAGAGCCTCTTTACCACCTTTTACTACCCGTTTGTAAAGATTCTTCTCGGGATTTATTGTGCATTGTTTGGTGGTGAGTGGTGGTCCTCCTTTGGCTAATGGAATAGCAATTGTCATTATTTCTTATCTATAGTAAAGAAGGAGAGAAAGGAAAATTTAGTGTAATGTCTCCTGATGCTTGGAATACCTGAAATATTCTCAAAGCGTGGGTTTACTATAGTTTAAAATGGTTTGGGCAAGTCTAGATAATTCTGTATTAGAACTGAGCAGTGGGCCATACATTTAAATTTTTTTTCTTTTTAAATCTCACTTTAGCATTCTGTAGTTTAATTTATATTCAGTGGACTCTGCCCCCGATCTTGCTCAAGGAACTGGGCCTTGTCCCTGCTCTGGGGCACAGTGGGGAAGAAAACATGGTACCAGTTTTTCCTGGTGGTGGCAGAGGTCAGCATTAGGGGCTCTGGCCTGATTAACTCATAAGGTTTCTGGAAAGAGGCAGGAAGGAGAAACAGAAGGGGGAAGAACGCAGGAGGGTCTGATGAGGGGCGTCCCATCCCCTTCTCTGTGCTGATTGCACCTCATGCCGGGAGCATGCCTTCCAGGCCTCCCCAGTAATTCTTCATCGCTTCCTCTTCTTTTCTTAGGAATCTTGTCTTTTTCCTGTTTTGGGGGATTGTTTAAACATTGTTATATTGGCGTATTTTTCAGATTGCTTTCTAATTTCTGTCTTATTGAATGTGAGTTCTCTCTTTCCTGGATTGTGGTTTCTTTTACTAGTGGCTCTTTGTGCAGGCTCTGTTTGCTTGTCCGACCCGCGCCTTACTCCCGCTGTGGATTTGGGCTTGCCCAGCATGGCCCTTCAGGGTCCTATTAAGGGCCCAGGACGTTTGTCTGCTTTTCATTCCACCCTGTGAGTTGCCCCCTTTCCAACCCCTGTCTTAGGCTACTGTCTGTTTCTGATCCGTGAGTCCCTTTATCTCGATTTGGAGCCCTGAGTTGCAGTTTGAGATATTCTTTTGTTCCATGTTTTTGCATCATTTCTGTGATTGGAGCAGAGTGCACGGAGCCCTGTGTTCATTCTACCACCTGCCTGCTGGCTCTCCACCTCACCTCCTGTGAGCCGCTGTGACCACTGCCCATCTTGGTGTGCTGTAGCTGTCCACGCCACCTGCCCCCGCTGGCCTCTCCTCGACTTTAGAAACCCCTTCTGACATTCCCCTGAACCCCCAGTTGGACTCAGGGATCGTTGCCCGTAACCCTCCCACACTCCCGTAGCGCTCGCCTTTCCCTCCCTGCCCTGTCCCTGTGGGGTGATGTCCTGTTCACATACCTCGCCCAGTCTACGTCCTTGCTGCCAGTTTCCTGTCCCTGGTGACCTTTGGTTCCCTAAAAGCAGAACCTGAGATACTTACTGTGCACAACTGGTTTACCTGGGATGTGGCACCAGGGAACAGGAGCCCTGGCTCACAGAGAGTAAGATAGCATGAGAGGCAAGCCAGCAGGCGCATTATGTATCTGATGACTCTGGCTGGTAGACCCCACGGAGGGACAGCATGGCCTGTGCCTGTATTGTCCCTCTTAAGGATAGATCCTGGACCTTCACTCCACATCTCTACCCCACCAGTCAAGGGTCCCCTGGAGGTGTCTGCTGCCCATACTTCCACACTGCCCGGCAGGCCGACCCAGGGAGCTTTGGGAAGCAGAAATGCAGAGGGTGCATTGAAGTAGTACTGGGTCCACAGGAATTGTCTACACTGCTGCACCTGATACCAGTGTAGGCCAAGGGCACACGGCAAGGCACAGGAAAAACCTCTGCCACCCAGACACCGTCTCAGTTCATTCTCATAGCTGGGAGACTTACCCTTTTTTCAAAGAATCACAAAGGTAGAATTTGGAGCCATTTTATTTTATTTATGGGGCTGCGAATCATACCTGGGGCCTTCACACACTAAGCAAATGCTCTACCACTGAGCTCCATCACAGCCCCTGAAGCCACTGACCTGCCTCCAAAGCCAGTGCAGCCTCTTCTCTCCTCGGAAGCAAGTCACCGCCGCCTCTTTGCGCTAACATCTGTCTATTGAGCGCCCACAGTGACCCAAGATGGACCACGCTACCCAGGGGCCAGCTGGCTTGGCGATTCATACGAAGCCACGTGTGCCCTTGCGTGTGCCTGGGCCCCAGTCCGTGGGTAGGGTGGGCACCCTGGAGTTGTTTGGGCACCTCCGCTCCCACCGAGGCCCAGCCTGCATCCACCAACCACGTGGCCTTGGGCACCTCCGCTCCCACCGAGGCCCAGCCTGCATCCACCAACCACGTGGCCACTTGCTTGCTGTGTACTTCTCCTTATCCATGAGGCACATGGTAGCACCTGCCGTGCTTGGGGGTTCTGAGGTTATGTGGGGACCTGGGCATGTTGCAGGACTCACGCTGTCTGGGTTGGGGGGACACTCTGGGCAGGAGTCTCTAGCACAGCCAGGGAAGCGGGGTGGGGGCCATGGCTGCGGCAGGAAGCTTATTTCTCCTTCCCTTTGGAGAAGCAGGCTGGACCTTCTGAGAGGGCTTCGTGAGCTACTTCTGGAACGGATGCGCTTGGCAGAGCAGGGAATTTCTGGAGAACATCTTGATGGCAAAACTGAAAAGACTCTTGAGCAAATGGCTGTTCAGCTAAGAGGAGAACTCGGGCATCTTGTCCAAGGCAACTCTTTGTCCAGGCCACGTGATGAAGGCGATGAATGGAAGTGGCCTTGCGGGGCTCAGCTGGCGCAGACGAGCAGAGCGGCCCCCGTGGAGCTGACAGACGCCTCCGTGCAGACCGTGGCCATGGAGGGTGACCCTCTGGGCTTCGGACAGCACGGGGAGAGAGAGGCGTGGAAGGAGAAGCCAGCAGACACCATGGGCAGCACCGAGCCGCAGCCGGGGAGCTCCCGTAGGACGTCAGCGCAGCAAGCCACCCCTCTGTCCCTGGGCTCTGTGATCAACAAAGTAAGTTTGTCCATATGGTAAATATGTATTTACTTCATACAAACAAACACAAACTTAAAACACTACCTTCAGCGCTAGTGCTGTTTCCTGACTATGAGAAGGGAAAGTCTGGCGTCTGTGCCTCTCCCAACCGCCACCGAGAGGCCTGTGGCCTCTGCCCCCCACCCCCGTCTCTCCACCTGCACCCCAGCACGGTCTCATTCCCCATGGATCATATCATTTTTGTGCTTTCCTTAGATCACACGAGGAGCCATGCTCACGCATCCCTCCCTGTCTCCTTCACATGACGAATCGGGGACAGGTGTATGTGTAATGGCTGCGTGAGGTTCCATTGTGAGGATGTACTAAAACCCACAGTTTTCCCTACTGACGGATGTTTCCTTTTGCAGGTTGCAGTAAAATTGTAATAACCCGACTGTAGAGTGGGAATGACAGCCTGCGTTTTATTTTGTGAGGACTGTGTATAGGAGAGATATTGTTCTGAGGGCTTTGACAGTATTTTGCTTCTCTTTTTCTTTTTGTGGTACTGGGGATTGAAACCAGGGATGCTCTACCACTGAATTATGCCCCAGCCCTTTACATTTTTAAAAATTTTTTTAAAATTTTGAAACAGTCTTGCTAAGTTACCACACTGCTGCCCTGGAACCTGGGATCCTCCTGTCTCAGCCTCCTAAGTATTAGGATAATAGCTGTGCACCTCCATGCCTAGCCTGCGTCAGTCCTTGAAGCCAAGCTCGAGTGCCGAGGCTGGCCAGGGGCTTTCACTGAGTCTGCTCCACACACATGCCCTTTCCCTGGCCAAGCTATGGGGCCCTGAAAAGTAGGGTCTTGTTTTACTGAGTAGATAAATGTCTGCATGTTGATTTCCCTTTAGTCTAGCCCTAGCTTCTGCAAATACAATCAAATACACTAGATTTTTCAAAACCACACTTTCTTACCAATGTTGGATTGAATCTTTAGGGCATTCCTTCTGGGAATAGGGCTGGGTTGAAGAACCCCATAGCCGGGAAATGTTTTCTGGCAAAGAAGCAAGGAGATTGTGTTTCTTCCAGTGAAGCCTGTTGGATTCTTATTTCTGTTGGCTGTTTTGTAGCTGAGAAATCCACTGTATACACTGCTTCATAGCATCAGAATGGAAAATTAAGTTTATTTTCTGACCACTAAATTACTGCTTTTGTGCATACCAAAGAGAGTTAGATATATCATTAGCAAAATTGCTTTTGATTGTTTTAAATTATGCACCAAAACTGTAATTTCTAGAAAAGTGTTTTCTAAAGATATCAGTAGAGACCAAAAAAAAAAAAAAATACACTGTCATTATATTAATGGTACTCAAAATGCAAATATCTGCAATTTGGCTGGAATAGAAATGCTCTTATCTGCCCCAACTCCTTCAGTTTGTACCTTTATATTAGGAAAACTAGGTGGATTTTTTGTTTGTTTGTTTGTTTTCTATTGTGTGGGAGATGTCATCCTGTGTTCAGGAAAATTAGATAATTGAATGGACTTAATTTCTCTAAATATTATTACATATTCTTTTGGTTTGAAATTATCCTTGTTTGTATTTTCAAGAGGAGGGAAACTTTTTGTTTGTTCTTATCATGTGCTATATGTACCAGGGGTGGTGCCAGATTTTCTCTGTATCATCTCATTGAATTTTCTCAACAAGTACGTAAGCTTGGCAAGTATTGCTTATATTTTACATATGAAGGAAGAAATACAGATACTAAAAGGTTCAGAAGACTATGGAGAAGGACTCCGCTGGGAAGCAACGTGAGAAGATATTAACTCTCCTGATTTTATTTTATTCTTCTTTTTTGCGGTACTGGGGATGGAACCCAGGGGCATTCTACCTCCGAGCTGTGCCCCCAGTTTTGTTTTTTTATTCTTTATTTTGAAACAGGGTCTCACTGAGTTGCAAAGGGCCTCCCTAAGTAGCTGAGGCTGTCCGTGAACCGTGATCCTCCTGTCTCACCCTCCCAAATGCTGGGATTACAAGAGTGCGCCATCATGCCTGGCTTTAAACTCTCCTGGTTTTTGACAGAACTTTTATAAGCCTACCTTTCTCAGAGAGGGAGGAACTCTGTTATCCATCACCCATGTGACCAGGGTATGCAGAGTTGGAGAAAATGTAATTATTTTCTTTGTGGTTGTGTAGTCATGGAATCGATAATCTGCCCCAGATTAAACCAGAACTCTGGTTTAAAGAGTTCTGGATTAAACCCAGAACTCTGTTACTTTGCAGCCAAGAGAGGAAGACCAAGTGTCCTGGTTTTTTAGTTAAAGGAAGGAGGGTGTGCATTAGGGGCATACCTATCTGTGTTTGCCTGGCCACTTACCTAAGTTGAGTCCTTGGGTAGTAAGTCACCTGACTTCTGAGTGGCTTGAATGTGATCATTGTGCCCTAGACTCCAGGGTTGGCACGATGGCAGAGTGTGGCAGTGCCTTGTGTGTGGTAGGAGCTCAGAGCATGTGAATTCCCGTTCCCTCCCATTCCCAACGGAAGAGTTCCCGTATGACCCCATTAATCAGGTGGTAGGTGGGACCACCTTGGAGTCCATAAGGTAGCATTTTGCCTGGTTATTTTGGAGGCAGCTCTAGGTTGACTGACGGCAGGCTTGCAGCTTGAAATTGGCTTTGACATTTGTGCACTTGCAGATATCTTTTTGCTGCCATATGACACACAGATCTGGATCCAAGAATAGAGACTGGTGGAGACCCAGGCCCAAGCACATGACTTGTTATTTTCTGGCCTCTTTGCTGAGGCATTGACCTGCTCCCAGGTGGTCTCCTTCACCCCTGTCCCCTCCCCTGGGTGGCAGCGTCTCCCTTTCTTACTGAGCACTGGAGTCTGAAGAGCTGGTTCCATCCTGAGCCTTGCATTTTCTCTGTGACACTGGACTAGTTGTTTGACTTCTGAGTCCTTTGTGTGAATGATGTCAATTGTTCCATGAGCTCTGAGAATACACTTTACTTGAGTATTATGGGAGACCGTGCTTGAAAGCATCTTACCCTCTAGAACACACAGTAGGGCCTTTCTCTTCTTTTTTTTTGTGGTATTGGCAATGGAACCCAGGGGCTTTCTACCTCCGGTCTATACTCCCAGACCTGTTTTATATTTTATTTAGAAATAGGGTCTCACTGAGTTGCTGAGAGCCTCACTAAGTAGCTGAGGCTGGCTTCGAACCTGCACAATCCTCTTGTCTTAGCTCCCAAGTACTGAGATTTTCCTTCTGGGAAGACTGGTGATCTCATTCCTTAGGTTCCAAGGATTCCTGGTTTTAATCTCGGATTCCTTCTTCACTATTTAAATAACTTAACAATGGTGCTACTGAAATTTAATTCACACACCATACAATTCATCCATTTAAACTGTACAGCTCAGTGGTTCTGAAGTATGTTCACAAAGTTGTACAACCATTACCAATCAGTGTTAGAACATTTTCATCATCTTTGGAAGAAACCCTGTGCTCATTAGCAGTCACACCCTATCCCCTACCTGCCCACCCTCAGCCCCAAGGGAACCACTGATTTGCTTTCAGACTCTAGGTTTGCCTACTCTGAACAGTCCTTATGAATGGAATCACACACTCTTTGGTCTTTTGGTGACTGGTGTCTTTCACCGTGTACAGAGTTTCCAGGGTTATTCATGTTGTTGCATGGGTCGGTACTTCATTTATTTTTATTGCTAAATAGTATTCTACCGTGCGGATGTGCCACGTTTTATTTGTCCATTCATCAGTCGATATAGTTTGGGATATTAGGGATAATGTTGCTGTTCATATCCAGATTTTTGTGTGGACACGTTTTCCCTTCTCTGGGGGTTGTATATCTAGGAGTAGAATTGGCAGGTCATATGGTAGCAGCACGTTTAATCCTTTCAAGGATCTGCCAGACTATTTTATAAGCAGCTGTACCATTTTCGATTCCTACCAGCAATGTATGAAGGTTCTAATTTCTTCACATCCTCACCAGCACTTATTGTCTTTTTGATTATAGCCATCCTAATGGATATGAGGTGGTGTTTTATTATGATTTCACTTACATCTTCTGATGATTAATAATGTTGAGAATTTTTCATGTGCATATTAGCTGTGTGATATTTTCTTTGGAGAAATGTCTATTGAGGGCTTTGCCCATTTTTTATTTGGACTCTTTGTTTTTTATTGAATTATAATAGTTATTTATATATTCTAGATCCAGTTCTCTCTCCTCAGCTCTTAATAGACTTAAAATTCCCTACTGGCAAGGGGCCGTCATTTGGCCTCTTAAGTTATGACTCGTACATCCATTCCTAAAGCATTTTGGAGAGCCTGCTATGTAAGTTATTTTGCTGGAAGCTGCAGATAGAGTGTGACCAGGATATGCAGAGCCTGTGCACACTGGACCTTACAGGCTGGTGAAGAAGGTAGACAGTGACTTGTATTTGCACCAGCATTTGATTATAATGATACTAGTGTACTCTGAGGAGAACTATAGGGGACAGTGTGTATAGAAGGCTTGACTCGGTCTTGGGATTCATGGTCCTTTCTCCTGAGGAAAGCACCTTTGAGCTGAGTCCTGATGCATGCATTAGTGGGGGAGTGGAGGTGGCAAGAAGGCGTGCTCTAGGCAGAGGAGGCAGCAGATGCCAAAGGTCCTGAGGTCCATGGCATTTTGAGCACCTGAGAGAAGGTCAGGGTGGCTGGAGAGAAAAGTGGGAGAGAGGCTGTAGAACTGAAAAGTACTCACAGTAGTTTTTAGTAGAAAAGAGGACTCCTGGCCTTCCCTTTTGGCTGCAGCATGAAGAATGGATTGTGAGCGTGGAATCAAATGCATGAACACTCAGGAGGCTGTTGCTGTGGCCTGGGTGAGAGCCGCGGCGCCCTGGTGTTGGCGGGGGAGGTGGAAGGTGGGGAGAGTGGAAGAAATGGAGAAGTCACTTAGGAGCTGGAATTCCTAGAACTCGATGAGTGATGAAAGCAGGTTACTAGAATAAAAGGAAGTTTAAAAATGACTCCCGGGTGTCTGGGTTGTGCAGTAAAAGGATGGTTGTGTGATTCACTAAAACGTAGTTGAAGGGTGGGGACACGGTGTGATGGGATTGAAAGTTGAACTTTCAGTCGAGTCTGGAGCGCCCGTCAGCCATGGCAGTGAAGGTGTCCACAGTGGGCAGGTGGAGAGCTCTGAGCCTGGCAGATGTCCCAGGTGAGTGAGTGGCCCGGGACCCCCTGAAGCAGGGCTCATTCAGGTGGCCTAGCAGGGATGCGAGGCAGATTGGTTTACGGGAGGAATGGTGGGAGATGAGGAAATAGATTTTAAAAATGACCCTGAGAAGACTATTGGAAAAACAGCTGCCATATATAGAGTTATCTGGGTTGTCCCAGGAGACAGTGAGCCAGAGCTGAGAGGGTGTCAAGGGAAAGCCTGGCCCTTGCCGATCAGAGGGTGAAGGGCCACTGAGATACAAGAAGCTCTTTGGTTGGAGTTTGAACATAGATCCCATTAGAGGACAGCCAATTTGAGACCTATTTTATAAGGTTAGCACGAGAGTGTTTATCATACAACCAAAGGAAGGCTATTCAAATGCGTTCGTGTTGTATTTGTGTGTTTTCAGGATGCTAAGAAGTCCCGCTTGCCGATCCTCATGAAGCCATCCCAGTCACTCGGAAATATGTGTCATCTCCCTGCCACCCAGGAGGTGGTGGCTCAGCTACAGGGCCAGGTCCTGGAGCTGCAGGGGGAGCTGAAGGAGGTTAAAACTCACAACAAGAAACTTCACCAAAATTTAATTCTGGCTGAGGTGGTGATGGAGGAGAGGCCAGCGCTCCAGCAGCTGCCGCTGAATGGTAAGCAGCAAGTAGAACGCCCTGTGCGCTGACGAGACGGAGGGCTCGATAGAGCCACCAGTAACGTCTACCTTCGTGTTTAGAATTACAATAAGTTTGAGTATAAATTTCACAAATTGCAGTGACTAATCATAACTGTTGACAAACGCGCAGTGGAGGAAAACAGTAGGGGAGATGAATCTGTCGCTATCTTTTTATTCGGGAATCTGGTAAACTCGGGGCTCACGAGTTTCTGCCGCATTTGTTGGAACCTGTGAGCAGGTGCCCAGTTGTAGGACACCCTGAATCCTAGCTCCTGGCCTGGCTCCACCTGTGGGAGCCGCAGGCTTGTGGCCTCAGGGGTGTGCAAGTGAGGGACCTCTTTGCAGGGTTCTCTGGAATGTCCGGGCCATCCTGGGGCTTGTTCCAAACCCTCCCTCTAGAAGTGACCTACCTCCCACCCACTTGAATCTGTTGCTTTAGCTCTCCAGGGGCCATCAAAAGAGGGTCCCTGGATTAAAACGGATCTAAGTGGTCACAACCCAGAGTCAGAGGAGACACCTGAGGCGGTGTCTAGTCCAGGACAGTGCTGTACAGGGACCCTGGGCCACCGACACTGAGGCTGTGGAGGATGGAGAGAGCCCTCTCACAGGACAGTTGGGTCCGCACAGAAGTGGCATTGTGTAGCATTTTCTGAGCGTTCTTGAATCCACAAAAGCACATCCAGTGACTCCCGATGTGGAGCTCCTGCTGTAAGCAGAGGGCAGCGGCGCCGTGAATCAGACGACAGTGATGTGCATTCAGTTCCCCCGCAGGCCGGCTGCTTGTCAGGGCTTCTAGGCACCAAGGAGAGAGGAGCAAACAAGGCAGACGAAGCTGTGTCCAGCGTGCATTCTCACAGCTGTGTAACACGTAGGAAATACGCGCTGCAGCGAAGAACAGAGCAGGGCCGGGGCTGGGGCCTGGGCTTGAAGAAGGGCATAGGGCTTGTAGCGCACCCGATGGCAGCGAGATCCTCATTGACAAGGTGGCATTTGGCATGAAATGGGGGAATTGAGTACACTAGTCATCCTGGGAGGAAGGGACAGGGCAAAGTGCTGTCCTTCACTGAGCCTGACGTGGCTGGTGTGGAGCGAGGAAGGGCGCGGCATGCAGGGTGTCAGGTGCACCCGAGCGCCACTTTAGGACTTTGTCTTCTCCACCTACAATTGGAAACTGTCACAGGCTTTTGAGCAGAGGAGTGCCATGATCTGACTGAGCCTCGGAGCAGGAATGGACAAGCTTCTGTCTCTGAGCCAAGACTGGCTGGCTGCCTGTTTTTTGTAAATAAAGTTTTATTGGTATACAGCTACACCAATTCATTTGCATAGTGCTGGTGACTACTTCTGTGCTATGATGGCTGAGTTGAATAGTTATGATAGAAACCTTATGGCTTGCAACACCTAAAATGTTTATTATTTGGCCTTAAGTAAGCCGATATCTGCTTTAAAGGAATACTTCTGATGTGCCCTGCTAGAAGGATGGAATTGTCATACCTATGATGGGAAAGGCCAAAGGACAGGCATGTTTGGGGGACATGAGGTATCTGGTTTGGGGCTCACTGTGATGCCCGGGGGCCAGACTAGTGGAGCCATCATGTAGGCAGCTGGAGGTAGGCGAGTCTCAAGTCAAGGGTAGGAGTCAGGGCTGGAGATATAAACATAGGAAATAGCCACATGTCACTAATTTTGAAGCCACAGGAAATGGAGACAGGGGCTCTCTGGAGGTTAGAGGTTGGATGAGGTATAGCCAGTGAGGTGGGGGCCAGGACGGGCTGACATCTCAGAAGCCGAGAAGGACTGATTAGCCATATCTGACTTGTTACTGTGACCTGTAAGGTAGGATTGAAGGTTGGCCTTGGGATTTAAGGGAGCTGTTGACGTGGAGTGAGGGGGCTTGGTTGATGTGGATTCCATATAGAGAATGGAGGAGAGAAGGTGGAGGTAGGGAGCTCTGTGCGATGGTGCTATCAAGAGGCGCAGGGAAGCCGGGAGCCAGTGACCAGCGACTCCCCAGGAACCTGGTGAATGGGGACTGTGAATGGCTTTAGGAACGTGGTGGGCAGTTGGCAGCCTGAGCTTTAGGGGGTGGAGACAATGATCTGGGAGGGGCAGCGCCAAGCAGAGGCACGGAAGTACTTGTTGACCCATGACCGGGGAGGTGGAGCCTGCAGGGGCGGCAGTGTCCTGGGGCAGCCCAGGTTCACGTAGGAGGGGTGAGATGAGTGTTCAGAGAGGGGTTGATAGTCTTTGGGGTTTGCCAGGAAGGTGTGAGCACTGGTGTGTGTGTGTGTGTGTGGTGGGGGACATCAGACTGGAGGATTTGCAGAGCAGTTCAAGGGTGAGAGATGACACTGGAGCCTTGGGCTTCCTATGGGATTAATAAAACCAGCACCTGCTACTTACTGAGCTCCACCATGACCTAATCGAATCCTCCCATAGTCCTTTGAGGCAGGAGCAGTCCTTGTCTATCTAAAATTCAGTCAACAGTTTCAGAAAGTGACTTGTCCACAGTTCTGCAGTCACTAAGTTCCAGCACTGGCTATGAGCTAGCCTGCCTGATCTCGCTCCTGTTTTGTGAGGCCTCGCACAGGATACCTCTCCTGTGGACTTATGACGCTCTTGGCGTGTCTTCTGTTTCATCTTAGGTTCTCTCTTGGGCTCCAATAGCTGAGGCTTCGAAGTGAGTAGGCTTTGGGTGGGGTTGTTCTTCCTTCCTACCCTCTCTCCTATCCCACCCGCTGAGTCCGTTCTGCCCATCCAGGTGTCTATGCATTCAGTGAGTATCCCCGGCACCTGCCGTGTCCCCAGCCTCATGCCTGGGGTGTAAGGTGGAGGGAGATGAGTCAGACACAGCCTCTGCCTTCTGAACGCTCCCTGTCTAGCTTGGGGTGGGGCAGCCGCAGATGTTTGAATCCATGCAGGGCATTGGGGGGCTTTGGAGATTAACTGTTTTACAGCAGAGGGGGCCCAGTCCAGCAGGGACTCTGTCACCTAGCTAGGGCTTGCCACGTGCACTCCATACTATTTTCATTTCTCTCTGAGACACTAGGTGCTCAACTAGGTACTCATCCAGGTGCTGAACCAGGTGCCGCTCCCTCTGAGGCCCGGCAGGCTCTGGGGCCCCTCTCTGCCTGGAAGACGTGGGTGCACGTTGATGGAATTCATTCTCTCGCTCATAGTTTCCTGAGAGCCTGGACTTACACCATTTCAGACAAGCTGCAGTGTATTTATGCTTTTTATGTCCTGTTATGGCAGCTCGATAGATTAATTTTATCTTATAAATTGCATTTTGCCTCCCCAGTGTTTTTATTTTCCCCGTTGTGTCTTTGTGTTCTTCTCGGTTGCTTGGCTAAGGTTCAAGTCTATGGTTTTATTTCTCTTTTCTCTGCCGGTGCCGCAGCTCAGCACCTCACGGGAGCAGCCTACTGGGAGGGCCCAGGAGAGCGCACGGAAACAGTCGCCACACCCTCTGCCCAGGGAGACAACGAGGCCGACAAGGGCCAGCAAACCAGCTGCGAGACGGGTCAGCGCTCACCCCTCCGTGTGTTAGACAGCCGCTGCGACCTGTGGGGTGCTGGGTGTCAGACCCAGGCCTACCACGGCCCGCCCAGAGCACCGTCATCTCTCCCACTTAGCACCTGTGGGGCTGGGGGTTAGGAAGTACTGACCCAGGGCCACCCAGCTGGTGAGCAGGTGGAAGGGCCGGGCAGAGCGGGACACCAGGTGGAGCTCGCCAGGTCCTGTACCAGGCGGTGCTGGGTTCTGGTGGTTTGGCATGAAAGGTGGTTTGGCATGAACCTCACACATTGGGAGACAGTTATGGGGACAGCCTGCTGGCATTTCAGCGAGGGGCTGGCTCCTGTTGAGCGCAACGAGGCAGTCTCCATCTGCCCGGGAGGAGTGGGTTGGGGGACAGCCTGCCGCTGAGACTGGGTTGTGGGGTTCGCCAGTAGGTTAGGTCAGTAGGGATCTTGCAGAGATGTGAGTGAGGCCAGTGGCAAGTTGGATCTCCTATTTAAGAGTATGAAGTAGGCCAGGTGTGGTGGCGCACACCTCTAATCCCAGTTCTTAGGAAGCTGAGACAGAGGAGTATGGGTTCGAGACCAGCCTCAGCAATTTAGCAAGGCCCTTAGCAACCTAGCCAGACCCTGTTTCAAAATAAAGAATAAAAAGGACTGAGTCTATCTTGGAGGTAGAGTGCCTCTGTGTTCAATCCTCAGGATTCCTCCCCTGCCAAATACTAAGTATTGTAAGCGTGCAGATACAAAGACTAATATAGCGAATACCCACATTCCCATTCAACCAGAATGAGTGGTTGAATTAGATTAAAAATTAATTAATTTGAATTAGATTCAAAATTAGATTCTTTTTCCCATCACTAAAGAAAAACACTATTCTGCATCAGATTCACTCTGTAAAAAATAATGGTCATCAGGAATGCTAAATCTTTCTGGCCATGGCCACGGGAACACCAGTCCCTAGGGAAACTGAGCTGTGGACCCCGGTTCCGCTGGCCAGAAGTCAGGGCGGTGGATACGCACACAGTCACGTGCTTCTGGGTGTTCTTGGCTTTGAGGAGTCAGCTACTCTACCAGGCATTAAAGTGCACCTTAGCCCAATTGTGGAAAGTTCTAGAGCTGCAGCATTTGTTGTGATGACTCTAAATAGTCCTGGGTCTGTTTTTTGGACTTCTTGTTCATAGTTAGTAGCTAGTGGAGACTTCCTGCCAGTGTCCCCTTTCCTCTCCACACAGCCCGATCACCCAGCTTCCTTCATCTATCTGAATGTGCATCTAGAACTTTGCTTACGCTGTTTCCTTACCAGAACCCCCTCCCTTCACTTGCTGCCTCGATGAAGCCCCGAGCCTCCAGTATTTGAGCTGTCCTGCTGGCCCTGTGCCTTTGCTTTCCCAGCCCTATTTGGTGCCGAATGGACTTGCCCAGTGACCACCCTCCTCAGGTCGTGCTGTTTCTTGCCTTTGCTAGAAACTTGGGAAACGAGAGACGGGGATTGTCCAGGCGTAACTGGCCTCCTCACCCAGGGCGCAGAGCCCTCTCTTTGCTCACACTCCCCTTCAGGAGACCCCAGCTGCAGGTGGGTTCCATAGGAAGGGGCCGTGCCCCTACTCTCCCTGAACCTTGGCCAATTCTCAAGCTGTCTGAGCCTTGACCTCCCCTCTGTACGATGGGGATGCTGGCGGTGCCTCACAGAGTTGTCGTAGGCCAGATCCCGGTACATAATCATCTTCCCAAGGTCTTGGTCAACCTACAGGTTCACACGTGTACCACAGTCTGTACTCTTCCCTCCTCCATGCAGTGATCCTAAACTGGACCACGGAAACGGCTCTTGTGCACCTTTGCGCCTTTATGGGGGGCTGCTGAGCAGGCGGCAGCAAAGCCACATGGCCACACTGGTCCTGGCTGTGAGATTGGCTGCATCCTTGCCTTAGAGCCTGCAGATCAAATCCGTGCTTTGCTAAATCACAGAGTGCTGCAGATGATGGGCTTTGGGGGCACTTCTGAAGTCACCTGTTGGGTGTGAAGCGTCTGAATGTTTTTTTTTTGTTTGTTTTTTTTGTTTTTTTTTGCATTGTTAGGAGCAGAGTTTCAAGTGGAGGTCTGAGCGTAAGTGTGCTCCCAGACACTCGTGGAGGTGTGTGGCTGAACATCAGAACTCACCCCACTACCTCACAGGGGGGCACGCGCCAGACTTGCATCTGTCTTTACCTCATTATTACTTAACAAAAGTCATCAGGACTAAGCTTTTATGCTATGAGTAAACATTGCTTCTTGCCATGAAATACAGACCAAATTCCATTATACTGAGGTTGCTATCGCAAAGAGTTTTTCTATCTTGGGGGGTGAGTCACTGGAACAGAGCCTTGTTGAGGAATCTCCCCCTCTTACATTCTTGTTGAGGAATCTCTCCCTCTTATATTCTTTCAGCCAGAAGTACTCACTGAGAACCTTCTCTGTCACGGGCCCAGTGCCAGACAGTGGAGAAGCCAGTGTCATGGAAGAATGACATGGTCTCCACTTTCAAGGACTTCATACACTAATGATCCTAATAGCTGTGTACAGTAGGAATGCTGTCTGTTAGATGGCAGCTGCTGTCTAAAACAGAAAGGTTTATGTTCTAGAATATGCATTGTGAGCAGAGAGAAAAGAGTGGACTTAAAGCTAGAAGGAGAAGGTCCCAGGACCAGGAATTGGAGCGCGCGGTCTCACAAGGATGTGTGTGGGACTTGCTTTCTCAGAGATCTCCTGGGTCATCTGGTCCTGCCCACGGTGCTGCTCTTAAGCCTTTCCCGGGCCGGCCTTCTTACACGCCTCCAGTGATGGCATCTCCTCCCACCCTCGAGTGGTTCTGGGGAAGCCACAGATGCTCCTATCATTTGGGTTCCTTCACTAATGTTCCAGATACCATGTTAGCCATTTTGCAAGACATTGTTCCACAGTCCTAAAAAGCAAACAAGCACAACTCTTCATAGCAAAAGATATTCATTCTATTTTTATAGATGAAATTACATAGCCTCAGAGAGGTTAATTTGCCTAACTAAGGTCATGCAGCTAGTAGTGGCAGCCCCAGTATTAGAAACTAAATCTGCTGGATTTCAAAGACACATGTTTCCTACAATATCCTGCCGCCTCTTATATTTTCAAACGACTTCTTCCAGGAAGCTGAGCTTTCCCTGGGTAGCAGGAAATGTGGTAGAGTTGATGAAGGACAAAAACTCTGGATTCAGGTCTGAGCTTGAAGCTACACTGCAAACATATTAGGCATCTCTTTCCTCATCTCCCACATTGTATCAACTGAGGCTCGTGATCACAAGTTCCTTGCCTAAGGTTGTGCAGCCAGCAGGTGGCAGATCAGTGTGATTCTACAGCATTTTGCTTCAAAGCGCTATACTGTCTCTTCAGTGTTGCCTCCTGAGTCCCTCAGTCTGCCTGCCTGCCTGCCTGCCTTCCTTCGTTCTTTCCTTCCTTCCTTCCTTCCTTCCTATTGTCTTTCTGTTATTCTACCTCTGAGCTACACCCACCCCTCTTTTTGTTTTACTTATATTTTTGTTTTGTTTTGAAACATGGTCTAACTAGATTCATGAGAGTCTCAGTACTTGCTAAGGCTATCCTCGAACCTCTTATCCTCCTATCTCAGCCTCCCAAGTACTGGGATTACAGGTGTGCGCTTCCATGCACGGCGTCCCTTGGTATTTCTCAGGCTCTCACTGACTTCTGATTGTGTTAGACACTGTGCTAGGCTTGAGGAGGTAGGAGAAAGGGCACATCCCTGCTGCCAAGGGCCTTGTGGTCTGGTGAGGGAGAGAGGCATCCAGATAACTCATTGCTATGTAAATAAATAAACAAGCCAACTGTAATTCCTGTATCAGCACCCAGCATGTGGGACTGTTGTTGTGGGTAATAAGTATCCAGTTTGGTGGGAGCACAGAAGGGAGCAATTTTTGCCTAATTTGGAGGTGGTCTTGCAGAGGAAGGAATTAGACCTGGGTGCTGAAGGATGTGGAGAACTTCATGAACAGGAGTAGGATGGAGGGCAGGGGATTCCAGGCGGAGGGCCCAGCACACCCAGCAGCAGAGTGTGTCAGGAATCATGTTCAGGTTGTGGGAAATATACATAAGTGGTTCCTGGAAAGGCTGCCTGGAACTAGGTCATGGAGGGTCCCTGATAGGGAGTGGGGATATTGGTGAGTTTTGCGTATATGGCCAGTTTATCATGGTTAAAGTCACTCTTTAGAACATTTATCCTGAGAAAGAGGAAGAGTTGAGAGGTGAAAAGGTGTGCTAGTTAGCTTTCCTTTGCTGTGATAAAATATCTGAAAAAAATCAACTTAAAAGGAGAAAAGGCCGGGTGTGATGATGCGGCCTGTAACCGCAATACTTGGGAGCCTAAGGCTGGGGAGGGGGTTGGAGGTAGGGTCCCAATATCCTCTTCAAGAGCTCAGCCCCCAGGGAACTAAGTTCCTTTCTCCCTTAAAGGTTCCACCACCTCCCAATAGCATCACAGGCTGGTAACCAAGCCTCTGCATGTGGGCTTTTGGGGGATGTTTAAAATCCAAACCATACCAGAGAGAAACAGGGAGGCTTGTTAGGAGGCTTGTTGCAGTGGTCCGGGCGGTGGCTGTGATGGAGGAGATGGGGGAGAGCAGAGGAGATACTAACATACATGTATCTGATTTTCAGATTCTGAAGTTTACCCATCTGATGACCTTGCCATATTACCAGTGTGCAAAAACAATTCTGAAGATTTTCTGGGCTCAACTTCAGTAGCTACTTACTTGAGTTCTAAGAGTCAGCTTTCCCCCAAAGTCAGCATGATAGGGACTGACCAGTCTGAGACCGTTGACATCTCCAACGATACAGAATACTTAAAACAGAAAATCCATGACTTGGAGGCTGAGCTCGAGGGCTACCGGAACTTCCTGTTTCAACTTCAGAAGCACTCCCAGTGCAGCGAGGCCATTATTACAGTTTTGTGTGGGGCAGAAGGGACCCAAGACAAGCCCAAGGGCAGTGCCAATGAAGAAGAAATGACCTTCTCAAGTCTGCACCGAGTACGGTATGTGAAACACATGAAAATCCTCCATCCGCTGGACCCAGAGAGGATTGATGGCAGGATGCTGGAGAGCCTCAAACAGCAGCTGCTGGAGCAGGAGTACGAGCTGCAGAAGGAGCAGAATTTGAACTTGGAACTTTTCGGGGAAATCCATAACCTGCAGGATAAGTTCGGAGACCTCTCCCCCGCAAGGTACATGCCACTTCTGCCTTCTCCCTATTTAAGCCTGCAGTCCAGTTCACCAGTGTGGCTCCTGGGCTGGAGCCCCCGAGCTAAGAGGGCATGCTGGTCTGTGATGGGGTGGCTTATGTCCTAGGGAAGGCCACGTGGTGGGGTCCAGGCAACCGGGCCCCATGGGGAAGTGAATGTAGGGCCACCTAGCGTCGTTAGGAGCTGCGCATCCGTGACATTGGCAGGGCAGATGTGCCGCCCCAGGTTGGGGCCTCTGGGCACCGGCTTCATCCTGATCACATGGTGAATGATAGTGCTGGAGCTAAACTGCAGCGTGTATTCTTGGACTCCATGATTGGCTTTTGCTGAGCTGGGAAACTAAAACTGATGTCCTAGGCAGGGTAGGAGGAATATAAATATTTCCCATATCTTTACCCTTTAAGGTCATCTTGGAGAAATAAGCCGGTGTTGAAGGGGAAGAATTCTTAGGTCATGAAGATAATGCTGTGTGGGTATAAATGGAAACAGTTTGCTTCATGAGATATGGCAAAAACGGGATCATTTGTAAAGTTGACCTTCATTCGTGACTAATTTGAGACAGGCACATTGTTCTGAAGTATTGGGAGCCAGGGTAAATTTTTCAAGACTTCCCAAGCAGTGAGACTGAAGAAAGCTTGTGTGTGTCAGGTCGTTGGCTGGGAACTTTTTTTTTTTTTTTGCAGTACTGGGGATGGAACCCAGGGGCATTCTACCTCCGAGTTACACCCGCAGCCCTATTTTTTTTGTCTTTTTATTTTTGAAACAGGGTCTGACTGAGTTGCAGAGGGCTTCACTAAGTAGCTGAGGCTGTCCTTGAACCGCGATCATTTTGTCTTAGCCTCCCAAATGCTGGGATGACAAGCGTGCGCCACCACACCTGGCTAACTTTTCTTATTTAATCCTCAAAAAGATCTCCCAAGCCGGAGGTGTTATTGTGTGTGTGTGTGTGTGTGTGTGTGTGTGTGTGCGTTACTGGGGATGAAATCCAGGGCCGTTCTACCTCCAAGCTACATCCCCAGCCTTACTTATTTTCTTTATTTTGAAAAAGGGTTTCACTGAGTTGCAAAGGGCCTCACTAAATAGCTGAGGCTGGCCATGAACTGCAATCCTCCTGTCTCAGCCTCCCAAATGCTGGGATTGCAAGCGTGTGCCACTACGCCCGGCAGGAGGTGTTCT
Source organism: Muscardinus avellanarius (assembly GCF_963383645.1). Lineage (NCBI taxonomy): Eukaryota > Metazoa > Chordata > Mammalia > Rodentia > Gliridae > Muscardinus > Muscardinus avellanarius. The sequence goes on from NC_137799.1 coordinate 15,546,573, forward strand.
AAACTTGTTTTCATAGGTAAGGAATTTGAGCCTTGAATAGGTTGCTGTGACCTGCCCGTGTGTATTCACAGAGCAAAGCTGTTGGCAGCATTCAAGCCCATATTGACCCACTCCAATCCTCGCACATCCATGCTTGGCATTGAAGATGTGTGCCAGCGCCATACCGCTGCCATTTTGGGGGGGGCGTGGTGAATTGAAGTGTCAGCCAAGCTGTGCTGGGGGAGGGGCGGCCTTGGTCTATGTGACCTTTGACCTGGGTTTTTCTCAGAGCCTAGCACTGCAGGCTTAATAGTACCTGGTGGTAAGGAGGTCGTATTGCATCTCAGGGCTTTGCAGGCAGAGCTGTGTTTGGATCCTCAGTGTTCACCACATAACTAACTCTCTACTCAGTTTCCTTTTCTATAAAAGAGAGCATTCATGCATTTGTTGGAAGACTGCGAGGATCAGATCACTTATATAAAACACCTCAGCCAGTGACTGACAGGTCCTAGACACTCAGTAACTGGTGGTTAGGAGTATGTTTATTCTCTGACCTTTCTGTTGGGAGGAGAGAGTTCTATCTTTTTTTATTTTATTTATTTATTTACTTTTTGCTGCATTACACTTTCATTTTTGTACTTTGTGAGAATTTTCAGTGGGTCTCCTAACCCTTGGGGCGTTTGTTTCTACAATGCAGAACAGTATTTTTGAAGAGGGCATAGAAACTAATTGTTCTCCTGAATCCTTGCCAGTCTGTACTTTAATTGGGGGCTTTATAAGGTTACAAATATTGCAGAAGAATCTTTGTTTCAGCGTTCGTTGGCTGTTTGAACTCGAAGGAGTGACCTTAGCAGTTTCATTTTTTTCTAAAAGTATATATACGTGTACCGCTGCAGGCTTTTAAAAATTGTACACTGTCATTTTTCCAATTAGTGGTAAGGTCACAAAAACTCAATTCTGAAATGGCACAAGCATTTGATTTTCCCTCCTTTATCAGATACAATTCGCTCGTTCAGTCCCAAGCCAGGGAGCTCTCCCTCCAGCGGCAGCAGATCAAGGATGGCCACGGGATCTGTGTCGTTTGCCGCCGACATGTGAGTACCATGATTAAGGCGTTTGAGGAGCTGCTGCAGGCCAGCGATGTGGATGGCTGTGTGGCCGAGGGCTTCCAGGAGCAGCTGAATCAATGTGCCGAGCTGCTGGAGAAATTGGAAAAGCTGTTTCTCAACGGTAAGTGGGGTGAGGGACACAAGTCCTAAGACACATCGGGAATTGATCTGGGACTTATTGGGTGGGCATGGGAGGAACCGACTCCTTGGCCTTAATTACCTGCAGTGCCCCTGCCTTGAAAAGGCGGCGGCAGAACCACACGGCTGCCGTGCCTTTCAGCAGTCACCTCCATGTGGCCCGCGGTCTACACTCTCCAGAGCTGGGCCCGTGGATGTCTCAGGTAGGAGGCGGCTGACATACATCGTGCAGCCAGCAGGGGGCGCCGTGGAGGCACTGGCCCCCTGGTAACTTTCTTCCAAATGTACTAGAAAAGATGGGGATTGGTTTTTATTGTTGTTTGGTTGGTTAGTTTCGCATTTCATTTGGTAAAACCACCTAAGTTTGAAGTGCTGGCAACCAAAAAAATCTCCAAATAACAAAACTTACATCAGCAAAAATAAAATATATTCTAGGGTCAGTAGTAGCCAAAGGAAGGATAAAACAAAACTTTTGCTAATCATTTGCTATGTACTAGGTATTTTAATTACATTATTGCAATAAAATTAAATATATATATTTTCCTGAGATTAACAAAGAACTCCCATATACCCTTTACCTGGCATCATTATTTGTTAATATTTTACCACCTTTGCTTTATTGTCCTTTGTCTTCACACACACACACACACACTCTCTCTCTCTCTCTCTCTCTCTCTCTCTCTCTCTCCATCCTCTTTCTGAACCGTGCAAGGGTGGATTGATCCTATTATGTCCCTTTTCCCCTAGCTACTTAGTGTATGATTCCTCAGGTTAAGAACTCTCTTCTCCCTCTCCCCCCTCTCCCCTACCCCTCGTGGAACTAAGGGTTGAATTCAGGGACATTCTACCTCCAAGTTAGACCCTCATTTCTATTTTTTTAAATTTTGAAACAGGGTCTTGCTAACTTGCCGAGGGCCTTGCTAAGTTTCTGAGGCTGGCTTTGAACCAGCAATCCTCCTGTCTCAGCCGCCCAAGGACTGGGATTGCAGGTTTGTGTCAACATGCCTGGCAAGGACACTATCTTGTATACCTACAGTACAATTAGTCCTCCCGTCTCCTTTGGTCTCTTTTAATCCAGAGTTGCTCCTCATCCTTTATCTTTCATGACATTACGTACGTGATGAGTTCAGGCTGGTCCCTCACTCTGGGATTACCTATTATTTCCTCATGACAATCAGCTTTGTCATGCAGTTTTGGCACGAATGCTATGCAAGTGATCTTTTGTTCTCATGATACCATATTAAGGAGGTGTGTGGTGTCCATGTTACTTTTTGGTGATTATCACCTTTCATGGGTCAGATTTCTCAACCGTAAATTATAGCATTTCCCTGTGTAACACATAAGTGAGGAGCAGGGAGGCTTTGCAACTCTGTACATGCCATCCCTCTTTTAACTTTTATCCAAGAGTTTTAGACCCATTGATGATTCTTACTTGAGTCAGATGTTATTATGTCGGTAGAAACATGGAGATATTTTTTTTCTTTTTCCCCAAATACCATCATTCTTTCTTCCTATTTATTATTGGGTGGCAGCTACTCAAAGGATGCATTCTATATCAAACTCCTTTTATTTATAAATTTGTTGTTTATTTATTAATTATCAACATAGGCTTTTAGATTACCTTATTCAGTAGACTGTTTTCCATTCTGCCATTCATACTGATGCTCAACTCGTCCCCATCTTCTCAGCAGCGCTTTCTTACTTTCTGTCACCACAAAGATGTTCCAAGCTCCTGTTGTCCTGTCCCTCTCCTTGAAGCAGCAATTTCTTCAAGTAGCCCTGGTTCCCGTTAGTGGGGAACACCCTTTAAGAGCCAAGACTGGGCGCTGGCATGTGTTCCATGATAATAGGATATTCTAGGTCCTTTAGCAGGTGGAACTAGTGTGAGTGTATGGTGTGTGTGTGTGTGTGTGTGTGTGTGTGTGTGTGTGTGTAATGTATAATTTAAATGTCACTACTTTCCAGTATTACCCAGTTCCATCCAAGCCCCCGTGTGTTCTTGTCTTCCCCACCTCCACATTTGCATACCTTCTTCACTCTGAGAGCCCTGGTTCTCACAGCGTCAATCTGTCTGCTGATTTGCTCATTTCTATGATATATGCAAATACTTCCAGAATTGCACCAGCCACACCACTCTGAAAATCAGATCCGCTAGAAGAGTTCAGGTTTGTTCATAGTTCTTTCTTTTTTATAGGTTATGGAAATATAATTAAGAATTGAATTTAAAAGTCACTTTGTTTTATTCTTTCTACAGTGTTGTTATGTTGCTCATTTGAAATACAATTAGGTTCATTTGTTTCTACTTATATTCAGTTTTTTTTTACCTTATATACTTACTGATTTAATTTTATTGTTCAAATATGAAAACCATTAACATGGTTGCAGAAGCAAACACTTTTTATCCTTTTAAATTGCTTCTATGAAACCTCTTTCTGTCCCTCTCTCTCTCCGTCTTTCTTTCTGCAGCGCCGAGGGTTGAACCCAGTTACACTTACGCTACACATATACTAGGCCCATGCTTACCACTGGGCTTCACCCAGCCCCTAACGTCATCATCTTTGCCCTCGCCTTTATATCCACTAGTGTTGCTTTCTATTCCCTCTGTCTCTCTTAAACTCATTGGCATTCAGATTTCAGCTGGCCTAACCTCTGCAGAAATGATTTGCCCAGGTTCTGGCAACTTCTGCCTTGCCACATTCAGTGATTCATTTTCAGTCTTCATCTTTGACTACAGCAATCCTTTGCTTTCTTGGCTTCCTAAAGGACCCCGCTTAGAGTTCACACTCTTCCACCTCGCTGCTGTCCTGTGTCTGGAGCCCAGCGCTCAGCGTCTATTCTGAATTAAATAAAAACTGGAAGGCAGATCATGTCCCTTCTCTGCTCCCAGTTGGGAGGTTTCCCTTTCAGTCAGCATCGAAGCTCAGGTAAGGGCCTACAAGCACCGTGTCGTGGGCCGAGCCCTGAGCTCACCTGCCGGGCCTGCCCGGCCTCCGCCTGCACAGGTGAAAAGCTGTAGCATCTTGCCCCAGCCGGCTTCTTCCTCAGGCCTTCGGCTTGTTCTTCGCTCTGGTGTCGCCCTGCCCTGGCGCCCTCTGCTCACCTCCATCTGGCTGTCTCCTCTGTGCTGGATGGTCTACTGCTTGTTAGATAGTGAGCCCGCAGGGGTGCGTGGGCCTGGCCCGAGGACGTTTTTGCTGTGACACTAGGACATAAACAACATCTGGAGGTTGTAGACACTCAGTACACATTTTCTGAGAGGCCAAATAAAAGAGCACGAATCACGGCAGGATCCTGGTTTGTAGCCAGAGGGTGCAGCCCCCTGGTGCAGGCTACTCACCTGTGAGCATGCGCGTGGAGCAGAGGGTGGAGCTGGTTTTGACCCCTCCCACCAGGTCGGCTGAGCGCTCTGGCTCCCCACCTGTGAGCTGTGGGCCTTCTGAAATGTCATCCCTTGCCTCAGTTTCTTCATCCCTGACCTTAGCAGCCAATACCTAATTCTCAGAGTCGTTGCAAGTGTTAAAGTGAAGTAATGGCTGTGGAGCCGGCTGTGGCTCAGGGCCTGCTGTGTGGTTGTCACGTTGAGCATTTCCTTGCACTGGTACTTACAGTGTATCACGGCTCAGCCCTTAGAACAGCCAATTTCACAGGGAGGAATGTAGCCCTGACAAGAGGCGGTGTGATGCTCGCAGGCACAGCTGACTTGGTGGGACAGGATTTGACTCCATTCTTCTGTCTTCATTCATGCAAAACAGGTGGTGAAGGAGGTGCCACGAATAGCCAGTGTCATTCCAGGACGGGATGTGGGGTAGTTTGCCCATCTGGGCCAGCCAGTGCTTTTTCCTGAAGACCCCAAACTCTGCTGTCATCTGATTTTCCTATGCCTTTTTCTCCCTGTGATGCTAGGGATTGAACCCAGGGACGTTCTGTCTCTGAGCTGCATCCCCAGCTTTCTTTTGTTTTATTTTGAAATAGGGCAGGCAGTTACTGCATGCTGGACTCAAACCTGCAGTCTTCCTCTCTCAACTTCCCAGGTACTGGGATTACAGGCACGTGCCACCACACCCTGCTTTTTTTCTTACGCCTTTGAGGTGGCTGATTTTCCAGGATCTTTGAGGAGCAGGGTTTTAAAAGCAGTTGCCTTTTCTCGGCTTTATAAATACCTACTTTCTTCTGGCTGTTGCCCACATACACTAGTTTTCATTTTATTATCGGTTATAACAAGCCGACTGATGGAGCTGTATCCTCTAGGCCTGAGGCTTCTCCTTTTACCCTGGCCCTGGCAGAGGAAGGCCAGGAGGGAGAGGCTTGCTACCCCGCCCCACCATCGATGGCTGCTTGATTGACGTTTTACTCACTGACTTTGGCAAGCCCAAGGACATCCCACTTCCTGTGGGTCCCACAGGCAGAAACATTTCAGACCGAGCAGATATCAGATACATAGAACTTTATTTTCTTTTACAAATGGCATGAATGTCCCGGAACCTCACCACAGCTCCTTTTGATGGAATACAACGTAACATGGAGATGGGTCTTTCTTAGGTATCCCGTAAGCGATCTGGCTTTTGAGGCATTTGCATGGCCTGAGTGCTTAAAAATTTAAATACTGACTCTAAAAAATTCAGCACAAAGCATTACATGTTTATTATAGAATAACAGATAAGCAAACACGTATTTAGTGATCACTTACACAGCAGTGCATGAACATCCTGGAGCTTATATGTCCAGGCCTTTTTAATACATATGTGTATTTTTACGGAAATAGGACTGTTGCGGTCTCTTCCTTTGTTCAATTATAGACAATAAATGTTAATACACACTTTAAGTTTTAGAGGCTACCAGGCATTTTTTGTAGAAATACTCGATTTCATCATTCCCCATTAAGTGGGCATTTAAATTGTGCCCAGCATCCAGCATGGGGCAGTGATAAAGAATACTGAATTGGAATCTTCCTACCGATCCTTGGTAATTGTTTTATAATATTTAATTGGTAGAATCAAAAGTAGGAAGGTAGTGTAGTTTCATAGTGCTCATAAGGGGTAGAGCTGGGATTCCTTCTTAGTTCCAGTAGACTAGGAATTCCTCCAGGAGTCTGGAGTTGTGTAAGATTTTGTGCGTATGTGCATTTTTCTGGGGTGAGTGAGAGTCTACACTGTTTAGATTCCCCGAGAGGGTTGGGACACAAAGTAGATCAGGCATTGGTGCTGCAGCTGGGCTTCCACATGTCCGCACAGTAACTCCCAAATATCATAAATGAGGAAGGCAGTATTTTGAGTAAAGAAGATTGTGAAGGTGGTCCCTACTGAGCGCACCGAGGTGTCAGGGTTCAGCCACATGAACGCAGCACAGCTGCTTGGTCCCTGGCCTCAGCGCGCCTTGGCTGGCAGAGGTGAACCCAGGGCACTCATTTCCTCCCAAGGCCTTCCGCAGTCTCTGTTGTTGTTGATGATGATGATGAAGAAGAAAGCAATGTGGGGATGACGAAGGCCGACTTTTATGAGTCTTTGCTGTATGCCAGCCTAGGAGGAAGCATTAGGCACTGTGCTCGTTTCTATGGGGACAGGGAGGTTAATTTAAGCGCCGGGGAGAGTAGCGGGTCTGCATGGGAGCCAGGCAGTTTGCTCCCCAGCTGTCCTCGGACCCACTCAGCATCCTCTTCCCTCAGCCCGTCAGGTTGGGGCCTGGCCAGGGGTGCCTGTGTCTCGCATTTCTCCACTGGGTAGACTGCCCTTCTCCACTTACAGAATCGCTGCCCATGCTCCTGGGCCCTTTCTTTGTTCACCCCAAGTGGACACAAAGTCTGGTTTCTCTTCTTTGCCTCTGGGCTCTTCGTGGCTCACACCTGATCTTGCGATGGAGGACATCCCAGGGGTGTTGGGTGGAAAGAACAGGACCTCTGGAGCCAAACGTTTGAGTTCAAGCCCCAGCTTTCCATGTCATGTAGTCCTTTAAGGGTCCGGTTTCCTGTGTGGGAATACCAACCCCTGTTTCTACAGGGATTTGTAAGGATCCAGTGAGATCATCGGAAGCGTCCGGTGTCTGGCTTGGCAGGTGGCTGGCACTCAGGAGGGACCACAGTGATAACGGGTATGCACATCACTGTTAGCCTGGTGGTCCAGGGTGTCAGGCCCGGTGGAGGATTTTGACTCCTGATTACCCTGAGAGTCATCCCCAGAGCCCTATAGCTTTTTCTTACCTTTCTTTTTTTTTTTTTTTTTTTTTTTTTTGGTGGTACTGGGGGTGGAACCCAGAGGCTTTCTACCTCCAGGCTATACTCCCAGACCTTTTTTATATTTTATTTGGAAACAGGGTCTCACTAAGTTGCTTAGAGCCTCACTAAGTAGCTGAGGCTGGCTTTGAACCCATGCGATCCTCCTGTCTCAGCCTCCCAAGCATTTTTCTTACCTTTCTAAGGCAGTTCTTCCTCCTCAGAGACAAAACTCTATTCCACCTGCTCTCGATTTTCCCCACTGCAGGGTCATGCTCGTCTCTGTAGTGACCACACTGTCCTCCCGCAGCCTTGCCATGTAGTTGCATTTTGGGTCCATTGTGCCCACGCAGACGTGAACTCCACGAGGGCAGGATGGTTCCGCCTGCATCTCTGTGTGCTCAGAGCCCAACCAGGCACCTGGGAGGAGGAGCATTCTAAATATTTACCACCAATTTCTAGTGAGGCGGAAAGGAAGATCAACGTCCCGTTGGAGGAGCAGGCTCTGGTATGTGAGCTGCACTCTGTGCATCGATGGGTTTTGAGCTGAGGAGTTCAGCTTCAAAAGCGTTTACTTAAGTGGCAACCATGTACAGATGGCCCCACTGTGCAGAGGAGACTGGAGGTGGCCCAGCCATTCACACATGTGCCCTTCGGGATGGCCCTCTTGCTTGTTTGGATATGGAGGGGACTGTTCCGTGTTTTTTATTTGAAAAGACCAAGTCTCCCCGCTGCCCCCGACAACACAGCTTTTAAGCCTAGCAACGAGCTTTGCCTGAGAGATGGGAGCAGCATTTTCATGACATGCATTGCAAACATTTGGAATAGCCTAACAGATGGTTCCCTGTCACCTGTGTGAAGGCCGTTTCCACCAAGAAATCCAATGCCTCAGTTGCTATGATCTCCCTACGAGTCCCACAATAACCATTTGTCATTTAGCTTTAAAAGAACCCTGTTGCCGTAGGGGAGTGGATGGAATACTGCTGTTGACTCACCGCAGGCTCCCCACAGGGTCTGTGAAGGGAGAAACTTGTCTTCTGGTGGCATCAGGGCACGTCCTTCTGAGCATAGGTGTGGTGAGGCATGGAGGGGAGGTCTTTGATGGTTTAAAAATGGGCATACGGCCTGGACACCAGGGATGCTTAACACCTGCACCCAACCAAGGGGAGTGAAATTCCCGAGGGAGACATAATCTGAAGAACAGAGGCATGTGAAGTGGGAGCTTACCTTGCTGCTGGCCCGTAGCACATGTATAGCTGCTCTTAAGTGCTTTGGAAGGCTGGGCTGGGATAGACGGCCCATGCTCAGGGCCTGCCGGGTAAGCACCCTAGTTACAGGCACGAGATGAAACATGCCGGTTGTGATGTTCGGGCAGTATACAGCTGTACCTGCCCATTAGGGATAGTCCTGTAATCTGGGGCTTGTGCTCAAGGTCTGGAAATCGGACCCACTCAGAAGCAGATTCCACCCCTTAAAAAGGAATGTATGGAACAGATGGGTGGAAACCTGGGAGCATCACTGTGCTGGAGGACTGCCAACCTCTACTTCCCATCCAAGAAACCTCAGTGCCTTTGTGCTGTTTTGGCCAGATGTGACCAGGAGGTCAAGGTGTGGCTTTGTGGTGGTGCTGGCTATAAGGATGTCTCCACCTACCTTGTTTAACTGCAAAAATTCAGTTACACGAAGAGTATGAATTAGGCAAATTGAGAGATCAAACATCATCCTTCCTGGTCTTTCAAGTGTTTGCAGCAAAACAGAAAAGCCAGCACTGCGTTTGAGGGGCTGCCACGAGGCCCAAGAGAGTGGGCACTGAAGGCTCACACCTGGGCCCCTCGCCGGGTCAGTGGGCCGCTTGATTCCTTCCGCCATGACGGTGCCCTGCAGTCCCCTCGGGGGAAGGGGCTTTCAAGACCTTGGGTGCACTGGCTCTTGGTGCCCAGCTGGAGTGGAGGGGGAGCCTAGGTGGCCGGGCTGTCTGCCAGTGAGCCGTGGTAGGAACCATGGTTCTGAAACAAGCAGGCAAGCTCCGGTGATCTTTTCTGTACGCTGTGGTGTTTGAGAACTTTTCCTTTTAGGAGGAGTTTTGAAAATTAGATGTGTGGGTGCAGTTTAATTATAGTCTCATTTTTCAAGTGCCGCTATAGAAGGGTTTGGTTTTTTCTTTAGCCATACGTCAGTTTCTTCAAAGAGCTCATCCTGGTCTGCAATTTCCAGAGTTCTGAAGTATTTTTAAAAATAAAGTTGTTAGTCTCTTTGAAATCTGGGCTCGTGCTTCCTTTCAAACAGCAAATGATGACACGCGAGAGAGGAGTGGAGCGTCTGTTGCCCAACAACACTCAGAGCTTTGTTTTCTCTTCTTTGGTCAGGGCTTTTAGTCAGCTCCCCTGCTGTAGACAGCGGCTTAACGCCGCCCTCAAATACTCTTTTCCCTAGTAGTCTTAGTTCTGAGAGTCTTTCCTAAGGGAATAATTTAAATGCTGATAAAGCTGTGCTCACAGAGATGTTTTATTTCATTTATTTATTAAAATGAAAATATGGAGATCTAAATATTAGATAGGTAACTGGTAAAAACTGCAGTACATGTGCGCCTACAGTGGAATACTAGTGTGGTTGCTGAAACTGAGGTTTCTAAAGCAGATTTAGTAAGAGGAGTGCTTATTATAAAGTACAAAGTGAAAAAATTAAGTCACTAAAGGATCATCTCTTCCCACGTGCATGGGAGCAAGAATGGTGGGCAGCCCAGTCACATGTGTGCAGGCACAGGAGAGGGAGCTGGTGTGTGTGTGTGTGTGTGTGTTTGTGTATGTGTGTGTGCGTGTGTGTGTGTGTGTGGTACTGGGGGTAGAAGCCAGGGGCATTCTACTTCCGAGCTATACCCCCAGCCCTATTTTTTATTCTTTACTTTGAAAGAAGGTCTCACTAAATTGCAGAGGGCCTCACTAAGTAGCTGAGGCTGGCCTCGAACCATGATCCTCTTGTCTCAGCCCCCCAAGTACTGGGATCACAAGGGTGTGCCACCACGCCCAGCTGAATGGGCTGTTTTTGATCCTGTTGCCTGTTTGCTGTAATGAGTATATACTGTGTTAGTATCTGAATTCAAGAGGAAGAGAACGACGCCCAGCGAGGCCTCTGTGATTGCTTTTGGATGTGGTGCTGTCCCCTGGACCTGGTGGTCTGGCAGTGAAAAAGCCACAGCCTGCCCTCTGACCTTACTCTTGGTAACGCCCCTTCAGTTCCCGGGATTGTGGTCAAGAGTGTTTAAACACATGGAAGGGCGCCCCTGTGAAGGTGTGGGCAAGACATTGTTAGAGGTCGCTTTAAAAAAAAAAAAGTGTTCACCTTCTTTCTTGATGTTATTTCTGCTTCCAGGAAAATCAGCTGGAGTGGAGCGGAGCCCCCAGAATGGACCTGTAGAGAGGTGAGTGCGGCACATTTGCCAAGAAGGCTCTCTGGGACTGTGCTTGGGGTTTGCCTATGGGCTTTTTAATGTCCTGGCTCCCTCCCTTAAGTAAATCCCCTGCTTTTTGTAAATATGGCACAAACACCCATAGAGCTGAGAGGGCCACACGGAATAAAGAGTCAGGCTGTGTCCTGTGGCTGCGTCGTTCGCATCTGGCGACTGGTGGTGATTTGAGCCAGGTGACATGTTTCCGCTGTTGACTCCAGGGTGCTCTTCCCAGAACGACCCATCCTCCTTCCCTACCCACCGGCCATGAACCAGCATCCCAGCTTTTCTCTTTTTGCCGTACTTGTGATGGAACCCAGGGGCAAACTACACCCCCAGCCCTATTTTTTTTATTCTTTATTTTGAAACAGGGTCTCACTGAGTTGCAAAGGGCCTCACCAAGTAGCTGAGGCTGTCTGCAAACTTGATCCTCCTGTCTCAGCCTCCCAAATGCTAGGATTACAAGTCCCCCAGCACGCCAGGCCCGGTGTCCCATCTTTTCTGGCTCCCCGGTTCTCCTGACCTGACAGGGGGAGGGGGGCTGAGCACCCGTTGTGCACCTGCCTCCTTCCTTCTCCTCCTCCACTACGTCCCAGGATCACTTGTCACGTGGTATTATGATTCTTTCTGCGTTTATCTGTCCACTCCCAGGCTCCTCCAGAGAGGAAAGGAGCTAGCTGGCATCAACAGCGTTGCCGTGGTGACTTCTGACCCTAGACCGAGCACTTTCATTCCCACTTTGGGTTGAGGAGCCCGTGTCTCAGAGTTGCATCCTTGCCCTTGAGAGGCAGAGCTAAGACTTGAACTTGGATCTCTTTTAATCTAGTACCTGTACTTTTGCTGTTTTTCTGTGTTGTCATCTGAGGGCAGAGATAAGACCTAGATTGCACAGTTTCTTAGCTGGCCTCTATGGCCCACTGCAGATGCCCAGGTCCTGCCCCCTCTGTCTACTTGATAGCAGTTCTGATTGCTATCGATGCTGTGTGGTCCCTTCCTTCTCTGTGGGTTCCTGGGGGTAAAATAAAGACATGGAAATCAGCACTCTTGCAAGCCCACAGCATCTCCCATCGGCTGGGCGGAGCTGCACCTGCTGTGTACCTGTTAATGAACATGGGCCAGCTTGCCAGGCCTTTGCTCTTGTCTGAGCTCATGAATAATGAGGCTGTGGCCACAGACAAGAAGTAATAGGGAAGAGGGAGAGAGAGGCTTAAATTAAGAAGCTTATCTATAATGGAGATTCTCCTGGCTTTTCACAGCATTCAGGTGGTTTTTCCTATGACTTAGGTGGTCCTCAGGAGATACAGGTTAATAACCACACGATTGCCCGACTGATGCTGTTGGGACCTTTGTATATTCCACGAGGGCTTTGAGATTTCTAAATCCCTCAGGCCAATCACGGCTTTGGGCCAGACTCCCACATCCTCCTGGGCTCTTGGAGCCAGGTAGGCCTGGCTTAGCTCTGAATGGTGTCACTTTGCAAGCTGAGACAGTGGGCTCGTTAATGATGTGCCTCTGTTTCCACAGTGCTAAGAAGGATAGGACCTCCTCTGTAGGACCCCAAAGGGGGTCAGTGAGGACCGAGTAAGATCTGGGATGCTGGGAAGAGCAGGCAGTGGGGAACAGCTGCTGGGGACGTGCCGTCTGGGACAGGCACAGCACAGCCCTCACTTTCTTTCTGCCTTGCCTTCAGACTCCAGTGTGTGGAGCCCTTTATGTTTTCAGAATGTCTTTCCTTACCACTGAAGGGAAGCAAAAGGACTGCCTGAATTAGAGCAGTGTTCTGGCATCATGGCCCTGGCTCGGGGTCTTAGTGTAGAAAATGATTTGTATTTTAATCTCACTGGTTAAGGATTGAGGAAAACAACCTGGCCTACCCATATATTCTACCTGAGTCTCCGGAGCCGTCCACCTCTCACGTGCTGTCTGATGACGACATGTCTGAGAAGTCCTTCCAATCCCAGGACCAGAAGCCAGGCAGTGAGGCTGAGAAGACTTCGGTTATGACGAACCAATTTTCTCAAGGTAAAAGTTCCACTAACGTCGGAACCACGGCCAGGCGTGGGCACTAAGCTGCTGTCCTGCCTTTGTGAGCAGAGTGTGACGACCCTCTGAGAGGCCAGAGAGCTTGCTGGGGTCTCTGTGAAAGGGGCAGGAATCCCCATTCATGAAGGCTATCAATCTCAGCCTATTGATCTCATCACCCAAAGCCCCACCTCCTAATACTCACAGAGAACTAAGAGGCTCAGCCTGTGAACGTGGGAAACACATTCAGCCCTTAACACCCAGTTCTGCCTCTGACCATGGGCCTCGTAGGCAGAATCAGCTTCCCCAGGGACATGCCCCCGCTTGCTCCTTCACCTGGCTATACCTGAAGTCCCTTTTGTTGGGGCAAGAAACAGGGCCTAGTGTTTATAATTCAATATATTTCAAAGATTTAAGGGGTATATAAAACAGACCCAGTAGACTAGGGATCGGCAAACTTTTCCTGTGATAGTGTTTTAGGCTTTGCAGGGTATGGGGCTACTCTTGCAGCCGTCAGCTCTGCTTCTGCATTTGCAATGTACATGAAGAGCACAGCCAAGGTCCCATCAAACCTTTACAGAAAGGTGGTGGGCGGGGTCTGGTCTGCAGGCCATAGTTTCCAGCCCTCTGATAGTAGAGATTCTGGACTTCATTACTTTCTGTCCTCTTTCTTCTAGGGGTTGCTCACAAGGCACCACCCTGATCCCTCCTTGCTAAAGGCTCTTTATTGACGCTTGATCCGCATAGGTGATTATTTTTAAGACTCTGAAGCCAATTTTAAACAACAGGACCCCTTTTTCAGATGCAGATTTATAGGGAGACCCCACCCAGTATGTTAAAGAGCATTGAGTGGAGCCTCTGACCTGCACTAGCCTCTGAGGCTTCTCTGCTTCTTGCTTCTCGAGGACCCTCATGGCCCAGAGGTGCCCAGAGCAGACTAGTATGTGGGGTGTACATTCTCATTGAAAGCCACAGGCGCTGGGCTCCTCCCGCAGCCAGTCATCTGGACTCATTTCTTGGGCTTCCTTTGTTGTTCTTGATGTACTGGGGTTGAACCCAAGGGCCTGCTACCTCAGAGCTATATCCCTGGCCCTATTTTATTATTTTTTAATATTAGAAACAGGATGTCACGAAGTTGCTGAGAGCCTTGCTAGGTTGCCGAGGCTGGCCGTGAACCCGCGATCCTCCTTCTCAACCCCCCAAGAAGGGATTACAAGCGTGCACCACCATGCCCGGCTTATTTCTTGGGCTTTCTGCATTATCCCTCTGCAGTTTTGACTGTGTGAGATCCCTCTTCTTTAAAGGCTCCTGCTGTGGTAGGGTCAGTGCCCTCTTCTTCCTCTTCCCTACACCTCCTCGTCTTCCCTCACCTCTCTACCTCCCAACCCATGTCTTATTTCTGACGTAGAACCTTGTAGTCGTCTCTGCTCTTCCGGGACCCGCGGTGGGGCCCTCGAGTGCTTTCTTGGGGGAGGCACTTTCCCTGAATGGGGACAGTGATCTCAGGAGCTGTCCTGACAAACCCACTCTTATATTTTTTGGTTTGTTTCTCTTCAGCCTTTTATTCTCTGCATCTGTTTTTCTTTTTGTCATATTTATAATCTGTGTAGGGAGATAATTTAGTATTTTTTCCTTTCTCACTTCACATTACATCCTGAGCTTTCTGGCATGTTGTTACATAATGTCATTTTTCATGGCTTTAGAGCAGTCCATTGAAAGGCTGAACTGCAGTTTATCTTATGTTCCCCTGTTGCTGAACATTTAAGTCATCGCCAGATCTCACAATTGTAAACAGTGCTGGAGGGAGCGTCTTTGAACACAAAGCCTTTCCCTTATTTGGGGGCATTTTCTTAACATCAATTCTCTAAATTGGAACTACGAGGCAAAACAAGAGACACATTTTTTTTTGTGTGTGGTTGCTTCTTGCAGGATTTATGGTTTTAAAGAATTATCATTTGTCACAAGGGTTTACTGCAATAGAGACAGATCTTTCCCACTTTGTCCAGGCTTGTATAGCATTTTCTTCTCTGTGGTACGGCTGCATAATTAATAAGTGGTGTCCAGTCCGGCAGGGAATGTTTCTCAAGCCCGAGTGGTGATTCCAGCTCTGGCCAAAGGCTCTGTGGAGGCTGCCTTCTATTGATGGCCACCGAGCATGTGCTGTGCCGTGGATACGCCAGCAAGGGAGGCTGCAGTCAAAACCACTAAGTTCCTGGGCGGCTGGCCCGTGTTGCCACTGAAGATTTGCAGGGCAGCAAGGCAGGGCCAGGAGGTACAGTCCTGGGTGTGCCAGGAGGGTGAGGCAGGCCCTCGGTGCGGCCCTGCAGAGGGAACCACAGACATCCCCAGACAACTTGCCACACTGCTGGCATTAACAGGAGATAGCTGAAGGTCTGGGAATTAAGTCATCTCATAAACATTCAAATTCATGGCAAAATTACTATTTAATTAGGAAAAGATCTGTAACATTGTGCTACTTTTAAATGAAAGCCATTTTGCAGGAATTAAAACTGGGTCATAACATTAGTATAATGTTTGAAAACAAACATTACTAAGACATACTGAGTATACCCTAATTGATGAATTAAAGGCATTAGTTTTGCCTTTGGATACTTAATGTGATTATGTTTTAAACACTGATTTTAGAAACCTACCTCTGGATTGGAACTGTTTCTTTCTTTGTTAAAAGTGAAATGTAGCAGAGAATAAAAATAATAATACGTGCTAATTTTAGGAAATTTGGGAATTAAAATTTGTCCTATTAAGTATTATATTAAAAGGTAATATAGAATTTTTGAAAAACCTGAAATCTATAACCTTCAGGTAACTGCTGTTAATATTTGGGTGTATTTTCTTCTTTCATATCTTTGTCTTATCCATGTAGGTTTTTATATACTTTTGATAATGATGAATAATCAATTTTGTATCTATTTTAAAATTTAACATAATACGATAATAATAATTTTCAATGGTATTGTATAGATTTTAATAACATAATTTTAATGGCTATGTAATACTGCATGGTAGTGGATATATTGCAGTTTACTCAACAATTTTAGTTCAGTTTTTACTGTTACGATATAATACTAAGATGAATATTTTCATGCATTCTTGAAAATGCTTGTTAGCATCTCTGGTGATCTTTTTAGAGTCCTAGAGTAGAATTATTTCATAGAAGACATTGGAAATGAATTTTTCTAAGGCTAATGATATAAATGGTCCCCAAAGGTCATATATACTTATACTCACGCTGACAGCAGGTACTTGGGAATTTACTCTTCTTATAGTCATTCTTCCCAGCATTACTGTGCTTTGTGTTTAAGTCTTAAATTATTAAGTAATAAATAGATAACATATTCTCTTAAAAATTAGTCTAAAAAAACCCTGGATTCATTATGGAGGTGGTTTAATCAACACCCAGGCAACCCAGGCCAACTTGAAATTGATCTGTTAATTTCACCATAAGGAAGATTTTAAATTAATATTTGATATTGAGAAGAATAAAAGGCTACATTAGAGTTAGCATTAAAGTTGTATGGAATGTAATTTTTCCATGTGATGGAAAGTGGCTTCCCAGTGGAGTGCCGCAGAGAACCATCTGAGAGCTGTGTCTGTGGGCTGTCAGCCTCCCCAAGCCCAGGAAAGAGTTCTGTTGCTGACTATCTTAGCACATCAAATGCTGTTGGAATTTCCAAATCCCTGCATAGGCTATAAATTATTCTGTTTTTAAAAATGCCCTTTCTTCCTGTAGACTTACTCATGGAGCACATACAAGAAGTTCGAACTTTGAGAAAACGTTTAGAAGAATCCATCAAAACAAATGAGAAGCTAAGGAAACAGCTGGAACGGCAGGGCTCGGAGTGTGATCAAGGTAAGGACGCGCCTGTCCACAGGGTGGCGCGCGCCTATGGGAAAGTGCTTCGCTGTGTCACATTGGCTGCTGGGCAGTCTGTGGACAGGCAGGTGCTGGATAAATGTGGGTTTCTTAGGCTCTGGAGAAGTCTGCCAGCCTCTGACATCCTGAGCAGTGGTTGACTGCTCGCTGAACTTTGGAAGCTGTAGAGGTACAGATTTCAGAATAGAACAAAGCTGTCTTCTGTCAATAGTAGATTATAAAAATCTCAGCGTATCAGCAACCTGGGAAATCTCACGTGCCCAATAGAAGGTCACCAGTATTCCTGCATAACCACTGTTAGCTCTGAATGGAATGCTCTTCCGTGAAAACGGAACCTCTCTTCCCATAGGTAAGATTTTAACATAGTCAAACATTCTTCAGCTGTTCTCCTGCCTTCCTCTGCACCTTCATTGGTTGTCTCCTGTGTCCTGACAGTGATTTGTTAAGTGCAAATACAAGTATATATTCGCATTCTCCCTCTCATCCCAAAGTTAGCATACTCCACAGCCATGATTCTGACCCATTTTGCATTGAACTGTGTCTCTTGGAATCTGTCTTTATTGCTCCACGCAGAGTCCTCAACCCATGAAGGAGGTTTCTGGAGAGCAGCTTGAGGCACTGGGAAAGAGCTGAGTTCATTTGGGTGCTGGACTGACCTAGGTGTGGGATCTAGCTCTTACGGTTCATATGTATATATATGTATATTGGGCTTTGGGCAATTCACTCTGCCTCTCCCAGTCTTAATTATTTCATAAAACTGAGTCATAGTGAGATTAAATGAGGCGATGCCATGAATAGGGCCTTGCTCAGTGCCTCACTTAATAAATAGTTGCTTCTTGCTGGGCATGGTGGTGCACGCTTGTAATCCCTGCGCTTGGGAGGCGGAGACAGGAGGATCGTGCAGGTTTGAAGCCAGCCTTGCTGGCTTAAGAGACCCTTTTTCCAAATAAAATATAAAATAGGTCTGGGAGTATAGCCTGGAGGTAGAAGGGTTCCATCCCCCGTACCACCAAAATAAAAAAAAATCCAACATAGTTGCTTCTATCCTCATCAGTTTTGACTGTTTTATATGGTATAACATGGCCAGTTTTGCATTGCAAAGCTCTGCGGTGGGTGGGTGAGGTCTCTAATGCCATTCCTATTTTTAAAGGTGAGATTACTGAGTTCTAGAAAGACAGCACGGATGGTGGTGCTCGGGTGCTTGGATGCCCCGTCCACATCCCATTCCTCTCTAGACCACCATAGCCTGCAGCCTAGAAAGTTGTCTTTTTTTTTTTTTTTTGTGGTACTGGGGATGAAACCCATGGCCATTCTACCTCTGAGCTACACCCCCAGCCCTATTTTTTATTATTTATTTTTGAAACAAGATCTCACTGAGTTGCAAAGGGTCCTCACTAGGTAGTAGCTGAGGCTGTCCTTGAACCGCGATCCTCCCGTCCCAGCCTCCCAAATGCTAGGATCACAAGCGTGCTCCACACCTGGCTAGGACATCTTTCCAAGGCCAACGGTAGTTCCCATGCCCCTCCTCCCCCCTTTCTCCTCTTCCTCTCACTCCTTTCACCCTAGCCCACCCCCCCCCCCGGGAAATTGATTAATCTGAGTTATTAGTTGTATCAAACACAGGAAAGAAAGACACGCCTGGGCCCTTCACATTCACTCTCGCTAATGCCTGAATTAGA
The DNA here is from genome assembly GCF_963383645.1 of Muscardinus avellanarius. NCBI lineage: Eukaryota > Metazoa > Chordata > Mammalia > Rodentia > Gliridae > Muscardinus > Muscardinus avellanarius. Next base: position 15,565,045 of record NC_137799.1, read on the forward strand.
TTCATTTTGTTGTACATTTTCCCTGGCAAATCCAATTATAGAATTATTTGGGGGCTCAAATGGCCACTGGCTACAGCGGAGCAGGCGATTGCTCTGGAGAGAAATTCCCTCTGACGGGAAGGTTTACCAAGAGGCATTCATAAAGTATTTACGCTAGTGGAAAGACATGCGTGCTCACCATGTTGTCACCATCTCTGAAAAGACAAAGAAATAAAAGCGGCCCCGCCTCCCCTGCTGGGAAGTGTTCCCGGAGCAGGTCTGAGAAAGGCCTGGCTGGAGTTAAAAATTGTCATGTCCTGTGTCACATCAAGCTTCCAGCTCGTTGTCAGGTACCTGAGTTTACTGTGGAGCTGGCGTTCAGGGGAAGACTGGCCCCTGAGCGGCCCGGTGGGCCTTGCTAGCCCGGGTCTGACTGCTCAGGTCTAGACCAGGACAGGAGTGCTCTTGGGCTTCATTGTTCCTTTGGAGCCTTGGTCATCGCAGACGTGGGTAGGATTCTTCCTGCTCATTCTTGCTACTCTTTGGTCCTGGTTTGGCTGCAGCATGCCATCAGCGGTGCCATCACTACAAATGCTAGCAGCAGTAACAGTAGCGCCTCAGCCATTTTTGTTGAACGCATGAAGACTGAGGGAGTGATGTGCCTTGCCAGAGATCTGGTAGCTGCCGGGAAGCCAGAGCCCCAGCTCTACCCAGGCACAGGGAGAGTGGAGGAAGATGGTTTTGTAACTAAAGCAAGTCTGTGACCGTGCTGGGGTGCAGTTGCTGTGGCATGGGGAGAACACACTTATCCAAGTGTGAGCCTTACAAGTAATCAGTTGTATAGTCGGGTACTTTTAGCTACAGACAACAAAATAGAAGTAAAAACCAGTGTAAGCAGTCTGGGGGGGGGGTTACGTTTCTTATATAAGAAGAGACCCAGAGGCGGGTGGGTCCCAGGCAGGTCTCATGCTCAGTGACAGCGGGGCTGGGCTTAGTGTCTGTGATGGCTGCAGGCACGTGAGCCTCACATCCTCTGTGCAGTGTCCAAGGCATAAAGAGGCGTGGGCTTCTCGCTGTGCCCTTTCATAGTGCCAGGAAATCTTCCCCCAAATCCCCCAGGTCTCAGTGGCTCACGACCAGTTCTCACTGCGGGGCGATTGGGAGCAGGATCTGACATTTTGGCGGTTGTGCAGCAAGTGTACTTGATTGGTGCAGAGGGTGGGAGGGGAGGTGGAGAGGCTGACCCCCCACCCAGGAGGAGCTCAGCACAGCAGACAGGCAAGCCCGAGCGCAGGCAGTGCTGAGCTGTAGGGGGTGAGAGGTGTCCAGCAAGAGGTGGCATCGGAGCTAATTTAGAGGAAGGGGTAGGACTTGAGCAGACCGGCAACAGCTTGGTCGGGGATTTGCAGACAGTCAAGTGACCTACAGCCCGGTCTCTGCAGCTCGAGACCCAGATCTTTACATGTACACTTAGGGGCAGTGAAGTTGAGCCAAGAGTTGGAAGAGTGACTGACAGGTGAGGAGGGTGATGGCGTTGTGGGCAAGGGGAGTCAGGGAGGGGTGGGCCTGGTGCGCCTGGGGCCCAGCAGCGGGCCTGTTTGGTCCAAGTTATGAGGGTAACAAGTGTTTTGCTTGGAGAGGGCTCGAGGTATGCCCTGGAGACCTCAGATTCTAGACTGAGAAGTCCGGACTGTGCCGTGTTCCTGTGGTTGCTTTCACAGTGCTGGGCCATTTAGGAAGATAACTCCATTGGCTAAAGAGCAGAGAGGTGAGGCCTGAGCAGCCGGACAGAAAACGGTCGGCCAGGGGCCGCGCATCGTGGAGGGATGTGATTTTCTGATGTGCCTGGCAGGGAGGCAGTTTAAGGAGGCTCCCGGGTGCGGCTCAGGTTAGGGGTTGTGGTGGTGCCGTCTCCGGAGGCAGGGGGTAGGTGCGAGGGGGATTTGAAGGGAGAATTGAGCTTTGGCTCTGGGGCTGAGGGCCTCGGGGCCGGGCCTGGCAGGCACCTCAGGAGGTACTGCTGTGACAGTCCTGACTGTCACGGGCCACCCGCCCGGCCGAGTCTCCTACCTGTCCTTGTCCGCTTCATACTCACTCCCTCTGGGCTCCAGCAATAACTCGTGTGGTTCACAGGAGTGATTTTCACTGCATGCCTCTTTCCTTTTTGTTTAAAATGGCTTTCTGGGAAGTTGCGTTCAGACTGACCCAGATCAGTCCATAAATCATAAATCACCGTTTACGCGTGTTTTTATAGGTTCTACCAACAATTTTGCTTATGGTTCAGAGCTGCACAGTTCTCTGACATCAGAAATTCATTTCCTGAGGAAGCAGAACCAGGAGCTCAATACGATGCTCATGAAAGGGTCTCGAGGTAAGAAGGAGCAGCGCCCACAGCCTCAGCATCGGCAGACGCGTGCCGGAGTCCGACCAGCTTGGCTCCCATCCTGAGGCCCTGTGGCAGCTTACCCCGTCTCATTGTCACAGCAGCTTTATGAGGTACCCATGTTTTACAGCTTAGAAAGCTGGGGTTCAGAGAGGTCACGGAATACTTACCTCAGAAGGCTACTGTGGTAATTGGTAGTATGAAGGCCTCAGCACAACGGCCCTGCCAGGGTCTCAGCAGACGTTGCCGTGTTTACCTGCCGTGCGTCCCCTCATACAGCTTCCTCTTGTTTGTCTTGGTTTTGCAGCAGAAGAGAGAAGAGCTGGAAAGATATTACTGCTAAAATCGAAACCACAGATTTCCAGCTAGCAGCAGAGCTTATCCAGTATTTCTCATAAAGATCCCTTCTCTTAATTCCTTCTATTTTCTGCTTAGCTCCTGAAGAGCTTTTGCTTATGTTATCTTTTAGTACCTAAAACACCTCTGGAATGAAGTATTATTAGCCCTGTTTTACCGGTTGGAAGCCAAGGCCTAGGGAAATACCCCACCTGGGGCCTCAGAGCCAGAAGGTGGTGCAGCAGGAACCTGGCCACCCTGTCTGCCTTCCGTAGAGGATATTGATGCTGCTTTTAGCTTAAGAAAAGCAACTGGGCCTTCTACAGGCCATTCATTCATTCAGCACATACTCCCTGCCTGTTCTACATCTGATACCGACACGCATGAGTCCTGGTCGCCCGCCTCAGGGGGCTCAAGGTCTGATGGGAAGGCAGCCAGGCAACCCAGCGCAGGCCAGCACGAGGCGTGGCCATGGCAAGGGGTGCCAGGGAGCTGGACTTCAAGAGCTGTCTAGAGGATGAGGGATGGTAGCCAAGGTAGCCCAGGTCCCGGGGAAGCAGGGCCCTCTGCATGGAATGAGGGGAGCTGCTGAGGCCGGGGTTGAAGGCAGGGAAGTGCAGACCAGCCCACTGCACCCGCAGCCTGGGGGACCTGGAGCCTGAGCTGGCGTGGACGTCCCTGCGCCGCGATTAAGGCAGCGTCAAACACCCCGGGCATCAGTCCTGGCTCTGCCACTTGCTGGCGGTGTGGCTGCAGGGTGGTCTTAACCTCACTAATCCCTCGTGTCCTGTGTGGAAGATAGAGAGGATAATAAACAGTACCAGCCTGCAGAGGTTGGCAGGGAAGATGAATAAGATGATACACGTGAGGGTCTTAATGGAGTGCCTTCAGGGCAGTGCCGGACCGGGGAGCGTCCACTAGCAGCACTGCTCACAGCCCCCGACCTGCACACGAAGCCCAGTGCCCAGCCCTTTACCTCATCACATGAAGAAACCAAGGCACAGAGAAGCGGGAGCCCTGCTCCAGGCATGGGGTCGGGAAGCAGAGGAGCCACCCTTGGGCCCTCCACTCTGCCTCCGGCCCTGCTCTGGGCCCCTCTCTTGGCTTCCGCCTATGTTTTGCTCCTAGGAGAGGCGATGTCCTCACACGTTTTCAGCATGGCCCTGCTTGTCTCCTGGCAGGGGCCTGGGGAGGGATGTGGGCCCTGCACACACACTGCAGGGCCAGAGCTTGGGGCCCCGCCTCTTGCCTCCGCCTGCAGTTTCTGCCTGCTGCTTGCTGTGCAAAGGCAAAGTAACCAGGTTTGCAAGGCCCATTATTTAATAGAAAATTAAACAGGCCCATTTCATGCCAGTGACGTTTAATCTGCAGCCTTGATGTTGACAGATTTATCTGCCCAAAATGCATAAGATAATTGGAACACCAAAATCATAAATGTCAGATTAAATCTCATTCCTTTCTGTATTCTTGGAGTGCTCTAGCTGAAGTGCTCTATCTCTGTAATAAGGTTGGAAAAAGCAAATGGTATCCCTTCTCAGTGGCACTTTTTGGTGTTTGCAGATAAACAGAAGGAGAATGAAAAATTGCGAGCGTCCCTCTCCAGGAAGGCCGCGAGCCTCGAGCACCTTCGGCAGGAGTTTGCTGGCCTGAAGGGAGAGCACCACAGGCTGCGAGAGGCAGTGGGGCAGAAGGACAGGCGCACCCAGCAGCTGCTCCGGGATCTGAGCAGGTGCCGGCCCCGGGGATGTGGCCAGCAGCCGAGGCCGAGGCGGGCTAGCCCTGCCCTAGAGCGCAGAGACACAGAGCGCAGCCTCGTCACACATCTGCTGGACCTGAAATGTGTGCAGGAGGGCACTAGTGCAGGGCATTTTCAGTGGCTCAGGAAGGCGTCTCTGAAAAGATGCTAGCTGTGCAGGGAGGGTGTGAGCTCTGCGGCTTTCTGAGGAAGTTCGTTTTAGCAGGAGGCGCAGGGGCCCTGGGGCCACTGCAGGAGAGGGCATGGCTGGCAGGGCTGGAGGGGCGACAGGTGCTGCCTTGCACTGGGCCTGCCCCTGTGTGGGGACTTGGTTTCCACTCTGAGCAGCACAGCACGCTGCTGGGAGATTCTGAGCAGAGAGACGTGCATCTGCCGTGGATCTTAAAGAATCCTACTGATCGCTCTTGCAGCTTGTCGCCGTTTTCAGTGATTCATGTTGGCCTTCACGCGTGTCCCAGCCCTTACCTGGGGTGTGTGGTGACATAGCCGGGCTTTTTCTTTGCCATCAGCCAGTCCCTGGTGTGGGTCATCCCGGCTCTTCTGAGCGGTGCGCCCCTGGGTAAGAGAGAACCTTTGAGTTGAGCTTCCTCTTATCTCTGAATCGAGGATGAGAGAGCACTTTCCTTTTAGGGTGTCAGAGGATTACACGAGACCCGTGAAGGGCTGGGCCCGGGCCACTTGGGAGCAGTGGCTGTGATAGAATTCTTAAGGACCACACTTGTCCCGATTTCATCCATACCCGTCTGACCAGGTGGCATGGGCGTACCCTGTGGGGTTTGAGCAAGTTACCCCAGGGTAGAATTAACCTCTTCTCCCACCGGGGGGCATTCCAGGGTGCAGGAGGAGGCCAAGGTCAGGCAGCAGCTGCTGTCACAGAAAGACGAGTTGCTCCAGTCTCTCCAGATGGAGCTGAAGGTGTACGCGCAGCTGGATGAGGAGCACGGGAGGCAACGACAAGGTACCGGGCACTCTGGGGCCGGGCCCTTCACACACCAGGGCTGTGGCCGGGCAGGAGCCTGAGGGCTCCACGCTCTGTCCTGAAGCATTGTCATCAAACCCGGAGCTGCCCCCTGGATAGACTAGACCTATTTTTTGTGTGTGGTGCTGGGGATTGAACCAAGGAGCATTTTACCTCAGAGCAATACCCTCAGCCCTATTTTATTTTTTATTTGCAAAGGGTCTCGCTAAGTTGCTGAGGCTGGCTTTAAACCTGTGGCCCTCCTGTCTCAGCCTCCCAAGTACTGGGGGTCCATCTATCTCAGCCTCCCAAGTACTGGGATTATAGGCGTGCACCACCTCGCCCAGCTGGACTAGGCCTGGTGGAAGCAAGCTCTTTGGCCGCTTTTCTTGACAGCAGCAGAGAAGGTACAAGGAAGGACTTAACTCAGGGGTCAGGCCAGCTGAGGTGTGGAGTCTCCTCCCTCCTCCCCAGCCTGCTTCTGCCTCTGTAAACACTCCTGTTAACGTCCACTGTGTGGGGCTGTGAAGGCTGATTGAGGTCTTTTCTTAAAGCATCCCAGCGCACTACCTGACACTTAGTAGGCACTGTCAAGAAGTAACTGTTATTACAGTTTCCCTGCTAGAACATATTTCTTTTCGTCCCTGCTAGAACATATTTCTTCAGCAGATATTTACGGAGCACCCACCGTGGCCTGGACATTCTTGGCCCTGGTCCTCTCTCTGGTACCTCGAGAGAGATACCAGATCAGAGAAACTCAACTCTAAGGTCTAATGTTTCAGAATCAATTTTGAGGTGTAGTGGTTTTTTTTTTAAACTAATTTTCCAGGTGGTTTCTCCCTATTGAAAGTTTATCTAGAAAAGGGTCATCTCACAGCTTTCATTTCTCCTCAAGTTGCTTCTCTTATTCTTGCTGTTGTGCCTTTTTAATATACTGTGGCTCTTAAAATCATCCCCTTTCATTCTATAATTCCAGCCCAAATAGATTTTATTACTACTAGACATAATTTCAGGGTTTGGTGTGCAATTTGCTAGGCTTTTATGGGCAGAAGTGAAAATTAATTTCCAGCTCTTATTTAGCCTGTGGAATAGCAGCAATTAAGTCAGCCAATATTTTTGTTTTTAAAGTCGAGTTGTTATTTTAAATTGTACCTAGTTCTTTGGAAGGGGGAGGCGGGCGATGGTGGCGGGTTGGAAGCGCCATTGCGTCCCTCTGGTGACTGACCCTCTGATTGTGGAAGATGTCAAGGATTCTGTTTGAACGTGTCCCCAGAGGCTGGAGCGGAGGCGTCAAAAGACTGGAAGGGGCGGGAGCCCTTTGTTGACCTACATGACCTCCTGATAGAGATGCAGGATCTGCGGGCACAGCTGGAAAGGAGCATCGAAACCAACAGCACCTTGCGGAGCAGGCTGGAGGAGCAGCTGGCGCAGGGGCCGAGGAAGGCCCAGGAGGGAGCTGGCGCTGTGGCTGTCCAAGCCCTGTCCCTTCCCGAGGGGCCCCTCCCGCTAGACAGACACGGTATGGCGTCTGGCTCTTTGCTGTTTGAACAAGCAGCTCTGTGCATCTGTGTGTGAAATGTGCGCAGAGTGATGCCCTTGCCCACGGAGGTGGTCTTCCATTGACAGCAGGCACACTGTGTCGTCCCAGCCAGGGCACCTGACAAGCAATTAGCTGTCACCCCTGGCGAATGGCATAGTCTCTCTCTTGGTCCCCTGGGAAGTCGACTTTGGGCTTCCAGCTGCCCTCCTTGCCTTCAGTCATGCTTTCTTCCGTCCACTTCATCCTGACCCTGGCACTCCCAGGCTGAAAAGCCTTTCAAGTCCTCTCAGTGCCTTCAAGCCAGAGCCCATGCCTCTGACTCTGGCTTTCAGCATCTTGCAGGTCTGGAAAGCTTCTGTGCAGGGGGACGAGGGGGTCTGTTTTGTGTCTTTTTGGGGGCTTGTCAAGCCCCGGAGAGGCTGTGGAGGGAGCAGGGAGAGGGGCAGACACCCCCGCTACCAGCCCAGCGAGGCCTGGAACAGAACAGCCAATGGCCAGGCTTGTGCAGGTACAGGCCATGTGTGGACAGAGAAGCTGAGGCCCAGAGTGGGCAGCAAACAGGTGGCAGAGCTAGCCCTGAGTCCAGCTGATCCTGCCCCACCTGACCTGGAGCCTGAGCATCTGGGGCTTGTGATCCTGATGCCGTGGAGGGTGTCCACGGGGCATCCAGCTGCACACAGAGGTAGTGCGCCTGGGAAACAAGGGCCTTGCACAAGTTTAGTCTTGTTTTTATGTGGACTGAGAATTAAGTTTATTGCTTTTCACTTAAAAAGCACACCCAATCAGTCTGTTTTAGAACACAGTGATTGGTTCATTGATTATTTTCCTTGATAAGGATTTAAAATTTTTACCCCCCCATGGCTATTTTAAAAAAATTGTATATGTCTCTTTACTTTTTAATCAAATACAGGCTTAAATTTATATTGTTTAGGTGGGCGTGGTGGCGCATGCTTGTAATCCCAGCATTCAGGAGACTGAGACTGGAGGATCATGGTTCGCAGACAGCCTCAGCTACTTAGCAAGGCCCTTTGCAACACAGTGGGACCCTGTTTCAAAAAATAAAAAGACTAAAAATATGACTGGGGGTGTAGCTCGGAGGTAGAATGCTTGTGGGTTCCATCCCTAGTACCACACACAAAAAAATTATATTGTTTAGATTGGTTTTTGTGTCATTCTGTGTCCTGTCATGTGTGTCTGTGTGTGTCTGTGTTTGTGTGTGTGTGTCTGTGTGTGTCTGTCTGGGTGTGTGTGTCTGTGTCTGTGTGTGTCTGTGTGTATATGTGTGTGTGTATGTGTGTGTGTGTGTCTGTGTCTTGTGTGTGTGTCTGTCTGTTTGTGTGTTAGTGTGTCTGTGTGTGTTAACTGGGCATCCAGGCCTCACACTTGCTGGGCGAGTGCTAGATTGCTGAGCCCCACCCCATCCCTCCTCCTTGTTGCCGGCACTGTATAATAAATGTCCCTCTCCTTTCATGTGGGCTTCCAAATGATTGTTTGCAGGTTGTTGTCAGTCACCAAACCATTACCCTGCTGATTGTTAAAGTGGTCTCTCAACAGGAGCTTTGGTAAACATCAGTGTTAATATGCTTTTTCTGATAAACCCGATTCTTGGGGTGAAGTCCTGCCTGGGGACAGTTGGGAAGACACCATGTTGCTGCCTCCTGGGCAGCATCCCTGGAGCAGTGTTCAGAGATAGTGATGGGGGCATGACTTCATCAGCGTGGCCATTGCCACGTAAAATACAAGTCTTCTCCTGACCTTCTCTAGGACTCAAGGTTGTAGGGGTAGCCTGTGGGAGACAGAGAAGGGAGGTTCTGGGATGCCCAGGATGGAGAGCCAGGGCAGCTTCTGGAAGTTGGCCAGAGGCATGTAGGAGAGCACCCTGCGCGCACGGCGGGCCTCAGCAAGGTCTCCGTCTGTGGGTGTAGATCAGACTTCCGTCGTGGGCAGCCACTTGTCTTCGTAGCAGTTGTTTCAGGACTGCGTTCAAGTGCATCTGTTTCAAAGTTCTGTTCTAAAGGCTTCGGTCTTCGGCAGCAGTGATTCCTCTCCGGGTGGCCTCATGGAGCTGACCTCCCGGCTCCTTGGGCCAGGCACCAGGTGCCCCGCAGGCGCTGCAGTGCCGCCGGCCCACCCCCAGTGTAGCGTGGGTGGAGGGGCATGGGGGGGGGGGTCCCGAGACTGGACAGGTCTTTGCCCTGCCACTGACCCGCAGGTCACTCCCTGTCTCTGCTGTTTAGTTTCCCCTTCTCTGAAATCTAGAGCATAGCGCCACCCTGCTCACGGGGCTACTGAGAACTCAAAAGCTTTTCGGGTGTTCCAAGTTATAAAGCGCCACACAGGTCACTTATGCAGCACCTTTGGATTTTGCCTCCTTCTGGTGTTTCAGGTGTATCACCCTCCAAACCCTACTGCGGTCACTGTCACTCAGTTACTGTGGCAACCTTGACTGACTTCTGCAGGGCAGCAGGGCACACCGCAGAGCTCAGCTGGACACTGCCCCGCGTGATGCCCTCAGGGCCCCGCGGTCCCGAGGGTCCAGCTTGTGCCCTGCCGGGCCCTTCCCTGGTGTCAGAGCCTTGGCCACCGGAACTGCATCTTTCTCCCTGAAAGTTAACGCCTCTGTGTCCTCCCACATGCTCCTTCCTCTTCTTCCTGGTGTGGGAAGCCATAGTGGGGCCGGCACCTCTCAGCCAAGCGCCCACAGCCCCTGCGCTGCCCTCCTGACACCTGAAGTAAAGCTATTTACTTGTCTGACAGGGGGCTCCTCCAGGGAAGGGCCTGGGCCAGTGCCTGTTCCTCTGGTGTCCGGGGCATTTGAGTGAATGTGTCTATAAACGTGTGTCTGTACGTGAGGTGTCGGGCCGTGTTCTCAATCACTTATTTCTCAAATGCCAACGACTGTGAAACTGACAGCCTATATTTCCTTCTCTTGTTTTGCATTTCGTAGATGGTGACAAGTGTCCTACAAGTGATAACTCCTTTGACCTGTTTGACTCCATCCAGGCAGTGACCCCAGAATCAGGTATAAAGCTGAGGTCTGGCTAGCTTTGGCAGCACCGGGAATGGCAGCTGGACTTTTAAAATGGAAGCCTTTTGGTCCCTGGTACCAGCTTGGTGTTCACCAGGGATTTGGGGTTCAGGTTCTCAGCGTCTCTTGCTGGGATCTCCTCCAGGCCAGCTCACCTGTCCCCGGCAACTTCCCTGGGTGTCTGTTCCTCCATGTGTGGACCCCCTGAGTGTAGCTTTCAGGGCACTCCAGGATCCAGCCCCAGCGGGCCTGTCCAGCCTCATCCTCCCGTCCTGGGGTGGCCACAGGGGTGTGCCGCCATCCTGCAGACGGGCTGTGCTTTCCTCTCGCTGTGACTTTCAGACCTCCTTTGTCCTCGGGACACGTCATGAGCACAGGCTTCTCTGTGAAATGCCTTTTCTGCTCTCCTCACTCAGAATTAGCCATCTGTACTTCCGTTGCGCCAAAGGTAAAAAGCACCAGGCTTTTACGTCTGCTCTGTGTACTTCTGGCTGCCTGTTAGTCCTGCCCAACGGTTGCTTCTTCCGGGAAGTCTCCGCTGGTCTCCAGCCCCACGTAGATAGGTGATAGCTACGTGACCGTCTTTGCTCTGAGCGCTGGCTTGTCACCACTGTGCTGTTGCAGTTCCTGTGGCGTCATCGTTCCGATAGATCCTGGGCTCCTAGAGTGCAGGCACTGACCATAGGTGGTTGATAAGCACTGGTTGAGTTGGCCTGAGCCTTTCCCCTCCCACAAGATGAATAGCAAGCCCGATGTGGGGTGATGTCCAGGCCGAGGCTCCAAGCCAGGCCCCTTCCCCGCTAGGCTTCTGTCGGCTGGTGTTTGGGCACCAGGGCCTCTCTGAGCCCACCTTGCTGGCTTCAGTGTTGCAAGTTCCGTGAACACAGGCGCTGCACCGAGGAGAGCTGATCTTTTGCTTCTCATTTTGCAGTTTCAGAGACTCTTCCACTCTCTGGAAATGACACGGACTCCCTCTCCTGTGGCAGCGGCAGCTCTGCAACTGGCACCCCGTGCTTGCCCCTCCTCACCAGCTGCCACCCGTGGGCCAGCAAGAGTGGCCACCACGTCCTGGGCCTGATTGAGGACTACGATGCCCTGTGTGGGCAGATCAGCCGGGGCCAGAGGCTCCTTGCTGAGATGGATATTCTAACCCAGGAGGCTTCCAGCCCCGCGGGTCAAGAGCTGGAGACAAAGGTAACCTCACTGCCAAGCTGGGGGAGAATGCTGCTCCGGGCACAGGGAGAGGCAGGGCCTGGCTGAAGGCTCTAGGAGGCAAGCGGCTCAGCGATCTCAGCACAGCCCTGAAATGAGGGGCCGGGAAAGCTCCGAACTTGGGTTCCGTGTGTGTGTCCCGGGGTGCCTGGTGGTGCTGGTGGTGGTAAGACAGCCGGTTGAGGTCTGTGCCATGCGTTACCTTGGCCATGTCCCAGAATTCTGCCTCACTGCTCCCATGACGGCCTGCCTTTCTCCAGTCTCTCGTCCCTCCTGTCCACCTGCCTCTGTGTGTCCAGCCATTCATCTACTTAGTCCACCTCCTACCATCCAGCAAGGCCTCTGGGGCTACCATGGAGAGGATGGAGGCTGTGATCGTCATGAAGCATACCAGGCCATAGTATACTGTGCCAGATAATGCTGTGCCAGGCTTCACCATACCCACCTCACTGCAGTGTATCATACCATAACATACCATGCCACACCTCACCACATCACGCCATGCCATACATCATACATACTACTCCATACATCATACATACCATACCGTACCATGTAGCATACCACACCATTCTGCGCCTTACCACACCTTAACATTCCACACCATATTGCAGTGTACCGTACCGCACCACACGACCGTAATTTCTGCAACTGCCTTGCGATGAGCTTCCACTGCGAGGCATGCCGCATCCGCCTCAGGCTTGCCGGCACACGGGAGCTTCTTGTACATTTGGTTTCCTCTTCCAGCAACCCTGTGAAGCAGGTGCTGCCGCTCCGCTCAGAGATGCTGGGGAGCGACACGAGGGTCACATGTGAGCTCAGTCCTCTGTCCTTGCTCGCGCTGTCACGGCACTGCTTCTGCCCACAGCACAGCGCGTCACCTGACTCCTGAGCCACCGCCTCTGCCAGGCTGCCCTCCGCCTGCCTCCCCATCGTCATCTCTCGTCTCCCTGCCGTGTCCTGTTCTGAACAGACCGGGCTGCCTGTTGCTGACCCTGCTTGCCCCCCACCTCCTGTCCGCAGTCCTGGTTCCCCTGCGCTCTCTGACTTGGAGTCCCCTCAGCCCGTTCGCCTCCCCTTCTCCTGTGCCTTCCTCCTGGAGCCCTCTGCAGTTCACTCCTGTTGAGGACCTGTGTGCCCAACAGACGCTACCCCTCCGTGGCCTCTAGGCTTGGGGTCCAGCGCACCACCTCCAGGCTGGGCCAGGCCCCGGAGCTTCCATCAGTCTCATTTTCTGGTTCCTCTTCTCAGCTCTTTACTGAAGATGCTTGAACCCCGGCTTCTCATGCCTGTCCTGACTTTTTGTGTAATTGTTTTATATTATAAAAATCAGTTTTGCATTGGATTTCCACTGGCTGATAGGCTCCAGGAGAGCAGGGTAGAACCTTCTTTGTTCCACACTGTGTATCCATAGCCTGGCACAGAGCCTGGTGAGCTTGGTAAATAGTAATAAATATCAATAAGATTCTTGTTCTTTTCTGATTAAAATCTTTATTGTGCAAAAGCTAGAAATTGTAGAAAAGTGTAAAAACGAAACTTCTATTAAAATGCCACCTCTAGAGGTCAGCACTTAAAATTGTGTCTTATGTATATGTAGCTATGTGCAGATATACACATAAACAACATAAACATATGCATACATACACATTTATATGTGCTTTCAGGGCATTTAAAAATTTATCACACTTATATGGATTTTATATATCTAAGCTAACATGATATTAATACTGTTTCTATTTCAAATTCAATATTTTTTAGCACCTGATATTTAGTTGCCACCAAGTAAGCTAACATGTGGGTGTACAATCATTCATTCATTTATTTTTTCATTGTTTGTTGGACTTATAATCTGGGATAAGTATCCTTACACACAAATCTCTGCTCATATCTTTGATTAGATATGGAGTGAAATTAGTAGTTCAAAGATTGTGAACTTTTTCGGGCTCTTGATGATAGGCTCTTGATACCTATGGCCGCACTGTTCTCTACAAAGATTATGTCTCTGTTTATGAGCGCCTACGTCATAATCACTTTTGTCTTCACTGAGTATTTTTATTGATAAAGCTTTTGTTGATGTGGAATCTAAAGAGTTTGTGGTTTTATTTTTATATGTATTCGATTATTGGTGAAGGCAAATGCTCTGTTTTTGTTTTTTCTTCGTGTCCTTGACCTTTCCTAGTGTGCATTTGCTTCTGGGTTTTTTATTTTGTTTTTTGTTCTAACTTTAATTCTTTTGGAAAGATACTGAGTAGTAGTATAGCTGGGTCACGTGGCGAGACGCTGGGAATCCAGTGAGTTTGCTTCTGTTAGCAGAGGTGAGAGAGGCTTCAGAAGCCTCAGTATCATGTTCACACTAACCAGCTGCTGCAGACGAGAGCATCTGTGCTGCCCCACTTGCTGCCGGCAGCCCTGCTCGGGAGGGCCTCTGGGCCGCAGTGTGGTGCGAGTAGCTCCACCACCAGTCTCCTGCTCAGTATAGCAGCTACAGTTAATTCTGGTGGTCCTTGATGATGGTTATTGATTGAACCAACCTCCACCAAAATCCTCTCGGAATATACAGTTCCCCAGCCTCTAAGATCAGTAAGTTGGTGTCGTGTCGCACCTGGCTCTTCCCAGCATGTGACACACAAGCCCTGCGGCCTGGAGTTCACGGTGCTGCCTGTGAAACGTGCTCATCACACTTCCAAGACTGCACTGACAGCTTTCTCACTCCCGTGCAGGGTCCACACTCGGCACCTCTGAGGAAGTTTGTCTCCAGTGTGAGCACCGCCAGGCTGATCCTGGAAGAGGTCTCGAGGCTGCTGAAGCTCCTCTGGAGAGTCTCGCTGCCCGCCAACGGCCAGTGCACCCTGCACTGTGGGCAGGTAGGTGGTGGCTACTGCTTCAGAGGCTCAGGGGTCCCACTGGGGCCTGTGTCTCAGGCCCTTCCACACCTAGCCCAGGACTGGCCTATCACGTGTGCACTCGGCGCGGGTCAGGCCGGGGGAGAGGAAGGCACCAGGCTTTGGGCTTCCCCAATTCTTACCTGATCCCCATCGCCTAGGTGCTCAGCCCCAACGCTGGCCCGGCTGCCCACTCCCAGCATGCCTTTGTGGAGTGGGATCCCATCTGCACTCCACACAGAGGAAACTGAGGCCCAGGCAGTTGAGACACACAGTCAGGGTTGCAGAGCTGGTTTGAGAGCATAAGTGTCTGAGTCAGAGTTCGCTCTTTCACTCTCTAGGCTCCAGCTCATGCTCTTCAGATGCCCTTGTCTGGACCTTCTGACTCTTGTCGGCAGCTTTTATGGATGTTAGTGGGCTTCCTTCAGATCTGTATTATTATTATTATTATTATTATCATCATTATTATTATTATTGCATTGTAATTATTACATCACAGTGAGAATCAAAGTGGTAAATCACGGTGCGGGCACTTGGTGCGCCTCCCTGGACCCCTCCAGCCTCTCCCCACACGTGTGAGATCGGCAGTGACGGCAGCATATGTGGACGTAGCATCATCTGAACTGTTGTCTTCATCAGTTCTTCCTTTTCCCCTCCCTCCCTCCCCAGCTCCCTTCCACTGTTCTCCTGGTCTCCTCTTTTATCAAGAGTCCCTTTTGTTTCCTGTTTTTTCTTCAGCTTCCACATATGAGAGAAAACATATAACACTTGACTTTTTGAGTCTGGCTGATCTCACTTAGCGTATTCTCTAGTTCCATCCATTTTCCTGAAAATGACATCGTTTTTTTCTTTGTTATGGTCGAGTTAAATTCCATTGTGTATATATACCTCAGTTTTGTCATCTGTTCATCTGTTGACGGCTGCTTAGCTTGGTTCCATAATCTGGCTACGGTGAGTTGCTCTGATATAAACATGGATATGCACGTGTCACTCTAATAAACGTGACAGTTCTGGAAAGATGCCAAGGAGTGGTATAGCTGGGTCCTACGGCGGTTCCGTTCCTAGTCTTCTGATGACCCTTCGTACTGATCTCCATGGTGGTGATGCAGTCTGTGGTCCTACCAGCAGTGTTTTAAGAGTCCTGTCTCCCCGCCTCTCCCCACACCCTCACCAGCACCTGCTATTGTTGACTTCTTGATGACTGGACTGGAGTTGGATGGAATCTCAGTATGACTTTGATTTGCATCTCTCTGATTGCTAATGATGCTGACTATTTTTTCATATATTTATTGACTGTTTATATTTCTTCCTTTGAAAAGTATTTATTCAGTTCAATTGTGCATTTCTTGCTCAATTTTTTTATTAGTGCTACATTTTTTTAAAGTTCTTTATATGGAGCCGGGCGTGGTGGCGCACGCTTGTAATCCCCGCACTTGGGAGGCAGAGACAGGAGGATCGCGTAGGTTCGAAGCCAGCCACACTGGCTTAAGAGACCCTGTTTCCAAATAAAAATATATTTAAAAAAATAGGTCTGGGAGTATAGCCTGGAGGTAGAAGGGTTTCCAGGAACCCCAGTACCAC
The DNA here is from genome assembly GCF_963383645.1 of Muscardinus avellanarius. Lineage (NCBI taxonomy): Eukaryota > Metazoa > Chordata > Mammalia > Rodentia > Gliridae > Muscardinus > Muscardinus avellanarius. Next base: position 15,580,700 of record NC_137799.1, read on the forward strand.
ATAAATAAATAAATAAATAAACAAATAAATAAATAAATAAATAAATATGAATAAAATAAAGTTCTTTATATGGATCAAAGACTTAGAAATTAGACCAGCAACTTTGCATTTACTAGAAGAAAACATAGGACCAAGTCTCCAGTGTGTAGGCACTGGTAGAGACTTCTTCTATAAGGCCCCAGAAGCTCAGGAAATAAAACTGAGAATCAATAAATGGGATGGTATCACATTTAAAAGCTTCTGCACAGCAAAGGAAACAATCAGGAGTCTGGAGAGAGCCTACACAATGGAAGCACATCTTTGCCAGCTACTGCTCCGACAGAACTGTATCAGATCTGTTTAAACTACTTAGGTGTGCAGGCCCGCGTCGGGAGCAGCCAGGCAGAGCCTGCCATTTCCACTCGGGGCCCACGTGGGTTGTGAGGGACGAACACTGGCTAATCAGGACGAGCAGCGCTAGGTGAGGGAAGTTAGAACTCTGCTCCGCCCATGGCCGTTTCCTCCTTCCCCTGCCCATCCTGGACGCGTGTGCGGAAGGCCAGCAGGGAGGCGGGAGGATGGCACACGCCCCATGTCATCACTCGTCAGGAGAAGGCCCCTCGACAGCTCTCCCTGTGCCGCACATGGCTCGGAAGTGCTTTGGGGGCCCCTCTCTCCTCCCTGAAGGTCCCAGCAGGCCTGTCCTGAGATCCCCTCTCAGGAGCCTGCAGAGGAGTTTGGCGTCCTAAGCTCAGGGAAGTTCAAATGCATTCACTGCACAATAAGTCATTTCTGCTTGCGTTCTCTGGGGAGCTTCAGGCGGAGGCGGGGGTGAGAGGTGAGGCGGCCTTGCTGGGCGCCAGCCACCAGGGCCTCTCTTCTAGCCCAGCAAACTCATTTCCTTCCCAAGCTTAGGTGTCACAGTCTGGGATGGCTTCTCTCCCTTTCTGGCTCCACTGGGGATTAATCGCAGGAGTGTTCTACCTTGGATCTATACCCTCAGTCCTTATTTTATTTTTATTTGTAAACAGGGCCTCACCAAGTTGCTAAGGCTGGTCTCAAACCTGCAACCTCCCGCCTCAGCCTCCCAAGTACTGGGATGGCAGACGTGCACCCTCACACCTGGCTTCTGGCCCTTTCTTACCATCCAGTTGTGGCATGCCTGTTCCCTGGGTGTCGGGGCTGTGAGCACTGAGCCGCAACGTCTCTCTCCACTTCACTGTAGCCCATCCCATCCACGCGACTGCATGTTCCCTCAATGTCTGTCTTCCTCTTTTCCTTCAGGGGACTATATTTTGTTTATATTTTTATTTTATCTTATTTTAATTTGTGTGTTCCTTGGGATCAGACCCCAGGGGATTCTATCTCCAAGCTACACCCCCACTCCTTTTTTTAACTTTTTGTTTTGAAACAGGGTCTCATTAGATTGCCAAGAGTCTCATTATGTTGCTGAGGCTGTCCTCAAACCTACAACCCACCTGTCTCAGGCTCCCAAGTACTGAGATTATAGGCATATGCCACCACACCTGGCTTGTTTATCATTATTAATGAATGAGTCATTCACCCATTCATCTAGTGAATAAGTGAATGAATTACTTTTTCCCCATATGCCCAAATTAGTACCTGCCCCATATGATTTTTTTTTTTTTTTTGCAGTACTGGGGAATGGAACCCAAGGTCATTCTACCTCGAATCTACACCCCCAGCCCTATTTTTTATTCTTTATTTTGAAACAGGGTCTCACGGAGTTGCAGAGGGCCTCACTAAGTAGCTGAAGCTGGTCTCGAACCCAGATCCTCCTGTCTCAGCCTCCCAAATGCTGGGATTACAAGGTGCCCACCATGCCTGGCTGCCCCATATGACTTTTAAATCAACCATGGATAAGCTAGATATTTGAGCCTCCGTGCAATGTTTTCATCCTTAGCACATAGTAGTAACTGTTAAACAGACATGAAGTTTGTGTTGCATATGGTGCACACACACAAACACACACAGTCCAAGGGCTGGTGGTGCTTGTGAAGTCATGTTCACGTTCGTGTCCTAGACGCGCAGTGAGGTTGCTGGCTGCTGGTGTACACAGACCCCTGTGTGGTGCTAAATTGCCTCTAGCCACTTTTCTGTCCCCGCCCGTGTGTCATCCAGTGCCTTTGCCTGGTGTGAAACGCGTGTGTAAAGCAGACTTACAGGTCTTCAGCAGCCCCGTGGCTTTTGACGACCTGCCATTTTCCTGAGTATCGTTGCTTGCCTTTTGCATTTCAGATGCCACCCCAAGTGCCTAGGACCGCTCCGGAAGGTGTGTGTCACGGCATCAGTGGATCTAGAGCAGATGTGTGGAGGGATACATACTTACTTGTAGTCATTTTTTAAAGCGGAGGATAAGCAGTACCAGGCTATTTGTAGGGATGTAAACGGGGAGGCCGGAGGGGCAAGGAGGGAAGGTAGTCTCTGAACAGACTTCATCATGTACATTTGACTTTGAAACTATATCAATACTTTACATAATTGTAAATAAAATTTGTCAAAATGGGAAAGCAGCAATTTCATAGCAAGATGGACCCAGTCATCCTTACCACAGATGGCAGCGGAGTCAAGACTGCACAGAGAGGGGACAGTTCAGTGACTGCAGCCCAGTGACGTGACTGTACATTCCTAGTAGAAACACTCTAAGGGCAAATAAACGCCCCCCAAAACTCTTTAAAATTTAAACTATTGAGCCGAGCATGGTGGCGCACGCTTGTAATCCCAGCATTTGGGAGGCTGAGATAGAAGGATCGCGGTTCATAGACAGCCTCAGCTACTTAGGCCCTTTGCAACTCAGTGAGACCTTGTTTCAAAATAAAGAATAAGAAATAGGGTGGGAGTATAGCTTGGAGGTAGAAATCCCCTGGGTTCCATCCCCAGTACTGCAAAAAAAAAAAAAAAAAAATTAATAAATAAAATAAATAAATAGTAAATAAATAAATAAACTTTTTTGGTGGTTAGATTGTTAGTAATAATATCGATATTGTTATTCTGAAGCTATTATATTTTATCATAAGATAAAACAAATAATTTCATTATGAATTCAAGATTGTGTGTGTGTGTGTGTGTGTGTGTGTGTGTGTGTGCATGTGCAGTACTGGGGATGGAACCTAGGGGCATTCTACCTCTGACCTACAACCCTACAGCTTTTTATTTTTTATTATGAAACAATCTCACAAAGTTACCGCATGCTGGCCTTGAACCCATGATTCTCCTGTCTTAACTTCCCAAGTGCTGGTATTACAGGCGTGTGCCACCACACCTGGCATTCATGATAATTTTCTCCTTAGAAAATTTACTAACTCATTTCACAGGCTAAAGAAATAAAATCTGATTCGGCGCCCGAATGTCTACACTGTGGTGTCTTTTTCCTACCGAAAGAGCTAGGCCTCCTCGGAGAAAAGTCTTGATTGTGGATCTAAGCAGGAGCTATACAATGAGAGGTTAAAATTTACTTCATCCAGTAAGAAAGTAAGAAAGCAAAGGGTGGGGGAAGCCTATAGATTTACAGTGGTTCTTAAAGTGTGGATCTTGGACCTGTAGCATCAGCATCTCCTGAAAATTCATCAAAATGCAGATTCCTGGGCCTGCTACAAACTGAATCGGCCACGCTGGGAAAGACCCCTGTAGTCTGTTGTTATAAGCTGCCTCAGGAGCTTTGAGAACCACTGGATTAAAAGAAGCTTAAGAGACAACAAGTGCAAAACGTGGATCTTATTTGGATCCTGAACCAAGCCAATTTTTATTTATATTTTTATTATTATATTATTGCATTGCAGTTACACAGCTTAGTGAGATTCAGCGTGATAAATTTCACAGCCCCTGCTCCGCCTCCCCACCCGCTGGTTAAGTGGGCACGATGCCTTCACGTACCGCCATGGTATCATTTGCCCTGTTTCCTTCTTGAGGTCCCCTCTTCCCCGCCCTGCTCCCTTCCCCACGCCCCTGCCGCTGCTCTCGGGGTAGCCCTCTGCACTGTTTAAAGTCCCTTGTGTTTCCTATTTTCTCTCTAGCTTTTACACACAAGAGAAAACATACAACCTTTGACTTTCTGAGAGCGATTGATCCCACTCAGTCTAATATTCTGCAGATTTATACTTTTATTAATGCATTGCTATTACACATCATAGTGAGGACCAGTGTGAGGCAAACGTACTGGATATTTTTTTCTGCATCTCACCCCACTCCCCTCTTGTGTCCCCCCATATGTGTTAATAAAACTAAACCAGTTGCTTTAATAAATCAAATTATGGTGCAATCAGGAAAATCTGTCCACTGATTTCATGTTTGGTGATATGTATCGATTGTTTATTATTTGAAATGCTTGGGACCAAAAGTGTTTCTGATTTTGGAGACTTTTTAGATTTTGAAATATTTATATAAACTCTATGTATTGAGCATCCTTAGTCTGAAAATCTGAAATGTTTTGAGCCAAAGCACATTGGCTCAAAAATCTCTGTCTGGACTTTGGAGCATTTTGAATTTTGAATTTTCAGATTAGGGATTTTCAGCATATACTAAGGAATGCTGTTCTTTTTTTAGGTGGACCAATGATATTGTGGTTTTTTTAAATAATTGTTTTAGACATATTTACTAAATTATTTTATAGATGAAATATGATGGTTGGTTTCTAGGATTGGCTTCAAATTAGTCTTGGAGGGAAGAGGAGTAAGGATATCGCTGAGACAAAGTTTGGCCTTGAGCTGATCATTGCTGAAGCTGGATGGGTACTTGGGGGATCATTATTCAATTCTTTATACCTTTGTGAATGTTTGAGATGTTTATCATAAAAAGAAAGCAAACAAGCAAAACACCCCCAAAGTCAGGCATAGCACTGATGGAGAATTCCAGGCCTTCTGGGAGGGGGTGGCTTCTGGCTCTGGGCTCAGCTGTGAGGCACTTGGTAGGAGTTGGTCTGTGAGGGCCTACTTGGTGCCAGGCTCCCTGCTCATACCTAGCGTCTTATTTCACCCCTTACCACGACCTCAGTATTCTCTTTTTATGTCACAAATGAAGTTACTTTGAAGTAAAAATTCAAAAGTCCTTGTGCCTCCTCTATTTCATTTTTAATATGTTTTACTTTTAATCAACACATAGTAATTGCACATATGTATGGGCATGGTGTGCTATTTTGGTACACATATATAACATGAAATGGTCAGATCAGGGCAGCTAGCATATATAGCTCTCACTGTAGACATCTCTCTTTTTGTAACTGGTGCATTGTAGTCGTACATCTTAATGGGGTACAAGATGGTAGAGGCAGACATGCACACATCACTCATTTAGCCCTTCCCCAGGCCCTAACCCATTCTCTGTCCCTCCCTCCTCCTCATGTTTGGCTTAGTGATTGACTTGGAATGTTTGTAAGTGCACATCACGTGTATTAGGGAATTTCCCTCTTCCCTCCTCTCGTCCCCCGATAGGCCTCCTTATTTGCTCATCTGTGGTCTGTTACGTCTGTGTTGAATCATCCTCTCTACTAGCTGCAGTCAGATATTCTTATGCCCATTTTCCAGAAATAGGAACTGAAACTCCAAGCAGTCAAATGACCCGCTTCAGCATCACACCGTAGGAGTTGACAGAGCTGTGCTTGGGAGTCCTTGCTGTTTGCACTGAAATATCTCCGTGATATAAAATGAAGATTTGAATCCAGTAGAACAGTAGACATGTAAATGATTAAAATCTCTTGTTTTAAGCACTGGATATTTTAAGAGAACACCAATAAAACATAAGGCTCCAGCTGGCAAGCAGTGTCCAGAGGGAAGAGGGGAGTTGCTGTTACCTCTGGTCACTGTGATGTGGACCCTGCCGGGGAGCTTGGCCTCCTGGTGGGGAGGGGTGTGAGGGGCAGGACTGGCCAGGCAGGCTGTGAGGTGATCAGCCCCGCTCCACTGCCCGCTCTGGTGCGGCGTGATGCCCAGGCCAGCGGTGGCGCTTCCCAGCGTCCCAGTGTGGAGCTAAGTCCCTGACCGTGGGGAGGCTTTGTCCTAGAATGCGTAGCCCGTGGAGCCATGGCCGGAACCCAAGCCTTCGCGGGCCCCTGGCCTGTGGGAGTGAATCAGAACAAACCTAATGTTTAAATTAGAATCTGTTTTGGAAGAACCATTGAAGTCCTTGTACCTGACATGATTGGTTAATCTTAAAAGTAGGTTAAGGCAGGGAATCAGAAAATGAAACATATCTTAAACATTTTAGTTTAACTTAAAACAGATAAATGTGTGTTCATTTGCCATTCTTTTGATGTAGGGCAGGGCCTTTCTCCGGATCTGGGTCTGCTGATTGGAGTTCCACATCTTTCTTTCTTTCCTAAACCGTATCCATAATGTATGTCTGCCACTTCCAATTTCTGTTTCTTTAAGATGAAGAGAAAACTTAGACACTTGTGAGGCAATCTGAATATAGAATCCCCTCGTCTCTGTTCCTCCCACATCTTTCATCGTTGTCTCACCCACACCTAATTTGCCAGAAATGTGTTTTTCAGTGACTCGCCTTTATCTGGTCTTCCCCGAAGCATATGTTGGTTTTCCTACAGCAGGTCCTCTCCGTACATACAGTTCCTAGGTTTGCCTAATATTTACTTAGATTTTATAATTTGATTACAAGTACAACTACTGTAAATAGGTTTGGGAACAAACTAAAGGGGCTGTTGATGAGCTGACCACTCCCCATGTCTCCTCTGGGGAGCAGAGAGGTGCCAGTGTAGCCGGGAAGAGCAGGTATAAGGCCATCACACAGTTATTTAATGAGATCCATTTCAACATAAATAATAAAATAGGGCTAGAGGTTTAGCTCAGGGGTAGAGTACATTCAATTCTCAGTACCGAGGACTGGGCCCTTGATCTTACCTCCCATTCACATTTCACTTATATATTATCTTTTAAGATTTAAGCATTTTAGCCGGGTGTCGTGGCACATGCCTGTAATCCCTGTACTTGGGAGGCTGAGACAGGAGGATTGCAGATTCAAGGACGATCTCAAGAAGTAGTCAAGACTCATCAATCTAACACGACCTTGTTTTCAGATAAGAAATAAAATCATCCTTGGGGTGTAGCTCAAAGGTAGAATGCTTCTGCGTTCAATCCCCAGTACCACACACATACACAAAAATTTAAACATTTTTAAAAGTTTAAATGAAGCTGGGTGTGGTGGTAAATGCCTATAATCTCAGTATTTGGGATGCTGAGACAGGAGAATTATAGGTCCGAGACCATCACACAGTTATTTAATGAGATCCTATTTCAAAATAAATAATAAAATAGGGCTAGAGGTTTAGCTCAGGGGTAGAGCACATTCAATTCTCAGTACCGAAAATAAAGTAAATCAACACAATAGTTCCTGTTTTTAAGCCCCTCGAACAATTTGGAACCCTGTCCCCTGGAGATATCGCTGTTAATATTTTGCTGCCATCTTGACGCATGAGGATGTGGACGTGCAGCTTTACGGAGCAGGAGCGCCCTAGATGCAGCACAGTCTGGGTCGTCTGGCCTCCTTTTGTCACTCATTATAATGATCTTTTGAAATCAACAAACAGAGCTCCACACCATCATTTGAGTGTCTGCGAAAGTATTCCTTTCTGTGAAGTGCCACAATGTATTCATTCAGATCCCTCTTAGGCAAATCAGGTTGCTGATTCTCCCCAGCACTAAGGTGTGGAAGTGAACACCCGTGGACGCGCGTGACCTCTTGTGCTCACGTCACTGTCCCTTGAGGTCAACGCTGTGGCGTTGAGTTGCTGGGTGTGAGGCCGCGGTGCACGTGCGGCCCGGCACATCTCGCCGGGCGTCCTGGCCGGTGCTGCCAGCTCACAGCTCCAGTGGTGGTCACCAGCCGCTTTCCCTCCGGCCACTGGATTTCATGCAGTTTTGCCAACCTCGTGCGCAGAAAAAGGCGTGAAGTTTTCATTCAAACATCTTTGCTAGTGAAGTTGAGCATCTTTTGGTCAGATTTCGTAATTCTTCTTATCTGAGAAGATATTTAATATTTTTAGTTCACTTTTCTAATTCCTTTTCCTTTTAGATCAGAGAAATGAAGGCAGAGATGACCAAACTCCATAAAAAATTATTTGAACAAGAAAAGAAGTTACAAAGCACAGCGAAGCTTTTGCAACAGAGCAAACACCAGGAAAAGATCATCTTTGACCAGCGTGAGTGAGCGATGGGGGCGGCCGCCCGTCTGCCCACTTCGCGCCTTGGCCACCCAGGCTGGAGCCCAGGCCGACGGTGGTCAGGCCTCCTATTAATGGGTGTCTTCTCATGCTTTGTCCGTCTGACCTGCACAGACCCTTCTGTTCACGTCCCCTGCCTTGGTGGTGGGGCTGCTCGGTGCAGGGACAGTCCTGTCTGGGGAGACAGGTGTGTGGCATGTGCGTCGCGGGAGCACAGAGCAGGGTGGGTGTCCTGAGCACAGCGGCCCCGAGCCGAGTGGGAAAGGAGGAGTAGGTGTTGTCAGGTGAAGCGGGGCAGCTCTCCCGGCAGGGAGCCGCCGGGACAGAGATAAGAAATAAGGTCTTCTGTGTGGGGAACCAGAAACAGTTGCTGCTGGCAGGTCAAAGCAGGTGGCGACAGGTAGAGCTCAGGCGGCTGGCACGAGGAGCAGAGGGTCCACCTGGCAGGGCCGTGCGCTGCCAAGGCTGCCGCAGCTGCTCTGCCGGTGAGCCAGCCAGGGCGGTGGGCCTAGGAGGGCGTGGGTTTGAGACTTCCTCAGGGGGTGTGCGGAGGCTCTTTGGCACCGGGACGAGGTCAGTCTGGCACCTCCGGGGACGTGGGGAGCAGCTGGCCTCCTGGATGAAGTGCCCGGCCCCCCTCACTGGCCTGCCTGGAGCGAGCTCTCCCCTGCCAGTGACAGCACTGCCCTGGCCGTCTGGGGAGGACCTCAGGAGGGCACTTTCTCTCCAGGTGCCCACCAGCCTGGCCCTGCTCTCCTATCAAAGGGGCAGTATTCCAAGGCACAGAACATAGCTACTTGCCAGATAGGAATTCTTACCCGGCCCCAGCACCTTCTAAGCATGGTCCCCATGAGGCTGGCTGTGTGAGTTTCAAGAGAGGAAGCACATCGTGGGTGGGCATGGGGTTCTTGCTGGCACCCCAGACTCTGAGGCCAGGGAGCTAGATGGCTCCTTCCAGCCAGGAGCTGTGCTTAATGGGTGGGCGGCTGGGTGAGCCGCAGAAGGAGGATGTGCCCAGCTGTCCCAGGAGACCTGAGAGGGGGGTTCAAGGCTCTGGCTGAGGTTCTGGTTCAGACCGACTGGGCCTGAAGGATGAGTGGCAGCCAGGGAGACAGCCAAAGGCAGGAGCGGGGCTCTGGCGGACCCATGGCCTCATGCCACGCTCCGCAGGAGAGTGCTGAGTGTTGGCACAGGCTTAGGATGGGGCCTTTGCCTGGCAGGAGGGGTGAGTGGGGGCTGGGTACCACATGTATTTTTTTTTTTTTTTTTTTTTGCGGGTCTGGGGATGGAACCCAGGGGCATTTGACCTCCGGGCTACACCCCCTGCCCTATTTTTTATTCTTTATTTTGAAACCGGGTCTCACTGAGTTGCAGAGGGCCTCACTAAGTAGCTGAGGCTGTCCGCGAACTGCGATCCTCCAGGTCTCAGCCTCCCGAATGCTGGGATTACAAGCGTGCGCCACCACGCCCGGCTATTTTTTTTTCTTTATTGCATGTCTGGGTTTGGAACCCAGGGGCATTCTATCTCCAAGCGACACTCCCAGCCCTATTTTTAATTCTTTATTTTGGAAACGGTCTCACTGAGTTGCAAAGGGCCTCACTGAGTAGCTGAGGCTGTCTATGAACCCAGATCCTCCTGTCTCAGCCTCCCGAATGCTGGGATTACAAGCGTGCGCCACCACACCTGGCTACCATATGTATTTTGAAGATCCCGGGGCTGAGCATGGAGGGGCAGGGAGGCAGGAGACCTCAGTGGGGCCTTGGCAGCCCAGGTAGCAGTGGGGAGCCTGCTGGGGCCCGGCCAGACAGAGAGGAGAGGGGGTGGTTTGGAGGGACAGGATGTCATGGGTATCCCTGAGGGTCCCTGTCACCCATAGAGAAGAGGATCCATGTCACTCATAGAGCAGAGAGGCCCTGAGGAGGCAGTGCCAGTCGTGGTTGTATTGAGCGGGTGAGGAGCATTTGGGTCAGACTGCTGGCACAGCAGGGCGTGGACAGCAACATTTGTACAGCCCCTGTCGGGGACAGCAGAGCTCAGCACCGGCACCCTGTCCGCAGCAGCCCAGCCCTGCAGCCACGGGCACGCAGCCAGCCCTGTCGGGGTGAAGTTTCAGAGCAGTAAGACGTTCAGATGGGTTATGTGATCGAGGCACAGGAGAGGACAGGACCGTGCCATGCCTGCGTCCTGGTCAGTGTGCGAGGAGTCCTGTAGGAGCCCGAAGCTCCCTTCTCCTGTGTGACCTGGATCAGGCGACCTTCGCCCTGAGCTCCAGGGCAGGGTGGAGTGGGTGCCAGCCAGTAGTAGTGCTCCCTCCCTCCCGCAGTGTGTCCAGATGCATGGCTGCGCAGAGATGGCAGCTCACTCCCAGGCCCCTCCTCCTTCCCACAGTGAGGAGCGCAGGCCAGGGCTGGGCCCTGCCTGAGTCAGGCAGACCCCGACCCCGCGCGCCTTCCCCAGAGCTGACAGGGAAGAGCATCCTCCGAGGCCCAGGATTCTGCTGCTCGCTGGCCACAGGGCGTGGCACCACCACCTCACACTCAGTTCGGGTGAGGGCAGTGATCCTGTCCCGTGAGGCGCGGGCGCCCAGTGAGCCACACTTGGCACCTGGAGGGGGAGCCCAGGACTGAGCTCTGAGTATGCTGCTGCTCTGCCCGGGCTTGACTTGGTACACGTCCTCTACCGCCCGGCCCTCATTCCTCGGCTTCTCATCGCAGTGGGATTTCTGTGCTTGGAATGGGGCGGTGCTGTTTATACATAAGGGCCACTTCAGAAGTTGGGTGAGGTGACACTTAGCTCTGAGTGAGTTTTGTTCTCCGGGTACATGCAGAGCTCTTTCAAGATTATTTTTAACCTCCACACCACGGTGCTTGATCTTTTCTGGGTCATGGGCTCCTTGGTGAATCTTGAGAAAGCTATTGTCTCTCTCTCCTTGGTAAAAGACACACGCGCGTGAATACACACACACACACACACACACACACACACACACACACACAGTTTTGTACCTCATGTCCAGATTTAGGACTCCAGGGCACACACAAAGCCCCAGGTTAAGAAAGCCTGCCCTGCAGCCTGTGGTAGGGGTGGAGGCAGAGAGAGGCAGCGCCACCCCCCAAAATGCATTATTTTTTTTCAGTTAAAACAAAGCCCATACCATGTGTTCCTTCTTCAATGTAGGAAGTTGAAAGGAGATTTCATGACCTGCAGGTGAAAATTTATGTCAAGCACGAAATATCCTTTCTCAAGGCCACCACAGAGCGCCTGTTCTGAGGAGCCACTGGGGAGCTGGGCTGGGTGTTGTGGGATGAGTCTGAGTCCACCTCGGGCCCCACCGCCACAGGCCCGGATCTGAGGGCTGAATCTGTCCCATGGGGGCTGATTCCCTGGCCCGCACCAAGCCCTGTTCCCCTCAGCTCAGAAACCCGCTCAGCAGCTCCGCTCCTGCTGCCCCTGCAGTTTGCATTGGGCTTGAAGAGGTTAAGGGAGCAGGCAACTTACCTGCAATTGTCCTCTGAGAGGCGGAAGCCCCAGCTCCTCCTGGAGTTCTCATTCTGCACGTCTGCCCAGGACACTGCTCAGGCATCAAGAGTATCCTCTGAAATTGCCCTGACCTCTTTCTGCCCAGGCAGAATGCAGCCTGCCCAGGGAGCCAGCTGAGGGGCGGGCAATAGTGATAAAAATGTCTGGGCTCCCCTTGACCCCGCCCCTGCCCCCTGCCCCCTGCCCCCTGCCCCTGTGCCCTTCGTGGCGTCCCTGCGAGGCTGTGGCTCAGTGAGGCCCAGAAGCCTCTGCGGCCTGCCATTGCTGGTGGGTGTCCAGTCCTGCGGCCTGAGGTGGGGCCGCATCCTTCTCCCTGGTCTGGATACTTCAGGTCATCACTTGCCTTGACCCTTGGGGTCGGGTGCCTGCTCCTGGCACTCACTGTCACGCTCCCCTCCTGACGGCTGGTCTCTAATCTCCCCTTCTCTGCTCTCCCCCCAGTGGTTATAACCCACAAGGTCCTGCGGAAGGCCAGAGGAAACCTGGAGGTAAGGCCCTTGGGGGTTTTCCCACCCCATGCCACGTGGGCGGGCTGGCTGCAGGGCCAGAAGCGACTTCCTTTGAACGGTGAAGGTGGAGGTGGAGCGGGGCCACGTCCTCCACAGAGTGGTGCTTTCCTGTGAGCGAGGGTGCCAAGCTCCGTGTGGGTGTTGTGATTTTGAAATTTGTTTGCTGTTGGAGCGTAGCAGTGGCTGGCACATAGTAGGCATTTGTTCATTCTTTCTGGAATGAATGAATACAGTATGTTCTTGTCACTTTGTTCTGTAAATATTTACTGGTCAAACAGGTATGCCTTTGAAAGCAGTTTCAAAGTAACATGTCGCCTTTAACTCTGCCAGAGATCTTGACTTCCGAAACCCTCCAGGGGACCTAAAACTCTCTTTCTTCCTCTCCTCTTCCAGCTGAGGCCCGGGGCTGCCCATCCAGGAACATCCAGTCCCAGCAGACCCGGCTCCTGAGAACCTTCAGCCAATAAAGTTCGTGGCTCAAGTTCCCACTGTGTGTTCCAGCCGAGCCTTCCAGTGGTGGAGGAGGGGGGTGTTTTTGCCTTGGCGTTTCTGCCCACAAGTTGGCTTGTAGCTGTTGTCACAAAGGTTTAGGTGCCGTGCAGCCAGCGGGAAATGGCCTTGAGCTCTGGGGGCTGCGTTAGGATCTGGGTCGCTGGTGGCCTCAGTTCCACCTCGGCTTTGCTTCGTGCTCAGCCAGCACGGCTGCTTGAGATTCCCCTAAACGATTCATTTCACTTCACCCAAATGATTCCGTTATTTGGGGCGGAGGCTCAAAGCCCAGGTCCCCTCCCACACTCCCACACAGGACAGGCCGACCTCTTAGATCTCACTCTGGGGTCCTTGCTGAGCCCACTCAGATTTCCAGAAAGGAATATCTCCATGCAGTGTGGCCCTGGGCACCACCCCCATCTCAGCTTCTCCAGTCGCTTCCGGAGCAGCCCTCTGAGGTGGCGCCATCAAGTTCTAGGAAGGAGCAGGTCCTGGGCTGGGACTCGGCATGTGTGCGATCTTTGAGCTGTCCCTGGGAAGTAAACACAGCAGGGCTTGGCCCTGTTTGCACATGAGGCCCGAGACCGGCCCAGGCAACCCGGTATTTCTGAGAGGGCCCGGTGTAACACTGTGATGCCTGGGCAGGTGGGCCTTACTCGGGGAGCCCAGCTGGAGAGCCCCGGAGGCTGACTCAGTCTCCCTCTACCCGTTTCTGCCATCACTCGGGGGACTTGAGTATGTCCTCTGCAGTCACGATGCCGAGGTTCTGCCTTTGGCCACAGCATCCGTCCACCCAGCGCAGTCCTGGCTCAGACCTTTGAATGCTCTTCTCCGCGAGGTCCTGGCATTGTCCCCTGCCTTTCCTCCTGCGCCCTGCTCCTGTCTCCTCAGCCCTTTCTGTCTGGTTTATCCAGTCTTGCTTCCCACGCCAGATCCCTCCTCTGCCCTGCAGCAGCCAAGGTGCTGAGGAGTGCTTCTGACCAGGAGGCTCCTCCCCCGGCTCCAGGAACTGCGGCTCAAGGACCTGGACAGGTGTCCCCAGCTGCCTGGAGGACCTGCCCACCTCCCCACCCCAGCCAGAATGCTTGCTCTCCTTGAAGTGCTCCTCCTGCCCTTTCTTTGTCTAGCTGGTTTTGTGGAGTTCTTCAGAAACATTTCCCCTTCAGGGAACCTCCCCTGAGTCCAGAGGCTGGGTAACTTGCCCTCTTCTGGCCCGGCAGCCCCAGCACCCACCACTCCCTATTGTGAGCTTCCGGAGCTCCTGGGCGTGTCTTTTCCCACTGGATGGCGGCACTCGGGTGAGACATCAGAGGAGATGCTGCTTCAGGCTGCCGGGACACGGTGCCATTGCCCCCATCCTCAGTCCAGTATAGCTTCAGATGCCCCGACGGTGCTCGCGAGCCCAGCCCGGGCAGGGCTGTGGTGGTGGTCAGGAGCACCTGTCTTCCAGGACCGCCACAGGCCTTGGCTTACAAGGGGTAGAGCTGGTCCTGATCCCCAGTCCTTCCAGACCCCTGGCTGGCCTCCCCTGCCGCCCCAGGCTATCCAGACACAGCGATGGCGAGAGGGGACAGGACTGCTGTGCAGGAGGCAGAGCCCAGGCGGGGACAGTGGTCAGAAGGCCTTCCTGCCTGGGTTCCTGCATCCACACTCTCTTCTTGTATGCTCACCCCAATTAGCTCAGATTTGGGCATTAACGTCACGAGGATCCCTTGAAGAGAAGAGGAGGCCCGATTTCTGTTCCCATCTCTTGCTTCTGTCCTGTCTCCACACCCGCAAAATGGGAGTTACCCAGCTGCCCAGTCATGGTGGCAGATTTGTGAGCCTCGGCACTCGGAAGCAGCTGAGCCCCAGACCCTTGGCAGAAGTCAGCAGCTCCTCTTCAGTGTCTCCAGGGCTGGGCTCGGGTTGTATGTCAGGTGTGTGGGGGTGGGTGAGGGCAGAGGTTGTACAGGGTGGTGGTTAGCATGCAGGCCAGGCTTGAATCGCACCTGGGTTCAGATGTGTCCGTGGGGGCCTGGTGCCACCTTGCCAGGCACATGGCTAGTGCAGGGCTGGTGGGAGCTGAGCTTGGGCATTGGCATGGGTGGGAGCTGGGCCACTGTGTGGGGTGGGGGAACCCTGGCTCACCCAGGCCCGTCTGGCCGCTAAACCCTGGTGGCCTGAGGAGAGGGCGGCCATTCTCTGCGGGCCACAACAGCTTTTCAAGAAGACAGTAATCCAAAGAAAAGGCATGTTTATTCCTTAGCTTAAAATATCCCCACCTTGGTCTACTGAAGGCCCTCCCTCTCTGGGAAGTGGAGGAGCAGCCTGGTTTGTTTGGGTTGGATTCGGGCCAAGAACAAACTCTGCAAATAAGGACAATTTGGACCTTGGGAAAGGCTCCATTGTCCCTGGTGAGTTAATTTCACCAGCAGCTGAATCCAGGAGGCTCCAGAGCAGCAATCAGAAACGAAGTCAAGTTCCCGTCTTCTGTGAAATTAATCACCGCGTGTGCCTGAGCAGCACCGAGAGAGACAGCTGCGGGCTGACTGCATGGTCAGAGGAGAGGCGTGTGGATTTCTGAAAACCACTGCCCACCTCCCTGCCAAGAGGGAAAGGGCAGAATCCCGCTCCCGCGGTGGCGTCCACGGTAGCAGTGGCCACCCCAAGCATCACTGTGTAAACTGCTCCCCTGTGTCTGTCAGACCTGTCCTCTGACAGACCAACCCCAGAATGCTCTGTCTCAAAACCTCAGCCCTTCCCCATGCTCCCAGCCAGGGTTCTCGCCCTGCCCCTCCCAGCACGGTGTCTCAGATGACCAGAGCACAGGTCCAGAGACCCACAATTGAATTCCTCAATACCACGGGCCCCGAGAACTGCTTGTAAATGGCCAGTGGATGGAGAAAGACTGATCTTATTAATAAGTTCTCGGCAAGGTGGAGGCCAAGAAACCTGCCTGGGGGATCCCAGCCCTGCCAAATTACCTCCTCGATCTTGGCTATATTTTAAGTCTAACTCAAAAATTCAATTAGCAAAATTACTCATCCCGTCTCTGCCGGGGGTCAGGTGCGCCGCTTACCTCTTGCTGCAGACGGGGCCTTCCCAGCCGGCTCTGCGGGCGCCAGGTGGGTGGCTGTGGGCAAGACCATGGGGCTCAGCAGCTCCCACAGAACCAAGCCTCAATCCCTCATCTGCAAAATTACAAGATGGGGAAAGATAAAGATACACAGAGGCCAATGGTGAGGCCCAGACTGGCCCAGTCCTGAGATCGGTTCACTCTTGTCAGCGGGGGTTGTGCCTCTGGCCAGCAGCAGAGGCACCTGGTGACTCATCCCGTCCACTCTTGGGTCACTCTAACCTTTAAGGTCCCCAAATCATCGCTCCATCCCAGTGACCGTCAGCTCCCAGCTGTACCACGTGCTACAACAGCTTCAGCTGCCCCCACCCAAGTCCACCCACTGTCTAGGTGTCCTTACAGTCACAGCTGATCACATCCCTCTGCAACAGCTCTCTGGTGCAGAGCAGGCCCTCGGTCTCCAGCTTCTCGAGGCTCCCTTCTCCAGCCACAGGGCCTTTGCCCATGTGGCCCCTGCTTGGCATGCTCTCACCCTGGCAGCTGACTCCTACTCATGCTCCAGGGCTCAGCCATCCATCTTCCTAGCCACAAAGGGGCAGTCAGCACTTTGGCTGCGATGACTCTCCCTTCTGCTCTTGGCCATGGTTATGACTTTGGACTGTGTTTCTGAATTAGGGGTTACGCTTCTCCTTGTCACTGACCTGGCACATGGCACAGCCCCAGTGAGCTCCCAAGGATCTTCACTCACCAAATATCCCCAGAGCCTCTCCTGCCTCCTGGGAGAACCCTCAGCCTGGTGGGCAGAACAGACCAGTAGCACTGCTAACCAAGGGCACTTGTTCAGGTGCCCCCTACAACATCTTATGTCGGGGAGGCCCTGCTGCTTTCAGATGAAGGGGCAGGCGCAGAGACCCGCCCCACACTGCAGGGCCAATCGCCCAGCTTCCAGTGGAGCCGATGAGCGTCCCTCCCCAAGCTGCTTCCTGCACAGCTCAGCGTGGCTTGGGCCCGCTGCCTGCTCAAGGCTCCTGCCAGGAGTCCTCATCCCTAGGCCGTCCCTGCTCAGCCCGTCTCTGCCACTTGCTGCCTCAGTCACCATCCTGAAGGGGCGGCGGAGTCAGGTTGCCGCTAACTCATTCTGTCCAGCCTCCCCTGTCCAGGGTCCCTGTCCCTGATGGATTCTGTGTTAACAGAGCTGCGCTGTGGTCCGCCCCTCAAACGCGGTCATCACATCTCCCTTAGCGGACCCTCACCGGAGAGCTTAATCACGTTTGCAGGCTAAAAAGGATCCTCTGTCAGTACTGACGCCACCTCCTCCTTCCAAACAGGACAGTGTGGTCCCAGCTCAGTTGTGGCGCTGGATGATGGGGTGGCAGGGACAGGGGAGCCAGAGAAGGGGTCACAATGCCCTTCCTCAGAACAGTGGAGCAATAGCCGATGACAGGCGGCCAGGGTGCAAGGCTGGGTCCATGGCTGGAGGCCCTGAGGATACCCCTAGAGGAGGGGATTTGCAGACATCCAGCTTTATCAAGTTCATGCCCAGCACCCACCTTCAGGGCTGCCAGATCCTGCGTCCCAAGGCGCTCCCAGTGGGGTGTGGGAGAGGCAGGCCCTTGGTTCCTTGTGCTTCGTTGTAACAAGTGGTTGTAAGGGCCACAGTTCCCCGAAAAGGGCCTCCTGAGTGACCTTGGGGGTGGGCAGAGAACATGCCCTGCAGCGGCATCCTTTGGTGAGTGGTAAGGGCTGCCTGGGTGGGGGGAGCTGGTGGGGATGAGGGGGTGCTGGGCAAAGGGAAGCAGATCCATGTCTTGGGTCCAGCTGAGTTTAGGACCAAGCCCTTGGTGCAGCTCTAAGCAGGGGCTTCAAGAGGAGCCCGGATGGTATGTGGATTTAGGCAAGGGGCCAGGTGGAAGCTGGAGGGTCCAGGCAGAGTGTCCTCAGGTGAAGGTTCAAGACAGGAGGACAGAGGCTCAGAAGGAGCAGGAGAGGGTCCCTTCAGCTGGTTTCTGGCATGGCCACATTCATGGAGGGAGAGCACAGACGGAGGATGAGTGACTAGGGCTGCTTGCTTCTCTCCCAGGGAGAACATTACTGGGGAAGCATGGGATGGAGAGCAGGTGAGGCCCCACTGCAAAACTGTGGGGAGCCACGGGCCTGGGGACAGAGAGAGCTTGGCTTTTATATTCTACCTCCGAACTACACCCCCAGCCCTACTTTTTATTTTGAAACAGGGTCTCACTGAGTTGCAAAGGGCCTCAGTAGCTGAGGCTGCCTACCAACCGTGATCATCCTATCTCAGCCTCCTGAATGCTGGGATTCCAAGCGTGTGCCACTGAGCCCGGCATGGCTTCTGTGCCCATTTTTGGAGGTCCCAAGGCTCCCTGAGCGGTTGGGGTAGGGGGGAAGTTCCCCAGGCAGGCAGGTGTGTGTGGCTATGAGTGGAAAAGCCAGCTCGCTGCCTTCCTTAAGGTGGCAGGGAGGCCCAGGGCAGGAAAGGAAACCGCCTCTCCTCAGCCAGCGGAGGGGACAGCGGCCTGGAGCAGCCCCCGGGGCTCTGCCTGGAACTCCTGCTAAGAGGTGGCCTCTGGGCCCCGCCCCAGAGTAGCCGGCTTCCCAGCAGCTCTTCTGTCGAGACCAACAGTGTCCAGGCAGGTCCCTTTACCCAAGCCTCCTTGCCATCTATCCGTTCCCTCATTCCCAGGGCGCCCACCTTCCACCGCCCAGGGGCCCTGCTCTTTTCCTTGATCACTCCGTCCTCACCAATCCTCACATGTGCCTCTGGGCCCCTGCCGGCCCCACCTGGTCTCTGCGCACAGCTGGGTGCTCTCCTGAACCAAGTCCGGCTCCATCACTGCCCTGTGTGAATCCTTCCAAGGCTGGCAGCCTCCACTCCTGCGCAACCCGGCCCTGCAGCGTCTCACCTGGTAAAATGAGCATGATCCCATTACTACCTTGTTACTGGAAACAGACTTGGGGTTTTCATCAACTCAAGCAGCTAAGTTAGCTGAGGCCAGAGAAAAAGATTTAAAGTAGTGCCTTTAACAAGATTGAAAATGGCCAGGCTGCACGAATAGATGGATAGGGTCCCAATAGGAAAAGTGGATGGTCTTCTCTCCATGACCCAGCAGAACACTCTGGAACCTGGCGCCTATTTCCCGTGCCTTGCTGTAGGAGGTGTAACAGTATTGGGAAGAGGCGTCAAAATGTATTAATGTGCTGGTATTGAAAAATTGCTTTGATATTAATTTCTAAAATGTAAAATATAGTCAGGGCCTGGGTGCAGACATTCAGGCAGAGGTGGGGGGGCTGCAGCTGTTACAATGCAGAGTTCCTCTCTGTCTTTGCCCTTCAGTCTAATGATTATCCTATTGTAAAAGCCTTAGAGTCAATTGAAGCCTTTAGCCCTAAAACTATATAGAGGCAATCAGTGCCTCTGTTTACCTGTTTATCTCCTCTCCTCTGTGATCTGGCCTGGGTTTAGGAAAGGTAAACTTTGTGTGCGGCTTCAAAGCACCCTAGTTGATGAGCAACTAATACTGCCCAATACAATAAAGCCAAGGGCCAGGTAGATTCTTGACCCCTGCACTTAGTAAGTGCACTGTCCGGAGACAAAGAGGCACCACCTGGCTAAGGGATAAGTAACTAGCCCATTGCTTTGGTAGCACTGATAAGAAAGATACCAATACAAAATCTACTTAAAGGTTGGGGTCCCGAAAAGGGGCCAGAGTTCCATTTTCGGGCTCTCCAGCATGCGGGTCAGCACGCTGCTTTTTCCTTCTCTTCTCTATCTCCTACTGACTTTGTAATAAAGACTTGGTAAAGCTGCACCGAGCTGCCTATTAGTTTTAATTTTTCTATTCAGCAAACTTTAGTTGAATAAGAAAAAGAACCCCTATCATTTAAACCATAACAAGAGGAACATCACAGAGTGGTATGTATCATGGGTGATTTTATCTCAGCTCATTGAAGTAGTTTTCTATTCATCAAACATATATGCTGGCACTACATATATATTGTCATATTTAATCCCACAAAACATTTTGTAGCTGGGTGTGGTGGCACTTGGGAGACTGAGACAGGAAGATCACAGGTTCATGGCCAGCCTCAGCAACTCAGACCAATAAAGCTGGGGGTGAAGCCCAGAGATAGAATGCCCCTTGGTCCAGTCCCCGGCACCCTTGCCATACACAAGTATTATTTTGTGCCATTTTTATCGGTGAAGAGGAACTCAGTCTATTTGGAATTATAATATTGACTGTGGAGAGCAGAACCGTGGTCCCCAAAGATGTCCATGTTCTAATCCTGGGACCTGCCTTTATTTTTGTCATGGGAGAATTTGTAGAGGTGACTGGACTTACACCCTGAGACCAGAGATTTTTCCCAGATTCCTGGATTTTTTGCTGGGTCTGTTTCACTCATTGAGTCCCTAAGAGAGGAGAACTTTCCCCAGCTGTGGTTAGAGACGTGACTATAGGAAAAGGGTCAGAGAGTGTCTGCTCTCAAGACAGAGAGGGTGGGACAAAAGTCAAGAAACACAAGGCTGGAAACGGGTTCTAACGTTGAGATGCCAGAAAAGAACACATCCTGCTGACTTATTTTAACTAGGGAGACCACCGCTGACTTCTGCCCGTGTAGCAGTAAGACAATAAACTGAGATTGTCTTCAGCCTCTAAGTTGGTGGTAATTCGTTACGGCAATTGAAAATTAATATATTGCCTTGACTAGTCAATATAAATATGCTCCTACAAGTTTAGGGACCATGTGTCCAGTGCTTATAGAAATGGAATTTCTTAATAACAGGGGCCATTAAATACCCAGGCTGAGAGGTAGTGAGCCTCCTGTCCCCACAGGTGAGTCTCAGGGCTGCTGACACCATAGAGGGGCTTCCTGCACAACGGGGCAGGTGCCTGGACAAGGGCCCCTCCAAGAGCCTCCAGAGATCATCGGCAGAGCCACGCGCCCAGGGCTGGAGGGCACTGTGTTCTCCTGGCGGCTGGGAGGCGTCCTCCCCTGGGCGAGGGATTGTATATGGTGACAGGACTTCACTGCTGCAGAACGCTTCTCTGTAACACGTTGAAGGAATTATTGAAATGTGTAATTACAGTGCGCACTGTAATATAAAACAAGTCTATTATACTCGTTTGATGGAACTGTGCACCATAATGTCTATTCTAATATAAAAGATTCTGCCATTAGAGTGTTATATTGTGTGATGATAATTGTCCGTCTGCAGACCGCCCCTGCCGTCATCACCAGCGTTGCCCCCGCGCTTTCTCATGACATTTCTGCTGCCACGAGACAGGATCACCTGAGCTTCCCAGGCGGAAGGGCACCTTGGGGTCACTCCACCAACGCCCCATTAGATGGATGGAGGAGGAGAATCCCCCAGGATGAGTCCTAGTGCCCACACTGGCTATGCCAGCACATCCTCAGCCAGCCAGCGCCCGCCCAGTGCTCCCACTGAATTGGGAGCCTTCGTCCAAAAAGAATCTCAGGGCAGACTGAGGGGTCCACTGGGGGAAGTGGGATGGGCTCCGGGTGGTGACTGCTCAGGGGCCTGTAGACTCCATTCCCACTCTGACATTTCTTTGGGAAACACTGGGGCTCCTTCTTTGTCCAGCTGGGGAAACTGAGCCTCTTTGTGGTGCACGAGCCTGGCCAGGATCACACCCCAAGTTGCAGGCAGAGACAGATCAGCCTGCTTCCCCCTTTCCTCTTGACTAATTCAAAAGCTGCTCTTTTGGCTGTGTGGAATCACGTGGTCAGAGGAGGCCCTGGGGATCTGGGTGTGGTGGAAGCCCCTCCACTTTTTTTTTTTTTTTTGTATTGGGAATCAAAACTTCTACACCTGAGCTACATTCTCAGCCATATTTTATTTATTTATTTATTTTTTGCAGTACTAGGGATTGAACCCAGGAGCATTCTAACTCCAAGCTACACCCCCAGTCCCATTTTTTATTCTTTATTTGGAAACAGGGTCTCACTAAATTGCAGAGAGCCTCACTAAGTAGCTGAGGCTGTCCACAGACCCCAATCCTCCTGTCTCAGCCTCCCAAGTACTGGGATTACTTGGTGTACCACCATGCCTGGCCCCTATTTTATTTAGAAACAGGGTCTTGCTACGCTGAGGCTGGCCTCAAACTTGTGATTCTCCTGTCTCAGCCTCCCAAGTACTGGGATTCAGGTGCATACCACCATGCCTGGCAGGGAAACACATTTTTTATTTTTTTTGGTGGTACTGGGGTTCCTGGAAACCCTTCTACCTCTGGGCTACACTCCCAGACCTATTTTTATACTTTTTTATTTGGAAACAGGCTGACTTTGAACCTGTGCGATCCTCCTGTCTCCGCCTCCCAAGCGTGGGGATTACAAGCGTGCACTACCACGCCCAGAAAAAACCATTCTTAAAGGACCCTGCGGGGCTTGCTGCACAGAGCGAGTTCAGAACATCTTCTCTCAAGTCATGGATCCTCTCTTCACCTCCCTGCCCTGCCTCAGTGGGGACAGAGCTCCTACTAGGTACCAGACAGGTTCCTGGCCCTTGGGACACACCAGTGGATGAAAGACCCTCGCTTGGCTGCGAGGAGCGCCATAAGTTCAGGACTCTCTCCTTGTGCAAAAAGGTGTGGGAGGGGAGAGCGGAGCCCAAGCCAGATGAGCCTGCCAGGGCAGGAGTGAGCTGAAGGGAGGGTGCAGCCTGGCGCCTTGCGAGGCCCCTGTCCTGGGCACAGGCCTGGGGTGCGGGCGGGGCAGGGAAGGCTATGCTCCAGCTTCAGCCCTTAGCAGCACTCTGGCTCCGGGTCAGGAGGCTCCAGCACGTCCAGCTGAGGCATGCCAGCCTCCTCTCCTCCTGGCCTCTGGCTTCCTTCCATAACCAGGGTACACCCAGCCAGGGAGGATGTCGGAGCAAAGAGGGCATCCCTGGCTGTCCTGCCTGATCCATGCTGGATCACAAACTCTGTCACTTCTCCCTCTGGTCACCATCGTCATCATGCCATACTAGTCGACTGGGCCCTTCTCCCTTTCCTCCCTCCCATTTATTTCGTGATCCTGAGGATTAAACTCGGGGGCATTCCATCTCAGAGCTATACCCCCGGCCTTACTTTTATTTTTTGAGGTCTTGCTAAGTTGCTGAGGGCCTCAGTAAGTTGCTAGGCTGGCTTTGAACCTGTGATCCTCTTGTTTAGGCCTCCCAAGTACTGAAATTACAGATATGCACCATTATGCCCAGCTCTGAGACCTTTTTTTCACTGTTAAATCCCCCAACAATCCTGAGAATTACACTTTATCTTCTTCATTTTATTCCCGAAGAAACTGCTCAGAGGGGTGAGGAAAATTGCCCGAGGCCACGCAGCAGGACTCAAGCCAGTACTTTTCCTTGCTTCCCAGTGCAGGGGGGTCCTGCCTTCGGCACCCTCCGGCTGTTTCGATTGTAGTGATGGGGGAACAGAGTCCCCAGGTAGGCACTGTTTTATTTTGCCGAATGGGCAGACCCACAGGGGTGTTGTGTCCTGAGAGTTCTTCTCTTCCCATTGGAGCGACCATGGGAATCTCTCCTGCTTCTAGGAGACTGAGGGCAGAGAACGGTACCCTTCAAAGGGACAGGTGGTGGTCGTGGGCATTTGCTCAGCTCACAATGAAGGAGTAAAAGCTGCCCCAATGACTCCTTTGCCAGGATCTGTGCAGTAGCATGCCGGGAACAGAGAAAATAAAAATGCTGCCCTCCCAGCAACTTGGTGGTCAGCCTTGCCGTTGGGTTGAGGTCTCCTGGTCCCTCTGCCATCTGCCTGCACAGTGGTCAGATCTAAGCCTGGGCTGGTGACAGCCCCATGCCCACCCAGAGGCACTCTTTCTTCAATCTCCTTTCCCCGAGCCCCCCCAGACCTGTGATTGACTCCTACAAGTCTGAACTAATCACATCTACAATTACCCTGTTTCCGAACTAGGGCCCAGGTGCCCTGAAAAGGCTCAGCTTGTGAAGCTCCGTACACACAACATCTGTTCTTGTAACATCCCGATGCAACTGGGTTTAATTCTCCCATTTTGCAGAAGAAAGAAATAAAACCCCGTGAGGTTAATGCACTTGCTCCGCCCTGTGCCCACTGAATCTGGGTGCTGGCGGCGGGGCCCAGCGTTTGACCGTCTCTCCGCTCTGCGGACTCATCTTGCACAGGGTCGGCTGAACTGCGGAATGGAGGTTCGGAGTCTGAGTTAGAGCCCCTGGAACGGCAATTTAGAGCCTTATTCAAATCCAGCTGACTCGCGTTCTACACTCACCATCATCAAAGGCCGCCGGGAACGGGAGCCTGCATCTTCCTTTGTGCATTTGAAAAAACATCACATCTCAAAGCCATCACATGGCGCAGTGACCGTGGAGGGGTCCGTAGGAATGAAATCGGAAGCCAGGAACGGGAAGAAGGGAGAGGAAGGTTGTATTTGGAAATGACAAAGAGGCGCTGTTTTCTCCGGTGGCACCAACTGGGCTGTGAATTTTAATTCCAATCTCTGCAGCTGCTAATGTGCTTGTCTCTTGGAGAATAGACACTAATTGACGCGCAACTAAATAAATAACGTGTAACATGAAAGCAAACACGCTTTAAAGGAGAAAAAGAAAATATCGAAAGGGATGAAATTTAAAATGTGGGGGGCTGAACAGTGTTTTCCGCGCCCCATTAAAGCGACATCAAAAGACTCTTCAAAATATTTGTTTTATGGTGAAGATACAGTTTGGGATCGGAGTGCTCGTCCGGGCGGCGCGGCGCTGCAGATCAGAGATGGCGTAGTGGGAAGAGGAGACAGGAGAGCTGGGAGCTGTGCCCGAGGGACGACGTGACATTCTGTTCTTCTCACAGAGGGACGGACGGGGCCCAAGAGAGACATCAGAGTGCTCAGAGTGGCACGGTCGGGTCCCGGGGAGGCTGAGCCTCTGGTATAGACTGAGTTGTGTCCCCCCCACCCCCGCCAAAAAAAAAAAAAAAAAAGAAGATATGTTGAGATTCTAGCCCCGGGTACCTCAGAATGTGGCCTAGTTTGGAAACAGGGTAATTGCAGATGTAATTAGCTCAGAGGGTACTGGATGGGGTGGCCCCTGATCCCAAATGACTGGTGTGCTAATGAGAAGAGAAGGAAGAGACAGGGCGGATAAAGGCTCATGAAGATGCAGGTGCAGGAGAGGGAGCCCCTGTGACAACGGAGGCCAAGATGGGAAAGAGACAGCTATCAGCCAGGGGACACCGAGCATTGCTCCCATCACCAGGAGACGGATAGCGCAGGGGAAGATTTCACCCAGAGTCGCCCCTGGAGCGAGAACAGCCCCGCTGACACCTTGGTTTGGGGCTGCCAGGCTTCAGAACTGTGAGAGAAGAAATTTCTGTTGTAAGACAAGAGCTTTGTGGCCCCCGGGCACCCCAGGAGCCCGATCTCACCCACTGACATCAATAAGAGGGCCCGGCTGAGGGGCCTTCTGTGCAAGAGCCTGAGGGCAAGAAGAAGCACGGAGACCTCGCCTCCATGCCGCTGCGTGCAGATACGGTGGGATGGAAGCTGGGCGCACGTTTGTAATCCCAGTATCTGGGAGGCCGAGACAGGAGGATTGTGGTTCACAGACAGCCTCAGCTACTTAGTGAAGCCCTCTGCAACTCAGTGAGACCCTGTTTCAAAATAAAGAATAAAAAAAAAAATTGGGCTGGGGGTGTAGCTTGGAGAATGTCCCTGAATTCCATCCCCAGTACCACAGAAAGAAAGAAAGAAAGGAAGAAAGAAAGAAAGAAAGAAAGAAAGAGAAAACAAAGAAAAAGAAAGAAAAAAAAGAAAAGAAATGGTGGTGTGTGAGAAGAGCCAGGCTGAGCCCGAGGGCCTGGGGCACCAGCTTCTTGCTGGTGGCTTCCTCCTAAGAGGAGAGGAAAGGGAACTGAGCGGGCAGGGCAAGCGGTTGCTGGGTCTCAGGAAGCCCACTTGGAGCCCCGCTGGCCGTGCTGCTCAGTAGCACCAGCTGGGTACAGTCCCTGGACACATCACGCCCAGCTCGTCTCCTTCCAGCTGTATGAGCACATCTGCACGGTGCGGAGCCTTTGGGTAGTGAGTGACAGGAGGCCGTTAGCCCACGAGGGGGGTTTAGTGTCTCGTAGAGTAGCCTCAGAAGGAGCTGGAAGCAGGATGGCCACGTCGACTGTCTCTGACCTGACTTCCTCTCTCCCACCCACTGCATCGGTCCAGGCTTGGGTCCTCTCAACCCCATAACCAGAGAGGGAAATGCTGTCCCTGCAGCTGCGATGGAACTAGTCCTGAGTCCACCCTGCACCCAATCCCTGGGGCCCAGAGGCGGGTCCTGAGGACGTACGTGAGCGTGCCTTATTTAGACTCTTGGCTGCAGGGGTTGGGGTGGGGAGGAGGGCAAAGGGGAGAAGCGGAAGGAGTTACTCAACACCCAAAGAAGGTTGGAGGGAGGTGTGCTGGGTAGAATCAAACTGGTGTGATTCAGAGCCTGTTCCATCAGCACCTGGGTCTAAATCAAAGGCCTTCCGGTCACAATATAAGTCTCATGTGGCTACCAGAGTGGACGATGGTCAGATCTAGGATCAGAGCCTGGGTTAGGCTGCTTCTTTCCAATACATCCTAGAATTTCCTCTCTGAGAGCCTCAGTTTCTTCACCTGTGAAATGGGGAGGACAGGCTTTGTTTCAAAGAGACCCTAAGTAGGGATGTCCTTTATCAATCCCTGGTGGGTCACAGCCTCTGCACTGCCCCCTCCACCCACCATGGAACAGAGGGAGGGAGAGCTGTGGAGCAGCTGACTGTGAGTCTGGAGGGCCCTCGGGAGTGGGTAGGGGCCTGGAATTCATTTCTCAGTGGGAGGCCAAGGCCCAGGGAAGCAAGAGAGACTCCTCCAGACCCCCAGGCCCGCTCTGCCAGGTCCGCTCAGCCAATGTGACAAATTGGCCCTGAGGTGGGCGCCTGGCATAAAATGAAATTGCTTATCAGAGAAATAATGCTAAAAGTAAAATAAATTAGGCTTCGCACTGACGTCGTAATTTTAAAAATTAATTAAGAATAAAAAGGAAGATGCATCTCGAAGGAAGGGAGAAGTCTAATTTCGACAGACAGTAATTAATTCCTTCGTTCAGGGATTCATTAATGAGCCTGAAGTACAAATTGCTCCTTTGCAGGGCCTGAAATCTCTGGAGACCTTGGCGAGGCATTGCTGGGGCCAGAGGGCTCCTGGGGGGGGGCATTTCTGGGGATCAGCGTATGAAACCCCCAAGACTGGCTCCCAGTTGGAGAGCTCCGAGCTCCAGAGTGGGTGGTCTTTATACACATCGCTGTGGGCATAAAGACTGACAAGGCCTCAGTCGTGCCTTGGTCAGGCTGCAGACTCTTGGAACTGAGTATCCACCGTGCACTGTGCCCAGGGCTGGGCACCAAAGGCCTGTAGGGATGTGGGCAGGGCCCAGCCCTCTGTGGCTCAGACTCAGATGGGGGAGGCAGCCCATGAGCTATGGTTGGGAAGGGTTGGGGTTGGGGTGCATGCAGGAGGCGACCCCGAGGGGCGTGTCCCGGGACTGTTAGGCATCGTCCTGTTGTAAAGAGGAGAGAGAACAGCCATCCAGCCTCTGGGAGTTGTGTTAAGTGGTTAAGTGTGCTGTCAGAATGCAGAGCTGAAGGAAATACCAGAGGCAGGGAGAGTGATCTTGGACACCAGGAGCTGAACCTGGACTTCATCCTCAGACCACAGAAGTCATAGAGGGGCCAAGGCAAGAGAGTTTACATATGGCCAGTGTCTAAACTCTGACCATTATGTCACTCCCCTGTACTGAGCACTGGCCTTCTAGGGTTCCTCCACCTCTGGCCCATAGGGCACATGATTCCTTCCTTCCTTCGCCAATATAATTGAGTCATGAGAGTTGTAATCCTAGCAGTGGGTAAATTCATTATGATGGATTTTCTTGGGTGGAGACGCAGGCCAGTCGGGCGTGGTTGGAGGTGATGCCTGGGGGTGCAGCCTTGGGGATTATATAAATGGTTCCTCCTTCCTCTGCTCACTCTCTTGCTTCCAGCTCCCTCCATGATGTGAGCGCAGCCCATGTCCTCGTCCTCTCTCCACTTTTCCTACCGGCATGCCTTGAGATCCATGGTTCCCGGCCTCAAGTGGACTGAACCCAACACTACAAGAAAATAAATCTTCTTTCCTCTATGTGCTCAGTATTTCAATTACAGCTATAAGAATGCTGACTGGAGCCCACCTACCCTTTCTTCTTTCCTTCCTTCTTTCCTTCCTTCTGATTGAATCCAGGGACACTCTATCTCTGAGTTCTACCCCCAGCACTATTTTTATTTTGAAATGGGGTCTCACTAAGTTGTTGAAGATATTACAAAGACTTCTTTTCTTTTTTAAAAATATTGTTTTCTAGAAGTGATACATGAAAACATAAAATTAGACTTGTTAATGGAGTATAATTGCATTCACTGATTAAACTTGTCAATTAACTATACTCTCTAATGGTGATATCCCATTAATACATTGTGAAATTTTGTTTTTGAACTGGGGAGGCATTCTACCTCAGAGCTACACTCCCAGCCCGTTATATTCTCTATTTTGAAATCGTTCTCACTAAGTTGTAAAGGGCCTCACTAAGCAGCTGAGGCTGGCCAAAAACCTATGAGCCTCCTATCTCAGCCTCCCAAGTACTAGGATTGCAAGTGTGTTCCACACAACTGGCTACATTGTGGAATTTTAAATCAGGTTAACTGTGTCTATATCCTTGAACATCTCTCACTTCTTCACTTCTTCACAGTGGAAACATTCATATCTCTTCTAGCTTTTGAAATGCAAGGCACCTCATTGTCTTCTGCATTCTCCCCATTGTGTCTACCAAGCACCCTGTTTCTCTCTCACTGTGACTTAGTGCCCAACCACCAGCCTGTCTCCACACCTTTCCATTAGCCTGGACATGTTACTTATTTTTAAAGTAAATATTTTCACTTAGAAACAGTCCTGAACTCACAGAAAAGTCACAGATAGGGTACAAAGATCTTTCTATTCCGGGACCACTTGGATGGTTCTGAATCCTCATCACATCCTCTGAATCCAAACATGAACATTCTCCTACATAACTGATTACAACAGTATCATTACCTGTTGCCATGGAAAAAATTGTCCCCAAAGTCTGCAGCTAGAGACAACACACATTCATTGTCTCATGGGCACAGGCTTGCTGGAGGTCTCCATGAGGTGCTGCCAAGCTGTGGTTGGCGCTTCAGTCACTTGGAAGATCCAGTTCCAGGCTCACTCAGTGGTCATTGGGATGCTAATGTTCCTCGTGGCTGCTGTACTTAGGGCTGCTCTGTGTCGCCAGGACAGAACTCCCCCTACAGAGAAGCTCACAAAAGGCGGCTTGCTTCCATTCGGGTGGGTTACAAGAAGGAGAGGGAACATGGTCTTCTCAAAAACAAAATCTGCACAGTGAAATTCCATCTCGTTCAAGGGGAAAGGACTGCCCCAGGGACTGGACACGGGAGGGGAGCATCGTTGGGCACCATCTTGGAGGCTGCCTGTTCCAACAACCATCACAGGACGTTCACACCCAGACATTGCTGCCCTCTGACCTTGGACCCCACCAAATTTCCCCAAATGTTCCAGTCATGCCCTTCTGCTATGATCTGGATCCAAAGTATCCCCTAAAGACCGCATGTGTTGGCAATGCGGCAGGTGAGATAATTGAATCATGAGGTTCTAACCTCGTTAGTGGATAAATCCATTGATGGATTACTAAGTGAATGGATGCACTGAGTGGTAGCTTTTGGCAGCTGGGACGGGGCAGAGGGTGTAGCCTTGGGGTCTAGGTCTGCCCCCAGTCCCTTTCTCTCTCTCTGCTTCCCAGCTGCCATGAGTTGAGCCACTCTCCTCCCCGCTTTTGCCATGAAGCAGCTGGCCATGGACTGAACCTCTGAAACCATGAGCCCAAAAAAACCTTTCCTTGTCTTAGTTGTTCCTGTCCAGTATTTTGATCATAGCAACAAAAAGCTGACTACCACACCTTGATAGCAAAAGGATCCAGGATCAGTATCACGCATGTTGCATTTGTCTGTCAAGTCTCTTTAGTCTCCCGGAACGGTTCTTTAGTCTTTCCTTGATGTTCATGGCCTTGCTGCTTTTGCAGGAATTTCAAGCCATCCCTCGATTTGGGTTTGCCTGGTGACACCTCATGACCAGATCCAGGATACGCATCGTAGAGGCGAGTTCCAGAAGGACGCTGCCTCCGGAGCTCACCCTCTCAGGTCTCGTGAGTTTCCGTATGGCTGGCTACTAATGTGTTCCTTTTGGCCACTTAATCGCGGTAGTATCTAAGTTACTGTAAAACCACTCCTTGTACCTTCATAATGAGTAATTGTTTTGTGGGGGAGATGCTTTTGAATGATGCAAATGCCTCATTTCTCATCAAACTTTCAGTTAATTTAATGATTTGTGTACATCTGTACAGACTCACGATTTCCCATTTTGCTTGCTGAACTACAATCTGTGGCCAACATCGCTCACACTGATGCTGGCATTGTCCAGGGGTGGCCAGCAGGATTCTCTTCAAGCTGGAGGCTGGGTCTTCTCTAAAAGACAACCTTCCTTAGGAAACACCTTTATTCCCAGTCTTATGTGAGCCCACAGTGACCCCAGGACTATCATGTCCACTGTTTACCTGAGGAAATGGAGATATTCCCTCTTCCTCTTCTGGCCTCAAGCTACCCTGTTCACAAGGGGTTTCCTGCTCCTGATCCCCTAGAGCCCTGGTTGGGAGGCCAAGAAGGAAGAGCTCCGTGTCCCTCAGCCCAGCCTCCACCTGGTGAGGCCTGCAGAGAGGGCTGCTTTCCCTTTCAGGAGTGTCCTTGCAGACAGAGCGATCTTCGGGGGGCTCAGGCTCAGCCATCAGACCCAAGGGGACCGCTGAAGACCAGGTGGTCACCATTCCTGCTCCTGACAGCCCAGACCAGGGAAGGTGCTCGCCAGCATCTCACAGGTCAACCAGACCCTGGCTCAGACTCTGTGGTATGGGACATGGTGGACATGCTCAGCTGGAAGGGGACATTGTGAAAAATGGCGACTGTGCCATCACAACAGAGATTGTACCAGGATGGAGAGCGCCATCCCTTCCACAATCCCTTCCATTTCCTGACCTATAGGAGGGGGTGCTCTCTCCATGATCGCTCTGGTTGATCCTCCCCAGCCCTCTGTTTGCTCCTCCCCTAGCAGGAAGACAGCTGGGGAGGGCTTAAGTAGACTCAGGAGGCACCTGCTGGTCTGGGGTGGGGCTATAAGACCTGGTTTTGAGGGCTTAGAAAACTGCACATTTACCTTCTCGGGCAGGGAGGTTGGGAGGATGGACTTATTTGCACAAGGAGCCAAATGCCTTCTAGAAGAACATGGCTGAGACCGTAGCCTCGGCCTCCAGAGAGGGGATGGAGATGGGTTGGGGAACTGGCAGGTCCTTCAGCGAGGGTCAGAAGCAAGAAAGGGAGGAAGGTCTGGGAAACAGCTTTGCCTTTCGGAACAGGGGCCGTCCTGTGTTTGGGGGAGTCAGCGTCCTGTGGCCCCGGTCACCTGGTGTTTCTGTGAGTGTCACTGTCAACCAAGACAGCAGCAAGGCTCTGTCCATTATGACAACGCAGATGAATGATCAAAGTGTCTTACTGAACAGATGAAAAACTAGGCTGACTGATCAGTAGTGGAAAACTGGAAGCACCTAAAATATTCAATAATGGGAGCTTGATTAAATAGATTTTGGCACCCTGTTGTATGATGCTGGCCAAAATGATAACATTAAGGAATTTTTAATGAAATGGAGATACGCTCACGATATAACACTAGACGGAAAAAGCGGGACACGCTCTGCGATGTGATTTCAGGGGTGTTAGTGAAACGTGGAAAAGAGTCCAACACAATGTTAACAGGATTTAAATCTGGATTGCAGGATTGTGGGTGACTTTTATTTCCTTTTTTTATCTTCCTGTGTTTCCCGCAGTAAACAATATTACTTATATTACTTACAATAAAAACATTATAAGAAACAATATTACTTTTAAAATGAAGAAAAAGGCCCATAAAAGTTTACAAAAGGAACCCAACACCACATAATTTGTAGGTGACACTATCTTAGTGGAAGCTGTTACCTTTTCTCCCACGGTGGTTTCTCTTGCTAGATCCAGAAGTGCAGATCACCTGAATCACCTCCTGCCCCGCTCAAAATCTCCTCTGTCCCTGCAGGCAGGTGGTGCTTATTAATACACGCACAGCCGAGTTGTAGAAGAACCAGCCGGGAGGGTGAGGTGCCTAGTAGGAAGAGGAAGGAGAGAGACTAGAAAGTAATGACTAATTCACGTGAGTGACAACGTCAAGCTGGGACGGCTGTCTTCTCTCTAGTAGCTGGAAGGGCTTCAGGGAACATTCACTCTGTTACCCCCACTGCCTGGACGCTAGAGCATATGTTCATGGGGTGTTGGGAAGAAGTCAAGGTATGGTCTGTAGCCAGAGAATAGATCCAGTTTAACTGACCAACCCAGGGACTAAACCAGTTATCACAGAAAGAGAAAAGAAAAGAAGCCTGGTATGGTTTATAGAATACCGTTTTCTCTCTTATTTCACCATCTTAACAAACCACAGGATAGATATTTATTATCTCTATTTGGGTCACTAGAAAGCTGAGGCCAAAGAGGTTAAGAATTTCGTCTGTGTTGCACAGTCTGGACGGCAGGATTTGGATTTTAGTCTGAATGTTCAAATGTCAAGTTCTGACCACGTCTTTGTGATCATCCAAACCATCTACCCACCCAAGGGTGCCGTTCCAGCCTCGAAAAACAACCTGTGGCCCAATCCCAAGAGATGCAGGGTCACTGTATGTGCTGTGGTTCCGACTTCTTTCAGTGTTGGTAAGCTCCCCTTCTTTCTGGAAGGTTCTTTAGACTAGCACCACACATTAGCACAACATATGGGCCATGTGGCTTCCCCAGGCATTTTTTTTAAAGCAAAAGGCAGATTCACTGGGTGATGTCACTTCAGTCTGTATGTATACAGACTCCTGCAGTAGCAAGAAGATGGACACAGAAGGCCCTACAGTCAGTCTGCCAGAGAACATTGGTGATTGACTCAAGTCAGCCTCTTCTTCAATGGCACTGGCTGCAGAATTCCAGAGAAGGTTCTGATTGGCCAGGATAAGTCACATGATCATCCCCAGGCCCAGGGACAGGTCTGCTCTACCTTAACCACATAAGTGGGTATCCCCAAAGGAAGGGGTTCTGTCATCAGACCAAAACAGATGTCTGCCAGCAATTGAAGTTTTAAACATTATAATTCTATTTCATTTTTTTTAAACTTCTGATGCTATTAGGGATTGAACTCAGGAGCATTCTACCTCTGAGCTACACCCCCAGCCCTTTAGAAATTTTTAAAAGTTTTATAACAAGTATCCTTACGTTGCTAAGGCTTTTGCCAAGTTCCCGAGGCTGGCCTCGAACCTGCGATCTTCCTGTTTCAGCTTCCCAAGTAGTGGAATTACAGACATACATCACTGTATCCTTCTATAATCCTGCTTTTTGACTCAGCTCTTTTAGACAGTATCTGCTGCCTCTCTGCTAATAAAGTTTAAGAGTGGAGCACGCTTCTGTCTGTGGCCTCCCCTGTTCCTTACTGAATTTTATAGTTATAGGTATTCATCTTAGTTCTGCAGTGATTGCCTTTGTATGTTTTAATAACATACTAAGTCTTTATTGCTTGACTTATTCCTTTTGGATAGTAATTATTGATCTGTACTATGAAAAATAAAGAAATAAATGTACTTACATTTTCTTCTGTGTCTCTTGTTTCCCACCCGATCCTTGTTAGATAATTATTCTTACATTGTCAAGGTTCATAACATTTATATTCATTCTGTTACCATAATGGTCTTTCATGATTTCTCTATAGGTTGGTTCTAAAATTTTAAACACAATTAAAATATCATTTGTACTCTTTAGATTATGGAAATACTCACTGCAGAGCCAAGTGCGATGATTAGGTCTGGAGAGAGGAGAATGTCACCCTATGTTTAAAAACCCTCACTGCTCAAAGGAAATGTTAGAAAAGTTAGAGTCAGTGGGTTCTTAGAATGTTGTTTGCACTTTCCTTGATCCTAACTTCATACATACCATTGCTGTGTCTTCCATTTTAATGATTTCAGAGTGTACAATTCAGTGGCATTAAGCACAGTCACAATGGTATCCACCCATCACTGCTAAATAGTTACAGAATTTTTTCATTTTTCTGAAAGGAAACGCTGTACCATTAACCAGTCCACTCCTTACTCTTCCTTTCTTCCAGCCCCTGGAAACTATTAGTGTGCTTTCTGTCTCTGAATTTATTTATTATGGACATAATAAAAATGGAATCATATGATATGTGGCCTTTTTGTGTCTGGCTTCTTTCATGTAACAGAATATTTTTAAAGATTCATTAATGAATTGGCATGTATCAGTTATTCATTCCCTGTTCATGGCAGAATAATATTTCATTGTATGGATATACCACAATTTGTTTATCCAGTCATTCACTGATGGGTATTTGGGTTGTTTCTACCTATCGGCTATTGCAAATGGCGGTGCTATGAACATTAGTGCATAAGTGTCTGTTTGAGTTCTTGCTTTATATTCTTTTGCATATATACCTAGGAGTGAAGTTGTTGGATCATATAGTATCCCATGCTTAATTTATTGATGAACTGCCAAACTGTTTTCCACAGTGACTGCACCAGTTTACCTTCCCACCAGCAATGTATGTGGCTTCCAATTTTTCTACATCCTTTAATTTTTCTGACTCCTGTTATTTTTAATTAAAAAAATTACAGCCGTTTCACTTGTAGTAAAGCACTAGCTCTGGGTTTTATTTGCATTTCTCTGATGACTAATGTTGCCGAGCACCTTGTCATATGCTTGTTGGTTGTTGTGTATCTTCTTTGGAGAAGTGTCTATTCAAGTCTTTTGTCCAATTTTTTTTTCTTTGGTGGTACTGGGGTTCCTGGAAACCCGTCTACCTCCGGGCTATACTCCCAGACCTAATATATATATATATATATATATATATATATATATATATATATATACACAACACACATACATATATATATATATATATTTGGAAACAGGGTCTTTTAAGCCAGCAAGGCTGGCTTCGAACCAGCATGGTCCTCCTGTCTCTCCTCCCAAGCATGGGGATTACAAGCGTGCACCAACACGCCCGGCCTTTTGTCCAAATTTTAAGTGGATTGTTTGTCTTTCTATTGTTGAAACTATTTAAAAAGTATTATTTTTATTTTGTTGAAGAAACTTCTCCATATGTATGCTTTTAAATTCAGGCATGGAAATGGGAATATTCTGCCTAATTGAGAATTTAAAAAAATGCTTATTTTTCCCTTCCCTTCCTTTGATTAAGCTTTGTATAGAGCCTTAGAAAAAAACACTTTCTCTCAGAACTTAGAAGGTCTGGCAGGCCGGATAATGGCACCCGGAAAACACCCAGGTCCTCACACCTGGAACACATGGGTGTTCCTTACATCACCAAGGGACTTTGCATCTGTGATGAAGGATCCCGAGATGGGAAGATGACTCTGGGTGACCTAGGTTGGCCCTAAATACAGTCACAAGTGTTCTTACGAGGGGAGGTAGCGAGAGATGTGTCTGTAGAGGAAGAGGGCAACGTGACCACTGGCTCAAGATGGCTTTGAGAGTCGAGGAGGAGGAGGAGGCCATGGGCCAAGGAGCGTCAGGAACCTTCAGCTCTAGAAGCTAGAAAAGGCGAGGACAGGAGTCTCCCCTAGACACTCTCCTCTGCCGCCTCTGGAGGGAGCAGAGTCCAACACCTCGATTGCCAGGAAAACTGATTTCAGAACGCTGCCTGCAGGACAAGCCATGGTGTTTGTTTCCTGCAGTTGCTGAACCAGACTCAGTGACTTAAAACAAAACTATCTGTCCTGCAGGCAGCGTTCTGTGGATTGAGGAGTCTTGGTTGGTTGTGTGTGTTTTTGCTCTTTGAAGGCTTTAAATTTTTCCCTTTATCTTTGGAATATCAAAATGTCAGCCAGTGGGTCTTTTTCATTCCTTCTACTCGGCACTGGCGCCAGCATCCTAAATGCAGCCTCTTCACGCATCACCCGATGATGCCCCCGTGCCGCGGGCCAGTGCAGCCAGCCACGCGTGCGACCGAAGCATCTCTCAGCCCTCCCGGAGGTCTTGCGGTGACCTCTACAGTCTCAGCCGTGGCTTCCTCTATTTTCCCTGTCAGTCTGGTGGTACGAACATCTGTCAACAGATGCAAAAGTAGAGACTAGTATAATCAACTCCCAAGTTGTCCATGACCCAGACTCAACTCAACTATGAGCTTCACTTCTCCGCTTTGTTAAACCAGTGCTGTTTAAAAAGCATCCTAAATCAGTGATTCTCGATATTTAATATACTAAGGAATCACCTGGGGATCTTGTTAAGTTCTAGAACGTGACTTAGTGGTTCTGAGGGGGCTGAGATTTGCATTTCTAACCAGCTCCCCGCTGCTGCCAATGTGCGCTCCCCAGACAGCACCTGGGTGGCAAATCCCCGACATCATGGAATGTCCCCTGGCACACCCCAGCATTGCTCCTCACACACGCAGAAATGGTGCGCCTTTAAGATGCTCAGACCGCTCTTGGGAGGCAGAGGCAGGAGGATCGCGGAGGTTCGAAGCCAGCCTCACTGGCTTAAGAGACCCTGTTTTCAAATAAAAATATAAAATAGGTCTGGGAGTGTAGCCCGGAGGTAGAAGGGTTTCCCCCTTGGTTTCTGTGTGGCTCTGTCCCTTTTCCTCTATTAAGTGATATCCATTCCTTAAAGGCGGGGACTGTGTTACGTGGATACACAGACTGGCCGTCTGTGTATCCATGTCACCTTCTTGTAGGGAGCTTCTTTCCCAGTTTTGTTCCCACAGGGCCTTCCCACTAGCCCGAGCGTATGCAATGACCTCCCTAACAATGAGGCCACTCTCTGCTACTCATGACCTCGCCCAAGCCACTGCGTGCTCTATACCCAGAAGATCTCAGGCACCATAGCCTGAGAGGGAGGCCAGGTGTGGTGGAGGGAGCATCGATCTGGGAGGCAGAGGGCCAGGCTCTGTGTGAGGAAGTCTCTCTCCACCATTACTGCTTTGGCTTCTCATGTGTTCAGTTTTGGAGCCGTTGCTCACAACAGGATCCTCCAAAGATCCGGGCTGATCACTCTGTCTTTGATCTCGGCACTCATAGGGGAGAAGGTGTATGCGTGTGTGGAGGGGGATGCTCAGGAAGAGCTGCTTTGTCATAGAGGGGATGGAAACTGTCGCAGGACTGGCCATGCAAATCCAGACCCGAGAAGGGACAATGTCCGCTGCATGGTTGGAGTGGTCAGTCCTACGGGGATTCAGCGGCCCATCCATGAGGTTGTGGCTGAACACAAATTTGTCCCCTGTCCCTCCAGCCTTCCACCGTGCTGTCTTAGTCTGCCCAGGCTGCCACAACATTATGAAGTTGGTGGCTTAAAGGACAGACATTTAAACATTTACTTTGCACAGCTCTGAAGGCTGCAAGATCAAGGTGCTGGCCACTTGGGTTCCAGTGAGGACCCTCTTTCTTGCTTGCTGATGGCAGAGAGAGAGAGAGAGAGAGAGAGAGAGAGAGAGAGAGAGAGAGGAATGAGAAGAAGAAGAAGAAGAAGAAGAAGAAGAAGAAGAAGAAGAAGAGGAGGAGGAGGAGGAGGAGGAGGAGGAGGAGGAGGAGGAGGAAGAAGAAGAAGAAGAAGAAGAAGAAGAAGAAGAAGAAGAAGAAGAAAAGAAAGAGAAGGAGGAAGAAGGAGAAGAAGAAAAGGAGGAGGAGGAAGAAGAAGAGGAAGAAGAGGAAGAAGAAGAAGAGGAGGAAGAAGAAAAAGAAAAGGAGGAGGAAGAAGAAGAAGAGAGAAGAGGAGAGAGAACTTTCTCTTCTTATAAGGACACTAATTCTATCACAGAACTCAACCCTTACAATCTCATATAAACCCAAAGACCCAACCTCTCAATACCATTGCACGGGGGACCAGGACTTCAATATATACATCTGTAGCGCTGGGAATTGAACCCAGAGGCATTTTACCCCTGTGCTAGAACTATTGCCCTGTTTTAATTTTTTTTGTAAACAGAGTCTTACTAAGTTGCTGAGAGCCTCACTGAGTTGTTGAGGATAGCTTTGAATCTGCACTCCTTCTGTCTCAGCCTCCCAAGTACTGGGATTACAGGAATGTACCACCATGCCCAGCCCCAACATATGAATTTGAAAATAACACAACATTTAGTCCATAGTACAGACCAACAAAAATATTTCAAATTTCTCTGGACCAGTGGCTAGCCAGAGCTTCTGCTGGTGGATACACCAAATCATGTAAGAACATTCTGGGGATTATAGTTTGGCTGAATTTGATTTTTTTTTTTTTTTTTTACGGTACTGAGGATTGAACCCAGGGGCATATTACCTCTGAGCTACATCTCCAGCCCAATTTTATTCTTTATTTTGAAGCAGGTTCTCACTAAGTTGTTGAGGGCTTCACTAAGTAGCTGAGGCTGGCTGCAATCCTGGATCCTCCTGTCTCAGCCTCCCAAGTACTGGAATTACAAGCATGTGCCACCATATCCAGCAAATTCAACATTTTTGAGAGCATCAAGAGGCAGGAGTGGATGCCCTTCAGAAGAGGTGCATCAGATGAAGGGCACTAGACAGGCCTGGGAGCCAGCTCAAGAGCTCCCTGGAGGACAGAGAGAGAACATCTGTGACCAGGCAGCAGGTGTGGCTGGGCTGCCCAGGCACTCTGTACAGTTCTTTGGACATGAGGTTTAATAAACCTTTGATAAATACATCAGTGTTTTGCTCTATTATTTTTTGAGAAACGGTTCGAGGCCTGTGGAAAATATGTTGCCAGATAAGTGGTTGAGCATATTGTGCAAAACCCAGACCTCTGAAAACTATTTTCCTTGGGTCCAGAAGAAAACTCTAGAATCACGTGTGAACCCTCACCTGACCGTCAGGAGATGGTGGCTTTTGATGAAAGCTGAGCAGAAAGCCATCAGGAGAGAAAAGCAGAGATGAACAGATACTTTGATGACATATAAAGAGAGATGGATGAGCCAAGGAAGATTTACAGGGCATCTCAAAGGCAATAGAATCATTACAACATCCCTGGAAGCATCGATATAGAGTCGGCTTTATGGAAAATCAAACCAGTCATGTAGAGGACAATCTCAAAAAGCTCCCTTGGAAGACGGACTAAAAAGATAAAGATGGGGCGATAATAGATCCTGTGGCTGCTCTTGAGGGAAGTGCTGGACAATTGGTACCCAAATAGGCTGTGCAGGTCAGCGCCCTCCTTCCTGACGAAGAGACCCACCCTTGGATAAATCCTACACAATGTGTTGAAATGCAAGAGAAAAGGCAAAAGCAAATAACTTGCAAAAACTTCAGGCAGGGAAAAGGAAAACATTTAAGAAGGGACAGAGCAAAGGACAAATGGGGACAGCTCCAGAATTCCCTCTGCTGCAGCAGACCGGCATCTACACTGCTGGAAAAGGAAGGCTGTGGCCCAGGGTTTTTTTTTTTTTTTTCTTCTTTTAAGGAATCGTCTAGAGAAACAGTTTCCTCATCTGTAAAGTGGGATGATAACGATCCTTCGGAGAATTAAAGAAAATACCCAAAGACTTTAGAACAGAGCCTGGCATATGCTAGGCCTCAGAAAACAAAGACAGCCGACCTCAGCTGGCCCCTGTGGAGTGAGAGGCGTCCTGGGCATGCATGCAGACCTGTCTAGAGGGCTCCTGGGTGGCTGGATCTGGAGCTCCAGAGAGAGGTGTGGGCTGAAGATGGTAA
This sequence comes from Muscardinus avellanarius, assembly GCF_963383645.1. NCBI lineage: Eukaryota > Metazoa > Chordata > Mammalia > Rodentia > Gliridae > Muscardinus > Muscardinus avellanarius. The sequence goes on from NC_137799.1 coordinate 15,620,363, forward strand.
TTCAAGCAGAGGAGACAGAAGGAATCACCAGCGTGTGTCAGGGAGAGGAAAATAATTAGCAGCACCATTGTTAGGGAGGCAGAGGGGAATGGTGGGTCTCCACGCACCATCTAATTGGGATTTGGCTCTTGGCGGTGGTGGCCACTTAGCCATCTGTGGCCAAGTACTTGTTTGACCCATGACAAATACCTTCTTGCAGCTGTGCTCTCTGCCTGTCTCAAAGGCCCAGCCCCAGGATCCTGCCCTAAATCATGGGGACACCTCCCTGACTCCTCCTCTACCCAGGATGCTCACCTCCTGGTACCCAGGAAAGCTCTGGGTCTTTCGTCAGGCCCCAATTAAGATCGATCACCAATAATTCCAGGCACTGAGTTTTTGCTCCTGTCTTGTCAATAAGACATCTCCTCCCTCCCCGCAGGTCAGGGCAGACTAATTGGGACTAGAACATCAAGTGTTTGAAGATTGTATGATTAAGGAAATGTACAAATTGAATTTCACCCAGCCAGATTCAATTCTGCTCTAATCAGAGAGAAAACGCCGGCATAATAATGGAGGAAGAATGACTTAGTTTCTGGCCTTTTATTTTTTTATTTTTATGTGGAACATATTGAAAATGACATACAAGCTTCTGGCCTTTTAAATGTCTCTGGTGGCAGGTATTTCCAGGGAGCTGCAGCCAGTGGACTTGCCTGGCGAGCTGTGGGAAGGGGCAGGTTGGGCGGGGCTCTTTATTTGACCTCAAGAGTCCATAACCTCTTTCCTTGTACAGCTTGTGGGGGCCCAGGGATGATACCCAGGGATGATGCCCTGGAATTCTTGGGGAGGTGGCAGGAAATGACAGCGTTGCTGGAAGAATGCATTGCTCTGCCTGGCTCTGAGCTGGGGCCAGCTTTGGATCCCGCCAGCCCCTCTGGATCTAGGGATGGAGCTGAGCACCTTTGATAGTGCTCTAAGTTAAGGGGATCTTGGGGCCAGTAGCCAACTCCTGAGGTCCTGACCCAAGGCTGGTGTGAAGCTGGTCCCTGGTGCCCCCAGAACATCCACACACACCTGCCTCTGTTTCTGCTGTTCCCTGCACTGGGACAGTCCTCCAGGGCACCTCTTAAAAGACAGCTACTTATGTCCCTCTGGCTGGTCAGCCAACCCCAGGAGCGCAGGCCACTCTGCTTTGCTGTGGAATCACACACCCTTGCTGTGATCTTCTTGTACCTTTCTCTGGGCATCTGCTTATTTTATTATTATTATTATTATTATTATTATTATTATTATTATTATTATTATTTTGTGGTACTGGGGATGAAACCCAGGGCCATTCTACCTCCAACTACACCCCATCCCTATTTTTTATTTTGAAACAGGGTCTCACTGAGTTGCAAAGGGCCTAAGTAGCTGAGGCTTGCCGCAAACTGCAATCCTCCTTTCTCAGCCTTCCAAATGCTGGGATTACAAGTGTGCGCCATCATGCCTGGCTTTTTTTTTTTTTTTTTTTTTTTTAAGTAGAAGTACAAGTTAGCAGGGGTCCGGGGCGCAGGCAGGGTGCGTGAGGACAGTGCTGGGTTCTGAGGCGTGGGACAGATGTTCATAGCAGCACAATTTGTAATAGCCAAAATATGGAACCAACCCATATCTCCATCAACAGATGAATGGATAGCAAAACTCTGGGAAATACACACAATGGAATTCTATTCAGCCATAAAGAAGAACAAAATTATATCATCTGCAAGAAGATGGAAAGCCCTGGAGAGCATTATGTTAAGCGAGATCAGCCAAGCACAGAAGAGAAGGTACATATGTTTCCTCTAATATGCCCAAACTAGGAAACACAGAGGATACCAGTGGGACTCCAGATAATGGAGGGGAAATATCAGCAAAGCTTGAATGGAAAGATAGGCGAGGAGGAAGGCTGATCTTGATTAATGAGGGTCTACATCTGAACATGCGTAAAATTATGAACATGACATGGTTAACCTGGTCAACCATTGGTGGGAGGGGGAAGGGAAAACGGGGGCGGGGGAGAGGGCACCAAATATAGTTTAAATGTATACTATTTATGTTCAATTAAAAAATTGTTAAAAAATAAAAATAAATTAATAGAAAAAAAGAATTAAATATGTAAAATTAAAAAAATACAAAAAAGATACAAATACATATAAAAAAAAGAATTACAAGTTAGACTTGAAATCTTTGGTCCCTGCAGCCAAGTCTTAGTTGGAAACGGAGGCAGACAGCATCCTACAGTGTTGATGATGCAGGGGTCTAGGTGGATCCTCAGGCTGGCCCTCTGTGCCACACACACACACACACACACACACACACACACACACACACACACTTACTCACACAAAGTGCCTTGGAGCTACAGCCAGGCCAGTGGGGTCCCTGGCGCATCTGCTGTAGTGTGTTGATGGGCAAAAGGGCCTTTGCTTTTGGAGAGGAGTGAGTCCCTATCTTTGTGTCCTCAGAGAGGAAAAGGGGAGGCCGGGGCCACCCCCAGTCTGCCTGGCCTCTCGACAGTATGTCCAGCCATACTTCAAACAGGTTAACACCATGAGCCCTGGTGCTGCCGCCTCATGCATTTCCTTTGCCTCTCTGGGTCTCAGTTTCCTCACCTGTAAAGTGGGGATAAGAACACTCCTTGAGGATGAATGAAATGTCCACACGAAGTCCTTAGGGCAGTGAGCGGCCAGCGCTCGGTCTTGGCGGTGAGTCTCAGTGGTCCTTTGGACATCTTTTGGGAGGGGGTGAACACTAGAAGCTGTGGGACCAGTATTTGGGGGGATTCTGTGAAATTGTAGGTCCCAGCAGCGTTTCCCCAGTGCCGTGGGATACTTTGGAATGAAAAGGGGCCGGGACACTGGTGTTTTTTTCTCTGTTCAGAAGGTGGGGAAGCAGCTTTGTGTTGTGGACACAGGTAACCCTCAAGCAGCCCTTGCTCTCTGCCAAACTCTTGATAAGACCCCTCTATTTAATCTTCACACGAGCCTCAGGCCATCGTAAGTCATGCCATAGACCCATGTCACAGACTGATGACCTGGTCATCAGCGAGGGGACCAGTCTATCCAGCTCTGTGGCCTTGGCCTCAGGCCTGAACGCTCAGTGTCCTGGACCATGTTCACATCCCAAGGCTCACGGCTTCTCATTGACTATTGAAAAAACTGAGCCCAGAGATGCCCAGTGTCCATCAGCCAGAGAGCTGCAGGACCAGGACTCGGCCCTAGGTCTCTGCTTTTCCTTCCCCACCTGGCGGCGTAAGGGCAGGGGCGGAGGTGCTGATGCAGAATCTTCCTTCTCAGACTGCCTGGTGACCCAGGAACCTGACAGAGGTGACAGAGCATTGTTCCCACATGGGTGTGTCATTTACCCCCACAATGAGGCTGGCCCCAGGACTAGCGCTGTAGTGACAGAGCTCTGTCACTCACTGTCTTTTGAAATTTAATGACCTATGAATGATCACAGATAACTCGCAAATTTGACATAATCGGAGCTGGCCAATTTCCATTCAATTATTTGCTAATAAACACCAGGATCCCCCCGGCTGCAGTTTTACGCCACCAAATTGAAAATGAAAAGGCCAGGAGGCTGGTAGGGAACGATACCTGCCTCATTTCTGGCTGAATATTTATAAAGAATTTTATTTTGGCAGAGCCCAGGAACACCCAAGGTTTACTTGGTGTTCATTTGCATGGGGAATATTTAAAAATAGTAATTATCTGCAAAAGGTCAAATATTTGCTTTATCTGTATAATTCAATTTCCCAAAGGCCTTTGGGATTCAAATTAACGCCCTTGTAATATCTTCATTGAAAAAGAAGATTAATTATGCTTACATGGAACCTAATTTGGCTTATCAGACCTTTAATGTGGCTGCGATCGTGAGTGCATTTAAATTTAGGATTATGCGGGTGATCCCCGTCCCTTATTTGGGAGACTTTTAATATTTGTCATTATTTTTATGCATATCATTTTTCCCGCCTGCTCAGGAAAATTAAAATGTCGGTTCTGAAAGAAATAAACATTATGTATTGACACTGGTAATTATGTTTTGGTATTTAAGGATGCATAAAAAACCACACACAGGGCCTCAAATATAAATTTGCAGTTAATGCCCTCAGACAGAGCCAGAGCGCTGCCACCCAACTCACTGAATTGGGAAATAAGCTCTGTCTAGGGGCGCTGCCCCACAATGCGAAAGGACATGATTTTTAGGGGCGTTCAAGGATGCTTGAAGGTTTGAGAGCCCCTGGAACGCTGGGTATAGGGTCAGGAGGCCTGGAGTTTCTCTTTGTCACTAAGGTTCTACATGATCCTGATGTATGAGAACCCCTTTGAGCCCCAGTTGTCTATCTTTGAACATAATCATTTATATGTTTCTTTCTCATTGGCTGGTCAGTTCCTCAGTGACGGGGCTGCATCTCACTTGGTCTTGCGTGTCTACATCCGGCAGCACAATGTATATTTTGTATGGCTCAGAGTAGAGCTCTGCTTCATAACAAAGGCAGTGTGGTCTTAGAGAAAACAGGGATTGTGAGTCTTAGTCTTTTATTTTTCTTTTGTGGTACCGGGGAATACCCAGGACATTCTACCTCTGAGCTACACCCCCAGTCCTGTTTTATTCTTTTATTTTGAAACAGGTTCTCATTAAATTGTGGAGGGTCTCACTAAGTTGCTGAGGCTGGCCACGAGCATGTGATCCTCCTGTCACAGCCTCCCAAGTACTGGGATTACAAGTGTGCACCACCACACTCAGTTTTAAGTCTGAGTTTGATGTTGTGTGAGTAAGCTATTGCTGCATAACAAAGCATGCCCAAATTTAGTGGCTTAATATAAGAACTATTTATTATTTTTAGAGTCTAAGGTTCATCTACGTCATTCTGTTGATCTAGGCTGGATCGACTAATCTTGGCTATGCTTATTTATTTATTTTGGTACTGAGGATTAACCCAGAGGCATTCTACCTTCCAGGTACAATCCCAACCCTTTCTATTTCATTTTATTTATTTATTTATCTATTTATTTATTTATTTATTTGTGGTACTGGAGTTCCTGGAAACCCTTCTACCTCCGGGCTATACTCCCAAACCTATTTTTATATTTTTATATTTTTATTTGGAAACAGTGTCTTTTAAGCCAGCGAGGTTGGCTTCGAACCTGCGCGATCCTCCTGTCTCTGCCTCCCAAGTGCAGGGATTACAAGTGTGTGCCACTACGCCCGGCTCATTTTATTTATTTTGAAACAGGGTCTTGCTAAGTTGCTAGGATCTAGCTAAGTTTCTGAGACTGGCCTGGACCTGTGCTCCTCCAGTCTCAGCCTCTCAAGTACTGGGATTATAGATATGTGCCATCATACCTGGCAGCTGGGCTTATGTGTCAGATCAGCTGGCGGGTGGGCTGGGGGGATGGCTGATCTAGGATGTCCTTGGGTGGGATGTCCCATGTGTTTTCTAATTCTGCAGCACACTAGCCTGGGTTTCTTATAGCTCAACAGGAGTTTGAGGAGGCAGAAACATACACCTTCATTCTCAAATATCTGCTTGCATCTAGTGTGCTATTTTCTCCTTGACTAAAATGATACTAAGTGATATGGCCATGCCTAGAGTCAGTACAGGAGGGGTAGGAACACATGGAGGCCTCTCTAATGAGTTGATCAACGTAGGCTTCACCATGGCCCTGCCTTTTCCTAGCTATATGAACGGAGGCTTAATTCCCCATGCCTCGGTCTCTTCATCTGTTAAATTAGGTAGAGATGTGAAGTTTAAATGAGATAAATATGTTTTAAGTATTTGCTATCAGGCACATACTGGCTGCTAGGAATGCTTACTCCAGGATGCAAGGATGAATGTCAAAGAAGGGCACTTCAGGTTTGTTTATAAGAGTGAAAAATCAGAAACTATCTAAATGCCCAGCAGAAGGGGGCTGGTTGATGAATCATGGTATGTCTGTTTTATGGAGTGCTTTTTAGCCCTTAGGTCAATAGATCAATATCTTGGCATGGAAGGATGTTCATGATAGATTGTTGAGAAGAAAAAACAGTAGGTTTTAGCTCAGCTTGTATGGTGTCACTTATGTGTGTAACTTGTAATATGTGATGCTATTTGTGTGTATGTGTGTTTAAAACTTATAATATTCATGATGTGTGTGTGTGTGTGTGTGTGTGTGTGTGTGCATATTTCCATTTATAGGCAAATATCTACAAGACTATGTCCTAAGCTGGGATTCAATACTTCTAGAGGATATGAATTTTTTGTGTGTGTGGCACTGGAGGTGGAACCCAAGGGCTTTTCTACCTCCAGAATATACTCCCAGACCTATTTTATACTTTATTTGGAAACAGGGTCTCACTAAGTTGCTGAGAGTCTCACTAATTAGCTGAGGCTGGCTTCGAACCTGGGCGATCCTCCTGTCTCCGCCTCCCAAGAGCGGGGATTATAAGTGTGTGCCACCACGTTTGGCCAGAGGTTTTGAATTTTTTAATGAACATGTACTGTTTGGGGAATGAAAATAAAAAAAAATAAAAGATAGAGAAAAATTTTAGACAAGGAACAACAACAAAAGCAATAACAAAAAGGATAACTTTAGGTTCTAAGTCTGACAAATGATTGCTAATCATGTATAATAAAAAATTATAAACTAACATAAGAATGGCAAAAGCTATTGTTTGTTGAAGACCTATTGAATGCTGAGCACTTCACATCATTAAGATTTCAAACCTGAGAAACAGTGGGATCCCCCCACTCCAAGAGAGGAAACTGCAGCTCAGAGTTAGGAAGGTAACCTGGCCCAGGTGAGCTGTTTCCCGAGGGTTGACCAGCACCACCTATGCTCACGGACATACTGTCCCTCATGAGAGCCTGCCTCATGTTGGTTGGTAAAGCAGAGGTTCCCAGTGCCTGACTGCCTACCAGAAGTACTAGAAAACAATTAGATCTAAATGCAGATTCCCAGGCCCTTGTCCATATACAGCCTCCATGGTATGAGAGCAGAGCCTTGCTCCTCTCTCCCTCTCTCTGATTTTCACCATCATGTCCTGAGCTCTGCAGACCTGACCTGACATGGACTAGACCCTGAAATCTCCCAAACTGTGAGCAAACCTTCCTCTATGTTATGTGGTCTGTTGTTTTGGATGACAGCAGTAAAAATGCTGTCTGAAACAGTGGCCATGACCCTCATCTTGTAGATGGGAAACTGAGGCTCAGGAAGGGGAGGTCACTTGCTCAAAGTCCTGGAGCTAGGATATGGAATGTCTCTAACCCCTGTGTCATTCCAGCCTCCTGAGAGGTATGGCCATGGGGAAGGCTCTCAAGGAGATGACAGAGGTTCCTGAAGTGTTAGGGGCCACCTGGTAGCTGTAGCCACCAATTGCCCCTTTTCCTGGTGCTCCCAGCTGGTACAGGTTGGTGGTAGAGTCCTGTGACCATTCCTCTGCCAGGCACTTTTGCCACTGTAGAGCTGAGGTGGGGTTATTGGCCATGTTCACTTTGCAGTGGGGGGACCCCAGATAATACCAAAGACCCAGCCTAATAGAACAGGGGTGAAAAATGGGCCCTAACTGGGCCACTTTCTTCTCCCACCTTTGCCAGCTGCGGAGACTCTGAGAGCTCCTTTGGCTTCCTCTTCTCTTCAGTTTACTGCTTCCTGGCTTTTATTAGTGGCTTCTAAGGACAAGATAGGAGGTGGCTGTAATCAGAACTGTGATCCTTCTAAGGCTGAGGATGTGAACACCAGAAAAGGCCCCACCTGTGTTACACCCAGAAGAGCTGCTGGGAGCCAGGGCTCAGTAAGGCACAGTGCAGGCCTGGGGGCATCTCCAATTGCCCTGAGATCTTGGAGGGATTCTGCTGCCCTTCTTGTTCTTGCATTGGGGTTGGAGGCTGAGATGCTGCCTCCCGGGTTATTTCCCAGAATGAGGAACCCTGTGGAGCCACATTGCTCTCCCACCGTCCTCCAATAGGCCTCCTTCTCCTATCAGTCTCCTGGGGATTTGTTCACAGTTTTTATTTTTTCATAATAGCTTTGTTGAGATATATGCACATACTAAACAATTTACCCACTTAGAGTGTACAAGTCAATGGTATAACTGAATTATATCCACCATTGTGCAACCGTCACCCCATCTATTTTCAAACATTTTTATCTCCCCCAAAGAAAACCTGAAATCCTCTAGCTATCACTCTACAAGCCCTTTTTTCTACCCCATTTCTGGGACAACTCTGAACTGCTCATGTATTAATGTTCAGAGTTGATGTAATTAAGTTGTGTGGGTTCTAATCTCGTGAATGAATGAATCAATTCCATTGTAAAGGATTTACCAGGTGGTATCCTAAGTGGGCGAGGTGTGGCTGGAGCAAGTGCATCTGAAATGAGGGGCCTGTGTTCTGAAATAGAAGCACGGGGCAGGGGGTAGTTAGTTAATCCACTTTCGGTCCCTATGGATTTGCGTGTTCTGAAGTGGATGCATCCTATCTGTTGCCTTTGGTGATTGGATTCTTCTAGTTGGCATGTTTTTGAGGTTCACCCATGTTGAACCATATATCAATACTCCATTCCTTTATAAGGTAAAGTGATTTTCCATTCTTTTGACAAATATGCCATCATATATTTTATAAATATTTTTATTCCCCCAAAGATTTACCAAGCTCTCGCAAAATCCAAAAGGGATATTGCCAGAGAGAAAACAAAAGTAAGAGACAATTTCTAAGAATTTTTTGTTTTTTTGTAAAAAGAGTATCACACAAATTGGAGAAATGGTTGTGCCAGGAATTCCACGGCTGCTTGCTTTGTAATTAACAAAAATTAAAAGAACGTGCATGCCTAGAAATAGGGATCTGGCTAAATAAATTGTGGTAATCCATATTATAGAGCACAGTGCAGTCATGTGAATTTACATCCATTGACACGAATAGCTATCTATGATATACAGTTGAGCCAATTATACAATTATGCAATCCATTTTTTATTAATTTAGCCTTTCATTTTATGCCCATCTGGAAGTATGGCCACACCAAAAATGTTCATGTGGAGAGCTAGGCATGGTGGTGCATGCTCATAATCCTAGTACCTGGGAGGCTGAGACAGGGGGATCACAGGTTCGAGGATAGCCTCAGCAAGTAGTGAGACTCTCAACAACCTAGCGGGACCCAGTTTCAAATGAAAAATAAAATAGGGTTGGAGGTGTAGCTTGGGGATAGAATGCTCCTGGATTCAATCCCTCGTACCAAAATAACTAAATAAAAAATAAATAAACTAAAACCAAAACCAAAAACCAAAGAACCAAAAAAAAAAAATCAAAATATTCCTGTGAAGTAGTGATCCCTGAGGGGTGACATCTGAAGTGTGGTGTGTGTATGTTTTTACTTAGGGGAGAAAAAGAGTAAAGAAATCGGGGTTGAAAGGAAACAAATGTAGCAAACTAAGATGTACCCAAGGATGTTTCCCCAGATAGATACCAGGAAGCCATTTGCATTTGTGTAAAAAGATATTCCACACTGTCTCCTCTCAGGGGGCTCTGGGAAACTGATAGGGCTCAATGATCAAATTTATACTTGGCTCTGAGCTTCCCAGTAGCCAAAGCAAAAAAGGAATAGAGTATCTACATCTTGTAGAAGCGCCATTGCTATGCCAGAGAAAGGCTGAGACCACTGCTCCTTCCGGGCCTAGGGATGTAGCTTCTCCCAGCTTGTTCCGGACTCACAAGGTGTTGGCCAGGTGAGTATTTGTTGCCTGGCAGAACATAGCATAGGCCTGGGTGGGGAGGCAGGCCAGGCTGGAGGATCTGCATGACTGGGTGAAGGCTGGCGTACCCAAGACTGAGAACGAGAGTGGACAGTGTCTGGCACTTGCATGGTAGGCACAGTACACATCCTGGTTAGCCTGTGTGTGTGTGTTCGTGGTGTGTGCCTGTGTGTAGGGGGTTGAATCTCGCCCCACTGAGTTCAGTAAGTGGAGGTGCTGAGCAGCTGATGCCACCAGTTAAGGAGGGGAGAGCCTGCCTCACCCCAGGGCACTGGACTCCAAGTCATGGGCCCTGATCACTCTGCCCCGTGGCCCTGGCTGTTCATGGACACTGATGTGTGGTCCTAACAATCCAGGTAAGAGGAAGACTGGTATTTCATAAAGTCAGCTTTGGTGCCCGTTGTGTAGGTAGCAGGATCATAAGTGAACTCAGACCTGCATGTGCCTGGCTGGTATGGGAGAACCGATTCCTCTACAAGCAGCCCAAGTGGTCAAACGTCACCCCACATAGTATAATGTCAAGTCAGAGCATGCCCATAAAAATGTGCAAAACCACCCCTAAAACCTTTCAAGCAAGCACATGGTACACTCAACACAGATGTGCATGCAGTCCTGAATGGATACATAGGAATGTGTACACACACACACACACACACACACACACACACACACACACACACACCAGAAAGTTCAAATGGCTAGAAAACTCTCAGAAGAGAAGCTTTCAGGGTCCACGAGGTGGGCAAGAGAAGCGGGGAGGCCTCTGGGCATTTCCACACTGTCCCCCAACTCCCCTAGCCCTGTCAAGTCAAGAATCGACCCCTGGCAGGTGCCATGACCATTGGCCTGTGTCTTCATACTGGGAGATTTTATTCTTTCTTCCCATCATCCTGTCATGCCAACTCTCACCGTGCCAACCCTAAGGAGGACAAGAGAGGCTGGTGCAGGAGTGTGCACTCCTCATCCTGGGCTCTGGGTATTAATAACTCCCATCACCAGAAAAAAACCCTGCTCCAGCATGTCTCCCAAACCCACACATTGCAGAGTACAATTCAGGCTGGTGGATGCATGGTTACAGATGTGCCAGGCTTCCAGAGAAATGGTTTACAGGAGCAGGGAGCAAGTTCCCTGACCCAGGAAGCAGAGCCTGGGAGAGGAGAGAGGAGGCAGGTGCTGGGGGTGCCCTTGGAAGGGTGGAGAGTGAGGTACCCTGACTCTGAGGGGCCGAGTGTGACTGTTGTTTCTTGTTTTTGCAGACCTTTACACTTGCAACATGCTGAGGGTTTTCTCTCTCAGGGCAGAGCCCAAAAGTAGAGAATCAGTTGGCTGGAAAGATGGAAGCTCCCTGCCCAGCCTCCTCCCCTGAGCCCTGCAGTCAGAAGAATGTTGCGCAGATAATACCCTGGCGGCTTCCCACAGGGCTCTGCTGGAGACTGGCTCACCTGGCTCCTTCCGGCCTCCCCCTCCTGGCTTGCACTAGAGAGGGGCCTCTCCCATCCCAGGGTCACTCCACCCAGACACCTGCAGCACCCGCTCCAGGAAGGTACATACCTTTTTGGGTGCAGTGGTACTAGGACCACCGACGAGATGCCCTGGAAGTCACGTTCAGAGCTGCAGTGATGCAAAGGCTGCTCTAAAGTTGTTTTAAGGCTCAACAACTCACCAGCTGGAAGCCCTCCCAGACCCTCAAGACTGGGTCTCAGCCCTGCTACATGCTTATACCTCCACCGAAGTCCCCAGTCCCCACCAGCCTGAGCTGCAGACTTCACGAGTCTGTCTCCTTCCTCAGCAGAAGGCTTTCTGTCGGTACCCAGGTGTCTCCAACATCCAACACAGAATTGGGGCTTTGGGTTCCAGGCCCGCTCCCGCGGGCTCAGCCACGGGAGGATATTGTGTGATAAGCTCTTCCTCACACAAAACAAAGCTGGGAAAAATTCATCATATTCCACGTTACTGTCTGGAGTCTGTTTTCTCTCCTTACACTCAGTATGCGTCCTCTGGGCAGGGTGGGCATGGGTTTTTTTTTGTCTTTACTGTACATCTCAGAAAACAGAGACAGAGAAGAGGAGTGACTAGTCAGGCCTCTGGGATGCTGGTGCAAGTCAGGGTCTCTGGTCCCTTCTGGTCGGGCACCCTTCCGGGGGGAGGCAACATTTCTGCTGTACTTGCCTCACAAGCTCACGTGGAAGAGGCTGGGTGGGCCTTGGAGCTGAAACAGTGGGATGCGGGAACATTCTAGGTTTCTGACCTCCTATGGTCCATGATATCCAGGGCTAAATCCTGGGGAGCCTGGATGTCAGAACAAGGATGGAGCTTCATCTTGCAAGGTCCAGGGAGATAGTAAAGGCCTTTGAGAGAAAGATAGGGTTTGCTCCTGAAGGAGCCTTTGAGAAGGCTGCAGCCAGGTCTAGGGTGGTGAGTGGCAGCATGCCGGACGGAGGGAACGCCCCTCCCCTTGTGGTCCTTGTCTGACCTTGGCAGAGGTTCTCTGGGATGGAAGGAGGTTCTCTCTGCAGTTTCTGCCAAAGAGGTGGCAGCTGGTCAAGCCCCCCTGGAGGGGAGCCAGCTGCTCTCAGGAAGGGGCTGGGCAGAGGCTGGTGAGGGTGGGGTCCTGAGCTGGGAGCTGCAGCCGCCCCACTCACTTCCACAGGGGGTCAGTGTAACACTAAAGTTCCTCCCAACCCCTCTGTCCTGCCAGCAACCCAGAGGAGGCTCTTGGGTTTGGGAACGCGGGCCAGCTGGTTATATTTGGAACATCTGGTGGCAGGTAAAAGGCCAGGTGGGTTGGGGGATTGAGAGATGCTTGGGAATCTTTTGTCTTTTGTTTTAGAATTATAGAAGAAGTTACTAAAAAAAAAAAAAATATATATATATATATATATATATATATATATATATATATATATCCACCGGGACTGATCTGTAAGCACTTAGCTAGAACACAGAGAATCCCTGTCCCCTCCTCTCCAAAGCCCCCAGGGACTCAAAGCTGCCCTTGCCAGAGACGCACCCTGCCTGTCTGCTTTCACCTGAGAAGGCAGTCTCCAAAGAGGGCAGCTCTCTGCAAATGACAGATGCCAGAGTTCTAGGAAGTCACAGATCCCCTGGACAGCCAATGGTTCTGGATATATTCCAACTTCCTACTTGGTTGTTGAGAAAGTTGGGGCACTGAGACCTGAGGGGGTTGTTTGATATGCCCAAGGTCTTGTAACAAGTCAGAGGTGAGGTTAGAATCTGAGTCTACTGACCCACAACTGGCTCACTGCTTCGAATGGAACCAGCCTTGGATGATGTCATATTAGTCAGCCAAAAGCACTCTCATTTGCACGGCCAGCTGTCATTCACATAGCAGTTCCCACCCACTTCCTCCAGGAAGCTCCCAGGGCTTGGCACTGCTTTCTTTTCACAGGTGAGGAAACTGAGGCCAAGAAGAAGCTGGAGGCTCCCCCCACCACAGTAGGTGGAGGTCAGCTTACTTGACCTCTAGCATGGAGTTCTTTAGAGCATGCCAGTGGTTCACAATCTCTTGGGAGCTTGTTTGCAATGCAAGCACTTGAGCCTTGTCTCCAGGGATGCTGATCTTTCAGGTTTGGCTAAGATCTGTACACCCGCAGCCAAATTTTATTTCTTTTTATTTTGAAACAGGGTCTCACTAGGTTGCTGAGAAACTTGTTAAGTTCCAGAGGCTGTTCTCAAACCTGTGATCCTTGATCCTCTTATCTCAGCCTCCCAAGTACTGGGATTATGGGTGTGCACCACCACACCTGGTTACAAGTGTTCATGCAGACCCAGTTGCTCTGAGCCTGGGCCACAGGATCTGCACTGTACTTTGAACACATCTGCAGGTGATGCTGATGCTACAGGATCAGGAACACTCTCTGAGAACCACTGTGGTGGAGAGCAACTTCTCATCCACTGGGGCACATGGTAGGGGTAGATAAGTTGCAAAGTAGCAGGCATAGACTCTGCCATCCCCTCCCAGAAGAAATCCCAGTTTATGTTATCATATTGCCCTCCTTTTTATATACTTTTATTGTTGCATTATATTCTTGTATCATAATATAGTTCATAGGGATGGTGACATCCATGTACACAGCATGGTGGGTTTTCCCCCGGCTTCCTTCCCACTCCTCTTCCCCATACATGGGATTGAGATTGGCATTGGTTTTCCTTGCCCCTCTTTCCCTCATATCACCTTCTGAAATCTCCTCTGACTCTCAAATCTAACTACCTTTCCCTGTATCTTTGTATTTTCCCTACATCTTTTGTATTCCCTACATCAGAAAAGGGGAGTCCCAAAAGCAGAAGAAAGAAATACAGAACTTTCACCAGACCTCATTTTGTAGGGGAATCCCATTGAGCTACTGCTGGTAAAACCTCTCTTCCATGTCCCCAGAGTGCAGGGAGGGACATGGCCTGTTCTTGTTGAATGCTTTGGGAAATTTAGGAACTCTAACTCCCCAAAGATACCTTTTCCACATTTCTATTCCACACCTTCCCAATATTATTTCTAACCCCCTCCTGAATCTTGTGTTATGTTGATAGTTTCCTAAGTATTTTTAATTAGATTTTCTGAGCAAAAAAAGTTTCCAAAGTTAATTAAAAGTTGCCTCACTGTAATTGTATAAAAGCAGCTTTTGCCTCTGAAAATTAAATTATTATAATTAAACTCCTCTATCCGTTTAAAGATTTCAGTGCAATGTTTATTATTCGTTTATTATGAAGAGACCTTGGAAGGGATGCTCTTTCCACAGCCAGGAATTGGTCCAGTGATGCGGGCCCATGGACTCAACACCTTCCTCCCTCTCATGACTTCTTGTCTTAGGGGAAGGAAAGATGAAGTCCCATGTGAGTCTGATCATAATGTGAAATGCAGGCTTTGAGCCCATTCATAAATTCTGGCTCCCATTTTAAGGTATATTATGTCATTATTTACCTGTGTTTGTGGATCCTCCCTGTTCTGCCTTATTTTCTTTGGACTTATTCACATGATTTTTTTTCTGGCCAATGAAAAACAGTGAAAAGTGGTGTTTCATCTTCTGAGCACACACTGTAGAAGCCTATACTAGTTTGCCACAATCTTCTGTCTTTTCTCTGCTGTTATGAGTGACATTGTTTCAGATGCACTCTGGATCCTAGAAGAAAGGCAATGTGAACAGAAGGCCAACTAACCAAACCATGGACATGTATTGTGTGACAGTGCTTGTTACTGCAGCCAAACCTAGCCTTTCTCTGACTTATGGACCATTGTTTGTAGGTGATGCACAGGGTTTTATGTTTGTTTGTTTGTTTGTTTCTTTTTGGATGATGGAGATTGTTTTCAGGTTTGATCTGAAGCTGGATAATTGAAAAATGTATTCCCTGCCTGGCTTTCAGGACCTTCAACATCAAACTTTCATGTATCTTTTTAGCCATATTTCCTGTTTCTTTCTGGATATTCTGTTCTAGTGGCTACCTCTCTATTTTTATTTGGTCTAAACCACTGCTTCTCTAACTCAAGAGCTCATTGGTTCTCAAAAGCGCATCTCTAGACCTCAGCATTAAAGGCTAGGTACCGTCACTTGCACTGCATTAAATCGATCACTTAATGAGGCCAACAAGATCAAAGGACAGCATGAGTGTTGTTATGGCTTGGATTTTGTCTCCAAGACCTCATGGAGACAAGACAGCCATTGAAGGTGGGGATTGGTTCCTGAGGAGGGGCCCATGGGGCGTGACCTTGGGGACTGTGCATATGTTTTTTAATATCCTCCATGAGTTGCTCTCTCTTGCTCTGGCTTCTGTGATACGAGATAAGAGCCCTTATGCTCTTTTCTCTCTCTGCCTCCTGACACCATGCTCTGAGTTCTGCAGACTTCACTGAGCCTAACATGGACCGAACCCTTGAAATCTCCAGAACTGTGCTATGAGCATATAAATATTTCTTCCTCTAAGTTGTGGTGGTCAAGTGTTTTGGATTACAGCAGTGAAGATACTGACTGAAACGGGTATTGAAACAAGACAGTTGTCCAGATGATATAGAAAATTTATTTTAAAACACTGTTCATAAAAATGTAAGAAAAACCAGTAAAACAGAAAAAGTGCATTGGGGTAGGAGGAGAGAGAGGAAGGATCAGGAAGCAGGAGGTACTAGGAAATGAAACTGGCCCAATTATGTTAAATGCATGTATGAATACAACATAATAAATCCCATGTTTATGTGTAATTATAATGTATAATAAAAAAGAAATAAGTGTTCATAAAATTAACATTTGTATCAAAATATCATTTTTTTGATGGTATTTGGGTTCCTGGAAACCCTTCTACCTCCGGGCTACACTCCCAGACACCTAGTTTTTAGTATTTTTTATTTGGAAACAGGGTCTCTTAAGCCAGCGAGGCTGGCTTCGAACCTGCGCGATTCTCCTGTCTCCGCCTCCCAAGCACGGGGATTACAAGCGTGCGCCACCACGCCTGGCTCAAAATATCATTTTAAAAGATTATTATACTGCCGGGCGTGGTGGCGCACGCTTGTAATCCCCGCGCTTGGGAGGCGGAGACAGGAGGATCGCGCAGGTTCGAAGCCAGCCGCGTGCGCTGGCTTAGGAGACCCTGTTTCTAAATAAAAAAATATAAAATATTTCTGGGAGTGTAGCCCGGAGGTAGAAGGGCTTCCACGAACCCCAGTACCACCAAAAAAAAAAAAAAAAAAGATTATTATATCAATGAATTATTGGCAACACTGAATTAAATGAATTAAATTAAAATACCATTGTAAGAACTCATAGATTGTTCTCTTTTTCTATCGAGCCTCCTTCCATGTCCACATGTCCAAATTCTACTATTCTTTCTAAGTCTACCTCAAATGCCCCCTCATCGGTGAAGCCTTCTCTTCTTCCTAACAGGACTTTTTCCTTCCTCCACATTACTACTGATGACACATGATTTGCTTTTCTGCTATAGCATTGTTATATACTTACTATTTACATGCCCTGGGTATCCATGAATATAGTTTTGCCTCAGAAATGGACAGTCCCCAGTTTAATGGCTTAGAACCACACACTATTTTTTTTTTTCAGACTGCATGATCAGTTATCACAGGTCAGCTCAGTTTTGTTTGAGGCCACTAGATCTGGCCGAAGAAGAGGCCCCTCTCTAGGCTGGTGCGGTCTCATGGCTGGAGGGGGAGCCATAGAGTGTGTTACCCCATGGCCTGTTCATGTGATGCTCAGAGGAGGCACATGTCACTTCTGCTCACATTTCATCAACCTCAGCAAGCCCTCCTGCAGGGGGAGCAGCAAATATTTTGTGTGCTAACTTACCGACCACAGTCTTTCCTCTTGGTCATGAACTGTTATTTTTGTCTCCTTTGAACCCACTTCCTTAAGGGAGACAAGTTGTAAGTCCCTTCTCATCAAAGCACCACACTCCAAATCTGGGGTCTGAGATACCCTCGATTCCAGGTCTGTCTGTAGATCCTTTTGATCCAGTGGCCCGTGAGCTAAAATCAGTCCTCCAGTTGCTCATACCTCTAATATTCAGTGATAGGGCAGGGACAGGAAAGTGGCAATAAACACTCCTTTACAGAAAGAGGGGTCAAAGGAGGCACATAATAGTCACTGGGCCATAAAAATTCTTGCTGGAAAGACTATGAGATCTTACTACCTTGAAGATGGGGACTGTTCCTTGGTGGAAGTTCTGTCTCTGTTCCTTGGTAATAACTTCCTGCCCAGTGTTCTCTATGGTTTTCTATGTTCTGGAGGGCCCCCGTTTTTAATTTTCTTCTTGGATACTTTTGAAAAAGATGTTGGAAAACCAATTTTTCTCCCTCCCTCCCTCCCTTCCTCCTTCCCTCCCTCCCTTCTTTCTTCTTTCTTTCTTTCTTTCTTTCTTTCTTTCTTTCTTTCTTTCTTTCTTTCTTTCTTTCTTTCTTTCTCTCTTCCTTCTTTTTTTGCTGGGGTATGAATCTAAAAGACATTCTACTTCTGAGCTACAACCCTAGCTCTATTTTATTTTTTATTTGAAAACAGGGTATCATTAAATGGCTGAGAGCCTCTGTAAATTTCTGAGGCTGGGTGCAAACCTGTGGCCCTCCCAAGTATCCTCAGCCTCCCAAATGCCCAGTGGAAAATCATCTTTCTAAGCCTGCTTCTTGCTTTTGGAAGGCTGGATGTTTGCTTTTTATTTTAGTTTTATTTTTTCACATTTTTAACAATTGGTGTCTTTTAAGTATAGGTTGATGTTTCTAGTGGTACTAATTGGTGGATAACATAATTCTTTCAAAATGTTAGCCTGTGTACCACTAGCCACACCTCCAGCCATTTTTAGACATATCTCTTGTCTTAATTTCAGGTGTTTAGAAAGTCTCAGACTTCTTTAAAAAAGAACTGTATCTGCAATCTCATTTCCCTAACCATTTTATCCAATAGAGGAATTGCTGGGTGCCATGGTGGTCGATTCAGAGATTTTTGTAAAATCCATCATGATCACAATCTTGATTTGGTTTTTACCGGTAGACTCAATTTTAATCAGCCTTATCCACACAAAGGACTTCTAAGTTTTATCTATTACCCACTATAAATGAAAAACACTTGCATCTTCCATTTGCAAATGCTAGAACTCCTAGACTCTATTCTCTTTCTTTTCTGCTTTTAATCTGGCTAAATATTTTCTGAGCTCATCTCTTTATTGAATCAATTTGTCAAGTGCAACTAATGGCTACTAATATTGCATTTCCCAAACTGTGCGCCTAAGTTCACAAGGACATTTGGTGTATTTTCTGCCTTCCAATTTATTGTAAAAAAGCAGTTTTACCAAATGCTCTACCACTTTGCAACACCGATGCCTTCCTTTTAGTCTCCAGTGAATTTCTCCTGTGGCCCCATTTAGCTCCAAATCTATTGCTGTATATTTTTAGTGTTTTTTTTCCCCACCCTTCCACTTCTAGTACCAATTTCTGCATCAGTCAGGAGAGGCCAGGTTCTGCTTCAGTAAACAAATAATCCCCAAATCTCAGTGTCTTAAAATAAAGGTTACTTTATTCCTTATGCTTTATGTTTATCACAGGCCAGCTGTGACTCTGTCCCATGTTAATTTGATTCCAGGAGCATTTCTGCTTAAGACACTGGCAGTCTTGGGGAAGAGGGGAAATACATATAGGGAAATCACACAATAACTTTTAAAATTTCTTCTCAAAAAGAGTTTTTTGGGTTATATTTTATTGGAAAAGTAAGTCAATATACTTAAATTCTTGCATAGAGGAGTGGTGACTGTTTTGAACAAACATTTATTTTATTACACATGGCCTGTCCCTCTAGACTGGAAGTTTCTGGTGCACAGGAGTTAATCAGTAGGGTCTCAGAACCTAGGAAGAGGACAAGGGTATACACATGTGCTCAGTGGGCACATGATGAAGAAATTCACCATGGGAGGACCAGAGTCACAAAGACCAATGGCTCTTGGGACAATGCTGTGATCAGCTCTTTGAAACCAGGCCTGGTTGACTTGCCTGTCATATGGCTCATATGTGATGGAGATGGAATAACATCCCAAGTATTTTTATTCTTGGGCCAAAGTAAAAGCATTAGGCAGAGTCGTAGTATCTGCAAGGTAAGTTGAAACATAGATTTGGGGGCAGGAGTGCTCTCTGGAGAGCTTCTGTTATCCTGTCTTCCTTCAGGGAAATATTTCTTTGTCATTAGCTTAACCATAGTTGTTCTGTTTCTGTGTCATGGGAGATGAGCTGAATTATTTGATGGACCATGAGTTTATCCCAGAGGTTTTTGGGTCTTAGGGGGAAAATACTTCTTTAGGACTATTGAGTGTTGGAGTTGTTTGAGACTGTAGATAAATAGAAAATGGTGACTCTTCACTACCTCCACCACCAAGTTTAAAGGTTCCTTTCTCCACGAAGCTTTTTAAAAAATTATTTTATTTAAAAATCCATAATAAATTTAGTTATGTGTCAAAAACTATATTAGATTTTCTGTGTGTGTGTGTGTGTGTGTGTGTGTGTGTGTGTGTGTGTGTCACTGGAGTGGGTGAAGCCAGAGGCATTATTCCTCCAAGCTACACACATCCTAGCCCATTTTTATTGTTTATTTTGAAACAAGGTCTCTCTAGTTTTCTGAAAGTCTTACTAAGTTGCTGAGGCTGATCTTGAACCTGTGATTTCAGCCTCCCAAGTACTGAGATTACATCTGTGTGTCACCATGCCCAGCACTCAGTATAGTTTTGATTTTCATTTCTCTGATTATTAATGTTGTTGAATATTTTTCTTATATTTACTGCCCATTTGTATTTCTTCTTTTGAGAAGTATCTATTCAAATAGTTCAATTGCCCATTTTTGATTAAGTTATTTTTTTAAAAAGTTCATCATATAGTCTAGATATTTGTCCTCTATTAGAAGAGTAGCTGGCAAACATTTCTCCCATTTTGTAGGCCTTTTTTTCTGATTTTTGATACAAAAATCATTAGCTTTCTTTACATCAACCATGAACCCAATGGGAAAAAATCTGGAAAATAAATCCATTAGCCATAGCCTCGAAAATAATACTTAGGAATAAATCTAACTGATGAGGTAAACGACCTCTACAATGAAAACTATAGAACACTAAAGAAAGAAATTGAAGAAGACCTTAGAAGATGAAAGGCCTCCCACGTCCTTGGATAGGAAGAATAAATATCATCAAAATGGCCACACTACCAAAAGCGATCAATAGATTAAATGAAATCCCTATCAAAATACCAATGTCATTCTTCACAGAGCTAGAAAAAAAAATCTTAAAACTTATAGAGAAAAACAAAAGACCCAGAATAGCCAAAGCAGTTGTGAGCAATCAGAACCATGCCAGGAGGCATGACCATTTCTTTACATGACACTTTATAGTAGTTCTAGTCCAGAGCTTGACACATTTATTGGGTTGTAATATGAAGTTGAATGAATTAATACACATGCAGAAAAAAGAGGCAAGTGGGACCAGGAGCCTGCAGTCCCAGATTCAAGTTCCAGCTTGGTGGCTCTTTTTTGCAGTGACCTGGGCAAAGTCATTTCCTTCTGAGAGTTTTATTTTCCTGTTCTGTAAACTGGGCTTGAGAATCCTGGTCCTTAGTGGGCCACGGATGGTAGATTTTTCAGTAGGTAGACCTAAAGCTCCTTTGCTGAATGCTGTCGCCTGGTGAGACTGTACATTTGTCCTGGGCACTGCCTGGTGGGACCTGGGGCTGGAGAACAAAAAACACCTCTGGAGCAATAGCGGAGAGCTGATGGATTTTATTGTTGTTTTCATGCTAACACCAGCCTTTCCCGCCATCAAAGTTCATCCTTTTGGCTGTGCAGTTGAGCGACAGGCGCCTGGAGTGCGCCAGGCAGGGGACTGGGCCACAGTGACATTACAGACCATTATGCAACTCCTTGTTATTTTTTAGAAGCCAAATCTCCTGTTGACCTACACAGGTAGACGCTGGAGGCAGCGGGTGGGCAGGCGCCATCGGTCTCCAAGGTGCTGAATCTCTTGGTGGAGACCTGAGACCTCCTAACAAGATTCTCTACCCAGGGAGACAAACCAGAGGCAGGACAGGACTCCAAATTGAACAATGTTTTCATCTTATAACCCTTTTCTTATCACTATAGAGCCTATAGGATGGATTCCCACCCATTATGGCATTTTAACCTGCCAAGAACTCCAGAAGCATGCTATTTATTTCCATTTAAGGAAGGAGGAAACTGGATCTTGGAGAAGTTAAGTGGCATTCCAAGGTAATGCTTCCCTACCAAGACCTTACGTGACACTCACCCTAATTTATCACCAGTATCCTTTGTCTTCAGTATCTCAGTAGCTGGAACCTCCTTCCATTCAAGATAAAAGTACATGTGTCATCTCAGATGTTTTTATCTCCTTCATCCTAACATCTAATCAGAGCCCATGTGCTCCATTCTCCATCCTAAACATTCCACCACTCCCCCTTCTCTATCTCTCTGTTACACCTGAAATACAAGTCCTCATCTCCTCTCAACAGAATTACAGCTGCAACCTCCTGAATTTGCTCCTCATTCATCCTTGGGGCTGCCAGATGTTTTTTTTTTAGAAAGCATAGACTGGACTGGGTTTCTCCACTTGCCTTCCATTTTGAAACAGGGTCTCATCAAGTTACCGTGCCCTGGCCTTGAGCTTGCAATCTTCCTATCTCATCCTCCCAAGTAATGAGATTACAGGCATGTGCTGCCATGCCTGGCTCTCTCCCACCTGTTGATGAGTCCAACTGGCAGAGTGATGCTGAGGACAGAGGAATGACCTAATCAGTGGGCCTCCTTGCTCCCTCCCCACAGAGTAAGGATTTATCTTTTCCTGACTTGCTTAAAGGAAGTTTGGGATTTTCTTCTAGGAAGTGATACTGATGGGTTAACCTGCTTAGGCAATGTAGGTTCATAGCTAAATGATTTATTGCTCAACACGACTCTGACTAAAGTTATGGGGTGACACATCAGATTGACAGGATTGCAGAGGGGAATCTCTCCCTAGGCTGGAGATTCACTATGGCTACAGTCATGGTTAGTCTTTTCCTGTATATTACTTTTGTCTGTGGCACAGATATCCTCCTTCTCTACCCCCAAACTGCTCTTCAGACCTTTCCTTAGATGGTGCTAACTGTACAGTGTAACTGTGGATTCCTGTGGAGAGTGAATAATCCCCTATCTCCCCAAATTCACATGCAAGTCCTAAGAACCTGGGAATGCGTCCTGTCACATGGCAAAAAGGAGTTCCAGTTGCAGAATAAACTGAATCCACTAATCAGGTGGCCTTACAGTAGGGAGGTTATCCTGGGTTCCCTGGGCAGGCCACTGTTATCAGTGTTCTTAAAAGAAGAGGTCGAGCTATAGAAAGGGCCCTATAGTGAAGCAATTAAGGTGACCAATCAGAGGGTATGGAATAGGGGAGGATGGAGCCTCTTTAAAATGCAGGAGGTGCATAAACAAATGTATCAAAGTTAATCACCAAACAAGCATGGGATGGAGGGAGGGGGAGGGAATGGGATGGGGAGTGGATGAGGGCTAATTGGATGATGTGAGCTTGTATATCCTCTCAAGTCTTGTATTCCAATGGGATATATGATTACAATGCACCAATAAAAATAAGTTTTAAAAAAGTTGAAGAGTGGAGGAAGGAGGCAGAAGACCAGCTAGAGTTAGAGGTATTTGGAAATGTTCTGCTACTGGCTTTGAAGATGAAAAGGGTCATGGGCTAAGGAATGTAGATGGTTCTAGAAGGGGGAAGAGGCCAGGGTAAGGGATCTGCCTGAAAGCCTTTCTTTTTCTCTTTTTCACAAGAAAGGGACTCAGTAAAAACCTTGAGTTTGGTCTACTGAGACCCATCTCAGACTTCTGGCCACTTGAACTGTAAGATAATATATTTATGTTGTTTTAAGCCATTAGGTTTGTTGTAGCTTGTTACAGGGGTAGAAAAAATAAATATGCCCCACATTTAATGTTTTTTTTTAAATCTATATGTCTTCCCCTCATAATGTCATTACCATAAAACAGGTTTTCTATTTTTATGGCATCAGGGAATGAAATGTTAGCAGGTGGCTTTGATGGAGAATTCTGTCCCTCCCAAGTGGGCCTCTCTCTTGAGATTAAAAAAAAAGAAAAAGTATTTCATGAGTCTGCCTTTTATCTTTCCTTGTTTCCACCTTTAAAAAAATTAAGGTCTAAACTGCAGAATTTCCCAGCCATGTTTTTCTAGCCTCCCTAATATTTCCCCTGACCCCACACCATACCTTACCCCTGATCACCACACTCAGCAGGCCTCCACTCTTCCCCAGTGCCCTTTTACATATTTTATCTACCTGGGAAAACAGCTCATTTAGAATTTCCTCAGCTATCTTTCTCATTTTCCCTTTCCTCCCTCCCTCCTTTCTTCCTCTTTTGCCTTCTTAACTTCCTTCGGATTATCTTGCCACCATCACGGATGAGCAATGTTAGATGATGATACTGTGTAATATAGTAATTTTTGTACACAAAGCAATGGGAAGCATCTGCTTTGCGAACAGACAGAGCCATCTTGCTGGCGACCTGCTGGAAAGCAGCGTCCTTTGACCATCACGCACCATCCCCTTGTTCTAGGTGTTGCCACCTCTTGGTTTACTTTTAACCACTTTAAATGCTCTCACCACTCGGCTTCCTCTTAGGCTGACAAACGCCTTTGGTTCTGCTTCATTTCAGCGCGCTCTGGGGGACCGAGAGTGAAGTTCTGACCTGAACCATTGCACAGGGCCTGCGGGCTGGGGTTGAAGCTCAGAGATAGAGTGCTTCTCTAGCACGTGCGAGGCCCTGGGTTTAACTTCAAGCTCTGCAGAATGACGACAACAACAACAAACCGAGAGACAGAAAGGGTCTGTATACCCGGAGGGAGGAGAAATCACCTGCCTGGCTCCTCGAATTCTCGACTTCAACTCGTTCTCCTGTACTAAGCAAGCACCCCTCTAGCATATTTTCACAATGCCACATTCCAAGGGGCAGGCAGCTACTGCGATTTGCCCTCAGGCTGAGTTCAGACATGGGGCCTATACTTTCAATATCACAGACAGAATCTCCAAATACTTAATAAAGTTGAAAATCAGAGACTGAATATATGCAAATACAGAGGTTTTATTTCAAATCCTCCTCTGGCCTTCTCCTCTGGAACCTCACTCTTCCTCTTCTTTTTAGAGCTGGAAAAAAGTCAGTAGTGTTGTAACAGGACACAATTTGATACTTTATAGTCACTAATGCTATTTACATTCTATGAACATATTGCAAAGCGCAAGCCATTTTACAATGAAATAAATCAAGAATCTGAAAATCTCTTCCAGCCAGTCCACAGGTTACTCCTGGGCTGCTTTAGTTCTCCTCTTCCTCTCTATCTGTAAATCTTATTTTGAATTAATATATCTTTATCTATCCAAAAAACACTGGCCAGTTAAACCATTTTTAGTGTATAATTTAGTGGCATCAATTGCCTTCTCAATGTTGTGAAAACACTATCATTGTCTTTTTCTGAGATGTCCTTATCATCTTAAATAGAAACTCAGTGCCATTAAGCAGTAACTCCCTTCCCCTTTTAACAGCCTCTAGTAATCTCTAATGTACCTTCTGTCTCTAGAAACTTGCTTATTCTAGCCATTTCATGTAAGTGGAATCATATAATATTTGTTTTTATGGCTAAATAATATTTCATTATATATACTATTATAATATTCCTTTTTTATGACGGAATAATATTCTATTACACACACACACAACCACATCACATTTTGCATTTTGTTTATCCATAATCTGTTGATGGACACTTGAGTTGTTTCTACCGTTTGGTTATTGTGGATAATACTGCAATGAACATCAGTGCACAATTATTTGTTTGTATCTCTATTTTAAATTATTTTAGGAATAATCCCAGCACTTGAGAGGCTAAGACAGGAAGATTGAAGGTTGGAAGACAGACTCAGAAATTTAGTGAAACCCTGCCTCAAACATGGTGGTGGAGAGGGGCTGGGGTGCAGCTTAGAGATATAGTGCCCCTGGGTTCAAACCCTAGTACTAACCCCCCTCCCAAACACATACACACACACACACACACACACACACACACACACTCACACACACACTTTTTCTTTCTTTCTACTTTCTCTCTTAATTATATATAAATATATAATTATATTTATAAAATAAATTATATATAAATTATATGTAAATAAATATATATAATTAAGAGAGAGCAAAGAGAAATATATATATATATATATATTATATATATGGTAATTTTATCAGTAACCTCCATCAAACTGTTTTTCTCGGAGTTGGGGTCTTTTCACATTTCCACCACAATGTACAAGGTGGAGCTTCACTCTTTTAACCTGTTTCCTTTTCCCTTTATATTTTTCCTTTTACTAGAATCATTGTTAACTATACAACCCAATCTATTTCTTACAGTCCCACAGGTACATACTTTTAAAATAAAAGCTCTACATTCTTATCCACCTCCCCAAATTACTCACAAACATTGGCCCAAGACATGAAATGTGCACACTCCCACCCAGAAGGAGCGATACCCATGATGCCCTGGAGGCCTGCGCTCAGTGATACCCATGATGCCCTGGAGGCCTGCGCTCAGTGATACCCATGATGCCCTGGAGGCCTGTGCTCTGCCTGAGCTGGGCTGCATACGGGCTGGCCATGCAGGACTAAAGTCTGGCTGATTACACACAGTCCAGGTCCAGTTGAAATCCCTAAAGGCCAAATAACTCCTAGATGTTTTTGGCCCATTCATAGACTTTTTTCTTTTACTTCAACATAAAACATGAAGATTCAACTATAATAGACATAAAAACTTTAGTGCAAATAACCCAGAATTTGGCATGAATTAGCACATGACAGACCTGCCCCCACAATTTTACATTCTGAGGTCCTTACAAAACCACCACAGAGATATGCCACAGAGCCATGTTCAAAAAAGAATTAAATCTCATACAAAACCAAAAAACCAATCAACCTTAAAGAGACTGTGCATTCTTCTAATATGGAGAGGTCCTGCTGGGGAAGGAGGGAGAGGGGGCAGAATAAAAAGGTGGCTTGGATCCAGATGGCAGAGCAGGGGGGCTTTGAACTTTGTCTTGCAGGAGGAGGAGGAGGAGGAGGAAAAGGAAGAGGAGGAGGAGGAGGAGGAGGAGGGGGGAGGAGGAGGGAGGAGGAGGGGGGAAGAGGAGGAGGAGGAAGAGGAGAAGGAGGAGGAGGAGGAGGAGGAGGAGGAGGAGAAGGAGGAGAAGGAGGAGAAGGAGGAGGAGGTTGCCCTGGCCAGGTCTTTAACTTGGAGGATCCACCCTGGCTATGCCATGATGAGCAAGACTTGGGGCAGGGAAACCAGTTTCGATGGTTCTAGAGAAAGATGGCGGTGCACTGAGCCTGGGAGGAGAGAAGTCCCAATGAGCGGGTCATGGTGACTGACTGGGTGTGGGGGTGAGGAAGGTACATCTAGGGGAGATGGCAGGGCCTGGTGAGTGGGAGGATGCAGCTGAGAGCTGGGGCTAGGAGCAGCTCCCCAGGGTGGTGGTGGTGATGCCGGCCTCCTGCGTTCTGCTCTATATCTCTGGGGGAGGTACAGGTGTGTGGGGTGGTGGGGAGGATCAGGTATGGAAGCAGCAGCTTGGAGAGGGGCAAGAATGCCCAGGAAAGCCTGGAGTTGAGGCCTGGACTATTGAGGAGTGACCTGTTGTCCTAATGGTGACCCACAGAACCCAATTCTACTCCTTGGGTACATACGCCGCGGTGAGAGCGAGGCTCATCACTCAGTAAGAGCTCCTTTCTACCTCAGGAGAACTCTGGAAGGCCCAGGCAAGTGTGTGGACCTGTTGGGGGAGGGGGAGTCCTAGAGCATATGAAGAGGC
This sequence comes from Muscardinus avellanarius, assembly GCF_963383645.1. Taxonomy (NCBI): domain Eukaryota; kingdom Metazoa; phylum Chordata; class Mammalia; order Rodentia; family Gliridae; genus Muscardinus; species Muscardinus avellanarius. The sequence continues at coordinate 15,647,489 of NC_137799.1, forward strand.
AAATCAGGAAGCCGGGTGTGGTGGCGCGAGCTTGTAATCCCAGTACTTGGGAGGCTGAGACAGGAGGATCGCAGGTTCGTCGTCAGCCTCAGCTCCTTAGTGAGGCCCTCCGTAACTTAGTCATACTCTGTTTCAAAATAAAGAATAAAAAATAGGGCTGGGAGTATAGCTCGAAGGTAGACTGTCCCTGGGTTCCATCCCCAGTTCTGCAAAATGAAAAATAGCCCCCCCCCCCAAAACCAAGCAAATCAGGTTCACGCGTTGGAGAGAACAAAACACAAGAGCAAAGTTTTTAGCTAGGTGAGGTGGCACATGCCTGTCATCCCAGTACTTAGGAGGCGGATACAGGAAGATTACAGATTTGTGGCCAGCCTCGGCAACTCAGCAAGGCCCTCTGCAATTTAGGGAGACCCTGTTTCAAACTAAAAAGTAAAATCGGGCTGGGGTTGTAGCTAAGAGGTTTAATGAATACTCCTGGGCTCAGTCAACGGCGACAACACAGAGATTTTCAGCCCCCAGACTTCCTGAAGGCTTCAGTCAATCCTGGCTTTAGTGCTCCCTGGAGGAGAGGGCGCAGATCCCCTGGTCCCCTAGGAATTAGGCCTGGGATGATTGGAACCCAGGATCAAAGGGATTATTCCTAACAGTGCCATCTGCTTCCTACTACGTGCCTTCCGTCCTCCCTCCCTCTTTCTACCAGTTTTAGTTGAAAGTTTCTTCTGCTCTGTGCCACCTGTTACTCGTGAGGGATCCCAAATACAATGGGATATGATCCCTGCTCCCAGGACCCCGCACCCCCAGGCCTGAGCATAGGAGGGGTCCAGCCTGCAGCCTCAGGAAGGCATGGATACAGTTTGTCAGTGTCCCCCCAAGGCAGCCGCCTGTCTTTCTGATTCCCTGTCTTCCGGCAAGATCTGGGCAACAGCTCTCCTTTTAGAGAACAATGGGAAAGTCCAAACTGGGGACCTGCCAGCAGCGCTGACAGAGCCCCATGGTCAGCGCTGGCACGGAGCCCAGAACACGGGGATAAACTTCGCACCTGGCCCATCTCAGATGTGCAGTCATTGGTCCTTGGCTTGATATTCTGCTTGGAGCCTTGGTTTCATTTTCCTCCTCTTGAAATTGGTGCCATTTTCTTCTTTCTGTCTTCAGCAAATATGATTTTACCATATCTCATACTAAAGAAAACTTAGCGCCCCAGCAGCCCCAAGAGTTCTGTCTTCTCCTGGGTGAAGGGACACAGGGACCTTTCAGATTGGCTGAGGGAGGGGGTGTTGTTTATCATCCTCTCACTATTTCTCAATTAAAAAAAATAAAGTGAAATTCATGTAGCATTAAAATAACTATTTAAAGTCTGATCCTTCTGGGCGTGGTGGTGCACACCTGTAATTCCAGCACTTGGGAGGCTGAGACAGGAGGATCGCAGGTTTGAGGCCAGCCTCAGCAACTTAGTGGGACTTCTGCAACTTAGGGAAACCCTGTTTAAAATAAAAAAAAAATTAAAAAAAGGCTGGAGGTGTAGCTTGGAGGTAGAATGTCCCTGGGTTTCACCTCCATTACCCTCACCACCCTCCACAAGTAAAAATAAAAATAAAAATAAACTTTGGGATTCTATGTAGTAGCAATTATCATCACCACTTCTCTCTGGTTTCAGAAAATGTTATCATCCCAGAAGGAAACCCTCTGAACCCCTTCAGCGATCACTCCCCCTCCCCCCAACCCCCTGGCCATCACTAGTCCGTTTCTGGTCTCCGTGGATTTGCTTGTTCTGGACATTTCCCATGAAAGGGACCACGTGATCTGTGGTTGTAGGGGAGGAATCGTGTCCCCTCAAACTGATGTGTAGGTCGCAGCCCCAACCTCTGGTACCTCTGAATGTGATGGTCACAGGAGACGGGGCCTTTCCAGAGGTAATGAAATTCAATTGAGGCCAGCAGAGTGGGCCTAATTCAGAACCACTGGCGTTCTTTCATTTATTTATTTTTGGGGTTGTTGAGGATCAAACCCAGGGCTTCATGCATGCTAGGCAAGTGCTCTACCACCGAGCCACATCCCCGGTTGGTATATTTTGAAGAAGAGGAGATTCGGACATAGACCACACGGAGGAGGATCATTGGAGACACCGGGGGAGGATGGCCACCTGCAAGCCAAGGAGAAAGGCCTGGGGAGGACCCAGCCTGCAGACCCCTGGACTCTGATCTTCTAGGCTTCAGACGGTGAGGAAAGAATCTCTGTTGTTTAAGCCACCCCACCTGTGGTACGTTGTCATGGCAGCCGGAGAGCAGACTAGTGAATTAAAAACAAACACCCCCCCCCCCCCGTTTTTTAGGATGGTTTTAGGTTCATAGCAAAACTGAGTGGAAGGTATAATTTCCCTCATAGCCCCTGACCCTGCAAATGTGCAGCCTTCTCAGGACCATCACGATTTTGAGGTTCATTTGTGTTGCGACATGTATCGTAACTCCTTCCTTTTATGGCCAGGTAATGGTCCATTGTATGTATATTACCGAGTGTGTCTGTCCATTCATCTGTTGATAGACGTGTGTGCCGTCTCCACTGCGGTTATTGTAAAATGACGCTGCTATTACTCTTGGTGTGCACATTTCTGTTTGGACGTTGCTTTCATTTCTCTTGGCTGCGTACCCAGGAGCGGAAGTGCCGGGTCGTGTGGTAATTCTATACCTAGCTTTATTTGTTTATTTATTTATTTATTTATTTATTTATTTATTTATTTTTTGGTGGTACTGGGGTTCCTGGAAGCCCTTCTACCTCTGGGCTACACTCCCAGACCTATTTTTTTTTTTTTTTACAATTTTATTTGGAAACAGGGTCTCCTAAGCCAGCGCGCGCGGCTGGCTTCGAACCTGCGCGATCCTCCTGTCTCTGCCTCCCAAGTGTGGGGATTACAAGCGTGCGCCACCACGCCCGGCTATACCTAGCTTTAAAAGGTGTTTATAACCCTTTTCCATGACAGCAATTATTGACGATGGGCCTGCCACCTCCTCGGAAGTCCCTATGGTGTCACAGTAAAGAGTATGGTTCTGGTGGTGAGCAGTCTGGCTTGTAGCACAGCCTCACTCTGGCTAGCTTGGGGGCCCCATGTCAGGATTGTGAGCCGTGTCACTCATTTCCCGGTGGGCCTTATAGAATGGTTATGCAGATGGAATGGAGGCAGATAGAAAGGACTCTGTATATGTAAGTCACTCGGTGAGCGTTTACTGTTCTATATCCCCTGAAAGTTCACTAAGGCATAGAGTCAATGCTTGAGTTTGGACTGTTTTTATTACTGGAGCTCACTGTTATAGTTAGATATAAAATGTTTCCTTAAGAGCTCATTTATTAATATTCAAGGCTGATAGTTGAGTCCTGAGGGTGGTAATCCCAGCAGTGGATAAGTCCATTTTAATGGAGTTATCTGGGTGTGGCTGGAGGGGTGGACCCGTGGGGTGCAGCCTGGGGAATTATATAAGGTTCCTTCTTTCTCGGCCCTCTCGCTTGCTTCCAGCCTCCATGATGTGAAGAGCGCAGCCCATGTGCTCTCCCTCTCTCCTCCTCGCACCGCCATTCCATGAGTTCTGCATCCTGGCCTCACATGGCCCGAGCCCCAAACCATAAGAAAGTCCTCTTTCCTCTCAGTTGCGCGGTCAGGTCTTTAGATCATGGCTGTGAGCTTGCTGATGGGGATACTCGCCTTGAAGGATCTGGACGTGCAGGGAGCCAGGGGTGGCATTCCAGCAGAAGAGAACAGAGTGAATTGAAGCAGGTATGGGAGACCAAGGGACCACGCATCTGACCAGAGGGAGGAGGGAGTGCTGTGGGGGAGGGAGGTAAGCAAGAGACGTGTTTTCAAAGGTAGGTCAGATCCTGACGCCGGAGGCCTGGAGGACATTCTACACTCAGAGTGGGCGTTCCATGCCAACCTCAGTCTCCCTCCTGGAAGATCCTGAGCAGAGGGGTGGATGTTACCGGGAGTCCACGTTCACTGCAAATGAACAGCAGTCCCCCTGCTGCAGCTTTGCACATGGTGTAGTGCGGTGTCAGAGTTAAACAGCTGCATGCCAAGTTTTTCAAATTTGTGGGAGAGAAGAGATCTGTTTAACGCGAAATTGCTTAACACAGAGCCAGAAAAATGAGCCCTGAACCTCACTGCAATCGACGGAAAGGCCACCCCAGGAGCACTTCGCCAAGTCTTGCAAAAGGAATATAAAGGAGGATGCAGGAGAAATAGGAGACATCGCATTGTAAACGAGGACTGGCATGGAAACTTCAAAAGAGATATAGTTGGCTTATGATAAAGTAGTTTTTTTTTTTTCTTTTTAACCCTGGAGAAAGTAATATGGGAGTAGTTACCTGATATAAATAAAGCCAAATTTATTGAATTTACATGACTGCCTTTTGTCAAATATGTACATACATACACACATACACAGACAACAAACATACACACATATATGTATATATCATCTATCCAAGTCTGTACTTGTTATAAAATGCATAATCCTTTACATTTGTATTAGCTACTCTTTAATATTTAAATATTGCTTAAGAAAAGTAACACATATTCATGTTTTAAGAAATCAAGGGATAGGATGTAAGGAAAGCACCAGCGCCCTGCCTCCCATGGTTACACTCATCCCGAGAGAACCACTTCTCATCCTTTCTTGGGTGGATTTCAATCTGGTGAGTTTTTGATGCATCTGTCATCTAGAACTTGTATTTACTGCCTATTAAGCTGCTATTATTTCTCCAGTGTTGTCTTATTTGGGTTCGGGTGGGCACCCCGGGGGCCTGGGCGACAGCACGAGAAGGTGGCTTTGGGTCTCATCTCTTTCTTGCACATCCACTGACAACGTGAACAACTTTTTCCAAATGAAGAACAGATGTTTTGAGAACACAGATCATGGGCTGAGCCGGGCTCTGAATCTGGGACTCGGGGGTTCTTGCTCCCATATTTCCTGACTTCTTCCTTCTCTCTGATTCTGGAGGTGAAGTGGGTAGAGCACGGGCTTGGAGTCAGGAGGCATGGCACCGCCGGGCTCACGAGAGCCTGGCTGCAGCCCTCACTTCTTCTGGGTCTCTGTTTGCCACTTTGGACCAGGGGTCTGGGAGAGGTGTTTGCTCTTGGTTGGGGCTCAAGCACAGCCTCACCAAAGCTCTTAACCCAGAGGACAGCATGGCTTAGAGGTGTGTGGGAACACCGAAGAAAGGAATTCTAGGCTGACATTTCAAGAGCATCCTCTCTAGTGGCTCCCAAGGGAGCTGCTGCTGCTGGAAACAGGAAGCCGTAGAGTCAGGAAGGTCCCCACCCCTGCTGCAGGCTGGAGTCAGACTGGAGAGCAGATGCCTGAGCCCTCTCTCCATGAGTCAGACTAGCAGAGCAGATGCCTGAGCTCTGCTTTTGGCAGTTACCAGGCCAGGGGCCAAGCTCTGGAATTTTCACTGCAGTTGCTTTGTGGATAACTGTGACCAGGCTCTGCAGAAAGGTCTGCTGAAGGGGCCACTGAAGCATCTCCTCTCCCCACAACATCCCTCTTCTGCCTTCCAAGCCTCATATGGGAATACCTTTTGGGCAGAACTGAATCGTATTTGAAACTCCAGCTGCAAAAGAGTTAGGGAAGTGCAGCTTGTAGATTTCCACCTTCCGGTTCAGAAACACATCAAAAGAACCAGCTAGCTGGTATGGTGGTACACTCCTGTAATCCCAGGACTTGTGAGGCGGAGGCAGGAGGTTTGCAGGTTCAAGGCTAGTCTGGGCAACTTAGTGAGACCTTGTCTCAAAAGTAAAAATAATTAAAGGCTGGGGTATATTGTCTAATAAGAGTTAACACATGTATATGCTTAAAAAGTCAAATTATAATATTAAAAGGAAAGCAATGAGGCTCTCTCACTCAGTGGTAGAGTGTCCTTGGGTATAATACCTCCTACTGAGAAATAAAAAAAGAAGGGATAGAAATAAAGAAAGGAAGAAAAGGAGAAAGGAAGGAAGAAAGAAAGGAGGAAGGAAGGAAGGGAGAAAGAAAGAAGCAAAATAAGAATGAGCTAGTGAAGTTGAATCAGAAGAGATTCAAATCCTTGGAGTTAGGACTCACACTCGGGGATGTGAATCCTGCTTCCTTCTCTGGATGACTGTGTGACCTTGACTACGTCATGTCACCTCCCAGAGTCTCCGTTTCCTCAATTGTACAACGCAAATAATAAAATCAGATCCTTCCCCCAGTTGTGGGAGGGCTGCAGTGGTTTGGGTGTGTTTTGTACCTACCTAAACTCATGATGCAGCTCTGTCCCTGATGCATTGACAGGTGGTTGCAACTTCAGAGGGGGAGCCTGGTGGGAGGCCACTGGGTTGAGACTACTCTCACGAAGGGATTAATGCTGGTCTCCAAGAGTGGGACAGTTCCCATAAGAGCAGGTTGTTTTAAAGGATGAGTCCAGCCCCTCTTCACTCTCTTTCTTCCTCTCTCACTCATGTGTGTTCCCACCACGTGATGCTCTTGACGATGAAGCTTTCACCAGAAGCTAATGCAGAAACCATATTCTCAGACCTCTAGACCTAGAAATGAAGTAAGCCTCTTTACTTTGTAAAGTAGCCGGCCTCTGGTGTTTTATCACAGCAATATGAAGCAGACTAAGACAGGCATAATACAGTGCCTGGCACATGAGAATGTTTTGTAAATATAAATTTACATTCTATCTGTTTAACAGATGAGAAAACTGAGGCTAAAAGAGGTGATGCTGGGACTGGAACTCAGGTCTCCTGATGGTAATTGGGAAGGATTAGTGAGACTCGGAGGCAGGTCATTGCCATTACCAGCCCATTTTTAATTTTTGTTTTGAAACCGGGTCTTGCAAGGTTGCTGAGAGTCTTGGTAAGTTGCTGACTGTGGCCTCAAACTTATGATCCTTCTGTCTTAGCCTTCCATGGACTGAGATTATAGGCATGCACCACAACACCCAGCTCATATTCCTCTTTTCTATCTTCTTCCTTCACTCCTATCTTGGGGCAAGTACATAGCCTGTACCTTACCTCCACCACCAGATTTCTACAAGCTGGCTGGCAAACCCCTAGACAGGCAACGAGAAGCTGCCCAAATCTCCTTGTCCATCCAAGAGAGGAAGGCAGAAGAATTTATGCTACCAGCTTCCTCCTCCTCTTGGTCACACGTTGTTTTGGGGAGATGCTAACTGTGCCCTTCCACACTGTACCACTGTATCCCTTTAGCAGACATGGGGGCACAAAATCCCACAACGAGTGGGCACAAGCCAGCAGGACTCTCATCTGTCTGTGCCTGCTTGCAGCCTTCGGGCCCGATTGGCTGAGCCAGACTGGCTCATGTGTTGCCACTGAGCACGTCCCACGGCCTCTACTGCATCACCGGCCACAGGAAGGGACAGGAGGCAAGAGACGCTCTCAGGTTGGACCCATAAGCAGCAGGGGCCAGGTGCAGCTGCCACACACAGCAGGTCCCTCCAGCTGTGTCAGCTGGAAAAGATGATGCCAGGCCCCCCTTGATGAGGGTGGAGATGAAGCTCAACAAAACGCCCTCTGGTAAAGAGCTCTAATTCTCCTCTTGGCTGACAATTGTGCAGTCACGGCCAAGCCATGTGCCTAGAGGGTTGCCAATAATACTGAACAGAAAGCCACAGCCAGCGGCACTGGAGAGGAGCTGGTAGCGACCAGTTGCCATTTGCATAATGTCCACATCTGGATTCTCAGTCTCCACATTTTTGGTGTCAAACTTGCATGGGACCACACTGCTGGGCTTTTCCAAGGAGGGAGGGGCTGGAGGATGGGGTCAAGGGGACTTTGTGGCTCTGAAGAGGGCAGGTGCAGCTGAGAGTTGGAGGTTGGTTGCTTGGCGGCACTGTGGCCCCGGGGAATGTGAGATGGGGGAATGTGAGATGGGGGAATGGTACTGTGTTGTAAAGTCAGACTCTCAGGGTCAAAAGGGGCCTCAGAGTCACGTTGTTCAACTCCTATTTTCCTTCTTTCTTTCTTTCTTTCTTCCTTTCTTTCTCTCTTTCTCTCTTTCTTTCTCTCTTTCTTTTTCTTCGGAACTAGGGATGGAACCCAGGGGCATTCTATCTCCGAGCTAGACCCTTAGCCCTATTTTTTATTCTTTCTTTATTTTATTTTATTTTATTTTATTTTATTTTATTTTTTTTGGTGGTACTGGGGTTTCTGGAAGCCCTTCTACCTCCGGGCTACACTCCCAGACCTATTTTTACATTTTTATTTGGAAACAGGGTGTCCTAAGCCAGCGCGCGGGGCTGGCTTCGAACCTGCGCGATCCTCCTGTTTCTGCCTCCCAAGCGCGGGGATTACAAGTGTGCGCCACCACGCCCGGCTATTCTTTATTTTGAAACAGGATCTCACTGAGTTACAAGGGCTTCACTAAGTAGCTGAGGCTGTCTGTGGACCACAATCCTCCTGTCTCAGCCTCCCAAATGTTGCGATTACAAGCCACCATGCCTGGTGGTGTATTTCTCTGTAATAGTATCTCCTTTAGTGACGGGGGCATCACTGTCACCCGCAGATCACAGGACCAGGATGGGTTCTGGGGATTTGTGATGTCCTCTTCTCCACTTGGGCAATTTGGTTCTCTTTCCACTGCTCAGGGCACACAGACTCTGAGCCTTGCTATGGAGCTTTATGTGGGTGTGTGCCCCTCTGAGAGGCCAGCATTCGGGTGACAATCCGCACTGCTGAGTACCAACCATAAGCCTCTGAACACAGTGGGTTCCATCCTGCTAGGTTTCATGGGGGACGGAGCTTAAGGCCTTCAGTAGCCCTCCTGGTCTGCGAGCCCTTGATTCCAGGCTGCGGGCTGCAGGGGGCCTACTCATTGCCTACGGCAAACAGAGTGAGGCTTCCTCATGCCTCAGGCAAGAGGAGGAGAACAAGCTCCGCCCATCTCACCTGCTCCTCAGGGCTCTGCCTCCAGCTCAGCAGCTCAGCTCTGTCCATCTTATTTGCAGCTCCCAGCACTCCTAAAGTCTCTGACTGGCGGAGCTGGAAGGAGCTTGGCAGCGCCATCCTTCCAGCAGTTCTTCTGGGTCCTTCCACCCAGGGCCTTGGCTCCACCTGTCCCCCAAGCTGGCCTCCTTGACTGGAACCGCTGGCCGAGGAGCCTTCCCAGCCTTCCCGATGCACAGGTCCTGTGGCATCATGGACATCTCCACAGGATGTCTGTGGGCCCCTCCCGCCTGACATGTTCCTAATAGATCATCTGTCTGCCCCAGCGAGTGTGTCCTCCTGGTGAAGACTCACCTGAGCGTGCACCCTGGTCACCAGGTGCTGCTGCCCATGTCATCCCGATGGCTCTCCCTGGTGGTTCATCCTGATGGTTCATCCCAATGGTTTCTCCACTCAGCCCTTCCTGGCCTTTTCCCCTCCCCAGAGACACCAGAGTCCTGATTCTGTGGATGACAGCAGTCTGCTCAGTCCCTCCACGGTTCCCTGTTGCCTTGCTACTGAGTCCTAAATCCATTTCTTGCCTGTCTTCCTAGCCTCATCCCAAACCTTTTTCTTAAATTAACTCGCCAGCCAGTCTGAGCCCCGTGTGATTTTGATTCTCCCAAATACCAGTTCCATTCCACGGTCTCAGCCTCTTTTCTTTCCAAAGAATAGCAGTCCTCCACTTTCTGATCTGAGAACCTTTGGTGAATGCTTTTGTACCGCAAAACCCCACTTAAATGTTGCCTTCCCTCCAAAGCCTTCCTCAATATGACAGAGACATTTATAATTCATTACCCCATTCATTCATTCATTCATTCATTCATTCATTCATTCATTCCTCCAATTCTGTTGACCGCCACTAGACATTTGATTCCTACCCTCATAAAGCTTGCTGCTCAGAGAGGAAGGCAGACATTGAACACACACACTCACAAACTGCAGTTTGTGATGGAATAATGAGGTACTGGGATACACTGGTGGAGAAGGAATGGAGAATATCATTTAGCTCGGGGTATCATGAGGGCCCTCACTGATAAGTGACATTTGTGTTGGGGACTGAGTAGAAGAAATCTTTCAGGAGGAAATTAGAGAAAGAGCTTTGCAGAGAGAACACATGTCTGGTGTAAAGGCCCTGGAACAGGAAGGAGTATGGTAGAGTCAAGAAAGTGGAGAATCCACAAGAGTAGCTGGATCTCAGGGTGCAAGAGGGTGCGTCAGTGAGATGAGGCTGGAGGAAGAGGTAGGGACCAGACCAGAAAAGAAGAAAGGAGGGTGGCCCGGGTGCCTTGGGTGGAGGTGTGTGCAGGGAGTCGGGGATTCTGCCAGTTGTCTACATCTTCATCTGTGTCTGTTTCCCATGGTCTTGGCACAGGGGTGCTGGTGGAAAGGGAGAGGAATTCAGTACATGTCTGGGGGGGGGGGTGGGCGATGCAATATGGAAAAGGGACCCTGTTGCATCTTGTAAGTAGAGTCACTGCAGCAGGAAGGCACACCCCGAGGCAGGATAGACTGGGAGGAATCTATGCCCTCACTCAGGAGCCACAGCAAGAAGCAAGAGGTGACTTTGGGTCTGACCTGCATGGTGAGTTGGAGGTCAGGGCTAATGTCATCTGATTCTCTAAACTATAAGGTGATCCTGGCAGCCACCTCCGTGACCTTGATCACAAGGTCGATGCTTGATAAGTATCACAATGTGAATGGATCTGGAGTGGTCCCTTCGACCTCGGAGCCCTCTTAATCCCAAGCAAGAACAGGCGTTGGCTCCCTCCCCTGGGCCCCCTCTTCTCTCTCCTCCAATTTCTGTTTATTCCATTAGCCAGACTCCCTTCCCTTCCCGGCCATCTTCTCTCCATTTGTGGCTTGTGAAGACTGTCTGGTGTTAGGCTTTTTAAAAGTGCATTAAAGCATGACCCTCTGCCGCCCTCTCCAGTAGCTTTAAATTTGGGGGCCCTGCCGCTCCCTGGAGGGCAGCTGCAGCCCACCGCCACTGGTCCTCTCTTCCCGGCTCTCAAGCACTTAGAGGCACCCTTGCAGAGTCAGCGATAAGGGATCCCTCTGAGCAGGAAGCTCACACTTCAGCATTTAGCTAGTGGCTGCTAATGCGCTGCCCTGTAATTGTTTAGAGAGCCCAGGCCAGGGCTGGGGGTAGGGAGGGTGCGGGGGCTATGGGCCTGGAATCCACGGTGCTTCCTTGCCATTTGATGAACTCAGCAGTGAGGCCAGGATCTGGCCTCCCAGAGTCTGGCGGGGGTGGGGCGCATGGACAGTAGCAGGTGTCAGGAAGGACCCTGGAGGTCTGGTGGGAAGGAACAAAGAGCCCTGCTGGTCTTGGTCTCTCAGGTGGTCAGGAGTCACTGGGGTGCTGACTGGGAGGGGTGGGGGGGAGAAACAGCTTTAGTTTTTTGCCTCACTAAAGGAATTATCCCCCAGGGCATGTCCTCCTGCAACCTGCTTCTCCAGCTGGACAGTGGGGCCAGTGACAAAGACAAGCATGAAGACTAGAGAACAATCGCTACAGGGCCCGGCATAGCAGGTACTTAACAAACAGGGCACATCAAAATCACAACCGTAACCGCCAATGACCTGCCTGCCACCGTCCTATACTCCAGTCTGACCTCCCCAAAGCCTCACACATTGCTCCCTGAAGGAACCTGAAGCTGGCCATGGTGGCACAGGCTTGTAATCTCAGTACTTGGGAGGTTGAGGTAGGAGGACTGCAGGTCCGAGGACAGTAGTCAGCAAGTAGTAAGACCTTCATCAACCAAGTGAGACCCTGTTTCCAAAGCAAATATAAAATAGGGCTGAGGGTGTAGCTTGGAGGTAAAATGTCCCTGGGTTCCATCCCCATTAAATAAATACATTCATAAATGAATAAATAAATAAACAAATAAACCTGAGCCCATCAGCTACCTGCTGCCCCATTACGTGCAGTGGCACCTCCTTAGTTTGGCATTCAATGTCTTTACGGCTCAGTGCACGGAAGGCCCTCTCCCTCCCTCTCTGCTGGTGAAATACCCTCTCCTGACCAAAGCCCCCTTGAACCTCATCCATTAGTGAAGCAATTCTCTTTTGTGCTTCTGGGCCCTCAGACACGCGCTGCTCTAGTGGGGCAGTGTGCAGAGGAGGCCGTGAAACGCGGGTGCTAAGACCAAGCACATGCTGCCCGGCCAGCTCTGTGACGCTGGGCAAGGTACTTAGCCTCTCTGAGGAGCACCTGCGTCTGTAGAATGAGGAGAGGAAGAGAGCCTCTTCTTCCCCACAGAGAAGTTGAGAGAACTTACTGGGAAAATGTGTGGCCCAGTGAGTGGAGCTCCATGAAGCATCGATGCTAACTGTGTTGTTATTTCTACAGAGCGTCGTGGTGGCCACTTGTCTCTCTGCCTGTGCTGACCTCCTTTGGCCTCTGTGGGCTCCTATATGCATTGGGGACTCAGAGCTATTCTCCAAGGATATGGTTTATAGAGAGAGCCTTGCTCAGTGCCTGGACAGAGCAAGGACCCCCTACCAATTGGCTTGCTGCCCCTTCTCAAGAGAAGGGCTGGCACCCCACTCTCCCTGCCTGATTTCCTCCTGGCCCAGAGATGGGCACCCACCTCGAGACCCACTTGGGGTGTTTCCTGTTCTCTTGAGTGCTGGTCACCCCTGTGCTCCCTGATTATCAAGACCCTGGTATTCTCGAGGACCGTCAGAGACTCCACCTCTTTACCTGGCCCCTCCCCGGCTCTTTTTCCCTCTAGGTCACCAAGCTCCAGCCACAGCTGACATGTTATTCACCCTTAAATCAGGGCTTCTGCTTGTTTTATTTCCTCTTCTAGAACCACCCTACAGGGCCTCCCTGCTTGCAGCAAGGGTGAACACCCACAGATTGCCTGGCTAATGCTACTCTTCTGCCTTGGTCTCAGCCACCCAGCGCCCTTCTGGGGTGGGGTGTGAGGCAGTAGAGAGGGGTGGGGAGCAGTCTCCTTGCAGACTGCTTGGGTTAGAATCCTGCTCTTCTGCTTGGAGCTGATCAGCCTCGGGGAAAGTTTCCATTGCTTAGCTGGCCCTCAGTTTCCTTATCTATAAGGTGGTGATGGTCAAGGTGGCCCATCACAGGGTTTTTGTGAGAATTAAAGAGATCACCGCCCCGCCCTGGTACACGTCAGCCTTGGATTGCTATGGGGTACGTTTGCCTTTAAGACCAGATATGCTTCCTGGAGGATGCTTGGATAAATATTCCCTCCCTAAATGTTTGATTTAAGGAGCTTGACTTGGAGGACAAAATAAAATAAAGCCACGGCTTCTCGTCATGTATTATTAATACCCGCAAATGGGCAAAGGCGCGGGCTCTCTGTCCAAAGATGCCGTTTCTTGGAGCAGCCAGCCTTTAAACAAATTTCACTCATGGAAAATTGGGCTGTAAAAGGGGGAAAATGAAATCTCTCTTCAGGTGGAATGATAAAGATGTGGCAGCAGGCATCCTGTCACAAGGACCAGGAGGAGGATGGGTTGTGGGACCTGGAGGGGGCAGGGAGGGGATGGCTCATTCATTTGTTTGTTCATTTGTTTGTTCATTCATTCATTCACCCACCCATTCATATCTCAGGGTTATCTGGTACTTAATCTTTCCTTCCTTCCTTCCTTCTTCCTTCCTTCCTTTCTTCTTTATTTCCTGTCCATCCTTCCCCATCTCTGTACCACTGGCTGAGGCACATTATGTCTGCCATGTCACTGAGAAACCTGGGCATCCAGAAGGGTGACATTTCCCACTACTCACAGTGAGGCAGTGGGTGAGAGCTTGAACTTGGCTTAGGACTCCAACCCACTTGAAGGCAGGAGTTGTGCCTAGTCACCTTTGTTTCCAGGTCCTGGCTGGGCAGGTGGCTCAGGGAAGATGCCAACTTTGCTAAATGGCCGGAGCAGGAGTTATCCAAGAAGGCTTCAGGGTGGAGGGAGACTCGAGACAGTGGGTCAAGATTGGAAGGACTTGGAATTCAAAGTAGAAAGATGACTGTGCTCATCAGTAGAGACCACACTTATCGCTCACTGAGCACCTAATATGTGCTTTCTATTGGAGTAGGTATTTGTGTGCATATAATTGTGCTTACTTCATATACAGTTGGGAACATTCATCCCATTTTACTAGTGAGAAAACCAAAGTACAGAGAGGTGAACTGATTTCTCTGAGGTTCCACAGCGAGGAGGCTGTGGAACAAGGGTTTGACCAACGTCCATGCTAAGTGGGTCTAACCCTGACTAGGGAGCATCTGGCCATGAGCGGTCCTTGTGTGAAGCACGAGGGAGGTCAGAGGCAAAGACCTCTCCAGATGCCTTCTCTTCGCTGACCACAGCGTGCTGGTGCTGAAATGATTCATTCGGGGGTCCTTCCTTTCATTTGGTTCCTTCCCAGGCTCACCATTTGTGTTTCTGTAACCGGAGAGAGAGAGAGAGAGAGAGAGAGAGAGAGAGAGAGAGAGAGAGAGAGAGAGAGAGAGAGAGAGAGAGACCCCAGGCTCTACCTCTTGATGTTTTATGGGAGAAAGACAGCACATGCGGCTCCACAGAAGCCTCCCTGGGAGCCGGCAGCCTTTCCCGAAGTTAGAGCGCTTGAACACCAAGTTTCTCCACCTGCAGACAGAGGTCTGTGGAGCTGGGTTGAAAACACTCAACTGTTTCACCTCTTTCCTTTTTATTTTATTTAATTTTTTGTTACTGGGGATGGAACCCAGGGGTGTTCTACCTCTGAGCTATACCTCCAACTCTATCATCTATCTATCTATTTATCCATCTATCTATCTATCTATTCTATAATCTATCTATATCTATCATCAATCTATCACTGCTGTTTTGAAACAGTGTCTCTCTAAGTTGCTGAGTTGACCTTGGACCCAAGATCCTACTCTCTCAGCCTCCAAAGTACTGGAATTACAGGCATGCTCTCCCCTCCTTTTATGGAGATTTGTGGGTCCTTTCTGTTCATTCATCCTTGCCAAATCCAACTTTGTCAACCTAAGGGACAAAGAAATCTCATTAATATGATCAGGACTTTATTCTCCCCAGACAAAAGTCTAATTTTTTGCCGGAATCCACTCTCATGGACATCAGGAGATGCTATGGAGGAGCAGAAGAAGCCTGCTGGGATTGCAAACTGAGCAGCTGGGGGCAGTGACAGTATCATTGATTGAGATAAGGGATGTGGGATGAAGAGGGACAAGCTATTCAGCTCTGCTTTGGTGGACATGCAGGCAGATGTCCTCAAGAAGTCTGGAAGCAGAATTTGGAGCCTAGGAGAATGATCTGGGCTGCAGATGGAATCCTGGAATCTGGGACTCCCACAGTGAAGAGGGAGGAGGGTCCAATTTGCCTAATGATGGTGGATAAGAGGAGAACTGAGCCCTGGGGGTCAAAGAGTCTAGCCTTCTTTCCTGAAAGAAACCATGGAACAGAAGACAAGTCCCAGCTCTCAGCTGTCATTCCAGAGTGCCCTGCACCAATGACTGAGGTTAGATTTCAGACTGGACCTATTGTTCATTTCAGAGGAACTACTGACTTAGTCTCTGTGCTAAGAATCAGGACACAGAGGCAGTGAGCACGCATCTGCCCTGTCCAAGGACACACCTCGCGGCATTTTGGGTAAAGTGTAGGCTCAGAAGGCTGCATACCAGCCCACCCGGAGACATCAGGACAGATCAGAGAAAACAGTGCTTACAAGCACTTGAGCAAAGGGAAGACCCGTCCAACACCCGGCGATCCCCACCTGCGCGCGGGGAGATTTCCCCTCCACGATCAAATTGATAACAACAGGTTCCTTCACATAGCCTGATTTATCTGCCAAGCAGACATCTTCCCCCTGCGACCACGTTTGCCATACCTGTCACCCCCGATACAGGGACTAGACAAATGCCCTCTCCAGATCCCAGACACGGCTAGGAGAATGAAATCATAACTCACTTTAGAAACCTGTGATACATATTTATACCATGACCGGCGTGGGCCTGAAAGAGCTCTTCACTTGGTGCGCTCCCTGGGCCTCGGACGGGCATCAATCTTCTCTGTGGTTTATTAACACGCCTGCCACTCAAGCCAGATTTACCGGCGCATGACTGATTGCGCAGAGACAGTTCATCATGGAGGCATCCGCTCCATTTGCCCTATCCCGATTGTTCCCTGCACTGTCGGTGTCTGACACCACTCTGTAAATGACATTTCTTTTCTGTTGGCAAAACCTTTCTGGCCCCACTTCTTGTGTTCTTCCCAACTTCTTATTTAAAGGGACCCATAAATGTCAAAACTATCTATAACTCTGCAGGAGAGAAGTCAACCTACAAGGCCAAACAAAAACTATGTAAACTGTCCTTGGTCTACGTGGAATTGGCCTGATGTATCGAACTGTGCTAATTTCTTTTAGGACGCTTAACTTAGACAGTTTAGATATATTGAAACAAAAAACCCTACCTAGTTTAATGCCTTATATTCTGTATGAGGACTGGGTACCCCCTCTTTGTACTTGCTCCCACAGGACTCTCAAAGGTTTATCTGTTCTCTCCTCAAATGAATTCAAATTTCGGCTGTAAGCTGCATATGGTGGCACACACCTGTAATTTTGGTATTTGAGAAGCTGAGATAGGAGGAGAGCAGGTTTGAGGCCAGGTTCAGAAATGTAGGGAGGCTTTCAACAACTTAGTGAGATATTGTTTTAAAATAAAAAGTTAAATACGGTTAGGGCATAGCTCAGAGGTAGAATACTTCTGGGCTCCATCCCTAGCCCCCCCCCCCCAAAAAAAAAAAAAGTTCAGTTGTAAGCACCTAATTTTGCATGACATTAACATAAAAATTTCTGTTTATTATCTAATTTAACCATAGAAAGTAGATATTATTGTCACTAAATAAGTTAAGAAACATCAAAATTGGACCTACTTGGATTTTTCTGATTCCAAGACTGTGAGGATTCCTTCTACTCTCAAGGTTAAATTCTAGTTTCCTAAGGTCAAGGGAGTCTTTCAATCGCCTCTGTGAAGTGGGGAATGTGCTATAGAGACTGAGTCTCAGGGCTTTAGAGGCACACTGGTTAACTGAAGCTCACCTGGGGCTTTTCGTATGCTGAGTGTTGCGGCTATTTCATCGAACTCTGCTGTGGTTTGTATTTAGCATGTCCCTCTAGGCTTCATGGAGACAAGGCAGCCATGTTGGAGGCAGGGCTTGGTTGCTGAGAAGGGGTCCCTGGGGTGTGACGGTGGGGACTATATATGGTCCCCCCTCTTCTTGCTAGCTCTCTTTCTTCCAGTTTTCTTCCTTAAGTTGTGGTGGTCAGGATTCGAGCAGAGAGCATGCTGATTGAAAGAAACTCTAAAACAAATTTAAATGAAAAGTTCAACTTTAGTTCCCATTTTACAATGGGAAGCTGAGACAGGAGGGCCTCCGGGTTGAGGACTTATGGAGTTCTAAGTACTGGTGGCCCCAGGGCTCTGCCCTTTTCCTTCCGGTCACTTCACACACCCTCTTTGAGGGATCATCCCCTATCGTAGCATGAATTTGATGCTATGTCTTCAGCCCAGGTCCCTGCTCATCTTCCTTTCTGGAAAGTTCCACCATACCCCATGGGCACTTCAACATGAGCCTGCCAGAAGCTGACCTCATTGTCTTGTCTTTGAACCTCACTTCTCTGTGATCCTCCCCTGCCTCTGACTCCAGTGACAGATACTCTGTCCTCCTTTCCTCCCCCACTGAGCACTGAGTCCCACTGAAGTTACCCTCCTCACGTCTATTCTAAATTACCTTGCTTAATCTTCACCAAAATCCTCTAGAGGATGACCGCCTCTATATTGCAGATGAAGAAACTGAGGCTCAGAGGAAGCAAATGATTCAGGAAAGGTCACACAGCTAGTAAATGGTAGAATTTAGATTTGAGCCCTTCTGCCAGTTCTCTCTGATTTTTCTGATGTTGTTATTACTGAGTTGATATGGAGCAGATGTTGAAAAGCTACTACTGTTGTATTAGTTTGCTGGGGCTGCTGTAACAAAGAACTCCAAATGGGTTTAAATAACAGATACTCACTGTCTCATGGTTGTGAGGCTGGATGTTCTAGCCCACAGTGTTGTAAAGCTTGATTTCTCCTGAGAACACAAGGGCCTCTCTCTTTGGCTCATAGATGGTTGTATTCTCCCTGTGTCTTCATCTCTGTGAAGACCTCACTCCAAAACCAGCCACAATTGAAGGTACTAGGGATCAGGAATTCAATATATGAAGGTTGGGGCGCAGATATGCATAATCGAGTCCAAAAAAAAATCAACTAAAAGAAAATTTTAAATAGAAAGGCACACCCCTTGTTTGATATAGGAAATATCAATGTTGTATATCCAACAATTCTCCTTAACTTAACTTATACATTCAACACAATACCCTAAAATAGTAATAGGTCATAACAGAATTATTCTAAGGCTCATATGAAAATAAAAACATGTGGAAAAAGAGAGCAAAACTCTGAAAATAAGGTTTAAGGATAGAAGAGAGCTCTGTGACATTAGGGTACATTGTGAAATGATAATGTTGAAATTAATATGAAACTTGGCATAGAGTCAACAGACCCAAGAACATGAGGGAATTACGTGTTTAATAAACTTGAAGTAGTGTAGGAAAGATGGACAAATGGTGTTGGGTCATTGGTGATGTAGAATGGGGCAAACTATTTCTACTACACTTATTACTCCCAATAAGTCACAATTCAGTGAAGATGTAAATGTGAACTATGAAGCCATAGAGTATTAGACACAGGCCTGGGTGTGATTAAAGGAAGAGTGGGTGGTAAGGGTTCTTCTAAGCATCACAGAAAACCTCAAAGCCAAAAACAGAACAGATAAGCATGGTATAATTTAAAGCATTTCTGTATGGCAAAAGTGCCATAAACAAGTCAAAAAGAAACACGGAAATAGTGAAAATATTTGCAACAAATGACAGAGAGAACCTTCCCTTATTAATTAAAGTGCTGAGAAATTCTCATGGAAGAGCAAAAGAGAAAAATGGACAAAGGCTATAAACAGAACTCTTCCAGAAAAAAGGAATACAAATGCACAATAAATGTATAATCTCACTCATAACTAAAGAAATGAAGTTTATAATAAAGTGAATTTGTTTTGATCTATTTTGGATGGATAAAAAAGGGCATAGGGAAACTGAAAAAAAAAGTGTTTTTGGTACAATACTGGTACATTGATTTGGTGGGAAATTTAGTAATATCATATATATACATATATAGTATATATGTTATATTGTATATATACATATATAGTATATATGTTATATTGTATATATATGTATGTATGTGTGTGTATATGTGTGTGTGTGTGTGTGTGTGTGTGTGTATGTGTGTGTGTGTATATATATATATATATTTCTTTTTGTGGGGTTACTGGAGATTGAACCCAGGGGAACTCTACCTCTGAACTTCAGCTCTATTTTAAATTTTGCAACAGGGTTTCACTAAGTTGCTGAGGGCCTTGCTAAGTTGCTAAGGCTGGCCTCAAACCTGTGATCCTCCTCCTCCCTCAGTCTCCAAAGTATGGTATTATAGGCATACACCACCATGCCCAGCTAATATCTAATACAATTAGGCAATTTTATTTCTAGGTTTACAGTAGAGATTATCTTAATTTTGTATGCAAGGAAGCATGAATGAACACAAGCATAATTGCAGGGGAGCAAGGTCTGACATTTCCCCCCACTGTGGTACTGAGGATTAAATCCAGAGGCAGTCTACCTTCAAACTACACACCCAGCCTGACTTGATTTCTTATTTGGAAACAGGATCTCACTAGGCTGATGATGCAAGTCTCACTACTTGCTGAAGCTGTCCTTGAACCTGTGATCCTCTTGTCTCCGCCTTCCAAGTACAGGGATTACAGGCATGTGCCACCACACTCGGCTAAGGGCGGACATTTTGAAATTTGCTCAGTAATGCCACATTATTCTCTAAAGGATTCTACCAATTTAAAATAGCATGAGAAGCATCTGAGACCTATTTATTTCTCTACTTCTCACCCATGTCCAGTATTATCCAACTTTAAAACTTTTGATAATCTGATGAGTGAAAGGGGATCTTACTATAATTTGCATTTGCTAATTAATAATGAGGTTGATTATCTTTCCTTAAGTTTATGTTAGCCATTAAGTTTCCTCTTTATAGAACTGTTTAATAACATTGTTTGCCAATTTTTTATTGGGTTATTTGTCTTTGACTAGTGGGAGTTCTTAATATATTTTACATACTAATGTTTTGTCAGCTAGATACATTACAATATTTCTTTCCTGTCCGTGGCACATCTTTTACCTTTATTTAAGACATTCTTTGTCAGATGTTGGTTTAAAATTTTAATGTAGTCAAATTTATCAAGTTTTTTCTTTGTGATTTGTTTCTTTCATGTCTTGTTTAAGAAGTTCCTTGATACGCAAGGTCAAAAAATATTCTCATATATTTTCTTCTAAAACTTAAGCTATTATTATGAAAAATTCAAAAAGTACTTAAAAGTAGACAGAATTAAGTATGAGTCCACATGCTCCTTCCCCTTAGTTTAAGCAACTATCAGATTCATGCCACTTTTGTTTGTTTTTCCCACCCCTCTCACATTTTTCCCCCCCTGGGGCACTTAAAACAAACACCAGACGTCATATCATCAATGCAATGTTATCTTATAGGTAACAGATGAGAACTGCTTTAAAAAGAAAATTGCTCCTTACATTTAATAATTCATTTTACCCCATTGATTGAAATGTCAAACAAGGTATGCTAATATGCCTATGTGTGTATTTGGACTCTCTCTTGCAGTCCATTGCCTTATTCATCAATCCATGGAAAAATAGTATGCTCTTTAAAATACTTTAGCTTGACTGGGTGTGGTGGCACTACCTGTAATCCCAGTACATGGGAGACTGAGACAAAAGGATTGCAGTTTTGAGGCCAGTATCAGCAACTTAGTGAGGGCCACCACAACTTAATGAGACCCTGGTTCAAAATAAAACAGTATGCTGGGCATTGTGGCTCACGCTTGTAATCCCAGCATTCGAGAGGCTGAAACAGGAGGATCACAGTTCGTGGCCAGCCTCAAAGTGAGGCCCTTTGCAACTCAGTGAGACCCTGTTTCAAAATAAAAAATAAAAAATAGGACTGGGGGTGCATCTTGGAGGTAGAATGCCCCTGGGTTCCATCCAATCCCTGGGTACCGGATTGAACTGCAAAGTCTCAGATTCAGAAAGTTTATCGCAGCTGTGTGAGTCCTTGGGGGCACCACACTGGGAGTTCTCCCATGGGGACCAAAGTTTCACTTATGGTGCTGTTGAGTGCCACTCTGGACCTCCGGGGGGTGTGGTAAGCTCAGCTGCCACTGCTGCAAATTGTATACTCTATCCCCACTTCTGCCAGGTTGATCCGCAAAGTCTCAGACCCAGGGAGTTTATTGTGGCTGCATGAGTCTCTGAGGGTATTGCACTGGACATTCTCCTGCAGGGAGAGACTGCAGCTTCACTTATGGTGTTGTTGAGCACCACTCTGTATCTCTGCAGGGCGTGGTGAGCTCTGCTGATGCTGCTGGAAGTTGTAGCCAGAGTTTGCGCAGGAGTAACTGATGGCTTACAATTCCGATAATCTGCAGCTGCTTACTTTAAGTCCTTGGTTGTTTTCCTGTTTGTGTCTGGAGTCTGGTGCAGTGAGGCAAGATGCCACTGTTGTTGTACCCATGGTCAAAAAGGTGAGTGAGTTCTTTTCTGGTGTTGTTGAGTGCTGTTCTGGATCCTGGAGAGTGTGGTGAGCTCGGTGACCACTGCTGCAAGTTGTAGCCGGTGTTTGTGCAGGAAGAACTGATGGCTTACACTTCCAATGATCTGCAGCTGCTCACTTCAGGTCCTTGATTGTTTTCCTGTTTGTTTCTGAAGTCAATGAGGCAAGACGATGTCATTTTAGTGCCTGTGGCCGCAAGGCTGGCAGCTTTCCCTTTTGCTCTCTGATCAGTCTTCTAACCCTTTTCTTCCCTTGCCTTCTTGTACCTATCATTTTATGCTCTACTGATAGTATTTTCTGGCTTTGTAGAATGCTGTTTTTAAGGCAATGGAGATTGGGTGTCAGCAGGACTGGTATGTGCTGCTTCCCTTGGTTGCCATCTTCCCAGAAGTCTTCTTCAATATTTTGATGGAATAAATAATCATAGATTTTTAAAGTTTAAATTATTCTTCCATATGAGGATATATAACACTCGAGTAAATTATATTAGGAAAAAAATTGCACCAGGCGTAGTGGCGCACGCTTGTAATCTCTGTGCTTGGGAGGTGGAGACAGGAGGATCATGCTTGTTCGGAGCCAGCCTTGCTGGCTTAAGAGACCCTGTTTCCAAATTTAAAAATATAAAATAGGTCAGGGAGTGTAGCCCGGAGGTAGAAGGGCTTCCAGGAACCCCAGTACCACCAAAAAAATAAAAAAAATTGCTAGTTTAGTCAATAATTTACTTCATCTTTGGGCATTCATGTAAATGCTATTGACCTAAGTTTTCTTTTGATGTGTTCAATGTTTTGCAATTTTGTGGAAAGTAAATTTCTCCAATATATGCATTTTTTTTCTAGAACGTTGTCCATTTTTCTTCTGACTTATTGGTATAAAATGTTCATTATTCTCGGAGGATTTTTATTAAATCTCTGTTCTTTGTAGGCCTCCTTCCCTTCCATCCCTAATTTGATCAAATCTTGTCAGTTATTTCTAGTTTTTTTGTCTACTTGATTTATCAGTTTTGGAGGGAGGCACACTAATATATCTAAGATCAGTGATTTATCAGTTTTATCTTAATATTTTGTCAATGTCTGCATCATATATATTGAGGCTATTTGTTACATAAATAAACTTTCAGGATTGCTATATCTTCAAGGTAAATTTTTCTTTTAAAAATAATCCATAATATGTTTTTGCCTTAATGCCTATTATCCAAGAAATTTAAATTGCAAGAAAAGTTTTATTTTAGCATTTCCTGGTTTATCTTTTCCTATTTCTTTACTTTCAGTCTTTTATGTTTTTATGTCTTAGGTGTGGATAGAAACATATCTAAGTAGGTTCAAATTAGTCAAGTTTGAGAATTTATTTTAAACAGTGGAACACAGCCTGTTTATATTATGTGGTTAATAATGTTTGAATTTATTGCTACTGTTTTTTTTTTTTTTTTGGTGGTACTGGGGTTCCTGGAAGCCCTTCTACCTCCGGGCTACACTCCCAGACCTATTTTTACATTTTATTTGGAAACAGGGTCTCCTAAACCAGTGCGCGGCTGGCTTCGAACCTGCGCGATCCTCCTGTCTCTGCCTCCCAAGCACGGGGATTACAAGCGTGTGCCACCACACCTGGCTGCTACTCATGTTTTCTATTTGCCAGTCATCTCCTTTGCTTATTTTGTTCTTTCTCTTTTACTATCTTCTGTTTAGGTGATCAACTTTTTCTTAGGCTCTTATTTTCCTCTATTGGTGGAAGTTACTCACTACATTGCTGTTATTTTATTTATTCTTTTTTTTTTTTTTTGCAGTACTGGGGATTGAACTCAGGGCCATTCTACATCAGATCTGTACTTCCGGCTTTTTATGCTTTTTGTTTTGAAATAGGGTCTTTCTAGGTTGCTGAGAGAGTCTCACTACTTGTAGAGGATATTGTCAAACATGGGATTCTCCTGTCTTAGCTTCCCAAGTCCTGGGATTACAGTCATATACCACTATGTCTGGATATAGAGCTATTATTTAAAAATGTACCCAGCAGCTCACCCCAGGCCTATTCATAGAATGGAGAAAATGACCCTAACTCAACACCTCACAGCGGCTAGTCTCTGAACCAAGACTTTGGGCTCTCAGCAGTCATTTTTTTTCTCGGCTGTGATGATCACCACCAATTCCGGGAATGTAACAAAAAGTCTGCCCTTTCCTATCTGCTCTGCAAGTCATTATTATTAATCAGCTGTTTTCCTGGTCAAACCAGGTGAGTCTATACACAAAACTATTATACTTGAGTTGCAAGTATAATAGGATTATATTCATTTTTTTCTTGCTGCGTAACATATTGCCACAAACTCAGTAGCTTAAAAGAACATTCAAGTCCATATTCCATATTAGGATAGATTTTTTTCTGAAAAATAAATATATAAATATATGATAGTTTCACCTAAAAAAAAGAAAAAAATATTCTCTGGTAAGAAAGAAAGCAAAAAGAAATATTGAAATGTTATCTTTAAGTCATCAGAAGCTTGGTATCAGACAAATGGAACTGTTATGTGAGATTATCATTTTTAATTTTGGATAAATTGCTATAATACTAGATGTCAACCACTAAGTCAAGCATGGGAAGGAGAGATGGGGAGGGAATGGGGTGAGGATCGGGTGGGGGCTGACTGGGCGATGTGTGCATGTATGTCTACAAAAGTTTTTTTGTATCCCACTATGATGTATGAATACAGTGCACCAATAAAAAATAATAAAAAAGAACATTCAAAGCCAGATGTGGTGGTGCACGCTTGTAATCCCCACGCCTGGGAGGCTGAGACAGGAGGATCGCACAGGTTCAAAGCCAGCCTCAGCTACTTAGTAAGGTTCTCAGCAAATTAGTGAGACCCTGTTTCCAAATAAAATATAAAATTGGTCTGGGAGTATAACCTGGAGGTAGAAACCCTCTGGGTTCCATTCCTAGTACCATATATATATATATATGAACATTCAGTTTATTACTTCACTGTTTTAGTCAGTTTTTTAAAATCACTGTGACTAAAATACCTGGCAAGCACAACTCAGAGGGAGAAAGGTTTATCTGGCTCACAATTTTTAGAAGTTCAGTCCATGGTCAGTTGGCTCCAAGGGAGAAACTACGGTGGCAGGGCACATGGTGGAGAAAAGCTGCTTTCAGTCATGGTGACTGGAAGCAAAGAGAATGAGAGGAGGGGACACTTGCAGTCCCCAAGGCCATGCTCCCAGTGACCCATCTAACCATTCCCCTTCACCTCTGAACCTTCCTGCACAGGGGACCATGCCCATAATATATGAGCTTTTTGGGGAGACATTCCAATCTAAGCCATAACACTCCTGGTATGTAAGTCAGAAGTGTCTCTTGTAGGCTCAGCTGGGCCCTTGGTTTAGGGTCTCCTGGGACTGACAACGGGATGTCTGAAGGGTGGCTCTAATCTGGAGGCTCTGGGCAAGAACCCTCTGCCCAGTTTCTGCAGGTTGTTGGTGGAACCCAGTTCCTTGTGGTGAGAAGACTGAGGTCCCCATTGTCTTGCCAGTTGTCAGCCAAAGGCCACTCTCAGTCGTATACATGGCCCGTCCATCTGCAGACCAGCAGTGGTGCCTCAAATCTCCAGCATACTTTGAGTCTTTAACGTCTTCTGCTGTCGGCCAGAGAAAACCCTATTTTTAAAGGGCTCATCTAATTTTGTTAGACTCACCTAGATAATCTGTATTTTAAGGTCAACAGATTAGTAGCTTTAATATATTCACAAAATCTCTTCACAGAAGTATCTGGATTAGTGTTGGATTGAGTCACTGGGAATCTCAGGTGTCCAGAGCTTTGAATTCCACTTACCACAGTGATGGAAAGAGCTGACATCTGAACTGATCTAATGGAGGGGGATAGAGGAATTTTGGCTTTTTTCTTTGAGAAAAAAAATTAAAAAATGACTCTTCTCTGGGAGTCCAATTTCTTCATTTTTCTAAACACTACCAATTGAGGCACCACAGGCCGGGCAGAAATGACTTGATTTGGAGCCAGAGGAAGTTTGCTTACATCCCAATTCCACCCTGACTCAGTAGTGACTGTGGCCTCATCACTTAACATTATTTGGTCCTCTCTTTATTGGTAAAATGAGAACAAACAGTGTCATCAGCTGTCATGTCCTAGGAAAACTCAATCCTCAATGGTTTTTGATAGCAAAAAGAAGTTACGGCTAAAGCATTTTAAACTCACAATTACTTATTTTCTTGTAGTAGTTTAAATCATGAGAGAGATTTTAAAAATAGCTCTAGATATTATTTTGTTGATGTATCTCAAAACAATAATTTGGCTGATTAAAACTTATGAAACCAAATCTAAACAATTTGTGTCAAGATAAGCAAAAAAGCAGGTGCAAGTATTTCAGCAGCCTCCCCCTCCCCAAAGCAGGCTTCTTTCCAATTTGCCAGTTCATCCTTGGGACATAGTCAGTAGATGGGGTTGCGTGTCAACCATGTTCCATGACTCTGGGTTCTTGAGTTCCTCTGTGTTAGGAGGCTGTGTGCAGGAGGAGCAACGTCATCCACACAGAGACTCCATGTCACCAGGTCTGTGTCCATTTGTAGGAAATCTATAGTGAATGGAAATTTATTGGCTCCTGATTTTGGAGCTGGAAAACTCCAATATCAAGGTGGCAGCATCTGGCAAAAGTCTTCTTGCTGTGCCATACCATGGTGGGGCGGGGAGAGGGAGAGAGAGAAAGAGAAATGTAAAGGGGGAAACTTCCTCTTTTATAATGAAGGTATTTCTATGATAACAGCCTTAATCTTTTTATTATATCTTCACAGCCTGTTCACCCCCAGCACTTTTGCAATGGGGACTAAGTTTCTAAAATGTGTTCTTTGGGAGACATACTCAAGTCATTGCACCCCACCTCTAGCACAGTGTTGGTTTTAGAACATACAGTAGTCTTTTTTTTATTTGAGACTTTTCTTTCCAATGTTGTAGTGACCTATGGTCAACGCTAGTCTGAAAAAATTAAATGGGCAAGTTACAATTTGTAAGTTTTAAATTGCATTCCATATTGAGTGGTGTGGTAAAATCTCATGCCTTTCAAAGCTCTTCATGCTACCTGGAATGTCCCCCTTTCCAGTGTATCCACACTGTGTATACCACCCGCCTGTGAGTAACTTAGTACCCTTCTCAATTATTAGGTCCACTGTTGCAATATCATAACACTTTTGTTCAAATAACCCTTACTTTACCAAAGTGCAAAATAGTCATGCTGGTGACTTTATTATAATATATTGTTATAATTATTCTATTTTATTATAAGTTATTGTTAATATCTTGCCATGCCTAATTTATAAATTAAATTTTAGCAAAGGTATACGTATATAGGCAGGGTTTGATAGTATACATGATGTTAAGCATCCAGGGGACTACTGTATTTCCAAAAGCCTATCACTTGCTCAGTGCCTAGGAGGTAAAAAGAACAACAAACTAGTTATTAGTCTTACTATTCATTTGACATCAGCTCCTCCGACTGTTCCTCATGGGCCACCACCATTCCAGTCTTCCTTTTAGTATCCTCAAAAAAAGATGCTTATTTCCCTCCTACCATCAAGGAATTTGGAGGAAGAT
This sequence comes from Muscardinus avellanarius, assembly GCF_963383645.1. Classification (NCBI taxonomy): domain Eukaryota; kingdom Metazoa; phylum Chordata; class Mammalia; order Rodentia; family Gliridae; genus Muscardinus; species Muscardinus avellanarius. The sequence goes on from NC_137799.1 coordinate 15,674,777, forward strand.
GGACATGGGCATGTCCTAGCAGTGGATTGTGTGGTAAGTACTATAAATGTTATGAGTTGTAGGAAAGGAGAAAAGGGGGCTGATTTTGTTGGGTTTGGGGTGGTCACACTTGGCCATAATGGAATGATGATGTTTGGGGCAGAGACATGGTAGAATGACAACCTATTTGGAGCAAGCAGAAGCCTGGACTTCCCGATCTGACTTTGGGGGCCCCGAGGAGATGAAAGCCACCATCTCCCGGTGACCAAATGAGAGGGCATAATTCACAGGCCTGGCACGTGGCAGCTGCTCTAAGATGCCAGTCCCCAAGGTCCAGACCCACTTCTGCTGCCTGCCTGTCCCTGGTGCCCAGAGTGAATTAAATTGACTTCCCTGAGGTAGTAGCTGAGATTTCTTTCTCCTGTGAATCTGGCTTGGTTTTCAGCTTCACTGGATTTTAATCAAAGACCATTCTGAGAAGTGTTTGGGACCCCGGGAGACCACCTTCTGGGTAAAATGACCAAAGGGGAAGGTCAGAGCAGCCCCAGGGGATGCATAAGCAACTTAATCATAAGCACACCGACAGGCTGGCCACTGCTCAGGCGCGACCTGCCTGGCCTGGGGACTGTGTCTTGGCAAGGATGGGGGTAGAAACTGTCATCAAGGGGTTTCCTCTGCCACCCCCACTCCCCACCTTGGCTCTCTGACAGTGAGGCTGAGCTTGGGAATGTTTCACTGGGGCAGACTTGGCCTTAGCCTGGGGGTCACCTTGGCGCTAGGCACTCTGGTTCAGAGATACCTTCAGTCTGAGCTCTTGGTGGCCTGGCCTCGGACATTCAGACTTCTTCATCCTTGAGACCCCACCAGAGGGGTTGTTGTTGGGGCTTCTAGGTCAATGGGAAGATCTGGGTTCCATTGGCAATCTCCTCCAGGTGACGACTGGTGTAATAACCCTTCCATTTAATGAGCACTTCAATGTGCCAGGCTCTCAACCACAGAATCTTGGCATGGCAACTTAATAGATGGAGAAACAGATTCAACGAGTCGATGAGACTGCCAAATGTCATGCAGCATGGAAATAGTGAAGATGTATATTAAAAATATTTTTTTCAATTTAAGGGTGAGACCAGTAGAGTGGCAAAAAGGAATCGGGAAGGGAAGGAGAAGGGAAAGGGGAGAAATGGGGAAAGAAACAGTCCAAATAATGTTTTGTGCCTATTTGAATGAATCACTGTGAATCTCACCATCATGTTCAATTACATTACAGCAATAAAAATTAATAAAACATTATTTCATCTATAAATATTTCAGATGATATTTCCAAAAGATAAGAACTTAAGAGAAGATAATTATCCTTATCACACTGAAGTGAAATTAACAATAATTCCTCAATATAACAGATATTCACTCAGTTTCTACATTTCCTCGCCCTTTCACTTTTCCTGTAAGAATCGGGATCATGCGTTGCTATAGACTCATGACTTGAGTTTATTTTAATCTCCATCTCTCTGTCTCTCTTTTCTCTCATTGCAATATCTTGTTGATGGAGCCAGGGAATTAGTCCCGTCAAATTTCCCATAGTCTGGACTTTTCTGATTTTAAGCTGATATTTGAACCCAGATGTAGCCCTTCTTACTAAGGGGGCGGGAGGAATCCAGCAGCCATTTTGGCTCTCAGCAGTCTCTGCCCTGCAGGAACTGGTTCTGGGCTCTAAGAACCACTTTCACTCTTCTCCAAAGTTTACCCTAAGCCAGGCTGGGGTGTGTATGATTGAACATGGCTCCCACCCAAACTGGTGGACATTCATAGTTGCCCCCAACCCAATCCAAGTCCCTCAATCCTTTGGAGACAATGAATTTTGAGTATCCAGTCATTCCTTTTGGATACAGTATCTTAGCTCTGGCTATTATTAGCTTTTTCAGCTTTTGTACATTCATTCATTCATTCATTCATTCAGCGAACATATACTGAGCCCTTCTTATCCGGAGCAGCATGGTAGGCATCGAGAACACAGTGGTTAGCTCTACAGATGATGCCCTGTGCTTATGATGCTAAGCAGAGGCCATGTACTGTGACAAGAACGGGATGCCTTGGGAGAAGAGAGTTCTGGCAGCATATTAGGGGGTGAGAGGGTCAGAGAAGACTTCCTGGGGAAGGACATCTGAGCTGAGCTCTGGTGGGTAACTCAGAGTGGATGCAATGTATGAGTCTGCTAGCACTGCCTTAACAAAATACCACAAAGGGAATGTCTTTGACAACAGAAACTTAAGGTAGCACAGTTCTGGAGGCTGGGAGTCCAAAAGCGAGGTATCAGAGGGCTGTTTCCATCCCAGGGCTGCAAGGGGAACCTGTTCCTAGGCCTCCGTCCTGCACTGGTGACTAGTTGGTGACCTCTGACATCCCTTGACTTATAGGTACATCATCTTGGTCTCTAGTTGTTCACATGGTACTTACTTTGTGTCCCTGTCTCCAATTTTATCCTTTTATACAGACACCTAGTATTGGATTAGGACTCACATTCATAACTGCATTTAAGCTTGGGGGACTCCGAAAGACTCTATCTCCAAATAAGGTCACGGTTCCACAAACTGGGGGTCGTGACTTCAACACATGAATCTTGAGGAGAAACAATTCAGCTCATGACACTGGGTGACAGAAAAGGCTGTGGGGTGAGGGTCAGGGGAGGAGGTGGAAGGGATTTCAGGTGCAGGGGACATGTGCAGAGTCTAGTGGTGAGAGAGGTCATAGTGTGTTCAAGGAACTAAAATCGCTGGGGCTAGCTAGTTTGGAATGGGGTCAGGCGGAGAGCCACAGAAGTGAAGTTCAGACATTGGCAGGTGCTAGACTGGCAGTCTTGAAGCCAATGGAAAGTCTGCAGTGGGAGCCAGGGAAGAATTTATTCAGGGTGTACTGTGATCTGAGTTGTGGGTAGGGTGGGGTGGGAGCCAGCAGGGAGGCAGAGGTACTGACTAGGAGGTGGATTTCAGACAGATACTGGAGGGAAATGCAGCAGGGTTCACTGGTGGTCAGGCTGGAGAAGGGTGCTTCTTGGGCCATCAGTGGGATTAGATCTCACAAGAACTGTGAGTCTGACCTTAGCCCCCACCACCTCCCTAGAGTCAGAGTGTGTGTGAGTGGCATATAGCAAAGAGGAGTTACTCTCTGGTAAATGGAGGAGATGGAACTCTACAGCAACTGGGAAGGTCCTGGCTCCATGATGTGCAGTGAGGGTGGTGCAAGTGGGCTTCTGCCCTGCACTTTAGTCCAAAGGGAAGGGAAGGTCCATCCTAAAAGACCCACTTATCTGCAGGGACTTGGGGGCTATCACCATTTGTCTTTTAGGTCATGATTAACCCAGAATGAGGTCCAAACTTGAAACCTAGCATTCGGGGCCCTCCAGGATCAGTTCAAAGACTTTCCTGGCATTATCTGCCCTGTATCCCTCAGTGGGACCCTGCGATGAACAGACCACCCAGTCAGAGTTCTACCCCCATTCACTTCCTGGACCTTCCTGCATCCACACCTTCGCTCCAGGATCTGTCTATCCATCTGCCTCAGCAGTGACTCCTCTCCATCTCTGAATGTCGAAATCCACCCACTCCCCTTAAACTTTAGGACCAGTTCAAAGGCAGGTCCTTTGAGAATTTGTTGTGTGTAAAACTCAGCTTTTGAGCTGGGTGTTGTGAAGCATGCCTGCAATTTCAGTACTTGGGGGGCTGAGACAAGATGTTCAGATTTGAGGACAGCTTCAGCAAGAGGTGAGACTCTCATCAACCCAGTGAGACCTTGTTTAAGAATAAAAATTAAATTAAAAAATAGGGCTGAGGATGTAGCTTGGAGGTAGAATGTGTCTGGGATTAATTCTCAGCGCCAACAACAACAACAACAACAACAACAACAACAACAACACACACACACACACACACACACACACGCATGCATGCACACAACTTAGCTCTTTCCTCAGTCTCTTAGCATTTGGGTACATCCTGGTGACATTTTCTTTCACTGAGGTATTACAATTCCTCTTGTACATGTTTTTAATCGTCCTTATTATATTCTGAGTTTCTTGATGCCAGACAAAACATCTGATTCACCTTTGCAATTCCAGTGCTTGTGCAGAGAAAGAAAGAAATGAACATGTGTTGAACCAGTTAAACGCCAGTCATTGCGTGGTAGATTGTATGCAGACGTTCACAGTTAACTCTTACTTCCTCTCAGGTGGGGTTTTTCAAGTAAGTTCCACTTACAGTTGAGGATGTCAAAGCTCAGAGAGAGGAAAGTGGTGTGTTTAAAAGACCCCACGGGAACTGGTGAAGCTGCCAGTCTTACCCTTCTTCCTCTTCAGCTAGCTGGGGAAGTGCCCACTGATGAACGGATGAGTGAATTAATGGGTGAGTGAAAAGCGAAAGACCGGGAGGCTGAGATTGCTTGTTGTCCTCTTTCATCTCAGGATGGGAAAGAAGGCAAGGAGTTACCGTAGACTGTCTTACCAATGAAACATGTGGAGGTTCTACTGGTACTCCAGGTGGCACGGCTCCTTTGGGAGTGGCCGGCGGAGCAGAAAAGCCTGGGTCTTTTGTTGTGGGGTGACCTTGGGCCAACACCACCTTGGGGACTCTTCTCTTCTGTCTGGAGTCTCCCTCTTAGAAGCTCGCCATCCACTGACATTTGCTCAATGATGGCGACACTCCTTATAAACCCCTGGGGTGAGGGAGCGTCTGTCCATCTCCCTGGAGCTCAGAGCAAAGGAGTGGGGGAGAGGATCAGCCAATGGCCCCTTGCTTCCTTCCAGCAGGGACCTGGTTATCTCAGCAGTTGACCCAATTCAGAGAGGATAAGACCATTGCATTCCTACCTGAGGTGGGCCCGCCACTGTAGCTCTCCTCAAGTGAAACTCTGCCCTTGAATCCACTCTGTGAAGAGGCCGTTTTATTTGTTTGGTGGAGAGAGCAGAGGTAGGAGTGAGCTCAGCCTGTTGAAATTTCATCAAACCCCAAACTCCTAAAGTCCACTGTCAGATTTGGAAATGATGAATCCTGTGGGCACTTTCCCCCTAGAGTGCCTAGAGAACCTGTGGGATCAGTTTCCCCTCTGTCCTTCCCAAGGCGCTCTCCTCTCTAAGCTCAAATTCAACCAAATGCAGAGGGTTGGCCTGCAACCCCCACCCCCATTTCTCTACCTCATAAAATCCACAAAAAGCTTTATCCCTTGTTTTAGTTGAGGATGCCAGGAAGGACTTTGTGTAAAGCTGCCTTGAACAGGGGAGATAACTCCACTCACTCAATTCTGTGCGTTATTTTGTTAAGAAATTTTGCACCTGGGATTGTGAAATAAATTAATTAGTCTGCAATTTTCTTTCTTTCTTTCTCTCTTTCTTTTTTTTGTCAGATTTTGGTACCAAGGTCATGCTGGCCTCTTAAAATAAAATGAGTTGGAAGGAGTTCCTATTTCCTGGAAGAATTTGTGCAGGGTTGGCATTATTCCTTAGGTACTGGATGGAATTGACTAGTGCAGGCCTGAAGCTTGTTTGGCCCTGGAGCTCTCTTGGTGGAAAAGTTTCTATTATGAATTCAATTTCTTTAGCAGATATGAGATAGTAGTCAGATCATTTATGTCCTCATGTCAATTTGGGTAGATAGTGTTTTTTTGGAATTTGTCAACTTCAATTATTTTTCAAATGTTTTGGCATAAGGTTGTTTGTAATGTATTTTAAAATTTTTATGTATATTTGAGATTTATGACATGATTTTATGGCATTCATATAGATAGTAAAATAATGGCTACAGCGAACAAGTTAACATATTTATCCTTTCACATAGTTACTTTCCTGTGACAAGAGCAGCTAAAACCTACACATGTAACAAAAATCCCTAATACAATAGAATTTTATTAGCTATAGTCCTCCTGTTATATTTTAGACTGCCAGATTTTTTCATCCTATTTATCTGCTACTTTATAACCTTTAAACTATATATTCTTATCATGTTTAGAGTTTGTATAGAATTTTACAGTGATGTACCTTATCATTATTGACATTGAGCAGTGGTTATTAGTGCTAATTCTCTCATCCCCTATAAACATATGTCTCCAGGATTCATCAATATTGCTAGTCTTAAAAAATAAATTTTTGTCTTTGTTAGCCAACTTTATTATACTTTATCTTTTATTAGTTTCTGGTTATTATTTCCTCCTTCCTATATCCTTCAGCTTTATTTTGCTGTCTTTTTCTAACTTCTTGAGATGAAGGCTGAGATAACTGATTTACAGTCTTTTTATTTTCTCTTTTAATATTTTTTGGTGGTACTTACTGGGATTGAACTCAGGGGAACTTTATCTTCTGGCTACACCACCAGCATTATTTTCTTATTCTTTATTTTTGAAACAAGCTCTCACTAAATTGCAGAGGGCCTCACTAAGTAACTGAAGCTGGTCGTGAACCTGTGATCCTCTTTTTTCAATTTCCCAAGAACTGGGATTACAAGTGTGGGCCACCATGCCTGGCTGGCAGTCTTCTTTTTTCCTGCTATGAAGAATTAAGGCTATAATTTTGCCTCTGTACACTCTCTTGGCTACATCTGAAATAACTTTACATGCCATCTTTTCACTGTTATTCAGTTAAATATATTTTCTAATTTTCAATGTTATTTTTTTCACTCAGGAATTACTTAAAATACAGTTCTTTACTTCAACAGTATGGAGGCTTTCCCAGCAAGCTCCTTTTTGGTATTAATTTCTAGATTACTTTTCCTGTGTTCAGAGCACTTCTTCTGTATGAATAAATGAGTTAAAATTCACGTGGTATTAAGAAGAGTACCTGGCATATAGTAAGCACGACAGAAGTGTTTGTTAATGAAATGAACAATTAAGGGTCAGAGAGTAAAGACTTCCTGCGCAATTGATGCAGGTTAGTGGGAAAATTAGAAGTCCTGTTCAGTCCTGTCTGTCTCCAGATGTTATATTTTTTTTCTTTCTTTCCTTCTTTTCTCTTTTGCATTGGGATTGAACCCAGGGACATTCTACTTTTGAGCTACATCTCTAAATCTTTTTATTTTATTTTTTGAAACAGGGTCTCGCTAGGTTGCTGTAAGTCTGTTGCTAAGCTGTCCTCAAACCTGTGATCTTCTCGTCTCAGCCTCTCAAGTACTGGAATTACAGGCATGTACCACCATGGCCAGCTTGTATTTTTGCATTGCATTATGCCTCAACTCTTGCTCAGGGTAGTAAGTAGGTACCCTGTTATTTTCTAGTCTGAACTGTTGATGATGGCCTTGGGGGTGAGAAGTATTCTGAGCTTGGTGTAAGGTGTTGCGTACCTGGATGAGGTAGGCAAGTGGGTCACAAGTGAAATATTTGTGTCCTTCCTGGTTTAGGCCAAGGGCAGCCTCTTCCTGGAGATCTCTTTAGCTGCTCATCACATGGCAAGTGCTCTCTTCCTTGAGGTTCTTCAAATCTCGAGACGTCTCCATCAAACCTGAAGAACATGAGTCCACAGGCCAATAGCCAGATGACTGAGGAGAAAATGCCAGGTGCTACATCTCAGGCAGGACATCCAGGAGTGTGCATTCATGGGTCACATCTCCCAAGGATCCCTGCATAAATGGGGGATTTTGAGCAGGTATAGAACACCTAGTCTTATAACCACTGGCGTCTGTAATGGGGCCATAGTTATTATTATTTTTTGGCCCTGGGGAGCCAAGGATATAGGTTCCATTCCTCATTACTTAGCATCTATGGGTTCTTTCAAAGCTCAAAGGTAAGCCAGGTGTGGTGGCGCACCCTTTTAATCCCAGTATTTGGGAGGCTGAAGCAGGAGGATCGCAGGTTCGTGGCCAGCCTCAGCTACTTAGGCCCTTCACAACTTAGTGAGAGCCTGTATCAAAATAAAGAACAACAAAAAAAGTAGAAAAGTAGAACTAGGGCTATAGCTCTGAGGTAGAATGCCCTTGGGTTCAATCCTCAGTTCTGTAAAATAAAAAACAAACAAAACAAACAAACTTGAAGGTAAACTGGGCATGGTGGCACATGCTTGTAATCACAGCATTTGGGATTTGAGAGAGAAGGTTCACGGTTAGTGGACAGCCTCAGCTACTTAGTGAGGCTCTTTGCAACTCAGTGAGACCTTGCTTCAAAGTAAAAGAATAAAAATAGGGCTGGGGGTGTAGTTTGAGAGTATAATGACCCTGAGTTCTTTCCTGGGTTCTTTTTGGAAAGAAAACAACCTTGAAGGTAAAGAATATATATATATATATATATATATATTTCTGTATCTTCCCTAGGTCTTAGCCTCAATCTTGTCATGAAATAGATAGATAGCTAATAAGTCCTATTCATTTGGTCTGACACCAAATATTGGTCGACATCAATATGTGAAGACATTGTCTCTGAATATGAGTTCATTACATATGAGCATCTGAAGCCGGGATAAAACTGGTATTTCTAGTTCCAGACTCAGGTGATAATAACCATACCTTGAACTAGGTTTTATGGGAGGGAGAAGGGAAGGTAACAAGTAGTTAGCAGTTACTCTGGTGGCAGGAACTGGGTGAAAATCTTTTATATATGTGATCTCACTTAAGTCTCAGAAATCTTTTTGAGGTATCATCACCACCATTTTACAAGGGAATTACTTGAGGCTCAGAAAGGTTGAGAAATTTGTTGGGGGTTATTTAATTTTGAACAAATGCCTAAGAAGTGGCAGCATGGATTTGACCCCAGGTCAACATGACTCCAGAAAACATGATCTTTCCATTGCAAAATTATGGCTCAGGTTGTCCATCCATCCATCCATCCATCCATCCATCCATCCATCCATCCAATAAATATTTGTTGAGCATCTAGATGTATTAGGAGATACCTACAATAAGTAAGCAAAGAAGCAAAGAAATAAAATGAATGTTCCCTGACAAGCCAATGCCAGTGAGACCTAGGACAAGGTGGCACTGGGAAGGAAGTCAGGAGACGTGAGTTCTAGTCCCAGCTCTGCACTGACTCACCGGCTGACCTTGAGTTAAAGTACTTCACTTCTCTGTGCCCCAGCATCTCATTAATTAAATAAAACTCTGGACTAGAAATATGATGTTGGTCCTCTGCAGCCCCATATTTCATAATTTTAAGTGCTTGGAAAGTTCTGTACTCTCAATTCTTTTCTTCATAAATAACATGGTGTGAAATTGCCACAAAAAGCTCCAGACAGGTGTCCAAGGAGCTCCAGAAGAGGATCCCTAGTGTGTGAAATTCAAGGACATTGTCACTTTGAGTATGAGGACTATTTACCTGGACTCTGACCTATTTCCATTTGCCTCAGTGGACTTAAGTTTCTCATTCCTAAACAGGTCTCATGGGGTGAGCTCAGAGTTACATCCTGGCAATGAGGTGGGGTTTATTTATCAAATCAAGCCTCACTGTGGAAGCAGACTGTGTTTACACCATTCATGCACTCAGCAAATATTATTCCTATCATAGACAAGGACAAAAGTAAACTTCACGCTGAAAGGTCTGTGTTACCACAGGTTTTTAGTCTGAGGGACTTCTCAAGTCTTCCTAACACCCCTTTCTTTATTTTTATGCTCTCTGCGTGGACGGAAGATTTATCATTGTTGACCACCCCTCGTCTTATTAAAATAAAAAAGTTCAAGTTGCAAAAGTAATGCATTCCAATGTTGAAAATACAGCAAAGAATAAATAAGAAAAACTACTGCCCATAATCCCACCTCCCACATATAAACACTATTAACATTTTATCGTATTTCCTTTCAGTCTTTTTATGTTTTTCAAAGCAGGCGAAATCATACTTTATAACCTTTTTCTATCTTGCTCTTTTACTTAATGTTATATCATTAAGCATTTTTCCATGTCGTTAAGAACACTTCATAAGCATCGTTTATAAGGCAGCACAATATTCCATCTTGTGGAGGCAGTTCAATTTACTTAGCCCTTCCCTGAAATCCAACATTTAAGGGGTTTTTTACCCATAATATTTTACTATTATGAATGATACTGTGATGAATATTTTTGTGCATAAATCTTTATTTACATGTCAGATCATTTTTCTAGGATAGATATCCAGGTCTAAAACTTACCAATTTGTGTTCCAGAAATATTGTACCCAGTTTTTACTTCTTTTGATAAGCACTGCGGGTTTCCAGTGCTCCACTTCCCTTTATCAGTATAAGCAATTTTTATTAAAAGAAACCTTAATTTTATAGATAAAATGATGTCCATTCTTTGCATTTCTTTCCTTAGCACTATGGCCAAATAAATATGATAATGTTTACTAGCTATTTTTTTATTTTCCCTTTTCTAAAGGGACTATTTGTGTTTGATCTTCTCATTCTTTCTAGGTCCTCTCTTTTGTCTAGATTTTTGTCTATAGGCATAAGTTCTCTGGTATGGTTTGGATATTGAATGTTCCCCAGAAAGTCTCAGGTGTTGGCAATGCAGCAAAGCTTAGAAGTAGGCCATGGTAAGACATGTATTGAGGGGCCATGGCCTTGAGGACTATATCTGTTTCTGGTCACTGTTTCTACATCTGCTCACCATGAGTCAAGCACTTGTCCTCTCCCCTGACTCTGTGATAATGTTTCAGCATTGGAGCCAGCCAACTATGGACTGAACCTCTGAAACCATGAGCCCCAAATAACCCTTTTCTTGCTCTGAGTTCTTCTTGTCATCTATTTTTGTCGTTGTGATAAAAAAAAGCAAATGCATTCTCCAAATGAACAGCAAACAAGAACTCAAGAGCAAGCAAGACTTCTGATGCTCCCTGTGGAAAAGATGTCTTGGTCCTCTATTGCTATTTTACAAAGTGACTTAAAATGACCATTTTATTTTGCTCATGACTTTTGGGTCAGGAATTGGGAAAGACTCAGCTGGGCAGGCTGTCATTGACCTACATGGCATCTGCTGGGGCTGGAGGATCCACGTCCAGATGGCTCCTTTGCCTGTATATCTGATGCCCTTGTGAGGATGACTGGGAGGCTGGGCTCTGTGAACAAGAGCACCTATAGGGTCCGCCCTGGTAAGGTGTCCTTGAGGAAGTTAGACTTCTCTCAAGGACATTCAGAGCTTCCAGAAAGAGTGGCCCCAGATACAAGGGGTAGAAGCTGCTGGTTTCTTAAAACCCGGGCATGGAAACTGGCATGCCATTTTGATATTTTCTACTTGTTAGGGCAGCCTCAGAACATGCCCAGATTCAAAGAGAGGGGTGCATATGGCATACTTCTAGATTGGAGGAAGGTCAAAGAATTTATAGCCATCTTTAATCTGCTACCTAAGAGTGTTTCTAAATTCCAGTATTAAGTTAGCATGGGTTAAATGAGTGGATGAAGGCAAGCAATGGATGACTGACTACAAGGACATTGAAAAGCAACATGCTTTGCAGAAAGTCACACAGCAGATCACCAGGAGAACCCAGGCTCAGACTTAAGAATATTATTGCTCATTTGTAGTTCCAGAAACACTTGCCTTTTGAAGAAAGGGGCTTATCTTTGTAATAGAAATGAAAAAAGGCTCTACTTGGAATGACATAAAAGATCTCAGATGGAACCATACAGCAATCACCCCTTTCCTTTAACATCTCCTGAAATAACTGTTCTCAAGGGCAACTGGAGGGAAATGAATTAAAATATCTCACTCCCTGAGTCAACAACATTGGGTGGTAGATTATACATGCTAATATGCTAAATTTTAAAATCCTTATCTTTATTCCTCAGACAGGTGACCTAGCGTTATTAGCAGAGCTTATAACGTTAAGTATTACTGGCTGAGATTATGTGGCGTAACAGACTGACTACTCATCTCCTGAGAATTTAGTCATTTTCCTGACATGATGAGCTTGGCCCTGGTAATTCCTGGATCAAAACTGTCTTAGATTTGGATTCCTTTGCTCCATTTCAGTGACCTGTTCTATGATAACAAGGGCCATCATACAACTTAACATATACCATTAAAATCTCAGCATAAAAAGAATGTAAAACTTTCAGGTCATCCATCCATCCATCCATCCATCCATCCATCCATCCATCCATCCACCCACTCAGCCAGCAAGTATATATTGAGCACCCTCCATTCCTCCCATATTAAGTGGAGGTCCAATTGTGAAGAAGAGAGAAGAGCATCAGTGCTCACAAAGTGAGGACAACACTGGACCTAGGAAGGAAGTAGGCAGAGAAGACAGATTTACTGAGTGCTTCCTGTACACCATGGATGGTGCTAAGTACTTCACACACACGGTCTGTTTCCATCCTCACACTTGGGACTCAGAAAAGAATGCCTATCCTTCAGAGGGGAAGAAGTAGGAAGAGATGTGACTGCTGCAGCAGTGTCAGAGCTAGGATGGAAATATGGATCTGTCTGCTCGTGACAAAGCCATGATGTGATAAAGAGGACGGCAGTGATTTCTGATTTCACAAGCACCTGTGCTCTGTCATTGCTTCATGCCTAGAGCTCAGAAGTGGCCCACTTTGAAACTGGCATTTAGGGTATTCTATGAGGTCATATAAAGGTAGCATCCTCTTTTGGGGACCAGGGGGGATTGATGTTTTCACCATCGTGCTGTGTGACCACACAATCCCTTCCTTTCTGATTCTGGTCTGATTCAGACAAGTATTGCAACCATGGGACTGAACAGACTGGGGAGAAAGAGATGGTGTGAGGAGAAATGAATTTTTATTTTGGATCTTTGGTTCTGTTCTATTAGGCTCCCATCTGTGATTGTCATGAAGGTGGGCCAGGAAGGCTGGGTCCAAACGTGATAGGTATTGGTCATGGTTAGGTGGATCAGCAGGGTCCCAGGCAAGTATACTAGTCCCTTGTAGAGGGGGACTAGGTGTAAGGAGTGCTCAGTGACCAGTGGGAAACTCATACAGGACTCTGAGCTGGTGCATTTTCCTTGCATTTATTCCTGGGAGCAGAGAAGTGGAGCCTTTGCTTTCACAGGGGGAAAAGACAAAAAGCAATAGTCACATGGGAAAACCAGCCTGATAAACTGTGACTCTGGTGAAAACCATGGGGACTAAGTAGAGTGGGCATGGGGTTTTCTAGTTAGAGAGTGAGCAGGTGGAGTGTGTGTGTGTGTGTGTGTGTGTGTGTGTGTGTGTGTGTGTGGTTGGTTGGTTCTGGTCCTCTCCATCCAATTTATCCTGGCTTCATCTCATCTTCCCCCTTTTTTAGGGAGGTCTCACAGTTCCATGAGATGTCTGGGCATGGCCTTCCTTGCTTCTTCTCTTTCCTCTCTTTGCTATCTCAGCTCTTTTAATTTGATTTCTTTCATCTTTTTTTATTTATTTTTTTGTGGTACTAGGGACCGAACCCAGGGGAATTCTATCACCAAGCTACACCCACAGCCTTAATTTTTTAGTCTTTTTAATTTTAAAACAGGGTCTCACTGAGTTTCGAAGGCCCTCGCTAAGTAGCTGAGGCTGTCCACGAACTGCGATCCTCTGGTTTCTGCTTCCCGAATGCTGGGATTGCAAGCATGCTCCACCATGCCCAGCCATCCACCTTTTATTATTATTATTTTTTAAATCTTCTGGCTGGGCGTGGTGGCACACATTTGTAATCCCTGTGCTAGGGAGGTGGCGACAGGAGGATCGCGCAGGTTCGAAGCCAGCCTTGCTGGCTTAAGAGACCCTATTTCCAAATAAAAATATAAAATAGGTCTGGGAGTGTAGCCTGGAGGTAGAAGGGTTTCCAGGAACTCCAGTGCCACACACACCCGATGTTTATCTTCTATCATTATCTCAAATACTTCTTATCTCCACTTTCATTTCTAGACCTCCTATCTTGATTTTGGCACTCTGACTCCTGCATCCATCTTGCTTAATTTTCTTTTACTTAATTGGTTCATTCATTAATGAATTCTTCCTTCAGGGAGATTTTCTCAGTCTGTTTTTCCCATGGATTAATTCATTCTTCAACCATTTATCCCAACTTCTCTGTTTACCATATAACTATTTCTGTTTATCATATGCAATATTTCTGTGTGGCCCCTTCATTTAGTTTTTCTTCTTTCGGCTGCTAATATCTTCTTTTATCTTTCCTATGTTGATAAGGTTAACTTTCAGGATGGAATTTGTATTCCAGAATGCTGCTGCTGTTTTCTTTGGACATAGCTGAGCTGCTCAAATATCTAGTTGTGTTTCCCTGTAAACTTATTTCCTCCCCAGGGATGCGAGGCTACTGACAGGCAACGTGTATGGGAGAGGCCAAATTCAGGAAGTGGTAAACTACAGCATCATAAAACCCTAGCCTGTTATCCTTTGCCTCACCAAACAGGTCCTCCGGTTGTAGCATCTTTTTGTATCCTGTGAAAAGCAGCACTGGAAGGAGACTCTTCTTAGACTGCAGTTTCCTAGTGTTGAGAGCGTGGCAGGGAAGGATGGTCATAGGACTGTCTGAAGTTAGTTAGCCCTCACCTGTTTTTTTATTGCCTGTCTCTTTCATAGCACTCCTGTGTCTCCATGGTTTTACTCCAGAGGGTACCAGAGCTGTGGGTATGAGTCCTTGTAGGTGCACGGGAGGCACTGTTTGTCCAAAGGCCATGTGTCTGAAAAGGGAGCATAGAATTTCCCCTGTGTCTCTCCTCTTTTGCCTGCCCACAATCTCATTCAAGCCTCTCCTCCATGCAATCCCACTCCAAGAGGCTTTTCCACTTCTTGCTCCAATGTCTTCCTGGTGCAGATCTTTCAGTTGTGGGAATGGCCAGCATGGTGTTTGCTCAGCATTTCAATCCACTGCCCTTTCCACCTGGCTTTGTCTCCAGACACTCAAACCTCTTGTCATTTCCCAAACACACCCCGTCCTTTCCCTCTTCCACTCTTGCCCATATACTTCCTCCTGTTCCTTCAAGGGAATTTCCTCCAAAGCCTTGCCTGGAAAACACCTGCTCATGCTTTGCGGTTCAGTTTAAACCCACCCACCCATCAAGTCTCTGCTCACTTTCCAGGTAATAATCACAATAACTGTCATGTGTTGAGCTCTTAATATTGGTCAGGTTCTATGCTAGATACTTTCCATGCATTTCCATCTAATTTCTCCCACAACCTTGGAACAGAGAAGTTAAGTGATTCGCAGAGGTTACTCAGCAAGTCTGGGTGAAGCAGAGATTCAAACAGGCAGATGTCAGAACCAGTGTGCTTAAGCACTTGTTCTACTGCCTCCTCTTTTAACAGGACTTCTTTCTATACACTGTCAGTCCTCTATATAATTACCTCTGAAGCTGGGAATTCTCTTTCTCACCTTTCCTCTCTCTCTAGTTGTCCACAGTGCAGCCTAGTTCCAGGCTTGCAGAAGGTGAGGAAGTGGACACACAAGTTGCATGTCCCATTTACACAAGATGCTTTTTGAGGATTAGAACTGAGCAGATTGCTTTATACATAATAGGAACAAACTCACCCCCCCATCCTCCCCACACTCACCCACCAACCATCCAACCAACCCTTGAAATTACTCACTTGCCCAGCAACTATCAACCTACCAACCTGCCCACCCACCCATTGACTGAATGACCAACCAGCCAACTGACCAACAAACTAAGTTGCCCACCAATTAATCAACCCACTCACCTATCTACCTACCTTCCTATCCACACACTGATCAACCAACCAACCAACCAACCAACCAACCAACCAACCAACTAACCAACCAATGAATGGACCAACCAACAAAGTTGCTCATCTGCCTACCAATTAATCAGCCCATTCACCTGCCCACCCACCTGCAAACTTAACAACCAACCAACCAACCAACCAACCAACCAACCAACCAATGAACCAGCTGAGCAACAAACTTAGCAACATAGTTGCGTATCTCCCCACAAACAAATCAACCCACCCTTTCACCTGCTGACCTACTGAAAAACCAACCAACCAACCAACCAACCAACCAACCAACCAACTGACCCGTGCATCAACCAGCTACATAATCTACTTCAGGAGGGACAGCAGTAGGCAGGAGGGCAACTCAGTGTTGCTATGGCTTACTTGTGGCACTTGAGAATTAGTTAATTCAACAAATATTATTAAGCATCACTTAATAGTGAACAGTGGGCCTCTTTTTGACTTGGTTTTGCACATTTCTGGTAGAGAGCTTTACTTCTATTTTCTGATGCTTCTTTCCCTGGGGGCAAACAGGTGTCAGATACCGCGAGCGCTGACAGGCATCAGGTGCTTGACAGCTGCTGATCCAAGAGGCTGGAAGGATAGTTCTAAGAATGTAGATCTTTGATTCAGAAACAAGGGGAAAAAAAGAACTCTGGATTCTCCAAGTTTATGAACAAAAGATAAACTATTCATGAGCAAATAGCAAAACTAAGTAAGCATAATACAAAATTAATAAGACATACCTTTTAGAGCAAAGTAAAGGAATTAATAATAAACTACTATTTGCTGCGAGAATTCAACCCCCTTAAAACCTGCTTGGTGATCATATGCTGTCAGTTGGATATTATTGCTTAGGAATTGACTGGTGCCTGAAGCCAGATTTAGTTCATGCGGCCTTCATTTCTACTGATGTTATTTGAGACCTTCTTGGCTCAGGTTAGAAGTATAGAGTTAGATAAAAAGTGGCCTGTCTCATTTAGGGGTAAATGTTTTTTTGCCCCAAGTCCTACTTATTTATTTTTGTCATAGTCAAGTATTTGTAAATACTTCACATGGATTGACTGTTCTTAATTAAGTCCTCGTAGGAAGCAATGATAGACACTGTTGGCTAACCGTTCTGCTCTCTTATTTTTTTCTTGTTGATTGAATTTTGATTTTGGTTGGGGCCAATGTGCCCAGCACCAGCTATAAATCAGACCTCAGAGGGTCTGACCCTGAACTCTGAAGCCATTGAGCTGTTGAACAAATCAATCCAGGACCTAAATCCAGAATTCTTGACATGTGAGATGATTATGTATCTTTATTGCTGGGTGATTACATATCTTTTTAAAAGCATCTTTATTATTTATTGGCTTATTCTGTTACTTGCAGCTGAATGCATGCCAACTGGTACAGCTGATGCACGGGGCCCTGTTCATGTGAAACAGGCTCAGGGGTGACTTTTCTTTGTCAAGTTGATCATGGTGCCAGACCTCTTGGATTTTAGTTAAATTTCTCCCAGAGGCATGGAAAATAGAAAGTCTTCAGATTTCCATGCAAAAGGTGGCACTGTCCTCTTTGAAGATTTTGGCATCAGAGTAAAGTCTTGGGAATTGTGATGGTTAATTGTATGTGTCAACTTGACTAGATCTCAGATTGCCCAGTATTTGGTCAAACATTACAGTAGGTGTTTCTATGAGATTGTTATTGGATGAGAGTAACATGTAGATAATGGACTGAGTTGATTGTCCTTTCTGCTGTGGGTGAGACTCATTCAATCAGTTGAAGGTCCAGAAAGAACTGAGGGCTGCCCTCTCCCCTTGAATGGAGAAGTAACTCCCTTATGACTGCCTCTGGGCTGGGACATCACTTTTCTTCTTTCTTCTAGACTCAAATGGAAACTTCATCAGACCCTGGATCTTGAGCTTGCAGCCTTCAGGCTGGAGCTACACAGCTGGCTCTCCTGGGTACCCCTCTTGCTAACTGCGGACCTTGGATCTTATCAGCCTCCATGATTCCACAAGCCAATTCCATATATGAAATCTTTTTGTTGTTTTGTTGTTGTTTTGGAACTGGAGGTTGAACTCAGAGGCATTCGACTTCTGAGATATACCCCCACTCCATTTTATTTGTTATTTTGAAACAGGATCATTCTAGGTGGCTGAAGGACCTCACTAAATTGCTGAGGCTGGTTTCAAACATGTAATTCTCCTGTCTCAGCCTCCCAACCTATAGAAACCTCTTTCTATACATTTTTATTACATTCCACTTGTTCTGTTTCCCTGCAGAACCTTGACTCACATAGGGATCATCCCACATTGAAGCCAGCAGGGCTTCCCTCTGAACTTAGAGAGGCAAAGCCGCTACTGTGTGGGCAATCTACACCAGGTGCAGGTTAGCTGCTTCTCACACAGTGCCTCAGGGCACCTTACAGCAGGTGGCCCTGCTCTTGCTGTCCATCAACAGAAAAGACTGAGGCTCAGAAAAGTGGAGCCTCCAAGCCATGCAGGTGGTGAAGGCAGAGCTGGGATATGTGTGTTTTCTGTTATATCAAAATGTTAGGGCCACGTTGCAGAAATTTGTGGGAGAGCACCTATTTTGCTCATTTCCCATAGATCCTTAAGGATACTATCTGCTCTCCTCTTTGAACATGAGACCCAAGCCACCAGAGACCCAAGTCACAACCCAGCTCTAATTTCTCCATTGTTCTTGTCTTCCACCTGAAAAGCAGAGAAATTTGCAAGGGCATTTCCTCAGCAAAACCAGGTGACATTTGCAATATTTCTGGCCAAGTGCAGACAGTCCCTCTTTAGCTGCGTGCGATACTTTCCTCCTGCCCCAACTCCTTTTTCTCATTCTTTTTTGTTTTGTTTTGTTTTAGTCTCAATCTCCCCCACCTTATTCCTTCCACCCATGAAAGCAATTTTAACTTCATGAAACTAATTAAAGTTTTATGTGCTTACATTCCTTACTGGACTGATTGTAGATCCCTGAGATTGAAATGGAACCGGGCCAAGAAGAGAAAGTCTCCAGGACTTTCTTGGAAGAGACAGATCGTGTGCATTTGTGAGGTCATCCAAGCTGTCGGCCTTTTCTTAGTCTGGGGACCACAGTACTTAGTACGGGAACCCAAGTGTCTCAGGGGTAAGACTGTGTTCTGGGGGTTAGGCAGATTGCCGCCAGGTACACAGAGGATGTTGAATTTGTTCATGAATAAATGGACAAATGAATGAGGGGGAAATTATGATCATCCATAGTACCTTTGAAAATTCTATTCATTAAAAACATCACTTGTGAGTGTTGGCTGTGTGCCAGGGATGGTGGAAGCCATTTTACAGACATAGCCTCACTTTATCCATCCTTGGAAATCTTAAGATGAGTACTATTCCCCTATAGTTAGGGATAACAAAATTGAGACTCAGGAGGCTTAAGTACTTACCTGCTCACACTCAACAAAATCACTGGAGTACCTGGGATTCAAAAGAAAGAAGTTAGCTTAGCATGGTGGCACACACGCATAATCCCAGTACTTGGAAGCTGAGATAGGAGGTTTGAGATCAGCTTCAGCAACTTGCTTGATAAGACCCTCAGAAACTTAGTGAGACCCTGTTTCAAAATAAACAAAAAAGTAAAAAGGCTGAGGTGTAGCTTGAAGGTATAAGATCCCTGGCTTTATTTCTCTGTACCAAGGAAAAAGAAAGAAAGTAAGTAGTTGATTCCAATGCTGAGCACATTGTGCTGTTTGTTCATGATTACTCATCCCCTTCCTGCCGTGTAGATGGAATATCTCCTTTACTCAATAACTCTGGGCTTGGCTAAGTGGCTATATTTGGCCAACAGTGAGTGGGTGTGAGGTATATGGCATTTGAGAAGAAGCTTTAAAGACTGGTTTGGCTCTGCCTCTCCTAAGTTCCTTTTCTCTGTAATTTCCTGATGAGTGCTGCTTGGTCACTTTGGGTCCCAGAATGATAAATTCATGGGGAAAAATTGAGCATCATTGAAAAGACAGACATATAGGATTGTCCCAAGGTAAGTGAGTGGCCCTTTGGTAATGTGAACAAGATACAAATATTATGAACAAGATACAAATATTGGGATTGCTCGTTACTGCAGTGAATGCTAACGAATACAGTGTCTATGATTCTGCACTGCCTCCTGGAAGAAATGGAATGTGAACTCACACTGAAAAGAATTTCATTAGGTTGAGAAATAGGAAAAGTGCATTCTAGGAGGCAGAAGCTGATTGAACAAAGACACAGAAGTGTGAAGGTACCATATATATATATATATATATATATATATATATATATATATATAATCAATGAGAAAACAGCTGTATGGATGCACCAAAGTAGGAAACAGGGGGGAAGAGAGTTGGACAATCAGACCCTCAAGGGCATTAAACAACTTGCTAGGGATAATAGAAACTCTTTAAGGTGCTGGAAGAGGAGCCGCTGAGGTTTATAAAAGAGGAACATGGCGTGTTTAGAAAACTGCTCATGTTTTCCTGCCATGTGTGGAAAAACCTTTCTGGTCACGTTTTCCCTGTTCTAATTCCTGGCTTATCCTGTAAACCTGTTACTCTAGCTACAGCATTTGCCAGCAGCCAGAAAGTTGATTTCTTTCCACCTTTATCTGGTGTCTATCAGGATGGGTGACTCCGTTCAGCTCACAGGAGAAAAAATAAAGCTGCCTCAGGAATAATAATAGTGACTTTTTATAAAAAGTTTCCAAATCCTATTTGTATGTGTGGAGCAAGGTGAGGTCTCAGGTAGAGGGCACAGGAAGGCTCAACATGTCTTAGCAGCTGTATGTATCATAGGTGGGATTCAAGTGTGTAACATGTAGCTTCACACAGGACCCTGAACTGATAGACTTGGTCTAATGCTCTGTAACCCCATCCTAAAATTCCAAAATACTTTTGAACAAAAGGCCCTGTATTTTCATTTGCTGGGTCCTGATAATTATGTAGCCAGTTCTGAAATGTGAGGCCTTGTAGTACTAGATGCAGTAAATTTAATTCTACCAATCCTGTGTAGTAGGAATTATCATTCTTACCTCATTGCTATAGAAATCAAAGTTCAGAGAGCTTTGGTGGCTTGCCCAAGGTCACACAGCTGGCATGTGATTACACTGTCTCCAAAGCCTCATGCTCCTTCTCCTGAGGTCACGTCATTGTCCCATTGTAAATTGAAGACACAGAAGAAAGTGACTGTCCCGTAGGAAGTAAGCAATAGAATGAGACTGGAGCAAGGTCTGTCAGACCAGGGATTCCCAAAACCTAGTTCAACAGGACCTGTGCCTTGAAGATCATCTCCACAAAGATATGGGAGATTCAGGACTATCGAGGGTTTTTTAGCCTCTTGTCAGTTGTTGTGTAATCCTAGTACTTGGGAGGCTTAGACAGGAGGATCACAGGTTTGAGAACAGCCTCAGCAACATAGAGAGACTCTTAGGAACTTAACAAGACTCTGTTTTAAAACAAAACAAAACAATGCCGGGCGTTCGCTTGTAATCCCCGCGCTTGGGAGGCGGAGACAGGAGGATCGCGCAGGTTCGAAGCCAGCCGTGCTGGCGTAAGAGACCCTGTTTCAAAAATATAAAATAGGTCTGGGAGTGTAGCCCGGAGGAAGGAGGGCTTCCAGGAACCCCAGTACCACCAAAAAAAAAAATAAATAAATAAATAAAAAATAAAATAAATAAATAAAACAAAACAAAACAAAAAAAAGGTCTGGGGGTGTAGCTTGGAGGTAGAATGTTCCTGGGTTCAATCCCTAGTGTCTGTCTGTCTTTCTCTCTCCTCTCTGTCTGTCTGTCTCTCTCTCCCCAACCTCTCTAATTTCTCAGAGACTCATCTTAGTTGCAGACTGTGCTCTGCAATCGATGACCTGGTGATGGACGTTCTGTGACAATACTCATTTCAAACCCTTCCTTTTACAGATGGTGGAACAAGAGGCAGAGAGAAAGGGAATAACTGGCTAAAAATAACATGCAGGTTAATGGCAGATCCTAGTACCTGGTACTTTGCTAGGTGTTGGGGATATAGAAGGGACCAAGACAGATAGTCTCTCTCAGAGGGTGCTCCCATCTACTGTGGGAGATGGATGGACGAGAGACCTCGCTCAGGCAGATCCTCATGGGGCATGGCATCTGGCAGGCCAAGGACCCTTTAGTAGGAAAGTCTTAAAAACTTCTAGCAGGGAGAGATCTGAACTGTTCTCTTGGAGCTGATGCTGGCTTTCAAGCCAATTTGCATAAGATAGGTCCTATCCTGTTAGAACAGCAAATTAATAGCTCATTTTATAGATTGAGCAATCAACACCTACAGCCCATTAAATTTAACAGCAAACTCGGCTGATGATCAGGAATTCAAGTTGGTCCCACCATCAACCCAGGCGCTTCCGTTTCCTTCCTCCTGACCTTTTTATTTCTTTTCCTCTCTCTTCTCATGGACCCTCCTCCTAGACCCTCATTTTCTCATTAGCAAACATATTGTTAATTTAACTCCCTGGGATCTCTTCCATGCTGGAGCTAGAAGGTCTTCCTAGTCCCCCAAGTGGGTTCTGTCATTGTAATGTGCCCCAAACTCCAGACATCAGCACACAAGCTCTTTCTGGGGCCCTTGGCTTGGCCATGGGAATGAGCAATCAATATTTTATAAAGGCGTTAAGGTGGTGATAAAAGATGCATGAAGTGGGATGCAGGGAGGAGCTCGCTGACAAAGGAGTGGGTGACATTATAGCTAACCTTGGTGGCTACGGCTTACGTGGCTAGAATTTGCTAAGGAAGTCTCCATTCTGAAACTCCCAGGGAGATGGGAGGAACTCTTCTCATAAGGACCTTGTCAAATTTCTTAGACCCTCCAACTCCAACTTTACCTTCCTTAAAAGACTTCTAATGCCTTTAGTTGTGTGAATTATATAAGTGGGTGCGACCCTAGACCAGATGGTTAACTAGAATGCCATTAACTCTGGTTTCTCATGCATTTTGTATGCCTGCTTGGGTGGGAATATTTGCATTACAATTTTGCCTTACTGGAAGTGTGGGAGGGAACTTAGAGATTCTAAATGAGTAAGATGGTGTGGAACAGGTTGTATTATTGGCCCCAGTTACTCCACTGTCATAGGATAACATAATCTCACTTTTTGTCCATTCTTTGGTCTTGGCAGAGTGTACATTGGGCTTGTTTATGTGAGTTGCCTTGGCCCATGGACTGGTGATGGATCAGAATTGGTTGAAATGTGCTTGTGTAGTTTGGTTTGGGTTCTTGTCCTTCTGTTTTTGTCTTCTTCTTCTATGAGAACATGCTGCTTAGGAGGCTGAGAGACAGAGAGAGGGGCCTTGGATTAATCCTGGGTGGAAGCCACTCCCAGGTGAGTTTAGCCAAAGTACAGGCTGAAGCAGCACTACTCTGCTTAGTCCAGCCATGTCCATCCTTGATCAACAAAACAACAGTGACCTGCAGACCCACGAGCCAGAGGGTAGACAGTCACCATGAGGTGGAGGAATGGAGTGTGGCCTGAAGTCCCTGAATGATTCTTCGAGGCTCCTTTGGCCTATCTGCCTCATGTACTGCTGTCTAAAAGTAGAGCTTAGGTTCATTTAGCTGCGTAGCCTGGAGAATCTGTCCTGCCCCATCTGTGCTCGGCATCCTGAATCCTCATCATTATTCGTCTTGTGGCCTAGTTCATGACTTACCCATTCACTTTTCTTCCCAGAAGTGAATCCTGACACGACTTCTTTGGCTATGATTTATACTTCTCTCTTCACCTCCTACGAAGGCTCCATGGCCTTCTTGGTACATGACTCATGGTGAGGCTGAGGCTCCAGGTGGCTTTCCCTTTTCAGGGAGGCCAGCCACATGCTCAGTGCCCCAGTCAGAAACCTCAGCGTTCATGCATGGGTACAGCCATGAGCATCTACTGTGTGCTAGATCCTGTGCTGGAGTTCACAGAGAGGCCGTCGCTCTACTGCCAAGGAGCTCACACCATAAAGGGGAGACAGTTACTCTTTCCTCCCCCTCTCCTGCCACATAGAAGTGGCCACCAAGTTCCACAGCGTCTCCGTCCCCAACCCTCCATACTACAAGGCCATTACTTTTAGCACAAATCAACGCAGAAGCTTCTTAACCTCCCCTTACCCCAAGTTCACATCCTTTTCCACCAGCCCCTCCAACCCAGTTTCTCTTCCAAACCAGTGACCAACCTGATCTTTTTAACAAAATCTGACTGTATCATTGTCCTGCTTAAAATCTGTTAAGATCTTTTCACTAGCTGAATAGAGCCCATCTGCTCACTGCCATTCAAAACCTTTCATGGCTTCCTGCAGACCTCGCTTGACTCACTTCCTCGGCCCTTTCCCTCTCTCCTTTAGTCCTCTGTACTCTCCATGAGAGGCTCCCCCCATTGACCATGGACTTTATGGTCTGCACTTTAGTCTATGCGCTTCCTTTTATTAGCAGCATCCTTCCTCCATTCCCTGCCTGTCAAAATCTCTGTGCTGCAAGCACAGCTCAGATGTGACATCCAGCTCAGATGTCCCCTCCTTGGGGCAGCCTTCCTAAAGTCCCCTTGGTTCACCACCCCCCTCTTCTCTCCTCTCTTACATTCTGTGTATCTTTTGCTAGTGCTGTATCTATCACAGTATAACATTTAAAATACAATTTCCTTTTTCTATTTACCCAGATTGCTCCTAAAGAGATTACATCAAGAGGCAAGCCTTTTTTCAGCCAAGCACCTGGATATATTTGTGTAGAAGTTAAGTCATTGTGTCCAAATGGAGGGAGAATGGTTTGCAGACCTGGAAGTAGGATTAGAGGGTGGGAGGGATCTTGGGTGAGGGCCCTGGAGAGAGTAGTCAGTGAGGGAGGGAAAGCCCTCTGCCCCTTCTCCATCAGAAAGGCAGCAGAGGAGGGACCCAGGGATAGTGGGATGCCTGAGATGGGAGTTGAAAGCTGGCCACTGTAGGACACGCGTGGTGTCATTTCATCTTTCATTCAAAATCTCCAGGAGTGCCTGCTGCACTCACTAATGCTTGTGAACACGTTGGGGGAGTGGTTGAAGTCCAGGCTCTGCTTTTGAGTGGATTTGAATAAGAACAATGAGAGTAGCCAGCTGACATCAGGGCTCTATTCCTTTCTGTGTTTGTCTCTTCCATCAGATTAGCTCAAGGGTGGAACTCATGCAGAATTTATCAGGATTCATTCCCTTGAAAGGAATAGAAAAAAAATTATCTTTCACTGGCTTAAGTAAAAAAAAAATTGCAAGGGTTTCAGGAATTCTTAGAGTCAGTAGGGCTGGGTCTAGGTGTTTGATGATATTACTGGAATTTGGTGCTACATTTCTTGTGTGCTTTCATGGTACTTTCATTTCCAGGGGGTTCTTCTCTCTGGGGGTAGACCTAGCAACACTATCACTTTCTCATAGCATAAGGAGGCTGTCTCCTTGTAACTTTAGGAGCTGAGACTCAGGGACACATTTGGGTCATGGCTACACTCTTGAATGAATTGCTGTGACCCAAAGGACTGGCCCCAACTGGGCCACATCCCACCTTTGGTTCAGGGAGGAGAGGCAGTTGAAATCCCTTTTTCTCCCTCCCTTCTCCTTCTCCTTCTCCTTCTCCTTCTCCTTCTCCTTCTCCTTCTCCTTCTCCTTCTCCTTCTCCTTCTCCTTCTCCTTCTCCTTCTCCTCCTCCTCCTCCTCCTCCTCCTCCTCCTCCTCCTCCTCCTCCTCCTCCTCCTCCTCCTCCTCCTCCTTCTTCTTCTTCTTCTTCTTCTTCTTCTTCTTTCTTCACTGAGGATTGAACCTAGGGAAATTCTACCTCCAAATCCTATTTTTTATTCTTTATTTTGAAACAGGATCTCATTGAGTTGCAAAGGGTCTCACTAAGTAGCTGAGGCTATCTTCAAACCATGATCCTCCTGTCTCAGCCTCCCAAATGCTGGGATTGTAAGTGTGTGTCACCATGCCCCAGCTACTTGAAATCACTACTACCTGGGTCACCTGGACTGTGGATGAGGGAGAAATATCTTCCTAAAGGATCTTGAAAGGGACTGGTGACAGAAATGAGGGAAATGAATGTCAGGACAGCAAAACCCACAGACAATCACATCTAGTCATTAGTCACCTCTGTGTCATGGTGCTTGAAAGAGAAGAGGCTGGAAAATTGACTACATTTGGGTTTGAAAAAAAATAGAGTTCAGTATTGACATCCTCCCAAAATAACCCCTTTTGTGAGAAATACTAATGTAACCTGTTAGTGACCGTCCTGACCTGTCAGGGTACAATGAAGACACAGCCTCCGTTTTCCTCCTCTGCTTCCTGTAGACCTGTTCCGTTGCCTCTTACTTCCCCACCCCTCCAAAGTATCTCGGGCTGATCCCATAGGTTGTCAATCACTTTGAAAAATGTCTTTAACTTGACTTGATTCCTTAGAACAGTTTTAAATTTCCAGAAAAATCGAGAAGATAGCACAGAGCATGCCCATATGCCCCAGTTTCTGAAATCATTAACATCTTACCTTCGTATGGTACAATGAATCAACCCCATGTGAATACATGATCAGTTATTCCATCATGTTTGGGTATTAAACATAGTCCTACCTTCATGGATTAAAAAGTCCAGACCGATCCAGCCAGATGTAGTGGTATGCATCTGTAATCTCAGTATGCAGGAGGCTGAGACAGGAGCATCATAGATTTGAGGCCAGCCTCAGCCACTTGGTGAGACACTACTTCAAGATAAAAAGTAAAATAGGTCTGGGTGTGTAGAAGTGGAATGCCCATGGTTCAATCCCCAGCATTAAAAACAAGCAAATTAAAAGTCCAGTATGGTCCAAATCAAAGCTTCCATCTCCCATCTAACAATGAGCCATTTTCCCCAGCTCAAACCTGTGTAAGGGGTGAGGGACAATGGAGATTGGCCCCCTCCCATTCTCTCTCTCTCTTTGCTTTTCTACCTTATCCTTGCCCCACTGATGTTTTATTTAGGATGGAGACCGAGGAGTAGGGAAGAAGACAGAAGCATTAGAGGCTAATAGGAACAGTATACTTGTACCTGACCACCAGTGACCTCTGCTATGGCAGGCTGTCTCCTGTGGACACATTAGGGGTTGAGCAGAAACCAGCCATGATCCCTTCACTCCTACCCTTTATAATTAATCAACTCCATATGAATACATGATAAATTATTCAGTCATGTTCAGGTATTAAACATAGTCCTACCTTCAGGTATTAAAAAGTCCAAACCTTGGCAGGTCACCATCTATCCTTTCTCCTGTAGACCTCCTCTCAGGAGTCTTGGTCTTAGGTCTCTAGGGCTGAGTCCTTTCTCACCTGGCTCACTCTGTGACAGCCCCATGGCCCTCACCTCCCCACGCACCCCACCAACCTTCTACCCACAGCTGCCTACCATGGCTACCATCACGGGAAATCTCAGCCAGGATTCAGGCTCACATTTGCTTTTAGATACCCAAGGATTCCATGTCAGATGCTCCCCAGGAAATTCCGTCCAGGTCCCTCTTAGTTCCTGGCACCTGAGACCAGGAAGCTGGCCTGGATGAAGACGGGGCTCCCTTTTTATCATCATTTCCTCTATAAACAGCTCACCCTTGGCTATTTTTCTCATATAGAGAGGGCAGGGCATCCCATAGCTCTTTGTATTCCTACAAATCCCCTCAAAATAATTCTCATTGTGGTATAGGAGCAGATTGGCTTTTACAAAGATGTCCACAATCCTTCCTGGTCCCAAATGTTAGATTCTAGAATCTTGCCACTTTTCCCTCAGGAGACAAAGTCCCTGTTAGACCCTGGGAAGGTTTGTGATGGGCTTATAATCAGCAGAATGCTGAGAAAATGAGGCGTGTGCAACTTCCTCTTAGCTGTGGGACACCTGAGCTGGGACTCAGAGCCTCTGTGTAAGCAGGTTGGCAGCCCACTGGTTGCAATTGCAGTGGAGAAGCACACACTAGCCCCTGTGGGGAGACCGCAGGGGAGGATCCTGAGGATTAGAGGAGAGAGAACTGTCCAGGGGGCTCCAGGTCACTCCAGCTCTGGTCATGAACCAATTATCATGTGGGACTCCAAGCCAGAATTGCCCAACTGCGCCTTTTTTGAATTCCTGATCCAAAGAAACCATGAGGATAATAGGTCACACATTTTAAGGTAATGTGCAACAAGGGAGTAATAACTGGATATCTTTGGTTTGGAGGTAGTATGGAAGAAGTGCATGAAAGGATGGGTCCTGGGACCCCTTGGCTCTTTCCTAAGTCCTATGTAGGGATGGCTAGCATCTCTTTACAGAATGAGAGGTTCCTGTACTTTTTTCTTTTTTTGTATTGGTGATTGAACCCAGGGGCATTCTACCTCTGAGCTATATCCCCCAGCACTTTTAAGTTTTATTTTATTTTAAAATAGGGTCTCACTAAATTGTGGAGGGCCTGGCTAAGTTGTTGAGTCTGGCTGTGAACCTATGATCTTCTCTTCTCAGCCTCCCAAGTACTGGGATTATAGGCATGCACCACCACACCCCGTTTCCTGGTCCTTGCTGGCTCTTGACTTTGAAGCCCTAGCTGGATTTCCTGCATGATAGTACTTCCTTTAAGATGGTGGTCCTAAAGAACTAGAGGAAGGAGGCTCTGTGGACTAGCACCAGCCCATGACTGCTCATTTATGAGAAGGACAGACTTTGGAATAAAATAACTTTTATAGCAATTTGGTAAGCCTGTTTATTCTAATAATAAACATTTTGGGTTATCATTTTGTATCCTGTATTTTTTCATTTTTTTCTTGTAGCTCATTCTTATTGTACTTTACAAAAATACTGAAAGGAGATGGGAATGAAAAAAAAAAACCCACAAACAAAGCCAAGTCCCCACACAGCGGGTTGGTCTTCAGTGCGGTGCTGACAGTCTTTATCCTTGTGCTGTCTAATTGTCCTTTAAGTCACTGCCCTCTCTCAAAGGTGTGTGTCTCCTGAGGAAAGGCAGGCATGTTCATCTCTGTGTATCCAGAACCTGTTACCTAGTAGGTGCTTCACAAGCACCTTTTTTAAGCTCAGAAGAGAAAATGTGACTTGGACAAAGGTAGATTCAATTATGATATGTAAAATTGGATTATTCAAGTAACATATGGTTTTGCTAATAGAAGTCTGTTTCAGTAATCAGTGGCTATAATTTAGTTCTGTTTGTTTAGTTTTTTTTAAATTAAATAATGCAAATAGACCTGGTGAAAAAATTTCAACCAGGATGTAAAACTAAAAAGTGGAAATTTTAATTTCTCTTCATCTCATTCTTTATCTCCTGGTGTTTCATAAGACAGGTGCTGTGTTAGTCATCTTTCGATGGCTATGACAAAGTACCTGAGTAAATAACTTATAGGGAGGAAAGGTTTGATTGAGCTCCCAGTTTTAGATTGTGATTGGTTGACTTTGTTGATCTTGGGCCTGTGGTGATGTAGTTTATCATGGCCTATCGAGGAAAGTACTTACCTCATGGCAGATAGGAATCAAAAAGAGAGACAGGAAGGGGCCAGGGTCCCAATACCCTATTCAACAGTGTGACACCAATGACCAAACTTCCTTCCATTAGACCCTACTTCTTTTTGGTTCCCATAATGCCAAGATAAAGACCAGATTTTCAACAGATGAGCATTGGAAGACATTCCAGGTGCTGGGGATTGACCCCAGAAGTGTTCTACCCCTGAGCTATAACCCCAGGCATATTTTTGATTTAGAAACAGAGTCTCCTTAAGTTGCTAAGGCTGGCCTCAAATCTGTGATCCTCTTGTCTCAATCTCTCAATTAAAGGGGTTATGGATGTGTGCCACCATATCTGGCTAGCATTATCTTTTTATTTTTTGTGGTACAGGGGATGGAACCCATGGGCCTTCTACCTCCAGATCACACCCCCAGACTTATTTTATATTTTATTTGAAGACAGGGTCTCACTAAGTTGCTGAGAGCCTCACTAAACTGCTGAGCATTTCAGCCTCCCAAATACTGAAATTACAAGTATGCATCACCACGCCGGGCCAGCATCATTTTTTAAAAAACATAAAGATGTGTGCGTATACAAACACACAGAGAGTCATCATATTCATAATATACACATTATTTTCCCCCATCAATATTCCATTTTAGAGACAGTCTGATATTAGTCATAGAGTTATGTTACTCTTTTTTAATGGCTGTGTGGTATTCCACTTTATGGAATAAAATTTGTATAATTTGTATAATTAGTCACCAATAAAAAGACTATTATGGTGTTTTCAGGCATTTGCTATTATAAACAACACTACAATAAAATATTTGTTTATGGATACGCATACAAAAATATCTGTTGCTTATATTCCTAGAAGTGGGTCGGGAGTTAAATATTCTCATATATCACATATTTTTTGGTCTGTTTCTCTCCCTCCCCAGTCCTCTTCCACTACTCTGTGATCTCTCTTCTCATTTTCACAAGGTACCTTTCTTCTCCATTTTCTCTGTAGTCTGTTTTATCTCACCTGGCACGATGCTTCTAGTTTCATCAATTTCCTGCCAATGACATAATTTCATTCTTTAGGGCCGAGTGACACTCCATTGTGTGTATACCCCACCCTTTACCCATTCACCCGTTGATAGACGTATCCCTATGAGTCCCACTCTCATGTACAGGGTTATGGACCAAGTGATGCAGACATGAATGTATCACGTGGATCTCACGATGATTTGCAATGACAGTGCACCAGCAAAAAATCAATAAAAAGGAACTAAATGCTCTTGCAGTCACTTTTCCTTTTTTATTCAGAAGCATTACAAATGCTAAAGAATAAAGAAATAAATGTTAAATACTCATTTCCAAAAGTTAATATGTATATAGATATATTAATATTTGCTTCAAATTCTTCACTTTTGGGGAAATAAAACTGCCCCGGTTACCTTTCTTTCACTATCCCTTGCCAGAGGTACCCACCTGCCTGTGACCATCATATATTTGTTATTACATATACAAATTTCCATTAGCAACATATAGCATAGAATTGTGGGCCTACTTTTTAAAATAAATGCCATTAAAATGTATTATTTTATTCTTTATTCACTTAATTTTGCCACTGAGTTTATGATGTCATATGAATATCTATTCTAGCAGTTACATTGTATCTCATATATTGACAAATCATATTTCACGATAGAAACAGTGCTGTAATGAACATATTTGTACATGTCTATGTGCACACATGTGTGTATTTTATGTTTGTATATATGTATAGAAACATGCACAAGTTTTGAGGGTGCAGACTTAGAAACTGTACTGTTGAGAGTAGACTACGTGCATCGGCAGCTTGCTAGACATTGCCAAATTGCTCTCTGGAGAGCTTGTGCAAATTCATATTGTCAACGACAGCCAATGAATACCTTTACCATTATATCCTTGCCAATACTTGGCGTTGTCAGATTTGTAAGGAAAAATACATTGCCCATTAACCTAGTGTGAAATGATACCTGTTTTTATTTGCTTGTCTCTACATATTTATTGGCCACTATTTTATTCTTTTGTGAATTACCTGTTCATATATTTTGTTTACCTTTCTATTAGGATCTTTTCTTGATGATTTTTATTTTATCTTATTGGGAATTGAACCCAGGGACATTATATCTCTGAGCTACACCTCAGCCCTATTTTCTGAAACAGAATCTTACTAGGTTGAGGAGAATCTCACTACTTGCTGAGGCTGTCCTTGAACCTGAGATCCTCCTGTCTCAGCCTCCCAGATACTGGGATTAGAGAGGCATGTGGCACCATGCCCAGCTTTCTTGTTGATTTTTAAATTAAAATTTTTTATTGGCATAATTATATGCTTATATGGAGTTATAAGAAAGAACACAGAAAGATCCCTAGAAAACTGTGTCCAGTTTCCTCCAGTAGTAACATTTTGCAAAACTAGAGTGAAAAATCATAACCAGGGCATCAACATTGATGCAATCCATTGATCTTAATCTGATTTCCCCAGTTTCATTTGTAGTGTGTGTGTGTGTTTTGGTAGGTAGATATTAAATTACTGATTTCATTAAATTACTGATTTCATGTAATGATTATATAGGGTTTTCTATAATCATTTATGTCTCTTCAGGTTTTAGATTTATTTTCAAGTACATTTGAATAAGTTATACATTTCTAGAAAGTTGACAATTTGGGCTAGTTGCTGTCATCACTGTGAGCCCTCCTAGGAGTTCCTCTTGTCTGGAGCCCCTGTGATCCTCCGATGACAGCATCCTCCTCAAGACCCTCATGCCCAGCACAGTGCCCCGCAGTCAGATGGATTTGAGTGAATCACATTCAGACAAGCTTTTCTTCAAATCCTGTTTTCACTGTGCAACCATGGGCAGGTGATGTAATCTTTATGGGATGTGGTTCACACATCAATCAAATGGTGATTAAAAAGTCTATCTCATAGACTGAGGTAGGAATGAGGAAGAACTCTGGGTTCTGACCCAGACCCAACCAGCGCAGCTCCCTCTCAGCTTTGTACCCTGATGCCAATGTCTGGGTTTTTCTACTGCTGGGCAGTAGCAAAGGTGAGGATTATTGCCTTCCATTCACGCATTCCTCCATCTCCCCTTTGCTGGCACATCATTGTCATCCAGAAAATACTTACTGAATGAACAAAGTGCATTTCCCCTCCTGGAGCAGGGGAACTGCCAGTTTTCCTGGTGCAGAGATGAAGATGCCTGATGAGACTTGCATATTCAGGGTATCGGGACTAGGCATTATTGCCTGGTGGTTAGGGATGTGTGCTTTGATTAGACAGAGGTGGATTTTGATCCTGACTCTGCTGCTTGGTTACAGTGTAACCTCGCTGACTCTCAGTTTCTTCATTTGTGAATGGGGTTCATAAAAACAGTAATAATAAGTAACAACTAATGACTGCCTACTCCAGGCCTAGACTGTGTTTTAAGCACTTTAACATGTACAGTGTGGCTTCATCTCACCCTCACAGGCCTAGGAAAGAGGTGATAATATAATTCCCAGTCTATGGATGAAAGAGAGAGAGAGGGAGAAATTGTACACCTTGCCCAACACCTCATAGCCACAAAGTGCTGCTGGTAGGATTTGAACCCAGGGAGGATGGTTCTAGAGGCCACCAAAAATGGTTCATACAGCATAGATCTGGAGAGGATTAAAGGAGGTATGGTGTATAAGTTCTCAGCAGAGTGCCTGTGACATGGTGAGGCTCAGCAAGAAGCTATTATTTCTGCTCTTGTTATGAGTTCCACGCATCTCTCCTTGACCCTCACTGGGTCTGGCCACAGGCTTGTTGGGCGGGCTCCTGACACTTCTCTCTGCTTGGCATCCCGTGCTTGATGATGAGACATGCTTACTAACAAAGCCTTTCTGGATCTCCCTGGGTGTGATGTTGCCTCCCCAGGCAGCCGAGGGAGGTGTGCAACCTACAAAGCTTCTGTTCTTGGCATTGATGCTGCCTCTTAGGCAAACAACTTTTTGACATACTTTTTCCTTTTATTTACAGAAGCATGTTTTCTGGAAGCAGAAAACACTTTTAAAATGATGAAACAAATCCACTTTTAAAATAACAAAATGATGTAGGGACACAGTCATTACAGTTTTGTGAGGTTTTAGCATTTCCTGGATGAGAACACAGAGAAGAAGCTGAGTGGGGGTGGAGGGAGGGGGAGGTTTCCATAAGGATGTTATGGAAGATAAAGTTGTAGAGACCAGCAGAGCCAGTATCCATCCATCCATCCATCCATCCATCCATCCATCCAATCATCCATCCAACCATCCATCCATCCATCCATCCATCCATCCATCCATCCATCCAATCATCCATCCATCCATCCATCCATCCATTCATCCAATCATCCATCCATCCATCCACTCACCCACCCATCCACCCATTTTCAACTAATGGTTTTGAGCATTTACTCCATGCCAGGTACTGTCACATATGCCTGATGAAGGAGATCAGTCTGGGGTACCATTAAGAAGAAGTTCCTGAAGATTTCCTGGAAGAAGCAGTATTGGTTTTGGCTAAGAGGACAGGGCACATGATAGGGTTGTTAATGCTTTTTGGTTTAGTGAGCAGGGCAGACTGCACTCACGTCGATATATATGAGTGTATAATTGCTGATAGATAATGTGGTAGTGGTGCTTGGGGGAAGCTGAGCATCTGTATTTTCAAAACAGTCCCAGACAGTTCGGGTTATCATGTATGTTTGGGCTTCATGGCTGTAAGACTGAGTTTCCAGGTCAGTCCAGTGCAAGTAGCTTACAAGAGGGTGGAGACCCTTTGCCTCTCAGCACTTGGGTGGGCCAGCAGGGTCTCTGGGCAGACTACCCCCAGCAGCTCATCTGTTTATTCCGATGTGCTAGGCAAATATTGCCATTTTCAGTGTGAGCCAGAAAGTGACGGGAGCCAGGAGGTCCAGTTGTAGCAGCATGAATCCATCACAAGTTGGTGAGCAGGGATGCATTCTGGTTAGCTGCACCTTCTAGAAAGTTCTTAGGCCATAGTGTGTGGCAAGTGCTGTTGGGAGAGAGACTTGGAGGAAAGGAAGGCCGAGAGAAGGCCAGGAATGTCTGTGGGCTACAAGGGCAGGCCTGAGCACTGCTGTCGTGGTGGCGGGGGCTGGGGAATAGAGGACCGCTTGAGATCCAGGTGGGCAGTAAGTCACAAGTGGCAGGGGTATTAGGGGCTGCATTTCCTGGATGAGAACACAGAGAAGAAGCCGAGTGGGGTGGGGGCAGGGGGAGATTTCACTTTGGGATGAAACTGGGACTTCTGAAGTGTCCAGATTGCATGTCTGCGATGGTCCTTTGATGACAGTCAGGGGCCCTTGAGCGTGGGCCATTCAAATGGACATTATTCCTGAATCAAAACTTTGGCCATCTGCTCGTCTCTAAAATGTGGAAGCAGAGAGAACTTATTTCCTGACGAGCCTGCAAGGAGGAAGAGAAATGCTCTTTAACGCATGCAGGACATATGTTCTTCACGCCATATCACATTTGTCTCAAGTGCTCTGCTCATGGCTGGAGGGCGGGAGGAAGGAGAGGAGGAGGGAGGAAGCTGCTGGCGAGGAGGAGCTCCAGAGAGACAGAGAGGTCCTCACAGCCGTCTCTGTCTCCTCAAATTTCCTCTGTCCTCACAGCGCAGATCAAATGCTGCTTCTTCCAGGAAGCCTTTGTGGGTCTCTCCTCCAACCTAGCCCAGAGCCCCAAGAGCCAAGTGGTAACCTGACTCTTGATGGGTGTCTCCATTTGCAGTCTGCCTGTTAGGGAGCGAGGTCTGCCACAGTGGTTCTCAGGCGTGGCTGCAGGTTAGAGGTACTGGTAGCTTTCGCAAATCACGATTCTGGTCCCATCCCAAACATTGTGCTGTGATTGGTGCCGAATTGTAAAACATCAGGAATTTTAATAGCGCCCCAGATGATACTAATGGATAGCCACGGAAAACCCAACAGCTGATTAACGACTTTTCCACCCAGACAGGTGGATGTGCTTTTCCTTTGAGCATTCTCAGAAGGCAGAAGTAGCAATTCCACCCAATGACCACTTAAATAAAAGCTTGCTTGATGCTCTTAGACAAAGGATGCCTGCTACGGCAGGAACAGAAGTGGCCGGCAGAGATGGGCTCGGGGATGGGGGACTTTGTAGACTGTCTGGGTTGCGTGTCAAGTTGCAGTGCCTACGGCTTGTTGTTGCTGTTTTACCATTGTTGAAGAGCACCATCTTCTCAGAAGACAGCACAGCTGCTGACAAACCGAGCAGCACTGTGGCGGATCCATAGTGCCTGAGCATTGTTTTGCCTCTGCCGCTCAGTAGCTGTGTGACGTGGGGCATACTTTTGAACCTCTCTGTTCCTCTCTGGCTGCGGGATGTAGATCCTTCCGTGAGTTACTTTGAATCTGGCGGATTATCTCCTGCAGATTCAAGCTTTAATTCAACATGGCCTCTGACATTTAGGTTGGGGTCATTCTAAAGATATGATGGCCAATGGGCTGGGCCACAGCCTGTAGGGAAAGTCTGAGATTGGCCACTTGCCAGTAGGGATGTCCCAGGCAGAGATGGGCATTAAGGTTACCAAACTGTAGCAGGTTCAGGTTAGAGCGTTACGACCATGGGTACTCATCGGGCTCACCTGGTGCTTGCAACACCACACCTCGGCCACACTCCAGACTGGTGGGAGCAGAATTGCAAGGTAGATTAAACCGAGCCCACTGATATTTTTTTAAAGCATTGTAGGGGTTGCAAGGTGCACCTATTTTTGGGAACACTTTACTTTGTTGAAACGTTTCCTCTGTATCTTTTGGAGCACAGGCCTTTGTGAATGACTCTAATGCGTGTGTGTGTGTGTGTGTGTGTGTGTGTGTGTGTTTCTCTCTTTAAGAACACTTCTTAATGTCAGCATCCCTATTACTGAGTCCGAGCAGGAGGCCATTAGCGCTCACTGGCCGCCTTCATTATATAGAAGAGGACTCCCAGATAGAAGGGCCTTGCCCAGGGTCACACAGCAAGTTGGAGAAGACAGTTTCCCTATCTTCCATTTAAGACCCTTTCTGTCACCACCCAGACCCCCAACCCGAGTGCTGAGCACAGGGCTCTTTAAAGACTCACCAAGGAGGCAGGGGACAGAGCATTCTAGTGGACAGACAACCTTCCTCTTCCTCGGCTGCTTCCTAGTTATTGGTCTCATAATCCTTTGTCTTTTCTTTCTCCATTTCTGTCCTAGGAGCCAGTGGCAGAGGGGAGAAGCCAGGGTCAGGTCTGCAGACCAGGAAACAGTCCCAGAGAAGGTGATGAGTGTGATTCAGAGTCACAGAGCAAATGGGTGGAACAGTCCTGAGGACCCCTGTCCCAGATTCCCAAACAAGAACTCCTTCCTGGCCCCATGCTACCGCCCTCCCCAGCCCCCATCCTCCCTCTCTCCTTTCTCCAGCCTCTCCTCTTTGCCTTTGGGCTGGATCTTTCCCTGTTACTTCCAGGCTTAGATCTTGGGGTCAGAATGCAGGTTTCAGCTGCTGAAGGTGAAGGATGGTCAAGCTAGGACAAGCTGGTGTCTTACAAAGCTGTTTTACAGATTCAAATCAATATACCTCTTCTATGTCATGCTCTGGGATGGGACACTGGAAGATTAGTTGTTCTATTCCTTACTTTTATTTAGAAAGAAACTAAGATATCATATAGCAAGTCATAAAATATGCTAAATGTTGGGATCAAGAAGACAGAATGAGCAAATAAACAAGCAAACAAATAAATCAACAAACAAACAACAGGAGTGGAAGTAGAAGCTGGAGCCAGCACCATGGGTGGGCCACAATTTAGCTGCCTCTGTCATTCATTCCTTTATTCGTTTAGTTATTATTACCTTATCCCTGATTAATTGTCGGAGAATTAGATCGCCTTCATTTATCCACCTTTGGCCCTAACCTTTCTGGGGTACTTTTCTCTATCTCAGTGGAGTTGAGTCAAGCTGTTATTTTCCCCACAGCAGTTAAGATAACATGGGGTTCTACTTTTTTATTTTTATTTTTGGTGGTACTGGAGTTCCTGGGAACCCTTCTACCTCCGGGCTACACTCCCAGTACCTATTTTTATACTTTTTTATTTGGAAATAGGGTCTCTTAAGCCAGCACGGCTGGCTTTGAACCTGCACGATCCTCCTGTCTCCACCTCCCAAGCACAGGGATTACAAGCATGCGCCACCACGCCTGGCAGGAGTTCTGCTTTTCTGATGTAAGGATGGGAGGTGGTCAAACCGAGGCCTGGGAAGGGAAGAGGCCACAGGTAGAAGGGCAGGGACTTTGTAGAGTCTGACTCTTCAGGAAAGTTAAAAATAAATCTCAAAAAGAGAAAACAGTTCTGGCATTGGCCACCAGAGAAATCTAAGCCCACTTCCCGTCTCCCTTCTGCAGGGGCCATTTAAGTATGTGAGCTCCATTGATTAGAAAAGGATGAAGAGGTTCACTGTTCCCCTAGGGAGTCCTGGAAACCCAGATCCCGTCAAGGGGCTGAGTCTCATCCTGGGCTCATTCTGATTGCTAGTCAGAGATGTCCATGGGTCTTGGACTGTGGTGTCTTCTCTCAGACTTCTTCTTCCCCACCCCACACATGGAGGACTGAGATCCAGGAGGCTGGGGAACCCCTTGGCCAGTGTCTCATAGATGTAAGCAGTGTAGCTGCTGAGGCTTGGAGCCCGGCTCTGGGATGCCTGATTTCCACAGACCATGAGCTGGGTGACTGCCCTGCCCCCCCTTTCTGTGTCCCAGTCACCAGGAGCTATCTAACAGCATGCCTACCTCAGACTGTCACTTAACTGGCTTATGAGGCCACCTCCCCCTCAGCCTCTGATACTATGCAAGAAGGAATGTAGTCTGATTCATATCAGTAGCCCCCACAGGCAGCCCGAGATCTGGGATGTAGTAGGCACCTGGGAGATATTTGATAAGTTGAATTAAATCCCCAATTCCTAGCACCATGCCTCCTGTGCAGATAGCAATAATAATGTTAATATCAAAATAGTACTGGCTGACATTTCCTAAGAGCTTACTATGTGGTAGGCACGAGCCTAATCACTTGGTGTGTGTGTGTGTGTGTGTGTGTGTGTGTGTGTGTGCATAAATTTTTAGTTACTCCTTACAACAACTTTGCAAAGTAGATTCTCCAGTTCTTGTTTTTCAAGTGAGGTCAGATGCAGAGGAGTGAAGACTGAATTTAGGTGTGTCTGATGTCTAGGACTCGAGGCTCCTGCTGTTCTCTGTAGAGTAGCACTGGATCTGCACAGCAGCTCAGCCAGGACCTTACCTTGAGCCTGAGTAAGTCCTCAGCCTTCTTTGCTTCAGTTTCATAGAAGAGTGTATTAGAAGGTTCTCTGGAAGATCATTCCATGCCAGCATCCTATGAGCTCATGGCACATGTCTTCGCTAAAATCTTAGACCTGGGTTTCTGACCTTCTGGGGAGCAGACTCATATTCCAGGGAAGGCATTTTGACTGTATTAATGATGACGTGTGTGTGTGTGTGTGTGTGTGTGTGTGTGCGCGCGCGCGCGCGCACGTGCATCATGGGTCTGTGTGTGGAAGGACTGGCCTCTCAAAACCACAAAGCCACAGGTAATAGTTCACAAGACATCTCCTACCAAATGCACGTTCACTCTCTAGTTTATTAAGTAGTAGACATTGATCCCAAATCACATTTATTGGGACCATGGAGGAGACCAAGAACCACCCCATCAGGAGAAAATGTGTTTTTCTTGCTCTTAGAGCAGAATAACTCACCACCCCAACTCATCTATATTAAAACCTTAAACTTCCCCTCTTGGTGATAAAAAATGCCCCATGATCTCCAGGGGACCTAGTAATGTGTATCAAGAGACTCACCTCTAGATCTATTCATTGAAATTTCTCTACGCTAATGGTCAAATTAATGGAGGACTTTTTTACACCACATAAAAAATATGGAATGTAGAGCTCAGAGCTGCCCCCAAATGTCTTTCTGGTTTCTCCACTTCCTATTGCCTCATGCTTTATGCCAGAGTTTATGAGTCTGCAATTTCCTGGAAGTTTATTTAGCGTGAAAGAAGGAGACGTGATAAAATACGAGGTTTAATTGTAAAAACCGCATACTAATCTCACTAATGTGCTAGATTAAGACTGTAATGCGAGAAGCTGCAAGGTGGTTAAACTGATTTAGAGCAAATTGTACCCTTAAGTATCATTGTCTTTGCCCATATTTTATGCCACCCAGACCTAATAACTTACTTTATTTTGGTTATTGATTTATGGTCTAAGAATAATAATGTCACATCCGACTATCTGTTATTTAGAATAATCTCTCATGCTGGGCTGGGTGAATACCTGTAAGACATTTCCAGCTGGTGGCAGTGTCTCCGCCAGAGGACTCAGTTCCACTCCTAGACCACAAGCATCTCCTTTCAGAGTCGCAGCCCCGCCACCTCATTGGTGGCTCATTCTTGCAGTGATATCCGGAAAGACCCAACACCTTCCTGGGCAGCTGGGCAGCCAGGGTTCTGAGATCATGTGCACTGGCTTGGAGCTTCAGCCCCACCACTTGCAAGTCACAACGTGTTATAGTTTGGATTTTATTTTATTTATTTTGGTGGTACTGGGGTTCCTGGAAGCCCTTCTACTTCCGGGCTACACTCCCAGACCTATTTTTACGGTTTTATTTGGAAACAGGGTCTCTTAAGCCAGCACGCGTGTCTGGCTTCGAACCTGCGCGATCCTCCTGTCTCTGCCTCCCAAGCGCGGGGATTACAAGTGTGTGCCACTACGCCCGGCTATAGTTTGGATTTTAAATGTTTCCCCAGACCCCATTCCCTGGAAGCTGCCATGTGTGGAGGCGGGTCCCAGTGTGTGTGTTCCAGCCCTACCCAGCTGCAGTATCTCTCTGTGACCCTTTTGCTCTCTCTCTGCTCCCCCTATCATGGCAGCTGGTGTAAGATGAACTATATATCCAGATGCATAAGCAAATACACCTACCTTCCTCTATGTTGTGCATGTGAGGTGTTTGGACCACAGTGGTGAGACTGCTAAATGAAACACTCCACGTTTCTGAGCTGGAGCGCCATCATGCACAGGGGTGCTGGTACCCACCTCACAGTTGGATTGGAGGATCCAGGGAGCTGATATAACAAGTTCATGGCTTCAAAGCAGGTTCCTAATTACTGCTGATTCCATCTTCAGATTCTCAGAGAAGATGAGGAGTTTTTCAGCCATCTTCATAATACTGTTTTTTTCTTGAGCATCAAAGCATTTAAACCCATTTATGGGGGCAGGGGGAAGCAATCCTAATTTATTTAAAAGTACTTGTTTATTATCTATGTGCCAACGTCGATCTCACATATATGAACATACTAAGAAAAAATCCTGGGTGGGGAAGGGGGCCTGAGGGAGAGATAAATAAATGTGCATAAGCTGTGAGTGTGTGGGGCAGGGTGCAAGGGCACGCTCTGGTGTGGAAATTCCGCTGCATAGGATTTGCAAGTCTGAGTAGGGCCTTAGCTCCGTCTCTCACTTGGACTGTCTTGAGCAGCTCCCTTTGCCTCTTGGAACCTCAGTTTCTCCTGAGAAAACCTGGGGGCTTTCTGGGTGTTAAGTGGGTCTGGAGTTCTTTCTATCTCTGGAATTCTAGAGCCTTTTAAAAAATTTTAATTGATGCATTATAATCGAATATAGTAGCAATATTGTACTGATTTATTCCTACAGGCACACAAGATTATTTGGTCTCTTTTCTCCTTGTACCTCCCTTTCTCTCCCCTCTTCCCTTCCCTAATCCCCTTTTACAATGCTACTGGCCTCTCCTATTTTCATAAGGTCTCTTCTTTCATTTTTTTTCTCTGTAGTTTCTACATAAGAGAGAAACCATGTGACTCTTGGCTTTCTGAGTCAGGCTTATCTTGCATGATGTTCTCTAGTTCCTAGGACCCATTCAGAAGGACAATCGGTCCATGTGGGGGGCAGGTGCAGCTTAGTATTGAGAGTGGCCACCGTGGAGCCTAAAGATGGGCTAGGCAGACAGGTGGAGACCAGGCAGGGCCAAAATTCAGAGGAAATATACCTCAGGCCTTGAAGCTGCCAGCAGCCATGTGAGCATTGGAAATGCACAGAAAACTCAAAGTTGTGTCCTTCTTATCTTTCTCAGCTTCCCACTTGATTTCCTCTTTTTTTCCAACCTCTTTCAGACCTCACAGGTCACATGATTGTATGGTCATTTCATGGTCTTCTAGAATTCAAGGGGTCTTATGACCCCTTCATCATATACAGCTTACTATTTTATTTCCCAAGCATGATGTGGAGTCTTTTGGGATATCCTCAAACAGATTTTATTTCATCGTTACAAAGTTTTGCTCAGGGTTTGCTCTGTGCCCTCTTGTATTTCATCACCTCTTATGTCTAAGTTTGTCTCTCCTGCCTCCACTAAACTGTGAAAACCTTAGGTGGCAGAGATTTTATCTTTTGATTCCCAAAACTGCCTGCCATGCTCTGTCCTGTGCCTTCCACATGTGCATGTATGCAGCCAGTTACACTGAGCAATAAGAAAGAACCACACCAGAAAGAATGCGAGTCATGAAAATTTTGTTACACACGTTTGATAACCAAAACCACAACTTACAAACTTATTGAATGTCTTCTAGATGTCAGGTTCCCTGGAGAGTGTAGGGATTGTGGTGGGTGCTATTGCACCCTATCAGGACCCAGGCTTCCCCAGTGGCTGGAAGTCTGGCCTTGTCTGAAGGAGTCACATTACCCCAAGTTAATGGCCCTTTCTTGGGCCAGTGCCCAAGATGCAGGGCACAAGGCCCTCTTGCCTCCACTGGGAGCAACTTCACAGCATTATCATCTCTGCAATTCAAGGTTCCTTTGGGATGGGCTGAGGCCTGTGTTGCAACTGCAACACAGTTCAATTTCTCCCCTGCCCAGCCTTGCTTCTTTTGCTCCCTCACAGCTGTTGACCCTGACAGCATGCCTAGTAAACCCCATCATGCAGATCTCTATCTTGGAGAATATTTCCCAGGAACTTGAGCTATGACTATCTGCATGAGAATAAACATACTGAGAATTGAGGAGGTGTTGCAGGAAAGGGAAGATCAGCTTCATGACCTTGGCCAAGCCAACTTGCCTGCTCTGAGCCCTAGTTCCATATATACAACAAGGGGGTTAAGGGACCTGTGAGCATTAACCCAGATCCTCTCTCCCCTTTCCCCACAACGAGTGCACCATAGCTGGGCGCATGCACATTTCTGAGGCTCAGTGCTGTTGGGTGAGCCTGGGTGGTGTCATCCTCACACACAGGTGTGCCCCTTCTGGGCCAGGGTCTTAGACCTTACTTGTGCCTCCCCCATACTCTTTTCATTTCTCAAGAGTTGGTATCTGGATGTGATGGCCACAGAGTGTTGACCAAGGAAATGATGAAATGGTCTAGGGGTTGAAGGAGCAAAACCATGGCAAGAAATAGATCCCTGAGTGGCTCTGGGTGCAGAGCTGTTCAGAGTTTGGCCCCATTCTCAAAGCAATGGGGAGTAGCATAAGGAACACTTAGCCAGGAAGCAACATGGTCCTAGCTGGAGAGCATGAAATTCTGCCCAGCCCTTGTGGGGCGCTCTGGTCTGGCCCTGGAATATCTCCCAAAGTCTCATGTGTTGGAGACTTGGTCCCCAATGCGAAAGTGTGCGATAGTGACTGGATCATGAGAGGCTGTACCTCATCAGTGGATTGATTCTTTTGATGGATTAATGATTTGAATGGACTACTGGGAGGTGATAGAAACTAGACAGGTGGGATAGGGTTGGAGGAGGCAGGCTAATGGGGGTGTGCCCTTGGGGACTGTATCTGCCCATAGTGCCATTCATACATATTCTCTCCTCTCCTCTCCTCTCCTCTCCTCTCCTCTCCTCTCCTCTCCTCTCCTCTCCTCTCCTCTCCTCTCCTCTCCTCTCTCTCTCTCTCTCTCTCTCTCTCCCTCTCTCCCTCTCTCCCTCCCTCCCTCCCTCCCTCCCTCCCTATCCCTATCCCTCTCCTTCCACCTCTCCCTCTCCCTCTCCCTCTCCCTCTCCCTCTCTCCCCCCCTCCCTCTCCCTCTCTCCTTCCTGGCTTCCATGAGATGAAAAACTTTCCCGGAGTACTGAAGCTAGCCAACCGTGGAATGAAATCTCTGAAACTGTGAGCCCAAATCATCCTTTTCTTCCTTCAAGTTCTTTAATAGAGATAGAAGGGGAAATCAAGATAAGATCACAGGGAGGCTATGGCAAGCTTGGCTGCATCAGACCACAAAGGCACTAACTAGGAAGGCTCACTCTGGTTACCTTTAGAAAGCTACATCATCCAGGAGAATGTGAGCTTCTCAACAGAGCTGAGCATTTTGCTGACTGGTGGGTCCCCACTGGGTAGAAGAGTGCCTGGCGCTGGCAGTGGGTGTGTAATAAAAACAAAGCTTTAACTTGTCCTTTGGTCTTGTCTTTGAGTCAGCTTGGTCCATGCTCATCCTCACTTTAGACTCGAAGCTCCCTGCATCCCGAAATCATGTCTTTGTAACACCTCAATTTTCAGATTGCTGCTAAATGTCTGGTGTATCCTTTCCTTTTGCCTCTTATTTTGCTAAGTCCTATTATAAACATCAGAAAATATAGCCGGGTGTGGTGGTGCACGCAGCATTTGGGAGTCTGAGACAGGAGGCTCCGGGTTCGCAGACAGCCTCAGCTACTTAGTGAGGCTCTTTGAAACTCAGTGAGACCCTGTTTCAAAATAAAGAATAAAAAAATAGGGCTGGGGTATAGCTTGGAGGTAGAATGCCCCTGGGTTCCATCTCCAGTAACACACACACACACACACACACACACACACACACACACACTCACAATAAATAAACATCAGAAAATATGCTCTACTTATCTTTATGTTTCCCTTAGTTGGAGAAAGGCTGGGACCTGGTGTTTTAGGGGAAAACAACAGGCCTGTCTCCGACTCTGCTGGTCACAGTAATGTGCAGTTGCTGGATTCAAGAGAGCAGCAGGCTTGGGTCACCAACTGTGAG
The DNA here is from genome assembly GCF_963383645.1 of Muscardinus avellanarius. Taxonomy (NCBI): domain Eukaryota; kingdom Metazoa; phylum Chordata; class Mammalia; order Rodentia; family Gliridae; genus Muscardinus; species Muscardinus avellanarius. Next base: position 15,718,884 of record NC_137799.1, read on the forward strand.
TCATCACTTATGTTGGGATGCCATGCCCTATAGCACTTCTAGAATCTTCTGTAAAGCCTGGGTAAGGTGATTCAATACTCTTATTGGTTTGGTATCAGGATGAAGTGTAGTATTAATCCTATGGATTGGAACCAAGAAAGGATTTTGTGGAGGGAACTGGGTACTTCCAATCAGAAGGAACTGAAAAGAGGAAGCCATGGGACTATTGGTCTATTTATCTCCATTACAGCTGTGATCCAGAGGTGAGCCGGCTGCAGCTGCTGCCCTGACTTCTCCCCTTGCCCGTGGACCTGGTGGCCAGACCCCGGAATACTGGGCCCAGCTGTGGCAATGTCCACATCCCCATGAAGCGAGGGAGGCAGGATATGGCTGTGCCTTCCTTCTACCATCTGACTCCCACATAAAGAACTCATTGGTGGAGCCTGACTTGCCTCCAAAACCATAGCTACTTCAAGGACATCTGGAGATGAAGTTTTCAGCTTCTCAGCCTTGCGTTACAGGAAGGCCCAGAGGAGGACAGATTCAAAGTGCATTTTACCACCCCACCCACAGCTCCCCCTCAGCTCTCAGCTGGGGACATCCCATATGAGCACCAAGCATTCTGCTGGCTGACTTGGCGTTGTCAGCTGTTGTCTTCTAGTGGTTTGTGACACTACTTCCAATCTAGGAAGTCAAGTAGCAGATTCGAAAACTTTGGTAAGGATTATTAACAGAGACAATAGGTTCTGTGTTCAGCTCAATGATCCACAAAGGAATTCATGATTCAGTTCCTAGACTGTTAGAAGAAACAATCTACCGCACAGCAGTTCCCTGGCTCCCACCATTACCCAGATGAGAAAACTGAGGCTCCCGAAAGGGACAAAGTTTGCCTGTGTAGAGCTGAGTCTTAAACCATATGCCTGCATTTCCCTCCCTCCCTCCCTCCCTCCCTCCCTCCCTCCCTCCCTCCCTCCTTCCCTCCCTCCTTCCCTCCCTCCCTCCCTCCTTCCCTCCCTCCCTCTCTCCCTCTCTCCCTTCCTTCCTTCCTTCCTTCTTCTTTTTGTGGTGCTAGGGATTTGACCCAGGGGCATTCTACCTCTGAGCTACAACTACGGTCTTATTTTTTTTTTTTTTTACTTTTACTTGCAAGGTCTCCCTAAGTTGCTGAAGCTGGCTTTGAACCTGTGATCCTCCTCTCTCAGCCTCCCAAGTATTAGGATTACAGGCATGCAACCCATGCCCAGCTTGTTTTGGCATTGGGGATGGAACTCATTGGTGTTCTACTACTGAGCTAGGTCCCCAGCCCTATTTTTAATTTTTTATCTTGAAATAGAGTCTCACCAAGTTCTTGAGGGTCTCGTTAAGTTGTTGAGACTGCCCTCACACCTGTGATCTTCCTGTCTCAGCCTTCCAAGTGCTTGGATTACAGGTGTGTACCACCATACCTGGCCCTGCAATTTTTTTAGAAAGTACTGTGCTGTACATGATTTCTTTTGTTTCTCCCATATGCCTGTGACAAGACAAACTAATTTTACAGAGGAGAAGGCCAAGAGTCTGATAAGGCAATCAAGGGCTGTGCTGTGTGCTGTACTAGCAAGTGGTACAGCCTGGAGCCTGGAGCCTGTCTCCTCATCGTGGCTCCTCTGCCTACTAGCTATGTGACCACAGACACATGATCTAATCTCTCTGTGCTTCAATTTTCTATACTGTGGAATGGACTTACTAATAGCACCTACTTCAGCAGTTTTGGGTGAAGAAGGCTTGGGCTAATAGATATACATGAATAGCATGGTACCCAGACCATCGTTAGCATTCAGAAAAGGTTAGTTAGCTGTTGTAGTTTTTCTGAGAAAGTTTCTAAGAACTTATTGGGGCACTATTACACTATCCCCATAGAGGCTGGTTTCCACCAAGCAATAAAACCAAACCAATAAAACAAAGCAGCAGTCTAAGGAGAGAGGAGGTCAAACTCAGGAGGACAAGTTGACCCCCTGTAGCTGCAGTGGGTGGCTGGATGCCTTTATGGGGTCCTTTGTGGGGGTCCATCCACCCAATAAACCTTTCCTGGCATCTCTGACTCTGTCGTAGTGATGCATTTCAGTATTTGGTAGTTACTTCTTTGGGCTTCAGATGCATTCCCCACTCCCCCAGGTTAAAATGGAAATATTGAAGGAAACACCCACTGATGCTGGGCTCCTGCTTCCACACTAGCCCTGTTCGGGGGCCCATCTGTGTCGGGAGCTTTACACACCACACCCAATTTTTACCCCAAGTCCTTGGTGGAGACTAGTGGGCAGCCAGCTGAGCTCCAGGTCTCAAAAGCATGAGAGGAGGTGGACTCATGTCAGTGCAGGGACAGCAGGAGGGAAGCCAGGCACTCAAGGGCCAGGCCTCTTGTCCCTGCTACTTCAACAAAAGAGATGGGGATTAGTTTTATTTTGCCAAAGAAGAAACTCAAGTTTAGAGCAATAATTGCCTAGATCCTAAAGCTGGTAAGTGCTGGACCCAGGCTTAGAACCAAGGACATTCAGCCTTCAAAGTGACTTCTTTTGTCATGCCTCCTGTATCACAGGAGAGGAAAGTGGCCAGTGGCGGGGGTGGCATGGGCAACCCACGTATATATCTGTATCTTTGCCGTGGGGATGAGGGTACAGAAAGGGTGGGGGTCCTGGGTGAGTACTCCTACCAGTTCCTAAGAGGCTCGGTCCTCAGGGTCCCAGGATTCCCTCATTCAGCTCTTCCCTGTGCATTAGGACTCACTGTTACAGAGTCTGCTACTTCTCATCTAGTGCTCACCATCTCATTCTTTTCTTTGTGACAGAATCCCAGTCTTATTTGTGATGATAGTATGCCCAATGGAAAGATGATGTTTCTCAGCCTCCTTGTTAGATGTGTCCAAGTGGCTAAATTCTGCTCAATGAGATCTAAACAGGATTGTGGGAAGCCACCAGGAAGACTTCTTAAAGGGAGTTCTTTATTTTCCACCCCCCTTCTTTGCACCCTCTTCTTTGCATTTCACCCAGATTTCATGAGCTACCATGGACAGAGGGGAGGTTTGCAGGTAGAAGCTGCTGCAAGAACTGGGGGAACATGGCAGGATCAGCCTGAGTTACTTATGCAGGCTTCTTTTACTTGAGAGAGGAATGAATGTCTTTCCTGTCAAAACTTTTGATATTCCAGAGTTTGTATGGTAGGTAGTCAATCTAAACTTACTCGGTATATCTAATTTTTTTATGTTGTATCAGTGCATTGTAATTATACATCACAATGAGGCTCAGAGACAGACAAACAAGCATACAGGTCTTGGTGTGTTTACCTTCAGGTCCTACCCTACCCTCCGCACACATATGGTGAGATTGGTAGCGATACCTTCATACTTTGGCACAGCAGAGTTTGAACTCTTTCTTTCCTCAGTTCTTCCTTTTCCTCTCCCCAATATTTTTCCCTTATCCTCCTAGTTTCTACCCTCAATGATCTAAGGTTCCCTTTGTTTTCCATTTTTTCTCTAACTTCCACATATGAGAAAACAAACATTCGGCCATTGGTGTTCCAAGACTGGCGGATCTCACTTAACATGCTATTCTCTATTTCCATCCATTTTTCAGGAAAATGAGATAATTTTGTTCTTTTTTATGACTGAGTAACATTCCATTGTGTATACACACTGTGAATAGATAATTTTCATTACCTATTCATCTGTTGACAGACACCTAGGCTAGTTTCATAATTTTGCTATTATGAATTGTGCTGCTATAAACAGAATACATAAGCATACATCTCCACATATAGATATGCATGTTATGACTCTAGTATTCTCACTTTAATTCTTTTGGAAAGCAGCTGAAGAGTGGTATGGCTGGGTCACGTGGTGATTCCATTTCTTCATCCTTTGAAGAACCCCCATACTGATCTCTATAGCACCTATACTAATTTGCAGTCCTTCAACAGAGTATAAGAGTTTCTGTTTCTCTACATCCTTGCCAGCATTTGTTATTGTTTGTGTTTTTGATGATTATCATTCTAACTGGAGTTAGATGGTATCTCCGTGTAGTTTTGATTTGGACATGCCTATTAAAGAGAACTGCTATAGGCGCCATGGAGGGTACAGGACAAAGTTGTCTTGGAAGCTGGTACTCCAAAGATCCCTGTCTTCCAGAAGAGATGAAACAAGGAAGGACTCAAGGAATGAGAAGAGCAGGGAGGAGCCAGTGAGTACAGAGAGCAGCAGAGAGAGCCGTGAGCATCAGAGGTGGCAGACAACACCGGGTTTGCAGAGCCTGGACGAGCCTTTCTACAGAGAGATGCACTAACATCTAGGTCTTAACAAGCCGCAAGAAGTCTCCAGGCAGAAGGAACAGCAGGGATGCACTTGTAGGCAGAGCACAGGGAAAGACGAAAATGACAAGTTCGTCTGTATTTGTGAGTGATTTGACTGGAAAGAGGCTTTGGGCTGCGGGAAGAGTCAGGGCAGCTTGTGAGGAGGGTGAACTCTCATCTTCCCTGAGCATCCACATTCTTGTTCTGTTCAGCTCTATCTGCCAGCCTGGTACCCAGGCCAATTCTGGCATCCCAACCCAGAGTCCTGACTATGAAGAAAACACATATTTTTTTGGGGGGGGGATTCTTGTAAGCTTTGTTGTGAACAGAGCTTCATCTATTGCAGTGCATTCCATTTTTATAGCACTTAAGATTTAACTGGCCACAATACACATATTAAATTTACCATCTTAGACATTTATTTTTGTAATAATAGGGATTGAACCCAGGGACATTATACAGAGGAGCTACACCCCTACCCCTACTTTAGTTTTCATCTTGAAACAAGATCTTGCTAAGTTTCTGTGCACTGCTGGCCTTGAACTTATGATCCTCCTGTCTCCACCTCCCAAGTACTGGGATTACAGACATATGCCACCACATCCAGCAGTCATTTGTGTATGTACAGTCGAATGGCACTAGACACATTCACATTGTGCACCAAGAGCTGCCATCCATCAAGCAGAGCTCTTTCCATCTCTCCACATGGAAACTCAGTACCTATTAAACAATTATCCCTTGCTCCCCACCTTACTAAAAATTGCTGTTCTATTTTGTCTCATTGAAACTGTCTACTCTAGGCACCCCACCGGAGTGGAATCAGACAGCATCCTGCTTCTGTGACTGGCTCACACATAGCTTAAGGTGAAGCAGAACCCTCGATTTCCTCCATGCTGTAACACATAGAATCTCCTTCCTCTGTGTGTACATATTGATGTGTAAACGTTCTATTATGTGTAGATACTGTATTTTGCTTACTCCCCCCTTACTGATGACACTGATGGTCTGGAATATCTCCAAAGGCATACATGTTAAAGGCTTGGTCCCTGGTGCGGCAATATTCAGAGGTGGGGTTTTGGGGAGGTGATTGGATCGTGGGGGACTCTGACCTTCTCTGTGGATTGACCCATTGATTACAAGGGACTATTGGAAGGTGATGGAGACTGTAGAAGGTGGGACGTAGTTGAAGGGAATGGAGCACTGGGGATTTGCCCTTGGAAACAATCTCATTCCTGGCCCCTTTCTCTCTTTCTCTCTGCTTCCCAGCTGCTGTGAATTGAGCAACTTTCCTTGGTCTTGCCTTTCTGCGGTGGTATTCTGCCTCACACAGGCCTGGCAGCAGAGCAGCCAGCTGACCATAGACTACAGCCTTTGAGACCAAGACCAAAGTAATATTTTCTCCTTTAAGTTGTTTTTCTCAGCTCTTTTGTTACAGTGACAAAAAGCTGACTCGCATATTTGAGTTGCTTCCACCTTTTGGCTACTCTGCAGAAAGCCGTTATGAACACAGGTTGTGCAAATACCTGTTTGAGTTCCTACTTCGAATTCTTTTGGGTATATACCCAGAGGTAGGATTGCTATACAATGTAGCAATCCTATTTTTAATTTTTGTGCTTTTATTTGTGCATTATAGTCTCACATTACAATGTAAATCATGTTGACAATGACACACATGCACACACTCTGGGTCTATTTTTATTTTTTAAACGAACCACCATACTGTTTCCTATAACAGCCATGCCATGCCACATTCCCGCTGAGAGTGCCTCAGGGTTCCAATTTCTCCACGTCCTTGCCAGCTTTTGTTATTTTCCTTTTGATATTAGCTATTGAAATGAGTACGAAATCGTTCCTGATAGTTTCTCCTGAAAATTTGATATGATCAATGATTTTAAGAAAAAATCTCAGCGCCTTGGGAAACAGGGGATCCCGGCGAACCTCAGAAACTCAGGAGAATCATGGAGTAGTGGCAGCCCATCGATGAGCAGCTGACGATTCAAAAGGGCAGCCAAATGAAACATCTTCATTCCTCTCCTTCCAAAGAGCAAACACACCCTGACTCAAGAGAAAACATTTCTGCACGGACCAGACTATTGAGGTCAGTGTGTTGAAATGCTTCTGCTACATCCTTAAGGCTTTCCATTTTGGGGCCTTTCGAAGGGGAATTTTATATTGTTTTTATGGCGGCTCAGGAAAAAGCGTTCAAAAATAAGTTTCTTTTGTGTGCATTTCCTTGTTGGATTTAGCACATTGAGTTCTTTTTATTCATACATTCTTTTATGATGCCTAAATGTTTTCTTTGAAATGAGTATCGATTTGTAAATTAGATTGTCTTCTATAAAAATATACCATTTGTGCCAATTTTTTTTCCTGTTCTTAAATCTAGTGGGTCTAGGAGAACCCTTGGAGAGGTTTTGCAGTGTTTTAAGAAATGCAGGCTGGCTAGGGGGGGGATGGGAGAGTAGACCCACAGGAAGGGAGGTGCCACTGCATTTCAGAGAGTCTGCACATGGTGACCAGTCACTGGTCAGGACTGAAGGATGAGCAGGAGGACAGAATGATGCCCATATTTCTGGCTCGTGGATAGGGAATGGAGGAAGGGCAGGGAGCAGAGTAGAAGGGATGGTGGTGACTTCTGGTTAGACCTGGAACGACCTGCAGGCCACTGAAGCTTCCAGATGTGTTTAGAAGGCAGGAGCATGCAGTTGGGGGTAAGAGCTGAGTGAATTGTGATGGGACTTGGAGGTGGGCTTTGGTGGGTAAGCTTGACTCTCTGGGCCAGAGAACAGAAGGTACGTGGTCAGGTTCATGGGGGGAAGATGGCTCTGTGCTGGTCCAGGCCACTGGGGTGCACATGATCATAGAATCCTGGATTCAAAAAGGCCTTGGTCTCTGGTGCAGATGGGAAAGTTGACTTACTGCCCAAGGTCTTGTGAGTGGTGGGCAAGAGAACAGGGAGGAAAAAGGGATGGCCATCTTGGATGGCCACCTTTGTGTCCCTTACCTCTTTGGGGTTGATGTCCTTAGAATATTTCCACCCTTTCTACTTCTGTGTACATATATCCTGGGACAGGGATCCAGTGTCCTCTTTTGAGTCAAATGGCCTAAGTTTGAGTCCTGCCTCTACTCACAAGCCTGGAGGCCCTGGGGGTGGTTTTCTTCCTAAAAACCACCTCACTGATCTCTCCTTCAACTTCAATCTCCTCACTGATCTGCTGGGAACATTGAGGCCTCTAGTCCAGAGCTGGTGTATTGAAAGACACCAGGCATGTTAAAGGGCTGGCGTATTACTAAGGATCCTGAGAACACTTAGTGAAAACCATTGAATTAGGGTCATTTCAGAGTTAGCCTGGCCAGCTCTTCCTCCAGGAATGCTTCTCCACTTCCCTCTCCCCTAATCACGCAAGGCCAGGCAAGATCCTTTTTCCCATTGTCCCAGAGCCCTGTCTTGTGCCTCCCAACTGTCTCTTTGAGCACAGGGGCTGGTCTCACCTAGCAGGATAGCTTAGTTTCAACGTCATAGAGATCTGAGTTCAAATCCTATCTCTGTCACTTCCAGCAAGTGGCGTCTTGGACCCGTCTCTTTATATTGCTAAGTCTCAGTTTTCTCATCTGCAAAATCAGAATCTTAAAAAAAAAAGCACCAACATCTGAGGGTTTTTGTGACAATTAAAGATTTTTTATATATGTATATATATGAATGAGTTCAAGTCTCAGCTTTTTATTTTGCTGATCTTTAATGAATTTTGGATGTATCTGGGACTGTTTTGGATAAATGGTTGGGTAATAAACAAATAAAAATTTTAATTCAGAGACTTTCTACCTAGTGCCACTTGTCTGTTATTTCCTGGTAGAGCATGTTACTAGGTGATGAGTAACATCTTTCTGAAGTCATCACATGGGGTATGGATTTGGAGGAGGTCTCCACCTTCCCTCCTGTGACCCTACAGACATATTCCTGGGGACTCACCCTGTGGTGGTGCCTGGTCCACACAGCTTGGTTCCCATCTCCTGTCTGTGTGTTCTCAGACACCTGGAGCTGGTGGCCTGCGGTGCACATCCCTGTCATTTGACCTCGCTCTCTGCACACACACACACACACGCGCACACGCACACACACACACGCACACACACACACACACGCACACGCACGCACACACACACGCACACACACACACGTGTGTGTGTATGTATATATATATATATATATATATATATATATATCTTAGAAATGCTTCTCTTAATCATATCTTGAATTAATGCAGGCCTCGTTCAGTCCCAGCTCTCATTACCCTCTTAATTAACTCGGCACAGATGGAAAAAGTCGGAATTGCTCTAGCCGAGTTGTTCTGCTAGTTTTAAAATGAGGCGGCAGATGGGAAGACGAGGTGGAACGGGCCGGCTCAGAGGGAGGAGATGAGTTTTCAAGCTGTCACCGGAGCGTCAACAAACGCTCCATCTGTCAGTGGTGAGGCCGGGCCGAGGACTCGTGCAAGGGGTTGGCGGGCAGAGGGCCGGCTCAGGCCAATGCCCGGAGGTCCTGGCTGCCAGGGGTGTCCCGGGGACATGGCCATAAGCACCAGGAAGGGAACCAGGAGTTCTAGGGTCCTGATGCAGGTGGGGACCTCTGCCCCTGACCATGATGGAAACACCCAGGGCCCACACTGCTGTGTGGGAGCCAGCAAGGGTTATATTCTCTTTCTTGTCTAAAATAGTCTTGAGGAATGAATTACATCAACTCTGCACGGCTGTCAGAGGGAACTTTCTAAACGCACGTCAGCTTGCTGTTGGGTCTCTTTGCTGGCTTCCTGTGGCTTTTAAGTTGGGTCTGGTCCTGGCCATGTCTGGAGCCTCATCTCTCCCCACGCTGGCCGGCCTCCTCTGGTATCTCTTGCCCTGGGCTGTAGCCTTTCCAATGCCAGAGCCTCGATTTTTCTCTCTTTATCCTCCAAGATCAGCTGTGTTAAGTGCCCCTAGAAGTTCTCCTTTGGTATCTTGTGCTTCTCCCATGAAACTGTTTGCCTGTGAATACTCTTTGCCTGTGAATGAATTAATGAACGATTCTCCAGTGATGGCTTGGGGATGCCTCAACTTGGAATGATGTTTGGTTTGTGAAAGGTGTTCGGTTTGCTTGGGGATGCCTCAACTTGGAATGATCATATGATGTTAGAGTTGAAAGAGATCTTAAAAATATTTTAGAGTCCGGGAATCCTCTCTGGTGCATCCTGGAGAGAGAGGTGAGTGTGAAGCCTTGGCTTGCATTCCCCAAGGGATAAGAAACTCACTATCTCCTGCGATGCCCTCTGAGTGGACTGGCCTCAGTTCACTGTCTGGGCTCCTTGTCATGTGTATGGGACTAGAACTGGCTACCTTAGCCCCAGGGAAGTCCTTTGGGGATTTGACAAGGGCCCTGGGGTCCCTTGAGCGTGCCTCCCTCAATGGCTACAGCCTGCTCTCTGATGCTCCTGGCAGATGACAGGGTCTTGGGATGGCAGATCATTTGCCTTATGTCCTGGTGGTAGACAGATCTCAGGTTTTAGAGCCAAAGATCTCAGACTCTGGTGTCCATACCCTGCCTGGCTGGTCACTAACTGCATGGCATAAAACCAGTGCTTCATCCTCTCTGAGCCTTGGCTTGCTGGTCTGCAGAATGGGGGTTTTACTGTGGCCCCTTTGGGTCGTGACTCATGAAGGCTAGTTGTTTCTCTAAGCCTCTTGCTTCCATTTGGGGACTTGCTTGTCTCTCATTCTCCTCCTCACTTCGTCCTAATCCATCCCCGGAGGCACTGGTTTATTGCACGGTTCTCTGGTTGGCGCTCTTCCCCAGGTTTTCCTGAATTTCTGTTCTCACCAAGTCCCCAGCCTGCTTCTGTCTTTATGGCTTCCATGGGGCGTGGTTCCCCTCTAGGTTCCATTAAGCCTTGTCTTGTATCAACTGTACTTTTACTCTACACAGGCTATTACCTCACCTGCAAATTCCTCTACCCAGGGTGCTGTAAGCTACAAACTTCTATTGATACCACAAAACCTTATTTGGTTTACCTTTTCTCTGATGCTTTTCCAGGTCATTCTTCCCTCTGAACTCCTTACAATTGTGATGGCTGCATGCATTCCAGTGTGTTGGAATAACCATTGCCAGTGGTCAGGAGACAGGGGATTGCCAAGTCCTCTCTGAGTCCCCAGAACTGGTGCCAGAGCCTGGCAAGCTGGGGTCCTCACCCTTATGACTTGTGTTGCTGCACTCCTGACCTCAGCCCCTTGCTTCACCTCTTTCAAGTGAGGATGACAGCAGTTCTTAATCAGAACTTCTTAATCACACCACATTATCCTTTGGAGACGCTTTTACCTCCAGGAACCCATTGATTCACCACTCTAAATTACTGTAATTACCACAAATGATAAAATAGCAGCTTTCTCAGTTTTCTTTACCCTGGCCAATTTGCATATGCTAATGCACAAGCATCTCCCTTCAGTCCCCTCCTGCCCCCTCTTCCAAGACCATTTCTGTACTTGGCACTCACTTGACCCACTCCAACTGGGACCAGGTCCTGGCAAGAAAGAAAGAAGTTTTCAGAAGCTACCCATTACTCCCAAGGAATGGGAGAAATCCATTTCCAGTATTTCCAGCAGCTGCACTGAGGGAAATCTTTTTGCTGCCTTAGGAACAGGCAGGGTGAGGGTGGGGACGGGGAGCCTGGTTCACCTTGCTCTAGGAAACTTACTCCATCCTTCTGGAAACTGAAAACTTGTATTCACTTCACAGTTTGCAATGAGGAAGAAAGATGGAGTTGGGGGGATTAAAAAGTATGATAAAAATACATATAACATCAATGTTACCATCTCAACCATATTTAAGTGTATAGTTCAGTGTCATAAGTACATATACGTGGTTGTGCACCATCAGCACCATGTGGTGACAAAACTCTTTTCTTCATTCCCAACTAAATTATTTTCTGCTGATACTGACAATTAGACCCGGGGGTATTCTACCTCCTCAGCCATTTTCTATTTTTTTTTGTTTTGAAATAGGCTCTTGCTAGGTTGATGAGAGTCTTGCTACGTTGCTGACGCTATCTTTAAACGTGTGTTCCTCCTGTCTCAGCCTCTCAAGTACTGGGATTTCAGGCCTGTGCCCCGATGCCCAACTTGGAATTTAAATTCTGTACCCATTTAGTAATAGCTTCTCATTCCCCTGTGCCCAGCTCCCAGCAACCACATCATAATCTAACAGATAAAAGAAAGCATATTAGCCTGGTATGGTGGCCCATGCTTGTAATTCCAGTACTTGGGAGGCTGAGACAGGAGGATCACAGGTTTATGGTGAGCCTCAGCTACTTGGTGAGGCCCTCCTCAACTTAGTGAGACCCTGTTTCAAAATAAAGAATAAAAAATAGGGCTGGGGGTATAGCTCAGAGTTAGAATGCCTGTGGGTTCCATCCCAAGTACCTAAAAAAAAAGCATATTATATCTGGTGGTGGAAAGTTCTGTGAAGAGGAATGGTGCAGATTATGCAGGACGTGAATGCTTGGAGGGATGGTGCTATTTGACATGGGGTTACCAGGGAGATCTCCTAAAGATGTAACTGTGAGGCTGAGCCTGGTGCTATTTGACATGGGGTTACCAGGGAGATCTCCTAAAGATGTAACTGTGAGGCTGAGCCTGGTAGGGAGTATTGGAGACAGAGGGACTAGAAAACCCGAAGACCTCAATGTAGGAGCATGGCTGGGGTGTCCCAAGAACAGGAGCATGCCTGGAGAAACATCAGCAGCTGGAGATAAGGGCAGAGAGGTCCCTGGGGTTAGCACTGCTGATTCACAAGAGATGGGGTGAAGGAGACCAGGGGAGTACTGAAGGAATTGGGGTGTGCCCTGGTCTGACTCATAGTTTATAAACATCGACTGATGGGTTGAAAGCAACTATAATGGGGACGAGGGTAAAAACAGGAAGAGCTATGATTGTATTAATCTAGACTGGGGCTCAGCAGAGTTTTTCTAGAAAGGACCAGATGGTAAATATTTTAGATTTTTTAAAATACTTTTATTGGTGTAGTAATTATATATCATATGAGGTTGAAACTGATAGAAACATACATGCACGCAGTATGTATGTTTCTTGGTGTGTTTGCCCTCTGGGTCCCACCCTGTTCCCACCCCTCCTCAAACATATTAGTGAGATTGGTAGTGATACCTTTACATATGGGCATGGCATTATTTGAACTATGTTCTTCATCAGTTCTCTTTTTACCCCCACCCCGTCCACAATCTACTGGCTTTTCTCCCCATTTATCTACAAGTTCTTTTGTTGCCTATTTTCTCTCTAGATTCCACAGATGGGAGGCAACACACGGCCCTTCACTTTCTGAGGCTGGCTGATCGTGCTATTTCTAGTTCTGAGGGCCTCATGGTTCCTGTTGAGTTAGTCAGTTTTGACCTTGGATTGCAAATGTAACCACAGACAACATGTAAACAAATAGATGTGGCTGCAATCTAATAAAATTTTATTTAAGAAAGCAGGTGGTGGGCTGGATTTGGCCCATGAGCTATAGTCTGCTGAGCTACAGTCTGGTCTAAATAACATGGTGATGGGTTGGAGCAGGGTGTGGCAACAGGGTTGTAAGAAGTGGCCAATTGTGAGACAGATTGGAAGGTAATTGTCAATGGGATTTTCTTTGTGTTTTGTGGTACTGGGGACTGAACCTAGGGGCATCCTAGCTCCAAGCTACACCCCCAGACTTACTTTAGTTTTTATTTTGAAACAGGATCTCACTAGGTTGCTGAGGCTAGCTTTAAACCTGCATTATTCAGCCTCCCAAGTACTGGGATTATAGGCATGTGCCCAATGCCTGGTGGAAGGTAAATATCAACAGGATTTGCTGCCAAGTGAGATGTGAGAAGGAGAGGATCAAGAATGATTTTAAGTTTTATGACCTGAGCAAACAGAAGATTAGAGTGGCCAGTGGCTGGGATGGGAGAGTCTATAAGTGAAATACTCCCTTCCTGGCGTGGAGTGAATCTGGAGTTTGTTTTGAGACACGTTAGGCTTGTTATCCTCTTATGGATATCCAAGGTAGATGGATGAGCCTGGTGTCAGGACAGACTAGAAATGGGAACTGTGGAGATGTCAGCACCTAGAGGACTCTGAAGACATGGGGTTGAGTGAGATGACACAGGGGAGGAGAGCGGGTGGAGAAGAGGGGGCTGAGCTCTGAGGTTCTCAGAGAGATGAGGGATAGCAAACAAAGGAAAATGAGGAGTGGTCACAGAGGTGAGAGGAAAGCCTAGAGAGTTTGGTATCCTGGAAGCAAAGAGAAGAAAGTGTTTTTAAGAGAAAATAACCAGTTATGCTAAATAATGGTATGATAGATTGAATAGTGTCTCCCCCCTCAATTTATATCTTCGGGAACCTCAAGATGTACTTTTTTTTGCAGTACTAGAGATGGAACCATGGGGGATTCTACCTCCAAACTACACCCCAAACCTATATTTTATTCTTTATTTTGAAACAAGGTCTCACTGAGTTGCAAAGGGCCTCACTAAATAGCTGAGGCTGTTTGCGAACTGTGATCCTTCTGTCTCAGCCTCTTGAATGCTGAGATTACAAGTGGGTGCCACAATGTCTGGCTCAGAATGTACTCTTATTGAGAAATGGTGTAACTAGTAGTGATGAGGCCATATGGTGAATTAGGATGGACCTTAAATCTAACAACTATTTTTATTACAAGAAGAAGAGAGGCAATAGAGACTCACCAAGAGGCGAAGGGCTTGTGAGGGTGGAGGCAGGTGGAGAGATCAGAGTGATCAAGCCAAGGATGCCAGGAGCTACTGGGAGCTGGAGGATGGAAGGAAACCTTGCATCTCCCCTGGAGCCTCCAGAGGAGAATGGCTCTGCTGTCACCTTGGTTTGGAGTCCCACCCTCTAACACTGTTATCAATAAATTTCTTTTGCCCAAAGTCACCTAGTTCATGATAATGTGTTCTGACAGCCTGAGAAACCATGTGCATTTCCTACGAGTGATGTAAAACCAGCTCTGTAAAACCAGGACCTTAGATTTGGCAATGCTAGGCATGGGATGGATCAGAGGAGACCTTGACAGATGTTTTCAGTAAATGGGCATGAGTATATAAAGTCTGTTGGAGAGGGTTCAGCAGAGCACAGGAGGTGACCCCTGGGGAAGGAGTAGGAAGCATCTTTTCATTTTAAAGGAGGAAGGAAATGAGAGGGTAGCTAGAGAGGAATGGAAAAAGAAAGCAAATGTCAAGCTGATGGAATGCTTTGGAAGAGAGACAAGAAGTTAGCATGGAGGGAGAATGGGCAGTGTCTTGGGGCTGGGTGAGTCGGCAGGGGAGAGGCTGGAGAGAGGGAAGCCAGGCATGTGGACTCACCTCCAGGTGAGCAGACAAGAGAATCCTGGACTCTGAGGGCATGGGCTAAGAATGGTCATTGTCATGATAAGGCATAGAGTGTGACCACAGCAGCCAGTGACTGAGGTATGTCTTTTAGATGAAGGGATATCAAGGATGGAAGACCAGGCTGAGCTGCAGGAGCTGCTTTTGTCTCTTATCTTCCTGAAGTAGGAATCAAGACAGTTATCTGAGATGGAGGCCCAGGAGGAGACAGTAAAAGTCTGAGTCAAGAGAAGGTACCAACTGGCCTTTGGGAGAAGAGGAGAGTGGCTTTCATGGGGAATGTAGATGGATTTCTGGGTAGCCCAAAAGTCCTGCCTGAGCTCAGAGGATTTAGAGTGGGCAGAGTTGTGTGCTTCTTCTTATCACACTGACATGTGGGTCTAGGTTGAGGGCAGGTAGAGAGCTGCATCAAACCAGCAAGTGTAAGGAAACAAGAGAAAAAGAGGGAGCGGAGGCTTGTGTCAGTCATCTACTGCTGTGTAACAAACTATCCCAGTGCTCAATAGCTTAAAACAATAATACTCATCAATTTTTCTTGTGAATCTTCAATTTTTGGCATGGTTTTTGTGGGAGCAGTTTATTTCTGTCCAGCTGGGGGTCTCTTGACTGGGTAGTGGAGGTTTCCTTTTTAAGATGGTGCAGTAGGCTGATAATATTCCCCAAAGGTATTAGATTGCCACCTCTGGAACCTGTATGTGCCACTTTATTTGAAAAAGGTATCTTTGTAGATGTGATTAAGCTAAAGGTCTTGAGATGGGGATCTTTGATTCTCTGGATGTAATGCAATTCTCAATGCAATGACAGATGTCCTTCTAAGAAAGAAACAGAGGGGGCTTGGACGTTCAGAAGAGACAGAGGTGACATGGGGAAGAGATTAGAGCTGTACAGTGATGGGTCAAGGAATTCACAAAGGACCAGAAGCTGGAAGACACCAAGAATGGATTCTCTTCTGAAGTCTCAGAAGGATGATGGTCTTCCTGATACCTTGATTTAGACTTTTCACCTTCAGAACTTCAAGGGAATAATTTTGTGTTGTTTTAAGCCACCCAGTTTGTGATAATTTGTCACAGCAGCCCCAGAGAACCAATCCAGATGGTGAGTGGACATGGCTGGCACATGAAGTATGCCCGTCATCTGTGAGCTGGCCTGGTGGCCAGGGGCCTTGGTTCTCATCTGCTCAGGCCTCTCATGGCACAGTGGCTGGGTTCCAAGAGTAAGAGTTCCCAAAGAAGTCAGTGGAAGCTTTCCTGCCCTTTATGAATCAATCTAGACATGATTTCTGTTATAGTCAGATCTCTGATCCAGAGCCAGGAAGAGGAGATGGATCCTCCTCTCTATGGGCTGGGGGTCTCACAGGGGAAGTGGGTGTGAAATGCATGGGAGATGTCGCTTCAGCCTATTTTTAGAATACTCAACCTGTCACCAGGCTTCTGCAGGGAAATGATGATGATGACCACTGGCCTTGACCTCACAGATGGACAAAGGGGACAGAGGAACAAAGGGCAGTGAGAGGACAGCAGGATCAGCAGACCCTAAGACTCTTCCATTCTCCTAATGAAAGGACCACTGACCTCCAGGTAAGAAGACAAGGGGATCCTGGACTCTGAGGCCATGGGCTAAGAATGGTCATTGTCGTGATAAGGCATAGAGTGAGACCACAGCAGCCAGTGACTGAGGTGTGGCCTTTGGAGGAAGGGACATCAAAGATGGAAGACCAGGCTGTGGGATAGACACTCTTGTGGATATTGAAACCAGGTCTGTGCTGGGGAGAGAGACCGTGACAGAGATGGTGTTGTGGAAGCACGGTGAGGAGCAGTGTGAACAGCAGTAGGAGCGTGGGAGAGGAAATGGCTCCTCTTGGGACAGCGGTAAGGGGAGAGAGTCCCCAGGGAGAGTGAGACTTCAGGAGGAGGCAGGAGGAGAATGTTCCCTGGAGAAGGGGTGAGGAAGGCAGAGAGACTGTGGGGGAAAGGGGTGGGAAGCCTTGTGGGGGCGGGGACAATTGTAGAGCCCTGTGAGGACGTGTCCCAAGTACCCCAGGAGCTCTGGGCCTCCTGGGCTGGTGATGAGACCCACAGGTTGGGCATGATGGGATTAGATGTGGAAGTCTCTTGCTTTTAGCGAAAACAACCATCTCTCTCTGGCAGCAGGGGTGGGTATGGACGCCCAGAGCAGGAAGGAGGGGTCAGGAAGGGCTGTACCTTAAGAACCTCAGAGCTCTGGGGCTCCTGCTTCACTCCTGCCCATGTTGTGGGAGGAGTGCCACATGGCACTCCCTTGCCAAGGGAGGCACCCCATATTAATTATTGTTGTCACTGTTATTATCTTCCAGGCCGAGCTTTGTTCATGTGGAAGGGGCACTTTTCGTGTTCTGTTGTAATTATCCATCTTCCTGGCTTCCCCATGGGACTGCGAATTCCCGGGGAGCGGGGTCTTCATCCTGCCTTGGAACCCGTCTCTGGTCCCCAGCACCATGCTTGGCCTAGAGGATTTATCAACTAGCATCTACTGAACGGAGCAAGGCCCCGAGAGGATCCTGACGTATTCAAGGTTGCAGAGCAACACAGAGCCTAGAAAAACCACCTGGGCTTCCGATTCCCAGTTTTGATGGCGCGCCGGCTGCAATCTAAATCTCTCTAATTCATGCTGCGACTCCTTCTTCTCGCTCTTTTCCCTTTGCCCGTTTATTCTTTCAGTGAGATCTGCAGCCCCAGCTGGAGTGTGAAGCCCAGAACCTCCATCAGTGTTCAAAGCCTCTCTCTTTTTGCTCCCGTATAATCTTCAAAAGGCCCCTTTCTCCCCCTGGCGATCTTCCCTGGGGTGCCCCTGGCTGGTCCTACTAAAATAGGAATCGTGGGCTGGATAAATAGGGATTTTCAGCTAACAGAATAAATTACTGACGGGGGGAGACTGGGCTTTCTTGTCATCCACATTGGTCTTGGAGTCTGGGGGCTGCTTATTACATTAGCCTCTGTTTATTTTTCTGGTGCTTTAGGACGAAGGGGCTCTAATTGGCTGAAAGTATGCCTTAAGGGGTAGCTTCACACTCAAAGCTGACAGGCTGAGACAAACCCATTTAGGGGAAGGAGTGTGCTTCTTGACCCATCCAACAAGTGTGAGAAGAAGGAGGAGAAAGAGCAGGAGGAGGGGGAGAAGGAGGAGGTGGTCTGTGGTTGGTTGCCATCCTCCTAACCACAGACCCTGCCAGTGGGGGGGGGCTGTAGGGGGGACCCCTCTTAAATCCAGGACTTGGACAGACCCATGGCTCCATTTTTTGATTTTTTTTTCTCCTAAAAACTCCAGGCAGTGCTGGGGGACAGAGATAAACACACAGAGAAGTCTATCTATTGAGTGTGCCCGCACTTGACGAGTAGGTGGATGTGGGGGCATGGGGGCAGGACATGGTGTAAACAGTAGATTCCCCAGTAAAGGCCAGCAGGGGAAGTTCTTCCTCTGGCTCCCAGAGGGAGCATCCATGTCTGGGAGCAAGGAGAGGCAAGCGGAGATGAAGTCTTAATATCTTTGGAGGGCAGTCGGAGGAAAAGGAACCGATTATCCTTGTTGCAACTCCAGAGAGGAGAATTGGAAGGACATGGGGTAGGTGTCCTGGGAAGATCAAACACCCCCTCGTCTGAGGAAAGGGAAGAGGCATTTTCTAGTGGGTAGAGCTCAGATTCCCTGTCCTGCAGGGCGTGAAGACTGTCCAACTTCCAGGAGGTTAGGGGTCTTGCAGTAACACCCCGGGCTCTCTCTTCCCTTTCCTACCATGTCCAGTTGCTGGGCGAGTCCTGATGGTGCTGTGGCCCCGGTGTTCCCTGCCCTTCTTATTGCTCTGTGTGTGCATGCTGCTGGCCTCCTGGCTGGAGAGCTGCAGGAGCCTGGTCTCCTGGCTCAGCTTTCCCCATAGCAGTGTGTGGCTAGAATGGGAATTAGATCATGACTTAAAAAAAAAATCCAGCTTGGCATGTTGGCACATGCCTGTAATATTAGTATGTGGGAGGTTGAGACCGGAGGATTTCAGGATTTCAGGTTGAGACCGGAGGATTTCAGGAGGATATGTATTTCTCTCTCTCTCTCTCTCTCTCTCTCTCTCTCTCTATATATATATATATATATATATATATATATATAGAGAGAGAGAGAGAGAGAGAGAGAGAGAATCCTTCAATGTCTGCTCCTAGCTCTTGAAGTTCAGGCCATAGCCCATGAGGCCATGCACCATCCGCTTCTGTCCCCTCTCACCCCACCTGGTCCCCACCTCTCAGAACCAAGGGCCACACCTTCTCTCATCCTCAAGCAGGTCCTTCTTAACTCAAAGCTGCGGGTCCTGCTGATCCTGGCCTGGGCCCCTCTCCCTATAGAGCTCTGCACAATTCACTCTTTCCTATTTCAGGGGTCTCAGCTCAACTCTCAGCTCCTCACTGTGACCTTACATAGCACCCTGGTGGCCCCACCCTCCCCTTCAGCCACTCTCTTCCTTTTCTGGTTTTCTTTTCTTTGTTATCACTTCTTGGGTGTTTTCTGCCTTCCATCATCAACATGTGAGTTTGGGAAAAACAGACAGCTATGTGTCCTTCTCACCACACCCGTGCTGGGAGCGGGGAAGTTTGCAAAACACTGTATTGGACAAGTGAATGAATGAATTAGGACTGACTGAATGAATAAATGAACAAATGCATCAGGCACAGCTGGGTCTGACATGGGGCTTCACCACTGAGTAACCTTTCAGGAGCAAGTAATCTTGAAAAGTCTGGGCCACACTTGGGCCCATGTGTAGACTAGGGACTGTGACGTTTACCCTGAGAGTGGCGTGTGGCACCAATGCCCCGATTATGAGACCCTTTCAGCTCCTGCATGCTCAGTAGGTGCTCACTATAACCTGGTTCCCTTCTCCCTCCTGTTTCCAGTCATGGATTCCACAGGAGGCAGGGGAATCGGGGTGGACCACCCTCTGTCAGAAGGACCACCCGACCTGTCATACACTGCTCTCCAGCCCGAGCTTGTCTCTTTTCCCACCTGGCTTGCTGAGGCCCAAGCTCACGTCACGTGTGTGTGTGTGTGTGTGTGTGTGTGTGTGTGTGTGGTGTCCTGGGGATTGAACCCAGAGGCATTCTTCCTCTAAGCTATACTCTCAACCCTATTTCATTCTTTATGTTTTTTAAAAAATATATTTATTTTTTCAGTACTGGGGATAGAACCTCAGAGCTATACCTCCAGACACACACACACACACACACACACACACACACACACACACACCACTATCTACTGATTGCAAATGGCCCCTGTATACTCCTTGAGAGCATCGGCAGCAATTTTACCAGAGATGTGCTTCCACGTGTCACTCCAGGCTGTCATCTCCCTTCTCCATTGGATGCAGTTTTTCTTATAACATGAACTTTCTAGGCTGGAAAGAGAATCTCCTCTAATTGTCATGGTGGAGGGGTGCTAAGGGCCCAGAGATACAGAACACCTTGCTGAGGCCGCACAGCAGCTCAGCTGCCGGGCTGAGGCTAGAGCCCAAGTGTCTTGTCTCCGCATATGAATTTTGGCTGTGGGGAGCTGGCTGGGGGCTCAGCTTGGACTCAGTGCGGGCAGGAAGCCCATGGCCCAGTCTGGTTTGGCCGTGCCCCTGGGCATAGTGTCAGAGACAGCAGCCGGAGGCCATTAGGGGTGCGTGAGCCTCTTTTGCTCACACCCCGTCTGCAAACATTATCCTTGGAGGCAGCCTCAGCTGGGATGGTGCGCCCGGGGGGGCTGTCCATGTGCCAGCTGGCATACCCAGCGGCTTCCTCCCAGGTTCCCCTACTTGGGAGGTTTGAGCTGAGCTTCCACCAGGAGATGTGGGGCCCAGCTGAATCCTGGGTGGTTCCAGCCAGGTTGATGGGGTGCTGGGTTCAGTTAGCTGAACCTGATTCCCAAAGGGAACAGTGAGCATTAGGGCACTTATGGGGAGTATTTCTGGTTGTCCCAATGTTTGGGGAGCTATTAGCAGTTAGTGTGTGGGATTCAGAGATGCCCAACCTACTGCCTTGTGCTGGAAAATTCCACAAACACAGAGTCAACTTGCATTTTGGGAGGGTCACATGCCTTGTTGGACATACATGTAGCTAACAAATTGGCTCATAGTTATAAATGTCTGGAACCAGTGACCTCATCACCTATCTATCTGTGAATGCATATAATGAAGTATTGCACACCTGGGTTTAAAGTACATTGGATTTTTCAGGAATTCAATGACCGGGTGCATGAAGGAGAGATCGGCGGTAGCAAATTTCTGTTCATAGCTTTACCTAGAGTTGTCACCATTTCAGAAACATGCTGGGGCCCCAAGGGCACCGTGTCCTTGAAGGTGTGCATCCATACCTCCCGCTTCAGTCTTCCCATGTGGTTATGAATATAAGAAGGTAGCCAGGTATGGTGGTGCACACCCGTAATTCTAGTACTTAGGAGGCTGGGATAGGAGGGTTTCAGGATTGAGGCCAACCTCAGGAACTTAGTGAAAACCTTAGCAACTTAGGAAAGCCCTGCTTCAAATAAAAAATAAAAAATAAAAAATAGGACTGGGGATGTAGCTTGGAGGTAGAATGCCCCTGGGTTCAATCCTGAGTAACAAAATAATAATAGAAATAATTAATAAATAAATAGAGGTAAGGTCTTATTAACCCTTATTTCAAAATGTCAAATACAGAGGGAAAAGTGTTAATAATATTCCATTAAATACTGTCTTATGTCTCTTAAACACAGCCCACTCATGAGAAAGTGGTGTGATTGTCTAATGCCTTCATCTGCTTTCCCTGTAGTCAACTCTGAGCATTTATGTACCAGGATATATATATTTTGTTATAAGTTGCCTCCTTTATCTTTATAATACATTATATTGATTTTTAAAAATTATGTAGGTAGGGCATACTATCCATGGATTTTATTTCATCACACTAAAGAGGTTATTACAAAATAATTGCTGTGAAAGGGGAGATTGGGAGGGTAATATAGCCTGCCGCCTCCCCTGGGGGGCACACATCTGGTTTGTCAATACCACTTAAATCTGCCTTGGGATGAAAAATCTCCTGGTTTTTCCCTCCTGGGGCCCTGGCTAGCCTCCAACCATGTGATATTTGTTCATTCATTTATTCAGTTAACATATGTTCAACCCTCCATGTGCCAGGCATGTTGCTGGGCACTTTGTGTACATTATCCCAGGCTAACCCTGCAGAGGGGGAATTACTGTCCTTTCTTATAGACCCAGGTCCAGGGCCCAGTGAGTCCCCAGGCCAGTGGAGGAGACAGGCAGGTAAGTGGGAATTTATAGTCCAGTATGGTCCTGGTTTCAAGACCCAGAGGTGCCAAGCTATGTCCCAGAGGGAGAGAAGACTATGTTCAAGACAAGGTTCTGATTCCTGGAAATCTGAGATCATTCTTGGTGGATGGGTAGGAGTCAGGTGGAGTTCTTGGCTGAGGGGACTCAGGTGCGAGGGCACAGTGTCAGGAGTTAGCATGGCAGGTCTGAAGTACTGTGTACTGTTGACTGTGGCTGGAGCCCAGAGTATGATTGGGGATGGTGAGAGAGGAGGCTTTGGTAGGGAGGAGGCAGCCTTGGGGGCAGTAGTGCAAGGGATCCCTGAATGCAGCCTTGAAGATCTCTTACTCTGTCCCAAAGACAGTAGGGAGCCATGGGAAGGTAGACGCAGTGGAATGATAAGGTTAGCAGCACGGCTCCTAGTGACCACAGATGTTACAACCTGGGGAGTGCCTGGTGAGGACTAGACACTAGGTCAAAGTTGTTTAGTACAATTAGGTAATTGATCGATTACTTCAAATATTCATTCAGTATCTCCCATGTTGTAGACATGGTGTAGTTGGCCATCAACATGGTAAGTCACAAGTCTGGCCTCGTGTTAATACCATTAACCCAGTGTGAGAATTGTGACATTAAAGAGGTCCCTGGACCACACCTACCTCTGGCCTTCTGCAGCTCCAGACACTGGTACCCGAAACACTCACTTATTTACAGTACTACCAATTACCACTTTCCCCTAAAGCAGCAAGGAAGTCATTTGGCTCCCGGCTGGACTTAATTATGGAGCATTTATTATTATTCTGACACATATTCTAATCGACTGAATATTAATTGACTGGGGCTCCACGCCGAAGATGAAGATATTAAACTGTCATTACACAAATGCACGTTTGCCTTCCTCTCCAGGCAGTGTGGTCATTAGCTCTAGCTGCCTCGAGGAACATTGCCGGGCTGGAAAAGTTCTCCCCTGACACTGAACATTGACCTCAAAGGCCAGTGGGTCGCAAAAATGATGAGGGACATGCAGGTAAAGAGGTGACCAGAGACCGTGGAGGAGGGGACGTGACTGGAAGTAGGATCCTTAGGGAGATGGGACTGGAAGATGGAGGGCTAGAGCAAACTTCTGAGACCCACCTGCTCTCTCTCTCAGACACTCAGCAGATACTCTTCTAACACCCATCATATGTCACAAAGATTGAGACACCTGCAGCCTCTGTCCTCCTGGAGCCCATGGCTTATGAGGGGGGGAATACAGAGATTAACCAACTAGCTAGACAAAGGATTATTATTGTTGTTATTGTTGATACTGGGTATTGAACCCAGGGGTATTCTACTTCTGAGTTACACCCCCATCCTTATTTTATTTTGTAACAGGGTCTCACTAAGTTGCTGAGGGCCTTGCTAAGTTGCTGAGACTGTCTTTAAAATTATATTCTGCCTGTCTCAGCCTCCCAAGTCCTGGGATTACAGGTGTCTGCCACCATGCCAGACGAAGATTATTATTGTATTGTTCTTATTACTATTTTGTAGTATTAGGGATTGAACCCAGTGGCAATCTACCGCTAAGCTACACCTCTAATCCTATTTATCTTTTGGTTTGAAACAGGGTCTAGCTAAGTTGCTAAGGCTTGCCACAAACCTGAAGTCCTCCTGTCACAGCCAAGCGCTGGGATCACAGGCATGTTCCATCATGCCTGGTTAGGATTATTATTATTGTTGTTTTGCGGTACTGGAGTTTGAACCCAGGGGAGTTTTACCTCTCAGCCACACCTCAAGTCCTATTTTGCTTTTCGTTTTGAAATAGGGTTGCCCTAGGTTGCTGAGGCCTTGCTAAGGTGCTGCAGAAGGCCTTGAACCTGTGGTCCTCCTGTCTCAACCATGCTTTCTTTTCCCCTCATCCACTGATGGACACTTAGGTTGTTTCTAAATCTTGGCCATTCCAAATAGTGCTGCAACAAATGTGGAAGGTCTGATATCTCCCTGAGATCCTTGGTATCCAGAAGTGGGGTGCTGAGTCACATGGCGGTTCTACATCTCGCATCTTTAGGACCTTCCATGCTGTTTTCTGTAGTGTCTCTACCATGATGCATTCCTACCAGCAACACCCCGCACTTCCAGTTTCTCCAATCTTTGCCAACACTTGTCTTTCGTTGTTTTGATAAAGCCAGATTTTTAGAGGAGCTGGGTGGTTTTGTTGTTGTTTATTATTTATATTTTTTGATGGTAGGTGTGTGACGCCTAAAAACAAGCAAAAATTCAAATTTCCAAAACATATTTTAAAGAGAGGGAAAAAAGAGTAAAATTATTTTAGAAAAAATAGTGTAGTTGACAACTTAAAAACAACTCTTAGAAGAAGACTGTCCTTCTCCCTGTGGGTCCCATAGAGACAGGAGTGATGCTGACAAGCAAACTTATGTTGAAGCCACCTCACCACACAGCAGATGCCACCTCACCACCATGGCAGACACAACCTCACCACCATGGCAGATGCCACCTCACCACCACACAGCAAATGCCACCTCACCACCATGGCAGATGCCAGTTCACCATCACACACTATTTACCCACAGCCTTTGGAAATTGATCTGGGGGAGGGTGGAGAGATTTTAGGTGAGGCTTTGTTGTTTGGGATATGGAATGTGGCCCACAAGCTCATGTGTTGAAAGCTTATTCTAAGTGCAACAAGGTTCAGAGGTAGATGTGACTGGAGAAGATGGGTCCCTGAGGGTCATGGTCTTGAGGACAATATCTGTATTCTCCCCTTCCCATCTCTCTCTCTGTGCTTCCTGACTTCCATGAGCAGCTTTCCTTCACTACATCATTCCACCGTAATGTTTCTGCCTTGGAGCCAGCCAACTGTGGACTTAGTCTTTAAAACCATGAGCCAAACTAACCTTTCCTTCTCTAAGCTATATTTGTCAGGTATTTTGGTCATAGTGATGAAAAGGTGACTACACAGTCTTCCTGATGACAGACTCTGAGAAGGAGAATTGTAAGCAGGGCATGTTGGGAAGGCACCGTCAGAGTGAGGAAAGCAGCCTCGGGCAGAGGGAGCACTCGAGTTGACATATGTTTGAGGAAGGATCTCGGCTTGTCCTCTAGGAAGCTCTTGGGCCAGGATGCCCCTTATAGATTGTTCTCATTCAGGCTAGGTGAGGGGCCAGGTCATTGTGCCTCCATGTGGAAGTGGCTGACTCTGGGAAGGAAGCACCAGTGAGGTGGGGCAGCTCCCTTTGGCTGAGGGATATTAATCCCTGGAGAAAGATGCTTTGTGAGCCCCCAGAAGCCAACAGCCCCAGAGGAATGAGAGCCTTGGTCTCAGAGAGGCACCTGTGAGGCACACAGTGGTATCTGGCATAGAGTGGAGAGGGTCTTGCCATGGGAAGGAGATCTCGGTCAATCTGCCATTCCTCTGAGAGGGCTCTTAAAGGGACTGTGAGGTTCTTGGGGGCCAAGAAGCAAGTTTTGTTTTGTCTTGTTTGTTTATCAGCTTAATTTGGCTCCACAAATTCTAGAATGAGAATGTTCAGGGGACTTTCTTAATGAATAAATGAAAAAATATAAAGATGGAATTATGTCATATTGAAGAATTATTCTGATGGATACAGTTGCTCTGTGAAAGGGGAAAAATTCCAAGTATTTCAGTTCTGTTTTGAGTCCCCATGGCTTCTTGTTTTATTTACTCATGTACGCATTCGGTTGCTTCTCATTTATTGAGCAGATAACGCATTTCGAGCCCTCTGCTAGATACTCTAGATCCTAGGCATTGAGAACCTTATATTCTAGTGCATAAAGCCAAATTGCTGATGAAAGGTGACTCATTGTGGTAAGTCAGGAGCTTCAAAAGAGGAATGAACAAAGAGCAGGAGGGGGGCAGTGAATAGGTGGAAAATGACTTAGCCTGGACAGTGGTATCTTGTTGGCTGAATATCTGCATAGGGCTCTGAAGAATGTGTAGGAGTTTGCTAGGCAGATTAAAACTAGCTCTTGCCCTAGTCTTACACTTATTTCAGTCCAGATCAAGACAAGCTGCTTTCTACTTTCAGTGTAACCACCAAAGGCTAAGAGGAACTACATACAGCTTTGTGTAGCTGTGGGTATGGGCTGGCTTAGTCTCTGTCAGACTCTGAGGCTTTCAGGGTGGTAAAAAGAGAAACTTAGGAAATATGGAACTGGCTTGGTTTAGCTCAGATGTCCCCTGCTGTGGCACATTGTTCTTCTTCAATAGAATCTAAACTGGAATCATGGGGGACATATATTAAAATTTCATCGTGATTAAAGAACCCTGGCCACATACTCCTGCTTTTCTCTAGAATTTAGCATCTAATTAGCCAAACATTCGTTATCCAGGGAGTTCCAACACTTTCTATGTACTGCATTGGCCCAAAAAAGAAATCAGCATCATATTTTAAAAGTCATGGTTGCAG
The DNA here is from genome assembly GCF_963383645.1 of Muscardinus avellanarius. Taxonomy (NCBI): domain Eukaryota; kingdom Metazoa; phylum Chordata; class Mammalia; order Rodentia; family Gliridae; genus Muscardinus; species Muscardinus avellanarius. The sequence goes on from NC_137799.1 coordinate 15,745,313, forward strand.
TTGTTTTTGGTGAATTACCATTTATACATTTTCCATCTGTGAGTATTTTTCTGGAGTACCACCTGTTCCCCCCCACCCTTTGGTGGTAGAGAATCCAACAGATCCTATCTCAGAATAAATGCATTTTATCTATAGTAGTTTTCTACATTTTCAGCAACTTTTTATCTCACAAAATAATCTCCCTTAGATACAAATCAGCCTTTAGAACTACAAATAGACATGGATGCTTTAAAAAATTTTTTTTTTCCCTGAATTTCTCATGAGAGCCCTGGGTAGTCAATCTAAAGAGAGAAACTCAGAGTGCAGTGAAGATGATGGGGTACCTGAAATGGGAGGCACGTCGCATAGGGAGAGCACTTCAGTAAGCTGCAGAGGAGAGAGAAGAAAAAGCTCAATGCTGTGGGGAGCCGGAGTGGGGGGAGAGATTGTCTTTGAATTCCAGAGCCCTGGATTTCGAATTTTCTCCCATCTCCGTGTTTCTGTGCAACCTTAACTAAGTTGCTTAACTTCTCTGGTTCTTTGTTTTCTCACCTATGCATGGGGGCAGTGATGCTCACTCAGGACCTGTGGTTCAATGCAGTGATATCTGGCACATTGAGGATGCCCACTGATGCGAGTTCACTCCATGTTCAGGCTCTTTGCTACACTAGGTTCTTTGTCAGAAATTTTACCCTCAGAAAGCAGCTCTTACCATAAGAGGGAAAAAAAGGCCTCTGAGAATTGTATTTTAGATATGTATTAGGGGATATCCAGGGCCCTAGAATGAACATGGAGCATCATCTGAGTAGCTGATTTGTCTGCCTCGTCATTCAATTCTTAAATTGTGTTTTTCAATTAAAAATGCATATAACATAACATAGATGACTAAATCTATAAGTTTCATTTTAAAACTCAGAACTCAAAAGACCCTCTTGCTGGGAGTGGTGGACAGTCTCTCAGCTCCTGGGGACTGACTGGCTTTATGCTTCTCTGGCTTTAAGGGACTGTGGTTCAGGGGTAGGATCTAAGGCAGTGCCTGGGAGCTGGCTGAAAGACTGTTATTCATTGTATTACCATCACAAGCCTTCTAGGGGGACCTGTGGAAGTCATGCTAAGACGCTGAAAAGGTAAGGAGGAGAGAAAATGGTGATTGTGGAACACAGCACATCTCAGTAGCTGTAACAAACATAAATCAACTACCAAGAAGGCAGACCCTTGACAAGAAAAACAAAGCGGCAAAGATACATACAAACAAAAACACAAAAAAGGGAACCACGGGGGAATAAGATCCAGTAGTCAGAATGGGGGATACTAAAGAGCCTGAGTGTGACTGGCCTGGTGTGGTAGCCAGCACCATACCCCCAACCACAGCTGCTGCTTTGTAGCCCAAAGGAATCCCGGCAAGAAAACCAAGGACACAGAGGTACAGGAAAGAAAAGACAGGACTTAGTGGTTGTTTAGTTTGGGAGTGGCTCAGAGGGGAAGGGAGGGAATGATGATGTTCAGGTTCTGGGTAGAGGCACTACAGTAGGGGGTGGGATGAGGGGGAGAGATGAGCTGCTCCAGGGGCTTCTGGGGCAGCAGAGTCTGCCAGTGGATGGACAGATGTCACCCTGTTGTGGCTCTTTGTACCTGAAACTCAGGAGGAAGGGCTGGGATGGCGAGCTGATGAAAACCCTTGGGCTCATAGGTCAGAGATGAACCCTTGAGGAATGAGACCGACCAGAGAGGGGATGCTGGCTGAAGGGGCCAGCAGTGAGCACGGTCTCTTCTCCAACATGGCGAGGATTTATGGGAGGGTCCAGTCCATCTGGAGGATGTGTAGTCCAGGCTCAGACATGCTGGGCTGGGGGTGCTATGAGCCACCAGACAGCTGAAGCCAAGAGCCTGGAGCTGCAGAGAAGGCAGGAGGGAGTGCAATTCGGGGCCCCTCATATGCCAGTTGCTGCCTTGGGGAGCAAGACAAAGTTTTGTCCTCTGAGGAGGAATGAAGATATGGCCACTTATCCAGTGTGACCTTGGGAAGGCTTTTCCTCTCCTTGGCTTCCAGTTTGTTTCTTTGGAAGCAAGATGGTCTGACCAGAGGTCTGATTTTAAGGGTTTGTCATTTTTTTATTTTTATACTTATTTATTTTGCAGTTGGGAATAGAACCCAGGGGCATTCTACCTCTGAGCTACATCCCCAGCCCTATTTTTTATTCTTTATTTTGAAACAGGGTCTTACTAAGTTGTGGAGGGCCTCACTAAGTAGCTGAGGCTGGTGAGGAACCTGTGATCCTCCTGTCTCAGCCTCCCAAGTACTGGGATTACAAGTGTGCACCACCATGCCTGGATTTATTTTTTTAATATATTTTTAATTGATGCATTGTAGTCATACATCCAAGATGGTAGAGGTATACATGCAAGAGTTTGTCTTTTAAGATTTATTTTTCTTTTCTTTTTGTAATACTGGGGATTAAACCCAGGGGTGTTCTCATTCTGAACTACAGCCCCAGCGCCCTATTTGTTATTTTACTTTGAAATAGGATCTTGCTAAGTTGTTGAGGGCCTCGCTAAGTTGCTGAGGCTGGCCTCAAACCTATAGAGGGGTCTTCTATCTCAGCCTCCTAAGGACTGGAATTACAGGTGTGCACCACAAAACCTGGCATCTTTCAAGATTTGTATGATGAGCCAGGCGTGGTGGTGCATGCTTGTAATCCAAGTGCTTGGGAGACTGAAACTGGAGTATCTCAGGTTTGTGGCCAGTCTCAGCAACTTATGGAGGCTCTCCACAACTTAGGGAAATCTTGATAAAATACGATAATAAAATAAAATAAAATAAAATAGAGGTGGGTGTATAGCTCAAAGGTAGAATGTCCCTGGCTTCAATTCCCAGGACCACAAAATAATAAGTAAATAAATAAATAAATAAATAAATAAATAAATAAATAGTGTGATGAGTTGATCTCACTACCCAGATTAATATACATTCACCCTTTCCTTTGTTCAATTTTTCATTTAATTGGTCAAATGGTTATTCAGCACCTCCTCTGTTCCAGGCACTGAGGTTAGAGTGGGGAATGAAATATTTGACTAAAAGATAAGGACTGACCTTTGGAAAGGACTGGGCAGAGCATCCTGTTGGGAAAAGAGGTGCTCTATTACCGTGCAGGCCTTGTCATGGGTAGTCGGGGCAGTGTGGCCAGAACTCCATCAGGGGCAGAAAGTGGGCCAGGAATCCAGGTCCCAGAAATGGGCTGGGGCCAGAGCAGGAGGGCTTTTCAGAATGAAGAGAGGAGTTTGGATTTCCTTTCGATGCCCTGAAAAGCCACTGGAGTGTGTTAATGTGTGTGTGTGTGTGTGTGTGTGTGTGTGTGTGACAGATCCTATTTGTGCTAAAAGTGAAAAGCCTTTTGACCTTGTTAAAAGTTAAAACCCTGCTATTTGGAGAATGAGTGCAGTCAGAGCGGTGGCAGAGGCAGGACAGCCACTAAGGGGCCTGTGCAGGGACGGCGTGGCTGACCCTGACTTGCCCGCCTGCTGGTCTCCAGGCCAGCATTGATTTAAAGATCTCAGGGAGTGCCTGCCCCAGATATTTCATGTCTCTAGCATCATCCCTGAAAAAGCCTGGGTCATAGTGATTGGCCCAGCCTTGCTCAGTAGAACACGAGACGGACAGCATTAGTCACCCAGAGGAAAATTTCAGGACACTGGACAAGGGGATTAAAAAAAAAAAAAAAAGGATAATCCTGAAAAAAAAAAAAAAAAACAACCCTGCCTCTTGGTTATCTCAGGGCTGCAGTGTTGCAAACCAGGTTGGCTGGGGGCAAGCAGGGATGCAAAAAGCATTCAGAAAGAAGGCTAGGCCTCAGCTTAAGGGGCCATGCTCCCATTTCATATCGCTGGCTAGAAGAACACAGAGGGTTGTTGTTTTCTTTTAGTTTTTTCCTTTTTAGCTCCTTGGATTTTGAGGAGGGTAGTCACTTTCCCTTACTGCCCTCCCCACCCCATTGTCTTCCACCTTTACTCACACTTTCCTGTGTTCCTGGGGCATCTGAAGGTAGGTAGTGAGGAAGAAATATCTGTCCCTGCTACAGAAGACATGTCTTTTGCAGGCCTTCTGTTTTGAGCAAGCAGAGGAAGAAGAAAAACTGAACATGATTAAGGTGGGTAAACTGAGGCAAGGGGACAAGAACTCACAAGGAGGGAATTGTCACAGAGCACACAAGGATGGCAAACTGGGGGAAATAGTCTCCTGGAATGAGAACCAGTGGAGAGGAATTCTGTGCAGTTTCTCCAGGTGGGTGGACATGGATGCAGGGAGTGTGGTTTTGGGGGCTGAGAGAGGCCTGAGTTCGAACTCTGGCTCCTTCCTGGACTTTACAAGTCTCTTGGAGTAGCTTTACAGTATCCTGAGAAGAAGGTGGGCTCTGGGGAGGTATCTGGGTCCCAGCGCCTGTCCTATTCTGGTGGCCTGAGCACTTCTCTTTTGCCTGCCTCCCTTGTTCTCTTGTCTAAGTAAGGAGAGAAGACCAGTGGGCCCCTCACAACACAACCAGAGTCAAACATGGGGTGCGCTGCATATCTTACAGTACCCTACACTCAAAGGCCGCAGCTGCACGGGTGGCAGAAGTGGGTCCATTGGTGGCCTCTTCCAACCTTACTCTGGAGGAGGTTCTGGGGCGGTGCCCTGCTTCAGCCCCAGCTTGGCCACAGGCTGGTCCTTCTGTCTGGGTCATGCTTTCTGGCCCCTGCACTGCACCCCATCACCCTTTCTCCTTCTTCGCCCCCCCCTCCAAGCATCACTCCTGAGAAAGGGGCGGAGTCGAGATTTACAGAAGCCCTAATGCTTCTCCAGCCTCTGAAATCCTGCCGCCTAACAGGAGCAGAGAAAAGGGCTTTGACATGTGTGCAGCCTTGGGGTCAGCCCTTTAAGGCCATCCTGGGCTGGATGTGTAGAGTTCCCCAATATTAGGAGAGGAAAGGAGGGATCTTGGGAGTGTATGAGGAGGCAGTAGAGGGGGGGAGGGAGGGAGAGAGAAAAAGAAGGAGGAGGAGAAGGAGGAGGATAGGGAGGGAAGGAGAGAGATAGAGATAAAGGAGAGAGAGAGAGAGAGAGAGAGAGAGAGAGAGAGAGAGAGAGAGAAGAAACAAAAGACACCAAACAAGGTAGAAAAATGCATACCGACAGATCAAGACACAGAGAGAAGCTTCTCTCCTTAAGAGGGGTCTGAGACTTAAATGGGGTGGAACTTTCACAAAACATCTGATAAAGAACAAAAAAGAACTTAGGGGCTCTGCCAAGTTCTTTTTTCTCTCTCCACAAAACACATGAAGCTCTATTTGGGGAACGTAGCTACACAGAGGAGAGAGAATGAACAGAAGGGGAGAGGGAAGGGGTTAGTCATTTGCAGCCTCAGGGGGCGGTTGGCTGGACGCCCTGCCCTGGAGAGGAAAGGTCCGGGGAGCTGGCCTCTGCTTGCCCAAAAGCCTGCACAGCAGCTCAGCCTGGAGGGCGGAGCGCCTGCTGGTCTGGCTCCCACCCACCTGCCTGGGCCTCCCTTCACAGCCAGCACTGCTCCATCGCTTCCTCCAGCTGCCTGCCCATCTCCATGCTGATCTCTACATCCCGGACTGGACATTCAGCATCAGCAGAGTCCTGCTTCTTTCTCTAACATGCTGTCGTCGAGTCTCGCCTCTTCATGTGCTAAGCAACTCTCAGCCCCGTTTTTCTTGCCCACTTTCTCTGCTTCTGCTCAGGCCTTATCTTCTATATCTTCTATTTTCTGAACTTTGTCACATTTTCCAATTTACACTCTGCTTCCGGACTGACTCCTGTGATCCATCCAGCCACACTGTCAGAGTAAAAGCCCCAAAGCGTAGCCCTGAATGGAACCCTGCCACTGCATTTACCTGGGGAATGGATGTGAGACCCTGGGCCCTCCTACCCTGCTTCTCCTTCAGAATCCTCCAAGACATCAGAATGCAGGTTGCTCCTAGTCATACCTGGCCCCCTCTTCACCCAAACCTCTGCTAACTATGTTCTTTCTTTTTAGAATGTTTTCACTCCCATCTCCCTATGACCAAAGACTCCCCTTTGAGATCTGATTCCAGGGGCTCTCACTTAGTCCCTGGAAGGTTGAAAATAGAGTTAGGGAGCTTAGGAGGGAGGTAAAAACACCAACCGCATTATCAGAGACCGCTGATTTATTTGACTCCAACCCAAGTACCCTCCGGGAGTCAGTCAGCCAGGGGGAAGGGACCGATGGATCATGCTTCTGGAGAGTTGCGCATAGTCCTGATCGGCCGGCTGAGTCGCGTGGCGGATGGGAGGCATCGATGTTTTATAGGCATGCCGATTCTCTCGTGACATCTGTAGTCTCATGATGTTTGGAGTCTCGAGGCACCTGGAGTCTCGCGATATCTCTGCTTTTGGCTTCCGGGGTTCTGCTTCCTGTTCCCGCTGCTGAGATCATGTGGGGGAGGGACCCGACTTATCAGTCCCCCAGCCAGGAATCTTGATTCCCACTGTTGCAGGTCTATAGAGAACAAGAGACAGAGGCTGGAGTAGGATAGCAGGTCTCTTTATTTACCAGTGTGACTCAGTAAGCAAACTCCGGGACTGAGCTGCAAGCTCAGAACATTCAAGTTCTTTTATGCTTTTGCTCACTTTATTTTCAGAAGAGAGGAGTGCATGTGAAATTTGTTTTGTTTAGCCGTAAGCAGGATGCAGAAGCAGAACAGCAGTTAGTCTGTGCATTGTGTCTCCTTTCTCTAGCAGTTCAGTGCCTGTTTTGGGGGCATCCCTGGGAGCGCCTGCTTTGTTCGCCTCAGAGGGGGCTTGTGAAGGAAGCTTTATTCTTCTGTCTTGTTCTTAGGCTGCTAGCCTGGAGTCGTCTTCAAGGACATAGCCGGGCTCTGGCCTCAAGCAGGGACACTTCACCACTACCTGTTCAGCAGTCCTCACTCACCTGCTCACATCCTGTGGGAAGCATCTCTTTTCCTGACTTGGCCAAGGCACACGGCCCCCTTGACATCAGGGTTGGCAGGGACGCTGGGGCCAGCCATTCAGACTGCCCTTGGGTGGTGCAAACCTCCGAAGAGCGTCTGAGATCACTTCTCCTGAATACATCAGAGGTACCATCAGGAGAGGGGAAAGAAACCCTGCTGGGATCTTTTGGATAAGGCTGTGGAGGCTTGGGAAAGGACACCCCAGTGTGTGGCTCTGTGAGTGGACACATGTCCTTTGTTTTCTTTGGCTGACTGAGGAGGCCATCACAGGGATAGAATGGTTATTGTGTAACATCTGCTCCCTCTTTACCAGGGCCTGCAGAGCAGCTGGACTGGCAGGTGGATTGGCTCGTGAGCTGGTGGGAGCGTGGTTTGAATCCCACAGATCCCCCCGGGGGTGGTGGTGGTGGTCTGTGTGGCCCAGAGCACTTTACTCCAATTTTCAAAGCTTGAATCTCTAATTCAGACATTATGGAACTCTTAAGACTTCCTGAGGGCGTCTGAGAATTCCCTGGGGTGGGATTACAATTTCATGTCATCCACATTGCTAAGACTTTTGCCAGACTGCTGAAGCTGGTCTCAAACCTGTGATCCTCCTGTCTTAGCCTCCCAAATACTTGGATTATAGGTGTGCACCACCACGCCTAGCCCTGGTGATTTTAAGTGAGCTTTTGACACCCCATCCTCAACATGTTCTTAGTTGCTCAGCCACCCACTGGAGTCTTCATCCCCTGTAGCCCTCCCAGCCCCACCCCATCTTGCCAGGCCCTCGTGTTCGTTTTGAGGGGTTGTTGTAACACAGTGCTACACACTGTTCTCTTCAGACAGCACACCTTTGTTTCCCCTGCCCGGTTCTGGAGGCTGGATGTACAAAATCAAGTTGTTGGCAGAGCCATGTTTCCTCCAAGGCTTCTAGGGGAGGCCCTTGTTTGCCTCTCAGAGCTCCTGCAGCCCCCCGGTGCTTCTGGGCAAATGGGGGCATCAAACCCATCCATGTCACTGCCTTTACATGTTGTCTTCCCTCTGTGTCACATGTATCTCCCATCTGTGTCTCTATTTCCATATGGCTTCTCCTCCCTGCGTTTCTGCTTTTTCTAAGAGCATGAGTCACATTAAATCAGGATTCATCCTAGCCAATTACGCTGTCACGTTAGCCTGATGACACCTACAAAGAACCTATTTCTTGAACGTGACTGTAAGTTCACAGTCACAGATATCAGGGGTTAAGACTTCAATAGAAATTTCTTTGAAGATATTGTTGAACACATTACAGTCTTCTTTGCTTTCCCCTGATTTCATCTCTCTATCTCCTCGTTTTCTCCTCTTGGAATGTTCCTCAAAAGTGCCACTTCCTTCTCTATTGTGTGAGCTCCCATCCTTCCTCAGCACCTGTAGTCGTGGCTTGTTCTCCTTTATTTAGAATTGTCAAGGTCATCACAGTTTTTAATTTAGCAGGACTCATCCTTTCTGGAAGCGATTCCACAGCTTCTTTCTTATTTCACTTAACATATAAATGGGATCATGTTATACTTATGTCACCTGCTTCGCTTTAAAAAATATTTTGCAATAAATCAAGAACATCTTTCTAGCCACTCATGGTGGTACATGCTTGCAATCCCAGTACTTGGGAGGAGGCGGAGACAGGAGTATGGCAGGGTCGTGGCCAGCCTCAGCAACTTAGCTAGGTCCTCGGCAACTTAGTGAGACCCTGTTTCAAAATAAAAAGTAAAATAAGATTGGGGCTGTGGCTCAGAGGTAGAATTTCTCTGGGTTCCATTCCTAGTACCACACACAGTCACAAAAGAACATCTTTCCATGTCAACAAGTATACTTCCACACCATGTTTTTGAAGGGACGCAGAGAACTTGATCATGTGCGTCTCCTCCTACATTTAATTAACCACTCACCAATTGTTGGACACACAGACTGCTTTCTTTCATGTTTATACTGCAGATCCCATTGCCGTGATAAGTACCATCAGGAACACCTCTGTAGGTCTGAGTTTTGGAAGCTGGCAGTCCCTCAGTGCGCTACTTCTGTGTGCACATTCTGGGCGAACAGGAGGCGACACGCTTTGCCACGCCAGCAAAATCCTTGCAGCCAGAGCTAAAGATGGAGGCGAGTTCCTGACGCAGCACCTTGTCCTGTCCATTAATAGGACCCAATGATGCCCTCCGATGCCTTAAATCTGCAGGCCTGTCTAATTCTAGGAGGAAACGGATGGCACCCATCCTGGAGTCAGTGTTTGGAAACATGCAACAAAAGCGAAGCTTTATTAACACTGGAAATGTACTCTCAGCTCAGGCTTCCTTTTCAACACCCGTCTTGTTCATCTCACAGCTCAATGAACTGTTAACGTCACATATATCTTTTGTTCCAGCAGTGAATCCAGTTACTCCAGGCTTCTGCTAACTGCAGACAGATGAGAGTTCGTTTTCCCAGGGAGTGGGAGGAAGAGAGAGCGAGAGAGAGCGAGAGAGAGAGAGAGAGAGAGCGAGAGAGAGCGAGAGAGAGCGAGAGAGAGCGAGAGAGAGCGAGAGAGAGCGAGAGAGAGCGAGAGAGAGCGAGAGAGAGAGAGGAAGAAGAAGAAGAAGAAGAAGAAGAAGAAGAAGAAGAAGAAGAAAGAAGGAGGAGGAGGAGGAGGAGGAGAGGGAAGGAGGGAGGGAGGGAGGGAGGGAGGGAGGGAGGGAGAGAGAGAGAGAGAGAGAGAGAGAGAGAGAGAGAGAGAGAGAGATATTCAATCCCTGTACATGGTCCTGGCAGGCTGCAGTGGGGAGGGGTGGTGCCCATTGGCCTCTTGACCCAGGTGGCTTTAGCTACATCCATTTTCTCATAGTGTGGCTGTAAATTTCAGATTTATTCCCCCGTGTTGATGAAGACCTCATTTAATCCATTCTTTGCATAAAGTGCTGAGTTGACCATGGCCACTGCTTGGTGCCCACAAAGAGGATCTCAGAGCCATCTGGTTTTCCATTGGGTCCAGAGAATGGTCTCTCATTTAATGCCAATTTCCCCTGTGCTAAGTCCCCTCTCCCCCAGAAGACATGCTGAGGTAATGACAAATGAAAAACTTAAAAACAAAAGCTAGGATCCTTCCTCTTGCCTGCTGGAATGGGCCTGCCATCCTCCTTGACTTGACCTTGAAGTCAGGAGCTGATATCAGCCCTGGCCTGGAAGCCTCATTCTCAAGTCTGGGGATTCCTGTCAGAACCTTTCCTTGCCTATCCTGCTCCAATGGTGCTATGCGAGGGGGAGGGACGTGTGCCAGTGCTTTTGTTGTACATTTCTTGTCCCAAAGAGCCTTCCTAGCTGTAGTTGCTTTCTCTGAGTCAGATGCTATTCCCAGGCCATTTCACTGACCTATGGCAAAGAAGCTGGAATCCCCAGTCAAGACCAGGCACAGAAAGCAATCATGACTTTGGAATCTAAATGCCTGGGCTCAAATCCACATTGTGATGGTTATTAGTGCGGTTGTTGGGTGAATCAAAGTCCTCTCCCTCACCTGTAAAAGGGACCTCCTGTCCACCTCTATGGCATTTTGCCACTTTCAAAGGAAATATGAATGGGGAAAACAGCATTTTAAGTGCTGCCTGGTGCTCAGCATCAGAGACTTACGGATTCTGAGAGATGATGGAGAGTGTGGATTTGGGACTTGATGGTCATGGGTGTGAATGCTGTTTCATCTTTGAGCTGAATTTCCTCATTTGTAATGTTTAGAAGAGCTACTACCAATTGAGAGCATACCATAAGCCATGCCAGGTTCTCAGATGTCTTATGTGGGTTAATGCATTCATTTGCAACATCATCCTCAGAGGGTAGGTGCCATGAATATTCTCATTGTAGAGAAAAGAAAACAAAGGCACACAAAGATGCTGTGACAAAGATCTCCTTGTTATCGGTGGCCATAGCTGGAGTTTGAAAAGCCAGAGCAGGTTCTACCTCACTTGTTGGTTCTTATGAGGATAAGTTGGTGTCTTCCAGATTTCTTCAACAAAAGATGCATTTTTTTCCTTTGTAATTGACATTATGTGATGAGATCTTATAAGATTATGTCAATGTCCTATTATTTATAAAAATACCTTTGCCCCTAGCCTTAGCGCCTATGAATAATTGCTGCCTAAATCAACCTCTACAATGGTGGTTGCCAAATCAACAACAGTGGTGGTTGCCAAAAGGCAATTTTCTATTTGCATCATTTCTTCTGCATCTGCTTGTTGGCATTCTGCTGTAAGGAATAATTTTTCCTTCCTTCTCATTTGCAAATTAATTAGTATCAGTTCAAAATTATTCATGGATCCCCATCTTATTTGGTGGGTTAGAATCCATTACTGTCATTATTTACTTTGTTTCCCAAGTTATTCTAGATTTTCCTGGTGAGAGCCCCTTTCATCTGGCTCCTATGTGCTTTGGAGCAGGTCTTTACTTTTTGACACAAAACATTCCAGGTTCATCTTGCGCTTAACTCTCCTGCCCCAGTCCTAGAATCACCTATTTCTCCAAAGGTCCTTGGCTTCTGTGAGTATAGGATGGTATTTAGAAACCAAGATGTGGGTATTTAGTGTGCTCATTTCTGCCGTAATGTCATTGTTTCTATAGCCTCTTAATGGTCAGAGCTAGAAAATGTATATCTATCTAAATGTACATCATCTATCTATCTATCCATCATTTATCTAAATTATGCATTTATTTCAATACTTTCAGTTCTGCTTTGACACCACAGTGCTCACTGTACCCTTATCCCTTTCTACATTTTTAAGTCCATTCTCTGACAGTGAGCACCCTGTTTCTTATTATTCTCAGTATACTTATAGGTTAACAAGCGCCAGGTTAGATCATAGTGTCTGCCTCTGGGCCAGCCACATTCACAGTTCTCCAACTCCTGCCTCTTGGACACTAACCTTCACTCCTCTCGTGAAGGGAGTTCCAGGGAGGAGCTCTTGATGTGAAAGGAAGGTCCTTCCTTGGGCCACTGCAGGAGACACATGGTCATGTGACTTTTCCTGTTTGTACAGGTGCATTTATTGACTTCCTTCTTAGTGCCCTCACTGTGCCAGGTGTTGGGTCTACACACGTAAATAAGGCCAGGTCTGAGCCTCAAAAACCTCACTGTTTCCTGAGGGAGGCACACCTGTGTGGCAATAATGTTAATTTTAGTGTTAAAAATGTGACATAGAATCCCATCTACATGATTGACACTGCCTGGGGAAAGGAAAAGCCTACTAGAGAAGGGACCTCCTTGGGTGGCTGAGGGGGCAAGGTGAAGGGGATGGAGGGGTGGACTGGAGAAGGGGCATCCCAGGCAGATGGGAGACAGCAAGCTGCAGGTGCCAAAACATGGCATTGCCTGTGCCTGGGTGGAATGGCCACTCGCATGAGCCTTGGCAATCAGAGTTGACTCCCAAAGTCCAGTTGGTTAAGGCCAGCCAGAGATAGGTGGGCTTACTCAGCAGGCTAATGATTTAACATCCCATCTACCATATAGCATTTACATCTTTATTTAATATTTAATTGGGGAGGACAAGGGGATATTGTTTTTTTTTCAATTCATAAGACTATAGACCTCATTAGTTAAGAACAAAAGATTCATTTTGGCTGATGAGGCTGATTTCAAACCTATGCTCCTCCTGTCTCAGCTTCCCAAGTACTGGCATTATAGGCTTATGGCACCATACCTGGCTTGGGTGCCCTCTTTCACACTGCTATCTTGAGCAGCTGCTTAGCTGACTATCACCTATCCCTGCTTTCTCCTGATTCCAAAGTGACCAAAGACACAGCCAATTCTGGTTGATAATGACATCCTTTAACTAATATCTTTCAACTATTATCTTTTGTTTCTTCCTTTACCCAGCCTCAAAACATCACTTCTACTCATGCCTAACCGTTGACTCCCTCAAATATCATCTGACCCTCCCGGCTGAGATCCTGAGCAAGGTAGAAGACAAAAGAAACTTATCTCCTAGGTCACAGGCCCTCCACTTCAAAAGCTCTTGGGATCCCATCTGCCACCGCTGAGACTAGAGGCAGCGATTACAGATTTGTCATGATTCCCTCGATCCTGGGCCAAGTGCTCCTCTGTGCAGGCCACGGAAGAGAAAGTTGGAGAAGCAAATCGGTGTTGTAAACAAGCTCTCAAGGGCAATGTTTTCTTGAGACAAGAAATTGTTTACAAGCTCCACGGGAGCGTTATTTACATAAAACAATCACTACACTCATTACCCAGGCAAGCTCATTTATTCATTAAAACAGGTACCTGCAGGACTTGGCAAACCGGTGTTTGCTGGGTTCCGTGGATTCCTCTTCCTTCTCCGCAGGGACAATATTTGCTCCTTTAACGTTTTCAAGCTGGTGGTAGTAACGGGGACTATGGACAGGGAGCCACTTTGGAAACATTTCATTGTTTAATTTTTACAACAATCTGGTGAAGCAGGGAATAGCGTTCCATTTGATATAGGAAAAAAAAAGAAGAGGCTCATAGGTCTGTGGTGGTCCAAGACTCCCTGGCAGGCCAGCCACGGGGTGGGAGCATGGCTGTTTCCCTGGGGCTATTGGAAGAAATGAAACTTTTACCACTCAGGGGGAGGGTGTGCACTCAAGGGCAGGCAGGAAACATGCCCTGGTTCAGCTTAACTCTTTGCACCATTTCATCCCTAGCAGAGGGCTAAGGCACTCCAAAATGTTTGTGCAAAGAGAGATTTCACAATTGGTGAAAAATAGTACATCACTGAGAGTCACTCTGGCTGTAATCTCAACCTGAGTGGGGCCACTGGTGGAGTTCCAGCCCCTCCCTGGGTCTCTGGTTCTTTGCCTATAAATTGAGGGAAGAGCTGAGGGTGGTGGAGCACAGCTGTAATCCAAATACTTGGGAGGCTGAGACAGGAGGATCACAGGTTCGAGATCAGTCTTAGCAACTTAAGAGACTCTTAGCAACCTAGTGAGACCTGTTTAAAAAAAAAATGGGGTTAGGCGTAGAGCTTAAAATGTCCTTGGGTTCAAGCCCCAGTACCACAGAAAGAAAAATCAACTAAGGAGACGATACCTAGTTTAAGGGGTCCATGGATCATAGTAGGATTCATCAAGAGGGTTCTTGGATGGGGAAATCTCTGATTCCTTGAAATTAAAAGCCAAGCGATGAGTATTTATTTAGCTTTTGAGTTCTCAGCACTGTCTGCAGTCCTGTAATAGGGAAACCAGTGGCAGCCCTAGGAGTGTTGATCAAGCGCTTCTCAAATGGTGACTCTTATTCTCTTTACCTTATCCCCCTTAGGCCTCAAAAAACCATGTGAGCTAAATATTATTTCCATCTTAAAAGCAGGTAAACTGAGGCACAAGGGGGTTGAATAACATACTTAAGGACCACAGAGTTGTTGAGCGGTGCAGACGAGGATGAGAGGGCAGGGGACCCTGGCCCTTACCCATAATACTCTGTAATATTCTCATTATCCCAGGCTACCTCCTCAGGCCTCAAGGACAGAGAGGGTGGCTGAATGGAGAAAGCCCTGGCAAGCACTGGATTGGAAGAGGGATGATAGGGACCTTTGATGGACGCACCGCTCAGGCCCTCAGTCCACAGAAGGAAGTCACTGGTTCGCTGGTCTACTCAGCCATTCATTCGATAAACACCAAACTCCCTGGATGGGCTGGCCCTGTGCCAGGTGCGGAGGGAGCGGAGCTTTTCCAAACTCAGGCCCGGGTGGGTGGAAGACCCAGGTGAAAACCTGTGCCAAGGAGTTATTGGCACCAGGGCTGGGGTAGGACTGACTGTTCATTTACTCAACAAACACAGCATACCACATCCTCTAGGTTAGCTTTTGGGCTAGTTGCTTGAGATAAAGTGGTCCATAAGATATGCCCATTTGAAGCCAGGCATGGTGGCACAGGCCTGTAAACCCAGTACTTGGGAGGCTGAGACAGGAGGATCATAGGTTCAAGGCCAGCCTCAGCCATTTAGAGAGGCTCTTAGCCACTTAATGAGACCCTGTTACAAAATACAAAATAAAAAATTAAGGTTGGGTACTTTTACCATGTGACCCTGCAATTTATTCCTAGGTATTCATGGACCAACCATGATATGTCCATGAAATGAGGTACTTACTATGCAGTGATAAAAAGAAATAAATTGCTGCAACATATAACACATTATGCTGTGTGGAAGAATGGACCACATGAGCCCATTTATGGGACAACCCCCCCTCCAGGAAAACCACAGGAACAGAAGACAGGTTAGTGGTGGTCAGGGGCTGGGGTTGAGGGAGGGAGTTGACCACAAAGAAACTTTTGAGTTCATGGAATTTCTTCTTGATTGTACTAGTGGTTCCCTGACTCTATTTGTCAAAACTAATAGAACATATACCATAGATTTTACTTTATGTAAATTGTACTTCAAAAATACTTACTAGTTCTAGGAACTAATATATAAACATTAGAAGGAAAATGAGGGAAGGTAAAGCGGTCTAGAAAACATCAGGGAAGGAGGATCTCAGGTTCAAAGCCAGCCTCAGCAATTTAGTATGGTTTCCAGCAATGTAGTATCAAAATAAAAAATAAAATAGGGCTGGGATATATATAGCTGAGAAGTGGAACGCCCCTGGGTCAATCCCTAGTACCCCCTCCCCCCACACAGAGGCCAAAAACACTCGCACGCCTGTGTGTTCTTTTCCGTGACTTGTGTTTCTTTCCTTCCTGGAAGCACAGGGTCACATCTGCAGCTCCTCTGGAGGGTGGGATGGGAGAGAGCGGTGAGGAGGTATGGCAGAGTGGGGGCTGCAGGAAGGGACCCACTCTGGGCCCCTGGCTTCCCTGCATCGCCCCATAGGACGCCCCAGGTCTGAGGAACCCCACCCTCGAGCTCACCCGCCCTTGCTAACCAGCTGCCTGGGTTAGCTCCCTGGAGAAGGCACATCAGCAGAGCCACAGAAGCACGGTGACAAAGTCTGAGTACCCAAGGCGAGGAAGGTGGTCAGTCCAGAGCCTCTCCTGCCTCCTGCTCAGCGAAGCAGCTTTCTGTTCTACTGGTGCCTTCTTGCAGTGAAAAGAAGAATTGCTGTGATGGGACGGTCAGCCACTCTCAGGAGGGCACCCCGTCTCGCCTCATCTCATCCTCGGTCTCCACCGTCTGATAGTATCGATTAACTATTACGTCTCATTTTAGAGTTGAGAAAAGAGACGCTCAGAGAGGCCAAGTAATCTGCCTAGGGTCACACAGCTAATAAAGGGCAGAACACAGACTCAAACCTGAGCTGCGAGAGGGCACTGAATTTCTACAGCCCATGGGGATGTGGAGCTGCTGGTGGGAACTCTTGGGCCTGGAGCGGGGGCTTGGAGTTTTAAGACTTGTGTTGAGATTCAGCAAAGAGGGCACAGGCTCTGGATCGGGGAGGCCAGGCTAGGACCCCAGCTCTGACTTGATGACCTGCACAGCCCATGCCAGGCCCGCTGCCCCTCTGGACATCTCTTCTGTACCCCCTCCAAATGGGGCAATACGCCCCACGACGCAGGGCACGCCAGGCCCAGGAACCCCTCTCTCCCAAAGTCTGCAGCTCTCTGGGTTCTGATCAGCCTCCTCGCCCAGATGACAGAGGCTACTGGCTCAGGGAGGTCAGGCCGAGATTTGGGGTCAGATGTGAATCCAAATCCTGCCTTTACCATTTTCTGTCACCTGAATGTTGCCAAGTTGCCGTCCCTCTTCGATCCTCGGTTTCCCCTGCCATCAAGCAGAGCAGCAGTGACCTCCCAGAGGAAGAGGACTGAACGCAGCCAGGATTGCAAGTGCTCTGAAGAGATGCTGGAGGAGAGCGAAGTCCCAGCAAGTACCAGCCGAGGTTGTTTGTTGGCGTAGTGTTTTCTACGGACCATGGAGATTTCTCTGGTTCCTAAAAGCTCTTAAAACCCAAATAAGTTTGCCACTTCGGACAGCCCTCATCCGCCCACTGCGCCCTGAAGCTGCCCCGGGCAAAGTTAAGCTCCAGCCCAGTCCTCGTATCTCAGTCACACATGAAAAGCACACTCACAAGAGACAGAAACATAACATAAAACCGAATTTGGGCAGAGGAAGAGTCCTTCTTTCAGTGTTTAGAACTAGATGGCTCTTATCAAAAACTTTGGGGAGCAGAATGCATCTTTTCTATTTAATTGCCATGGTCATTCACTGCCACCATTCCCCGGGGCGGGCTATAACCACCCCGTTCCCGTAGGAGAGGCCTGTTTGGAGCTGCCGGCAAACCCTGTTCCAGTCTGCTTCCAGGGATCCTACCTGGGCCCCTTGGTCCATGATAATCCTTTTAACAGCGGAGGGGGAGGGGCTACAGCCTGCTGTCTGTGTTTACCAGCAGCTTCCAGCCTGTTTCATATGGATTAGGTTGGGCTCGGAGTCCTCCAAGTTTCTTGGTGCATTTCAGAACCTTGTGAAATTACATTATAGATTCATTGTATAAACAGGACACCGAGCACAGCCTTTGTTGGCTGCCGGGCAGACAACACCCGTGATCTCCAGGCTGGCGGGGGCCCGGGCTGGCGGCACGCAGTCCTGCGCAGTAAGATGGCCACACGTTTGTTTATTTAATCTCCAGCTTCTAAATGCCAATTTGGTAGTGAAATTCACCTTTTTGCACACTTTAGTCGGGAGATAATGGGAAGGGGGAGGTGCACTGGCAAACTCAAAGCAGATGTCCCTTTTAAAATCTAAATGGGGTGGGAGGGAGGCTGGGCAGGCAGGGCCAGCTGCTCCCAGCTCTGGGCTTTGAGCAGGTCCTGAGCTCCAGACTTGAGTTCCGCCTTGTCTAATTGGCATCCTATCACATCACAGAGTTATAGGGATTAAATGGCTTGTCATGGGCGGTCAGTGGCTATCAGATCCTGTCCTGGTGGAGTCTGGGTTCAATGAACGTCACTGGATCATTCATTCATTCATTCATTCATTCATTACCACTATCAGTCCACGAATAGTTGTTGAGGTCCCTCACCCCCTTCCAAGTAAATGTGTCTGACCTTCACCATCACAGTTCTGGCTTCGAGCCCTGCGCCTTTGCTTGTGGGGTCTACCAGAGTCAACCTTCTGATCCTGCCTTCCAAAGTGATAAAGTAAAGATTTCACATCTCCTTGGGAATGTAACTGGGATGGGATGAAATGGAGACCGTGCGGGTGCTGCAGGGAGGACGGCGTGGTGCTCGGTTATAGCGACCAGGGCACACACAGCCGAGGCAGTTGCTCTCAGTATTTACATGTCTGTTGCTCATATTCTACTTGCAGCAACAAAAAGGCAGAGATTATTTTTAGTGTTTTGCTGGTATCCACAGGAGGACACAGGGCACAGAGAGGTTGAGTAACTGGCTCTAGGACAGCCAGTGGGTGAGAGGTGGGGCTGTTCCATGCTGTCAGTTTACTTAGCACCTGCAGTGGAGGGACACATCAGAACAGCCACTGCAACATCCCAGGGCCACGCGGCTCTGTGCGCCGGTGTCTAGTTAGTTATTTTAATTAATTAACTCAATAAATAAAATGGTATGTAGTTTTTGTGTCCAACCAGTGTTTTAGGATTCGTACAGTGTGAAATGACTAAATCAAATGTATTAACAGGTGCATTATCTCATATACCTATTTATTTTGCATCAAGAGCATCCAAAAACCACTCTCCTGGTGATTGTCCTGAATATAATACATTGTTATCAACAATAGTCACCATCTCTTGAACTTCGTTCTCCCGTCTAATTGAAATGTTTTTTCCTTTAACCAATGCCTTCCTAACCTCCTCCCCATCCCAGCCCCTGAAGCCACACCCTATTTTCTGCTTCTGTGGCTCCCACTTTTTTAGAATCATTCACAGATGAGATCCTGTCTTTCTATGCCTGGCTTATTTCACTTAACTAGCTGATTCTTAGTGGCCCAATAGAAACTCACTCTGGTAGCCATGGTAGTGCACACAGGTAATCCTAGCATGTGGGAGGCTGAGACAGGAGGATTGCAGCTTGGAGACCCCTTGGCAACGTAGCAAGACTTTCAGCACACTTTGAAGACTCTGTTTCAAAACAAAAAATAAATAAATAAAAAGGGCTGGGGTACACCCCCAAAAGTAGAATGCCTCTGGGTTCAATACCCAGTAACATGTGCACGTGTACACACACACACACACACACACACACACACACACACACACACACACACAACCACAGACACGCACATACAACATACAACAAAAAAAGAAAAGAGAAATCCACTGTGATGAACTAAGCAGGAAAAGGGATTCATTAGAAGAGTATTAGGAAGCTTACATAGTTGATATTCTGTAAATATCAGAATATATTTTGATATATTCTGGAGGCTGGGGAACCAAGAAGGCAAATGAGGTTAAGATCCAGCATCCCAACTCTTCCGGTCTCATCACAAGCCCTCGCTCTCTGCAGCACTGTCCGCCAGCCTCAGCTTCTCTCTGCTGACAGCCCCACTCCTGTTCTCTAACTGACCCTGTGCCTGAAGGTGCTGTATATGAAGTCCTTTATGTTTGGGTTTAGGGCATGCCCCTGCCTCTGTGTGCACTGGGGATGGGGCAGAGAGGGGTGTTGCCCCTTTAGACCTCAGAGTGGGAAGAAGGACTCTGTTTCTTTCTTAACTTGGATTCCCTCCAGGGGAAAGAGGGATTTTCTGCTGCCTCAAATGACAGAGGACAGAAGGTGCTGTCCCACTTGACAGACACAGAGGTTAAATGCCTTGCCCCAGGTCCCGGAGCTGGAGGAGGCATTGAGCAGCAGCTGGCCAATCAGCAGCCCTGCGAGGGGATCCTAAGCTGCCTTTCCCAAGACACAGATGGGTATGACAGTTCACCTGGTGTTTCTCAGTTTTGATTTTTTTTTTTTTTTGGTGGTACTGGGTTTCCTGGAAGCCCTTCTACCTCTGGGCTACACTCCCAGACCTATTTTTATATGGAAACAGGGTCTCATAAGCCAGAGCAAGTGGCTGGCTTCGAACCTGCGCGATCCTCCTGTCTTCGCTTCCCAAGCACGGGGATTACAAGCGTGCGCCACCACGCCCGGCTCATATTTGATTTTTAATATACAAGGATTTCTAAAAAGTATTTATACCTTTTGATTCTTTTTTTTTTAACCTCAAGTTCTTCTTGCTGTGGAAATTAAAAAAGATTACCATAGAGATTTATACAGTAGGGTGTTCATGACAACTTTGTTTGTTATATGGGGATATTGGACACAAGCATTCAATATTGGGAGATCTTTAAGAGAAGTATTGATATGATGGGATAATGTGTACTCCTTAAAGTGAATGCTTTTAAATTTTTTCCAATAAGTGAAAGTAAAACAAATAAAATAGAACAGAATATAGAATATAATGTAAATTTTGGAGAGAATAGGTTCTTATATACATAGAAAAAAGACTAGAAAGAAATATGTTTAACTTTTTGTACTAATTATTTTGGTGGAAGGGTAGTTTCTTCATTTTTCTTGTCTGAATTTCTATATAGAACACGTATTCCTGTTGCAAACCGCAAAAGAATCAAGGAAAATAAGGTTAGAACATACAAGATGTTGTAGCTTCATGGTAAAAATGGTACCAGTGTATTCCATCAGTGTGGCACAAGTTGATTAAATCCTTTCAGGAAAAAAAAAAACCCTGCAGTTACAGATAAATGTTATAATGAGGTTTATTCCCTTTGACTCCAAACACCGACTTCTGGGAATTCCCATTTTATTCTAGGGATATAATTCATTAGGTGCCAAAAGCTATGTGCAATGACGATGCATATAAAATGAATGCTCATTATGGCATTATCCATAACAGCAAACACCATAGAAAAGCTAAATGTCCAATAACCGGTGAGCAGTTTTGTAAATTATGGTGCATCAACATGTAGGGGCGTTATGGCACCATTAAAAATGATAATTATGAAGACCGTAGCACACAGAATATTTTCATGGCAGGCTGCAGCGTGGAATACTAAGTCTGCAACGTTATACCTATGTCCAAGCCCAGAATAGATAGATGCACAATTCATGAAAAGGAAAATAATTATTGAGGTGGGGAGAATAAGATACAGGAAATGATTACTTAGATACTTCATTCAGCCTGTCCTCCTTCCCTGCCTCCTAGGGTTTATTATGTGTCTCTAAGTCTCAGTCACAGGCTCTGCTTCTGTGGAGCTCAGTTAAGAGACCAGCTCAGTTAAGAGACCAGCTCCCTGCTGTCACTCCGCAGCCACACATTCTACTCTACTCTTTTTGTCCTCACACGGATTCTTCCAGGCATTGTGGCAGAATAAACTTTCTTATTGTCTGCCCTCCCATGATGCAATGCAAGTCACAAGAGAATCGATACCTGTCACTTGGGTCTCCTGCTCTCATCCCAGGACCTAGGAAGAGCTGAACTCATCAGAGGGCCCGATGGTCTTATATGTGAAATAAAAAGCTTGCTGCTGGGAGGACCAGAGCTCAGAATGTTCCACGGTGGTTGTACTAAAAGGATGACAAAAGAGGTCTTCCAATTCTTAACTCTGAAAGAAATGTATTCACTAACAAGATGAGATCAACTAGGGCAATATTACCCTAGTTGATATGACCGTGGGAGTTTCTATTTTTATCTAGAATAAAATTCTATTTTTATCTAGAATAAAATAGAAATTCCCACCCCCCCACACCCTTTTGTGCTTAAAATGTGAAAGAAAAAGGCAAAAGATATTTGAGACTTCTAATATTAACCATTACTGGGGGATGATTCTGAGAGACGAGTGATTCTTAGAAGAGTTGTGGTCTTAAGAGTATTATAGTTTGGGGATACAGTGTCCCCTGGAAAGGGTCATGTATTGGCAGTGCAAAAATATCAGAGGTGAAATCATCGGCTCTAATCTCATCAATGGAGAATCCCATGGAAAGATTAATAATTTGAATGGATTTTCTGGGTGGTAACTGTCAGCAGGTGGGGCTTGACTGGAGGACGTAGGTCACTGTGGTTGTGGCCTTGGGGACTGAATCAGTCACTGGTCACTTCCTGTCTCTCTTTGCATCCAGTCACCATGGAGATGGGCTACTGTCCTCTGCCACACGCCATGCTGCCATGATGTCTGCCTTGGAGTCAGCCAATTATGGACTGTGCCTCTGACCCTTTGAACCCAGATAATCCCTTCCTCCTCTATATTGTTGGCATCAGATAGTTTGGTCACAGTGGTGGAAAAAGTAGACTCAAACCCAGAGCTTTGTTGAAAAGTTGTTTGTGCATGGATTCAGCTAACATTTTCCCTTCATTTGGCCAAAGCCAGACCCTGGCTGGACTCCACACTGGGCCCTAGGGTCACAGATTCCCAGCATATGGTCTCTGCCCTCAGGAACCTTCCAGAGACCTGGGCTTTCATCTGGGTTTGCCCTAATGGCTGCGTGGCCTCAGATAAGCTCCTCCCCTTCCTGGGGTGGGCTTCCCTTCTCCAGCCAGGGCCCCGGATGAGTGATGTCTGATGCTAGACATGGATAGCCCCATGTCTCAGTCTTCCTTTTGGACAACATGTCTGATTCTCATGGACATCAATATTTCTCTCCTCATTACCTCCTTTCATTTTCTCTGGGGACTGGAATTAAAACTAACTGGTTTTTCCAGGTAAAATTTCAACATGGTCACAGTCAGTACATTTGGATCAAACTTGGGTGGGAAAGAGGTTGGAGGCGTCTCACGTAGATCAACCGGGGGACGTCAGGGAGTCGCCCCCATGGTATTCCTTGTCCCACCCTGCCCCTCAGTGTTGCAAATGCCCACAAGCAGCGCCCTTCTACATCCCGCCTCATCCTCCAAGCCCGTGCTAATGAAGCATCGATTTTCCTAGGCTGAACCACAACAGTTATTTCAGAGATAAATGCCTCCTGTTTGTGGTTATTAAATATGCTTCATGTTAGACAGCTGGGGGTGGGTGGATGGGAAGATTGGTCTGGGTAGAACTAAGCTTGGGACAGTCTGGGACAGATTCCAGTTTAATTTCCAAAGGGCTGCAGGACCTGGGGCCTCCTACTTTTCTTCTGGCCTCTGTTTCCCCACCTGTAAAATGAAAAATGTTGTCTCCAGGATGTGGTGAGGGTTGGCTGTGGGGTGCACGGGGATTTTTTTTTTCTGGTCTGTGTAATTGGGTGGATAGTGATGCCACCCACCAGGGTGGGAATCCTGCAGGGGTAGCTGATGAGCTGGGTATGAGGCATGCTGTCTTCAAAGGTTCAGAGAATGTTCACATGGAGATGTCTGGACTTCAAGCTCCAGAGAGTGAGTTCTAAGTAGAGACATGAAATCAATCACTAGTTCACATACTGAGAGCGTTGGTGAACGTCTGGAAGAAAACACAGAGAGAGAAAGGAAATGACCAGAAAACTCAGAGCCCCTGGTTCCATCAATTCACTAAGATGTCGGAAGGCTCTTTGGAAAACAGAAGCCTTTTCCTGGGGCTTGTAAGGTGCTTCATAATACCACTGCCTCACATAGTGTTTAAAGACACCTCTGTCTCAGAGCACGAGCGTCATGTTCTCGCAGTATTATTTGAGGGCTGTTACTAAATCCATATCATATTCAATTTCTGCATTTTACAGGGGGAGAAAATAAAGAAAATAACTGTTCAGTTTGGTTACTATTTCTTTCTAACTATATTCCCTTAATGAGACATTTGCCTGCAACACAGTCTGTTATGTATTCCATGTTTTATAAAAGATCTCTTGGGGAAAATAACCCAGGAAACACAATTTTTCGGCACCATCTCCTTTTATTAAGAATAATGAAAAGGAAACAAGAATCATTCTCTCCGTCAAACACACTTCTGCCGCCTCTTATTGGTGTTTTTACGATCACTGCCAGGTAGGCCAGGCATCCACAGCGTCCCTCCACGCAGATGCCTGACCTGTTCATGGCCATTCTAAGTTGCCTGTATATCAAGGCAGGTGGGTGTGTGTATATAAATATATTGGCTACACAGATTTATATGTTGCCCATATCCGGGGAAGTGTTTGGGATGGTGCAAGACCTTAAAATGACACACACAAAAAATGGGCTCTTAGCCCAGAAAAGCAATCATCCTTCAAAATGGGTAGAAAGACTAAGTAGAGAAATTAACCCAGGAGGGGGGGATACAAAATGAAAATGTTGCTGTCAATTGGAAACTCTGCTCTGGTGTTTGGACATACTGCGGTTCTTGGAGCCCTCTCTCTAGGTGGGTTTGGCTGCACTCACAGCTGGGCTGCATTCAGGTGCAGAAGGCCCCTTCCCTGCCTCCAGCCTAGACCTCCTACCAACACTTTAGGTGTACCAATCTACCTGCCAACTGGACATCCTCCCAGGGCTGTTGCACTGGCACAGAAACTCAACTGGCGTTAATCTGAGGCCCATTCTCTCTGCTTCCTCTTCCCCTGCTAAAGGTTAATAGTTAATGGTTCCACAAGTTGTCCTTGCCTTCCCCTTTAACCAAGTCAGCAAATGTTTCCCGAGCCTTATCAGAATCTCCCTGCAAGGACATGCTCCCTGCTCCTGGGGACCTCGTAGTTCCCAGAGGAGGCAGAGGCACCCGGTGGCAAAGGGATTCAAAGTCAGCAACAAGCAGGTCAAGTCCCAACTCTGCTGCGGACCTCGGCCTCTCTCTGTGTCTGTCTCTCATACTGGAGGTTGAACCCAGAGGCATTCTACCTCCAAGCTATCCTCCCTATTCTATTTTTTATTTTGTAATAGGGTCTTGCTAAGTTGCTAGGGCCGGCCTCAAACTTTCCATCCTGTCTTAGCTTCCCAAGCGTTGGGATTATAGGCATGTGTTGCCGTGTCTGGCTGGACCTTGGTCTCTTAAATTTCAGTTTCTTCATTTGGAAAACGGGAACAAAAATAATAGCCCTGACTTTATAAGGGTGTCGTTGCACAATTTAAATGCAATCACTTATGTAAGCTACTTATTATAAAGACTGAGCACAGAGTAGGAGCTTGACAGATGGGAGTGCTTTTTAGGATTGGGTAGGTTAGATGACAGAGATGGTCTGTTACCTCCCATATCTATCCACTCCTTCTTCTTGAGTAGTTCTTAGTGGAGCACATGACTGCCCAGAATAAAGATACATTTCCCAGATTTCTTTGTGGCTTAGTGTCAGTAATAGAGTTCAGCGATGGCCAATGACATTTCTGGAAAAAAATGCTTAAGAAGGTGATGTTTTCTTTACCCATTTATGTGGATGTGATGTCTGGAGCCGTAGCAGCAATCTTGGACTACGCACCAGTCAGGTTAGATTTCCTGGGAAGCAGATGATAAGGAGTTTCACGTGTAGGAGGTTTATTAGGGAGCGCCACTGGGATCTATTCCAGAGAAAAGGAGAGGAAGGAAGTGGGATGGGACACAGGAAGGGGTGGGTTGTGCTCAGCTGTGAGGTGGGCGGCCTCTATCCTTCTGCATCAATACTGGGCTGTGGCTGCTCCAGGAGGGAGGGGCTCAAATGAGGTTGTTCTCTCAGCTGAAACATTCCCTGGACAGGGTGGTCGGAGACCATGTGCAGGAAGCGCACCCAGCAGCTGGAGCTGTGAGCTCTTCTTCAAGGGGCGATCTCTGTGTCTGTCTCACTGCTTGAGACAGCTCCACCCATGGAGCTCACCTTTGCTATGTGACAGTCCTTCCCAGGCGTGCCTCATCTGGTGACAGCTCAGAGATCCAGGCCCCTTCCATCTCGTGACTCTGCCTGTCTCAAAGTTCTCAGAGCTCTCTGGTTTAACAGGCAGATGGAGAAAGACAAGGGAGGTGTGTTGTGGGAGGTTTTGTAAGCCGAGCCTGGTAGGGACGTTCTGTCCACATTCAGAACCTAGACAGTTGGCTGTGCCCAACTGTAAGGGAGTCTGGGAAATGAAGTATGCATTCAGGGCGATGATGAACAAGTGTGGTAATTGCCTGAAGATGAAGGCTCTGGTCTGGGAAAGGCAGAGAGGTGGCCTTGGGTCCAGAGGGTTGGGGCATCCATGTTTCTACTTGGGCAGCTTCTCTTTGTCTTGGTTTATATAGAAGAGACACAAATGTCTACCTTTTCTTTTTTTTTTTTTTTTGGTGGTACTGGGGTTCCTGGAAGCCCTTCTACCTCCGGGCTACACTCCCAGACCTATTTTTGCATTTTTATTTGGAAACAGGGTCTCCTAAGCCAGCGCGCGGGGCTAGCTTCGAACCTGCGCGATCCTCCTGTCTCTGCCTCCCAAGCGCGGGGATTACAAGCGTGCGCCACCACGCCCGGCTTCTACCTTTTCTAAGTATCTGTTCTACTCTTCACAATCTAATCATAACTGAACAGGGACACTACAAGTAAACAGTACAGCACATGGGGTGGGGGTTGGGGGCTGGGAGAGGACTCACAAAGGACAATGTCTCCAGCCTCTGAATCCAGGGAGGGCCTCTTGGAGCTGGTGATAAGTGCATCGAGATTGAAAGGATGAGCAGGTGCTGACCAGCTGCCAGAGGCCCGGATGCCAGGGTGTCCCAGAGTTGGGTACAAGTGGCATTTTGCACGAATATAAAGATTAGAAAAGAGCCGGGCGTGGTGGCATGCTTGTAATCCCCATGCTTGGGAGGCAGAGCCAGGGAGGATCGTGCAGGTTTGAAGCCACCCTCACTGGCTTAAGAGACCCTGTTTTCAAATAAAAATATAAAAATAAGTCTGGGAGTGTAGCCTGGAGGTAGAAGGGTTCCATCCCCAGTACCACCAAAAAAAAAAAAAAAACAACTTTGAAAATGAAACTCTTGATGAACTCCCATAAGACAGGAGGGCCACAAGCTGGAGAGAATGCCCATTTTGCTCATAAGCTGGCACTGAAGGGAAATGAATAAATGGCTATGTAAAACTTGTCTGGACCAAGTGATTTGAGGCTCCATCCTTCCTCTGGGCTCCCATAAGCCTGCCTCACACACTGCCATTATGGTTTCTACGATGCTGTGCTAATTACTGCTTGATGTATCTGACTCTCCACTTGCCTTCAAGGTTGAGAACTTTGTTTTCTTTATTCCCATGCCCTTACCACCTAGCTCTGCCCGGCACACGGAGTCCTGAGCAAATATTTGCCAAACGAGTGAGCAAACACGCAAGTCCATTGTGTCACAAAGGGATAGGAGAGTCATTCCATTACTGAACTGAAATCCATTTCTCATCTCCTTCCATTTGGTTTCTCAGACATCTCTTGGGTGCCTGTGATGGTCGGGGTTCCATGTTAAATGAAGAAGGTGGGTTTGGGTTCTAGGACAAAGAAGCTTCTCCTGTCCTCTGGAACTTTCCAGACCAGCTATCCCCTTTCATATCAGCCCTCCAGGGAAGAAAGAAAAATGTTTGTTTGGTGTCTTCCCACTAAATCTGTGCATGTATCTGGGATACAGGATGTTATGCCAGGGGTGGTCCAGTCAAGGCCCAAGAAAGCATATTCTCCTCTCAGGTGCTACCAACACTGCTCCTAAGTTTTTGAAGTAGAAGTTTCAAAATATGCCCTTTAGTGTGCAACAGCTCTGACCCAGAGTACCACTTCTCATCCATCCATCCATCCATCCATCCATCCATCCATCCATCCATTCATCCATCCATCCCATTTCATCCTATTCCATATAGTGAGCATTTATCCAGACATGGGAGGGCTTCAGACTATAGAGATAACAAGGAAGACAAGGTATATTAGATACTTCATCAACAGGGGCTCCCATTGTTCTCATCACAAAAGCTTTGTACCACCAGTGCCTGTGATGTTCCACTGGAAGGCTTTCTTGGGCTGCTGGAGCAGCATGAGGTGGCTATGCTGGGGATCAGCCCATAACAGATTCAGTGAGATTCAATCTATAATTATTCTAGCTTAGCTGGATACGTTGGTGGTGCACATCTGTAATTCCAGTACTAGTGAGGCTGAGACAGGAGGATCGCAGCTTCAGCAATTTAGTGAGACCTTGTTCATAAATAAAAAAATAAAATTAGTGTTGGGGGTGTATCTCTGAAGTAGATCCCCTCTGGATTAAATCCCCAGTATCATAAAAAGATAAATAAAAATGATAGCTTTGCCACCTGTTTGATGAGACCACTCTGGGGCGTGTCTAAGCCTGTCTTCCAGAGGGCCCCAAGAGGACTGAGATTGTAGCCTAGAGTGGACACTTGCTTATCAGTTGTACCCTCCTTGTCTTTCCCCATATCATTTCCCTGCCATCTATGGGTGCTTCCTGGGATTTTCCATTAAATCAATTACTTGAACTCAAATCTTAGTTTCAAGTTTTGCTGCTGGCGGAACCGAATCAACCTAAGATGTAAGATATCTGTCTGCATGAAGTTGGTCCTCTCAGAGGAACGTGTTAGGCTTAGTTGTAGACGTGGAGGAGATTTCAGGGGTACAAAAGTTGCAAACTCCCACAGCCTGAGCCTCCCCCAGGAAGGCCTTTTGCTGGAAGTGTCTTTAAGGTGAATGCTTTGGCTTCAGATCTCTTGACTTCTGCACCCAGTTGTGGGACAGTAAATGCAGACAGCGCCCCCTAGAGCCATGCAGCAACTCGGCTGGTATTTCTTCTGCATTTCTCTGGAAGAAAGAGAGGGTTAGAGAGAACCAGTAGGTTTCGAGGGATCCACTGGTTGTGGGCAGTGTCCAGGAAGGAGTTTTGTACTAATCATCACAGCTAATTTTCAATTCAGTCCTTGAGGGCTTATAACGTGGTTCTCATCGTAGGTTTGCGAAAACAGATGCAGACATGGCCTCTGTGCCCAAGAGCACATGGTCAGGCCTCCTTGCACATAGGCATTTTACCAGATTCATTTCAAAGCTCGCCTGACCGATAGCCTCTGCTTTCGCTTCTGTACCGTGCTTGGGAGATGACCTTGAGAGGAGAGAATTCTCATCCCCAGATTCCTGATGGGGCATCTTCTGTGCCTCAGTGAACAGGGGTGATGGCCTCTAAGTCACACACGAGGACTAGGATCAGAGCCCAACCCTAACTCTGAGCTGTGTGCCTCTCCTCTGCCACAGTGGCCAGCACCGTGCACAGCCCTGCACAAGGCTGGGGAGGCTCAGAGCGAGAGCTGTGTTCCTGTATAACTTCATGGCTAAGAAACAGCCTGGGAAACCTTGGCTCCATCGATTACAGCAAGGTGCTTTGGGCAAGGCATTTACATTCTTCAAGCCTCACTTTCTCATCCTCGAAGTGGGTATAATAATCAGAACTACCTTATGGAGAAAAGTGCCCAAATGTAGTCATAAAACAGTACATAAAGTACCATAGCTCCAACTTGCTTAGGGTTTAGCAGGAAGAGGCAATGACCTGGGATCTTTACAAACATGATTCCATTTCACCCCCACGAGTCAGTGAGGTCAGCGTTACTCTCTCCCATTTTGCAAAGAGAATGGAGCACAGGGAAGTTAAGTCGCTCACTCAGAGCCACACAGCTGGCAGCAGGGCTGAGCAGTCTGATTCTGAAGCCAGTGTTCCTGAGCCCTGCACAGCTACACTTCCTCTTGGTTCATCATAGGCTGCAGCTGCCCCTTAGAGTCTGACTCTATGAGTCTCAGGTTGTCCTTCATCCTGAATGTCAGCACAATCTCCCACACCCCTTTGTGCCCAGGCCTCTGAGGAGAGTGAGGCCATTTTCCTAAGCAGCATCTGCGGCTCCCACAGCAGACCACTTCTCTTGTTAGCAGCATGAGCCATCTTTAGGACCAGCCAATGGCAGAATCGTGCTGTCTCTATCCCAAGTCCCAGTCTGCAAACCTCCCCCTTGTTTCCACTGCTGCCCTTCTTCAGGGGACCCCACAACCTTCCAAAGAGCACCTGTCCAAAGAGCTCATCCCATCCACATCCCAGACCCACATTCCACCTCGCCACACTCAGCAACACACCCAGCTTTCCAACTTCAGGCCCGGCCGTAATATTAAGGCAGTAATTTATACACTTGGCTCCCGAGCTCCTGGCCGTTTCAAAGGCATTGATCACCCCAGAGCACTCATACATGATTCAGGCTTACTCCTCCGACTCCTCTGCCAGCTATTGATTCCAATGACATTATTTATCAATTACGAAAGGTTTATTCCTTACTCGCTCCCGCACAAAAGAATCCGCGCATTTATTTTACAGCATGATTTATTGACACGTCACCATGCATTACATGGAAAATTGAATTTTTGGAGGCTGGAGGACCTTAGGAAATTTCACAGGTTCAATTAGACAGGAGAACATCAAGGAGTTTAATGATACAATTTTTCATCCATTTGCTGCGGCACCAGGAGGGGTAGGGCCCGGGGCCAGGTCTACTCGGAGCCCCAAACTGTCCTCCTGCTCAGGTGAACACCCGAGGATGAAGTCCTTGCAGGCCGAGGCAGACCCACCTCACAAACTTGGCTCAGGACTTTTATTTATGACTCCTGAGGTCAGAATATTTCTTTAAGCTGTGCTCACCCTTTGTCCTCAGAGCAATAAACCTTCCCTTGGGCTGTTAGAGAGAGCTGGACAGATATTTCCCTGAACTATGGTAGCAGGAAGACAGGCCACCTGCGAGGGTGGATAAGCACAGGAGAGACACACCATTAAGATGCTACTCGCAGCATCACTTGACTCTACAGAGCCCAGCTTCAGGGTGAGCTCCCAGGGGAAGCCTTCCCACACTGCCTCCTATGGTGGGTCTGGCCTCTATCAAGTGTTTCACAACAATTTCACACACACACACACACACACACACACACACACACACACACACACACGTGCGTGAGTGTGTGCTTTCGGGGCTGAAATCTTTAGTAATGACTCCAGTTCCATGACTTCTCCACCTTCATTCCAACAGCCCCTCCCATGTCTCTATAAGCCCCAATTCCCACATGAAAGCCTTTATTCCTATCATACTGAGGTGGGTCCATTTTTCCGAGGGAACCTCAGCCTGACGCAGCAGCACAAGTGTCTGGTTTGCTTTCTCGTGCTCTCTGAGGTCCTGTGTGTCAGAGGCGGAGTGGAGGATAATCCGTATGTGACAGGTAGTGAAGGGATGGAGACCCTCCTTCTCCTCTGGTTGGCTAACTCCGCCTTGGCCTTTGAAGCTCACGCCCTTCAAGAAGTCTTCTTAAATTTCAAGTGTGGGTAGCAGCACCTTGCTCCCATATTGTGCCAGGTTGTAAGTATCTACTTATGGCCGGTCTGCAGCCGGAGTGGACGATGAGCACTCTAAGGCTCAGGATGACTCCCGGAGGTCCCTGTTTCTCCACTTCCCAAGGGCCTGGCACACAAAGAGGCCTCAGTAGAGGCTGATGGGTGGAATGCATCACTCACTTGCCCTTCCATTACTATGGGATGTAAGAACACCACGTGTGGGTGGCTGCAGCCTTTCCTGTCCATCCTCTTCCCTGATCCACAGGATACATCCAAGGCTGGGCAGGCAGTGGCTTCCTTGGGAAGAAGCTGCTACTGTAGCAAGATTCATTCATCTGAAAAGCCAAAGGCTCAGGGTTGGACTAAAGAGGTCCTTTCCTTGTTCAGGGCAGATTCCACAAATCAAATCCAGACTCTGGAGCAAGCATTAGAAACCCCCAAAGAGGAACAATGATAAAATATCTGTTTGAAACGAATATAGTGATAATTGGGCAAATCAAATACTAAAGAAGCAACTGGCATCTAAGTTGTAGGAAGCTGGAAGACAGGACTGAAATCAGTGTCTGAGAGGTTTAAAAATGACAGATTGTCTGGATGACGAGAGCCACCGTTTACTTAATCAACTCTATTTTCTAAAATGGGCCAGAGATTAATTTATATCCCTTTGTAACGGTGATAAAGACACACGTCACTTGCCACGGATACACTATAAGGAACAGATTCGTTCCCATAAGGCTGGCCTTGAAGCAAATTTCTCTGAAGTGAATTAGATTTCCCCCATTGATTTACATGATTAAATTAAAGATGTGTTCTCTTGGGAAAGGTTGACGAATAAAATGGAATTAAAGAAAAAAATGTAATGTAAGAATGGGGAAGGAGAACACTCATGGACTCTTACGGGGATGGCGTTCCATTACCAGCATCTTGCTGGCCAGGAGCTATTGTGCTCAGTCAACAGCTATTTGCTTTGTGGCACCATTCTTTGCGATGTATAAGATGCTCTCCAACTCTGTAAATAGAGAAGCCTCAGCCATAGAGAGTGGCTGATGTTTACCGAGTCCTTACTCTTTCTCATTTTTTTGTGCTGGGGATTGAGCCCAGGGCCATTCTTTCTCCAAGCTATAACCCCAGACTATTAACTAACTCATTGATTAATTGATTAGTTAATTAATTTTTGAAACAAAGTCTCGCTAAGTTGCTGAGGCTGGTCTTAAACCTGCAATCCTCCTCTTTCAGCCTCCCAAATACTGGGATGACAGGTGTGAGCCATCATGTCTGGTCAGGATCTTATGCTGAGCTTATGCTTATGCTGAGTAGTTACTCAAGAAGCCACTTTCAACTTCTCACAACATTCTGAAGGAACTGTTACTATACTTATTTTAAGGACAGAGAACTTGAGGCTTAGCGACATGAAGCCACTTTCTCAAGGTCTTGGAACTCGATCTGTCTGATTCAAAAGCTTGTGTTAATTACTTATGTTAATTTATTGTATTAATTACTATGCTTCATCATAAGGATGGGAAGCAAAGATAAAAAATAATCCAAAGCCACAGGTCAAGACAAGATTGATTTTCTATTTCTTCTTTGGTGAGTTTCCCATTTCTCTAGGAATATCTATGGTCTATACGTTCTCTCAAAATGAAAACAAAGATGCCGGACCCCGTGGGCGGCTGGTCCGGCAGTTGCAGTGGCCATCTGCTTTGAACCAACCTGTTTTTACCTGGAAGTTGACAATTAATGCTGTGACCTTTCTGATAGGACCCAAAGGCTGGCTCATGTCTTAGCGGAAGCCAGAGGACATTACAGACAGACACAAAGAGAGAAAAAAGCAAGAGTCCTGTTCTTTTGTGCAAGTTCTGCTTCTCATCTACTGTGTAATCTCAGGCAGGCCCCTTCACCTCTCTTGGCCTAAGTTTCTCATTTGTTACACAAGGGAGAGCACTGGAGAGGCTTAGATCCGATTCTCTGTGCTTTTGATTTCTCTCCGTCTTCTCTCTGTGTTCACACAAAACCAAGAATTGACCGTATGCACGGAAAAAAATTGATTGGCCATTTTGTGTATTTAATGGCTGGCATTTAAACCGAGAGCCATTTCAGGTTAAAGAATGCTGTTTGCAAACATAAAAGAAAAACACCATAAAAATCAAATATATGCAAGCCATACACACAGCAACACCAAATCAAGCGCACAAACAGACGCTGAGCTGCATCGTTGCAAACTCTCGCAGGGGAACAGAGCCGCGGCAGTTACAGAGGCAATTTTCATATAAAAATTGATTCTCTTCATACTTCCTCCATGATTCAAATTAGAGATGATGTTTTTAAGTAAAGTAAGTTCTTCGGGAATGTGCGATTTGATGTTTAAACTCAGATTGAAATTTCTGAGTCTAGTGCAGTGGTGACAGATGTGAACTGGTTTAGAGGACCCTGGAAGTAGACGCAGAGTGTTAAGGTGCTCATTGCATGAACTTAGTTGATCAATTTTCTTTCTTTTTTTTTTGTTTTTTGGTGTGTGTATGCATGTGGTACTGGGAATTTAATCCAGGGGCATGCTACCTCCAAGATATACCTCCAGCCCTTTTTATTTTTTTATTTTTTATTTGGTGGTACTGGGGTTACTGGAAACCATTCTACCTCTGGGCTACACTCCCAGTCCTATTTTATATTTTTATTTGGAAATGGGGTCTCTTAAGCCAGCGCGGCTGGCTTCGAACCTGCGCCATCCTTCTGTCTCTGCCTCCCAAGCGCAGGGAGGCGCCACCACTCCCAGTCAGCTTTTTTTTATTTTGAAACAGAATCTTGCTAGGTTGCTGAAAGTTTCATTACTTGCTGAGACTGTGATTCTCCTATCTCACCCCCAAGCACCAGGATTACGGTTGTGCCTGCCTGCCTTTTTTTTTTTTTTTTTTCAGTACTGGGAATTAAACCCAGGAGCTCTCTATCACTGAGCTACATCCTCAGCTCTTTACATTTTTTTTTTTTTTTTTTTTTTTGGTTTGAGACAGGGTGTTTGTAAGTTGCCCAGGCTGGCCTTGAACTTGGGGTTCTTCTGTCTTGGCCTTTGAGTAATTACAATTGTGTGTCATCACTTACCAAATGTTGTTGCTGATGTCATCATTGTAGTCGTCCTTCTCCTCCCAATCCTCCTCCTCCTCCTCTTCCTCCTTTCTTTAGTAGGGGATGGGACCTATGGGTATTCCTCTTCTGAGCTACACCCCCAGCCAGTTTTCATTTTTTCTTTTGAAACGGTTCTTGTCAAGTTGCCGAGAGCCTAGCTCAATTGCTGAGGCTAGCCTTGAAGCTGTGACCCTCCTGTTTTAGCCTCCAAGTGCTAAGATTACAGGTATGAACCACTGTGCCTGGCTCTCAGATTTTTTTCACTTGCTGTGTCTCCATTGTTCTACAGATGAGGACATGGGCTTCCAGAGGAAAAGTGACTCTTCTAACTAAGATTAGGAAGCTAGTAAGTGGAAATCTGAGTCTTGACTCCAAGATCCTAACCCTAAATTCAATATGCTTTTGGATGGAGCAATGATTAATCTAACAAAGCACATCTGATATGTGCTGAATGGGTATTGTCCAAGGTTCTAGGTGATAGAATTGGTACTTTCTATGAGTTCGTTTATGAGTATTTTAACAGATAACTCCATTGTCATATCTGATACCTAATGTGCCCACTGTCCTCAAATTCTGTTATAAGGCACCATTGGGAAGTGGGATTTGAACTTGAAAAATGGGCAGCTCTGTCCTCAGGTCTACTCTGAGAAGTTTGGGGCAGTGTTATAAGGAGGAGTGTGAGAGGGGAGAGGAACGAGACACAGGCAGAGAGGCTGGAGGGATGCTGGCCCAGTAGTCCAAGAGAGAGACGAGAAAGCCAGATCAGGATTTCACAACTGAGGTGCAGAAAAGGGGGAGACTCAATGCTACCCCAAGTTCAACTCAGTGGGACTCACTGATGTGTTTGACAGAAGGACAGGAAAATCTGGGGTGAGTGCCAGCTTTGGGCGTTAGAAAAGGCTCCATAAATGATACCTTCTTTCTCTCCAAGTTTTGAATCAATTGGGAAATATAGCAAAGGTTAAGCAATATAAAAATGACTTTCTTTCTTTCTTTCTTTCTTTCTTTCTTTCTTTCTTTCTTTCTTTCTTTCTTTCTTTCTTCTTTTCTTTCTCTTCTTCCTATTGAGCCCAGGGGAATTCTACCTCTTGAACTACATCCACAACCCTTTTCTTAATGTTTGTTTGGAAACAGGGTCTCACTAGGTTGTTGAGAGTCTCACTAAGTTTCTGAAGCTGGTCTTGAACCTCTGACCATCCAGTATCAGCCTCCTAAGTACTGTGATTACAGGAATGTGCCACCATGCCTGGCTGAGAATACCGCTTTCATAACTGTTAAAGCTCCAGATGGAGAATGTGACTCGTGTCCCAGACAAATGTTTTTTCTAATATTGTACCTGGGAATCAGGAAGATCTGTTTACCTTGCATTAGGGGATAGAGCACTTTGGCCCTAGGGGAAGCTTGCTTCCAAGAAATGAGAGGGAAGAGCCTGAGCTTCACACACCTCTGGTGCCCCAGGGCAGGCATGGGCGATGGGTGAAGATGCCAAACATGATCCTGCTAGGCTTCCTTCTCATGGACGGAGGCATTAGGAGCTAGAAAGGCATGTGTTTCTGATTCATACAATGTGTTAAAAATATAAGATGGGGGAGATTTGAGAAGAAGAAGATGAGTTCAGCGTTTGTGAGGATCTTTAGTGCTTTCTAGTGGAGGTGGTGGGCAGGTGACGGGACGTGTGGAGCCTAAGGCTCAGGAGGGATCAATGTAAAAGCTGTTAGCACACCTCTGAAGTTGGGATGATGGCAATAAATGAGGGTAGCCAGGGTGAGAAGTGGCAGGGTTGACCAAGAAGATAAGAAGGCAGAGGGCAGGATGGGAGGAGAGTAAATGATAAGAGGAGCAGCCTGTGAAGAAGGAGGAAAGGTAGGTGGGAGCTGAAAGGAAGAGAGGAGGGTGGCATGGGGTCAGCAAAGACAAAGATGAGGACAGTGTTGGGACAAGGAGAGGGCAGGGCAGAGCCGTAGACCCCAAAGGGCCAGAGGCTGGAATCCCTTCCGGTCACTCTCCAGCCGCGAGTTTTTGAGTTGGTGCTTCTGAAATGGTTGCCTTGGAAGAGGATGGCGGCAGTGACGGTGATAAAGACAGAAACAGCTGTAAGAATCACAAGAACCAGGAAGATCAAGCTGGATAAAACCCCAAATAACAGAGGGGAATAGTTTGCTTTTCTCTAATCCAGTTTGGGGAACAAGACTAACATTATAGAAACAATTAGGTTTCTTTGCCATGACTTTATCTTACACTTCCCTAACACACTTGTTCTAATAAGAAGGTTTAAAAAAAAAAACCCAAACTAATATTACAGACATGGAGGCGGATGCATATGCAAGGAAGTTATTAAAACCGCCTTGATTTTAATAAATTTACCACCAGGTAGCAATCTCTCAATGTCGCCTCTTTCTAATTTGCATGTGTAACTGGCATCTCGTTAAAACATCATTAAGAAATTGAAAACCAGGAAGACATAAACAGACGCAGAGAGGAAACAGAGGGGGCTGGCAGGGCCTGTGGGTAGCGGAAGAGAGGGCTCCTTGCAGAAAACATGAGAAACCTAACTCGATTATCCAAACCCAACCAGATTAACAAGTGATGGGAATTAGCATTTATATAGATGCTGTTTACAAATAGGCAATTATGAGACTTGTGAAATCTTCATTTCCTGGAATGACTGGAAATTGCAATACAAGCTACTGTCATTTTCCCTCAGCCGGACCATCATTACTACTCAAGAGGGATCTTTCTTCAAAGGATTAACACAAGAGGACAAGCTCCATTGGAGACTGAGATCTTGAATTCTGGCTTTTCTTTTGTGGCTGTATTACCCTTTTTATTTTTTAAATGTGTGTTTAAGTGTGCTTTTTACTATTATAAAAATAATATATAGCCATCAATGACAAAAATTAAAAAACACATTGGGCCAAACTATTCTTAATAACTAAAGTGGTTTAATGAAAAGAGCTGAAACTCTGGAG
The DNA here is from genome assembly GCF_963383645.1 of Muscardinus avellanarius. Taxonomy (NCBI): domain Eukaryota; kingdom Metazoa; phylum Chordata; class Mammalia; order Rodentia; family Gliridae; genus Muscardinus; species Muscardinus avellanarius. The sequence continues at coordinate 15,782,427 of NC_137799.1, forward strand.
ACAGGCAGATGCGGATGAGACTTAATAACTATTTAACTGTTGTGTGACTTGGGAACTAGTTTATTTATCTGTGAAAGAGGGAATGTGGTTTGGGGGAGGATGGAATGAGACATGACTAATGAGATACTGGCTTTGTGTCTAGTACACAGTAGTGTTCAATGCATGGTAGCTACAATTTTTAACTCCTTTCTCCTAAAAATCACATTCCTCTTTGAAATTCTTTACTGGCTTGAAGTCCAATGACAAACACTGGCAAACAAGGTCTTTCCCAATCTGTCCCCAGAATATCTGTTTGGTACTCTTCTTATATAAATATTAGAGAGACAGAAATTGTGTGTGTGCATATTTTATTGGCTGGAGAAAGCTATTGAAAATTCTCAACATTTCTGTGGCTTGATTCTGAACCAAAGCTTTTTCTTATTTATGCCACCATCCTAGATTAGGAGGGGAGTCACTTAGGCACCCAAACTCCTTCTAGTTGTAGCTCTCCTCTTCTCTATAGTCCATGGACTTTTCTCTATTCATTCAGGAAAATAAATGATGGTGAAGATTGGGCCATTCTGTACTAGCTGGGCCAGAGAGCGACTATCAAGTCACTTCTGTTCATATTGTATTGATGGGAAATATTCACACGGTCCCATCAGGACCTGAGGGGAGCTGGGTAATGCAGTTTGTCAGTAAGACCTGAGAAAGAAGATAAGGGGAGAATGTAGCAGTGGTTGACTTCTCCTAGACTCTGCTCTGTGTGTAGTTGCGACCTGCAGATGTCCCAGTTAGGCAGCCCGGGACTGGCTCTGGACAGTTTGTCTTGAATCTTAACCTCCAGGATAAGAGTTTCTTGAGACTCAGAATGACATCTCCCAACCCTAGCCCTGTGACCCAAGTACAGAAGAGCATTAGGTCCTGTCATGGTTTGGATTTGAAATGTTCCCTAGAAAAGCTCATGTGTTGCAATTCAGCAACAATGCTCAGAGGTAAAATAATTGAATCATGAGAGCTCTAATTTCATCAGTGAATAAATTCATTTGATGGATGAACAATTTGAATAAACATGCTGTGTTATAACTCCATACATGGCCGGAGGAGCTGGGTCACTGAGGATGTAGCCTTTGGGATTATATCTGTCTCTGGCCCATTTCTGTCTCTATTTGCTTCCCAGCTGCCAGGAACTGGACAGCTTTCCTCCATCTTGCTTCCCCGCCATAATGATTCTGCCTTGCAGCCAGCGGACCATGGGCTGAGCCTCTGAACCGTGAGCTAGAGAAACCTTTCCTCATCTAAATAGTTCTTGGCAGGTATTTTTGTCACAGTAACACCAAGCTGATTAATCAACTCCCTAGAAGAATGAAGAAAATAATTCTAAGCACACCAATTCTGCTGCTTGGCCGAAATGTCCAGCATTCAACCAGGTGGCCCACAAGATGGGTATATGATAGAAAGGACATGATTCTTGCCATGAGAATACTCCTGCTGATCAAACTATCAGGGAATTATTCTGCTTTGAGTGTAATCAAGTGTCAGATTAGAGACATTATACTATATGGGAATAATTCAAAGAAAGATATCGTGGTACAAATGGAAAAAAGATCATTTGTAGTGACAGGAAACCATCCACCTGTAACTGAAGGAGCCGATCAGCTGGGAAACTTTGGTCCCCTTCATCAAAACTGGGGATAATTCTGTTCGCACCACTGTATTGTTTTCAAGGTATAAGGGAGATAATATATGTGAAAAGTCCAGAAGAAATAAATTTGATAATTGAATAGGATAAGTCCTATTCAATAGGACTTCATAGAAGAAGTCAAATCCCTGGAGGTTGAGTGGATAAAATGTGCAGGGTGGGTATGCACAGAAAAGGGAGGGTGAGGGCCGGGGGACAGTGGGGGCAATTGTGTGGAGGTGAGCTGGACCAGAGCCTCTTCTGCTGGGAAGGTAGGACCTCAGCCCACAGCTGAGCCTTTACGCCTCTTCTGGTTTCCCAAGTCCCTCTCAAGATAAGAATTCAGAGTGCAGGCTAGGCGATTCTGCCTCATGCACTATGACTCTCCACCCTTCACGGGCAGTTGGCTAGGCCAGTCCAAGTTCTAAGGGAAATTTGTAAACCAGGAAATCCTGGCTGCCTGCCTGCCAGGACATCCAGTTTAAGTTGACTGAATGAGTCTCTCCCCCGACTCTCTGGTCCCCAACACACACACACACACACACACACACACACACACACACACACACCCCTTGTGGGCTATTGCCCAGGTCAATGACTTCCATATACGAGGTTCATAACTGTCTTCTGGGTGGTAGGTGGGGGCACCCAGATAACGGGGGTCAAATAGCTGGAGGGCATAGATCCAGCTGACGGAGAGGAGGGCTGCCTGCTGAGCCGTGTCCCATTTTCTCTTACAATGTCACTATGGAAGGACACGTAGCATCCCCATGTTACCAAGGTGTGAATGAGGCCCAGAACCCTCAGATAGTTGTTTGGAATCATATATATTGGTTTGTGAGTGTTTTTTTTTTTACAGAGTGCCTTCTATGTGTCACTCACACACTGTATGTTGCCTCTGATGCTCAAAAAATGACTGGAATGCTGGAATTTCCATCCCCAATTCATTGCTGAGGACACTGAGGCTCAGAGAGGATGAGGCTTGCACAAGTTCATGCAGTGGGCAGAAAAAGACAAAGCTGCAATTGGAGATTGATCTTCCGTGGTAACCAGCAAATACCAGAGACAGCAACGCTCTGGTTAAAGACAAGTTTCTAACATGTATTCTACTCTTGCTCTGAACCAGGCTGGATGCTTTTATATACAAGTCCTCATTTAATTCTCTCATCTATCCCAGGAGACAGAAATGCTTGCTATTGTATCCATTTCACAGATGTGAAAACTAAGGCTTGATCATTTGAGTTAAGCACAGGAAAATGGGGAAACCAGGCTATAAACTTATTCTTTCTGACTTTGGCTTTCTCTCTCATACCCGCTGCATTTGATTGCCTTGTTAATGGCAATCTTTATATTTGTGTAGCTTACACACATTTTTATCTGTAGATAGGGTAGGAGGATCAGAACTGCTATTCAGTGACCATCTATTCTTCTCAGTAGTAAACAAATTAGTTCAGCTCACCCATGCAGGGACTCTGGGCAGTGCTACATCCATTCCACAAGAAAACCAAGGCAGAAGAACAGAATAACTTGGCCAAGTTCACAGGGTGTCATGATAAATTTTGTGTCAGCTTGACTAGGGTAAGGATGCCCGGATCACTGGGAAACATGATTGCTCTATGCATTTCTGATGTTGCTTCCAGAGGAGATCAGCACATTTTGGATTTTTTGTTTGTGTGTGTACTAGAGGCTAAATACAGCAGGATTTTACCTTCAAGCCCCCAGCCCCAGCCCCTTTTTGTTTTTGAAACAAGGTCTTGTTAGGTTGCCGAGAGTCTCACTATGTTACTGAGGCTGTCTTTGAACCTGTGGTCCTCTTGTATTAGCTTCTCAAGTACTGGGATTAAAGGTATGTGCCACCATGCCCAGTGAGACTAGCATTCGAATCTGCATATCGAGTAAAGATTACTCTTGCTGACGTGTGGCATCATCTAAACCACTGATGGCTGTCATGAAGGGGCAAATTCAGTGTCACTTCTTGAGCTGGGACATCTCGCTTCTTGTGCCCTAAGACATCAAAACTCCAGGTTCTTGGGTCTTCAGACTCCAGGACTGACTCCAGCCCCCTGGTTCTCCAGCTTGCAGATGGTCTATCTTGGGACTTCTCTAATTCCATATTTTCATGAGCACAATTGCACAATAAATTCCCTCTTATATATCTATGTGCATATGTATGAATAGAATAGAATAAATGTTAGAAGATACTTAATATACTGTACTTCCCTCAACTTATGATGGGGTTACATCCCAGTAAACCCTTCATATATTAAAAATATTGTTAAGTAAAAAAATGCATTTAATACACGCAACCTCTGGAACATTATAGCTTAGCCCAGACTAGGAACACTTACGTTAGCTTATGGTTAGTAAAATTTTCTAACACAAAGCCTGATTTATAATCAAGTGTTGACGATTTTATGTGATTTATTTAATGCTATCCTGAAAGTGAAAAACAGTGGTTACATAGGTATGCTATCACACCATAGTAAAGCTGAAAATCATAAGCGGAGCCATTGTAAGCCGAGGACTGTCTGCACAACTTATCAGATCCATTTCTCTGGAGAACTCTGGGTAACACAAAGGAGTTCGAGTTCAATCTCATCTGCCATCAAAGGGACCCTCCAGTGTACGTTGCTATCCTGTGATTTTCACCAGTGTTCCAAATTTGTTTCAGCACTGGAGCTTCAGATTCTTCTACATGTTGACTGAACCAACAAATGAGTAAATATTTCCATTGAAGCATCTCAAGGAAATTTCAAGCTTTTTGGCCACAAAGATCAAATATCTTTGCTTGTACTCACACAGCCTAAATGATACATGGAATAATCCCTGGATAGGGCTAAACATTGCTATTCATTGAGCAGATAGTGTGACTTGTATATTGACTTAAGCACTTCCAAGTACTTTAGTCCACCTGTAACCTTGAGATAGCTATCATTGTGATCAGAACTCAGGCCTTCTTTCACTATGTTCTGACCTGTTTAAATTGAAAAACTACCTTTGGGGTGGTGAATATCTATAAAAAGAAAGAGATGTGCATGCCTATAATCCAAGTACTTGGGAGGCTGAGACAGGAGGATTGCAGGTTGAAGGTTAGCCTCAGCAAATTAGCACGACCCTATTTCAAAATAAAAATAAAATAAGGTTGGAGGTAGAAGACCCCTGGCTTCAATCCCTAGTACCGCAAAAGCAAAAGCAAAAGCAAAAATGATAACAACAGCAACAACAACAACAACAAAAAAAACCCAGGAAAAAATGAGAGAGATGGATGACAGGGTAAAAGTGTGTGGGCTACCGTACAAATTACAATAAAAAGTCATAGGTAACTTTGACTCCAAATACTTCAGTTGTTTTTCTCTTTAGTGTATTTAGAATTAGAGATAAGCCTGAAGGATGCCAGCAGGTCTAATAAAAGCCTGGCAAAATGACATGGGAAAATTACACAGCTGGAAAAAAACTGTTTTAACATTTCTTATGAAAAAAAAGCAAAGCCGGAAACAACAAAAAAATACCCCAAACACCACAAGTGAGAGAGAACCGCATCTGTGAAAGATTGGTGGGTGGACGTCATAGGAATCAGGACTTCGAACCCAGGTACACACCTTCCAGCAGCCAGAGTCGACCAACAGTAAGGTAGATTTCTGCCAGGTAATGAGTTTCCAGTTCCTGAAGGTATACCAGGGTTGCTTAGCAGGTGCCAAGGGGCCAGGGAATGTGGTGTTGAAATATCTAAGTGTTTGATTAGATCACTCCAGCAGGTTGAATCCACCTCCAAGCTACTGTTTAGACTGGAGGCTTCATGCATTGGGTGTGTGTTGTATGCCAGTTGCCATGCTGAGAAATACTCTTATTTGCCTCAAGTATTAACTGGCTCATCCTGTTTCTTAAGGGCTCTATCTGATCAACCTGGATCCTCCTTTCATGATGCGTGGAAAGCCGAAAGCCCTCCCCATGGTATCTGTATCTCTGGGACTGGGTGTATGCATAGATGCATGCATGCACAGTGTTGTGGGAGGGGTTTTGCATGCTCAAGGGCACCTATACTTCTGAAGTTCTTTTGAGATGGAGTCAACTGATTTTTCTGCATGGTCTGTCTGCATATGTTCTTGAGATGGAATGCATTCTTGAAAAAAAAAAAAACATGCTTTCTCCCAAGTCCCCTCTTGGGCATGGTGTGGGCTGTAGAGAGGGTTTCACAGCCACAGAGGTGGCTTGTGCTGTGGCCAAGCAAGCATTGTGGTCTGTCAGCCATCTCTGCTTTTAAAAGAGCTTTTCACTGCCCCATTTCTGAGCACTCTTCACTGACCAATATGCCTTAAGTAGTGTCTGGTCTTCTCACTAGCTCTCTGGCTCTTCTCTTTCCTTCCTTCCCTATCAAATAACCAGCAAATTGACCACTCAATCCACAAACTCACTACTTATCCACCCAGCCAACCAATTAACCAACTAACTAGACATCCAACTAACTAACCAGCCAAATAATAAGCCAACTAACTAACTAGTCATTCAATCAACCAACTAACCAGCCAGGCAGCTGTTATGGTCTGAAAGTAAAGTGTCCCTTGGATTTCTTGCTCTGAAGGCAGCCGTGCTCAGAAATGGATCTCTGGGGGCATCACCTCTGAAGGCAGAGCATGGCCTCAGGTGGGTCTCAGGGAGTGTGGCCATGAGCATTATATATGTCCCTTGCACCCCACCCCACTCTTGCTGCTTCAAGCAATCATGCCCTAAGGACTTCTAGTCCTGGCTCCTACTTGGTACTTGGTATAAAATGGACTGTATATAAAATGGACTGTATAGACATGGTCTGAAATCTTCAGAACCACAAGCAAAAAATCTTTCTTCTTCCTTGTTGTGGTCATCAGATATTTAGAGTCACAGTGGTAGGAATGCTGACTGAAACATCAACTAATTGAAAGCCTATCATTATTTCAAAAAGAATCATCACATGACAAAAACGATGGGAAGAAAGGAACGAGGAATGGGATGAAGGAGGGAAGAAAGAGGAGAAGCAGTGTTTCTGTACTCATGTAGGGTGATTCTGTGTTCCCTTGGCTTGAACTCCAGACCTGCTTTCTGGTCCCTATTCAAATAGTTCATCAAGGTGTTTCCCAAGATTCACAGCCGCATGTACTGAGAACTCTGCTTGCATCCCAGTCAAGTCAGGCACTTCAGTTTTCAAATCTCCACCATCTACTTTAATGCTCACAATAACTCTGTGACACAAGTAAGATTAATTTATTTTCCCATATGAAGAAACTGAAGCTGGGGAGGGGAAGTCACTTGTCCAAGGTCACACTTGAGAAACAGGAATGGGATGCATCTCGGCTAACCAATACCCATTCATTTGAAAAGTCAGAGCTTCCTTTCACTCTCTGAAATTTTGTGCTAACTTCTAACATAACCTGTCAAAACATTATCTCATTTTTTCCCTTAAAGAAGCCCTAAAAGTTGGTATTTTTTTTAAATCTCTGCTTCATAGTTCAAGAAAACCAGGGTTCAGAGGAGATGTGATGTAGAGCCCGATTTCTTTGATGTAATGTGACCCAGGGTTTTAAGTCATGGCTCCCTGATTCTAGCATCTTGTTCTTAACCTCCCTGTGCAACACAAGCCTGGATATAGAGATGAAGAGATTACAAAGACGTTGGTATCCAGAGAGGCACTCTGACAATGGAAATGGGTATTAACAGTGGTCAGTTCTGAAGCAGCATGTCTTGGCTGTCACAGAGGAGGCATGACCACCTCTGTTGCCCAGGGGCAGCCTCACAGAGAGAGTGAAGTTCAGAAGGGCAACTAAGAGTTTAACCACGGGGCCACACTTGTGAGGAAGGAAAGGACATTCCAGCATAATGGACTTCCCAGGGAGTGATACAACCTCACAATCTTGCTGCATTTGTGTGGGGAGCTACAAGTAGTTGGGAAGGGCTGGTTGCCTGGTAGAAGTGGGGAGTAGCACAAAGTGAGGTCCGAGAGGTCAGCAGGGACGAGTTGGTGCAAGGCTTTGAATGCCAGTACCAAGGTTTATACTTGACCCTGAAGATGATGGCAAACCATGGGAAGCTCTAAGCAGGGGTGGTCACTTTAAGCAGGGAGCCAGAGGTGCGTGGGTGCCACACGCGCAGGCTCACGCCTTGCCTTTCTCTGCCACATTCATCTTCTTTTCAGGAACAGGTTCGGGAGGTTTAATGAACTCATTACTCATTCCACTGTCAGGTGAGTCTGACTGTGGCGGGAGGGAGGGTGGAGGGCTCTGTCCTGCTGGGTCCACACTGCTGCGATCTCATCAGCAGCCGCCCTCGCCCTGTCCCTGGCAGAAGCTCACCCAACCTGTTCTGCTGTGCCCTCGCCCCCACCTCCTCCGGGTCCACGCTTCGCTGCCTCCTGAACTCACCAGCGTCCATTTCAGTGGGCTCCATTAGAATCCCGTGTTCCTGGAACTTACTACCATCTGTCTTCAAAGCCGAGGTCTCAGTTGGTGCCGTTGCATCTCTGTGTCACCACTGAGTGTAGGAAGCTTCTGTTTGTGCCCTGGAGGAGCAGTCTGTCCATCTGTCTGTCCTCTTTGCACCCTGACTCCCAGCCTGGACCTGCCCACCCATCTTCTCTTCCACCCTGCTTCTCTTCTTCTTCCCACCTTGAATTTTCTGCCTGACTCGCTCTTTCTTACCTTGCCTTGAGCACCTTGTCAGAGCTCCGATCTCTTCTCACCTTAGTCGCTCTCTGATCACTCTCTTTCTCTGTTTTTCCCAGGCATCCTCTGGAAATATGTCACTCCAAAATCTGCTTAATAGATAGGAAAAAGGTTTTGTGAATTCCCAACCATTCCAATCAAACTCAAGTCATTTGTGGAAGAGTCTTCAGGGTGGTAAGGGGGACCATCTGGTGGGGCCCATGGGGAGGCCACCAGAGATGCAAGCATGGGGCCCCACACCACTGCTCATTACAGGACACATCCCTCTCTGCTTCTGACCCTAAACCAAATGCCTTTTATGGAGGCAGGAGCCACAGGCCAACTGCATGCCCCAACTGAGATTATAAGCAGAACAACCTGAAGGAGAGGAAAACTCTCAGTGTATGGAATCATGTACTATCATGGATGAAAAGACTCCTTGAAGTGTAACTGTTAACATTTTATTTTTCAGATAGGGAGACTGAGGCTCAGAAATGGCACGGTTTAATTGCTGGCTCAAGGTTATTCAGAGAGTCAAACTAGGTCAAGGCCTGGTGATCTATAGAATATATATACATACATACACTTTTATTGGTGCATTGCAGTCTCACATCATAATGTAGTCCAGAGTGATAGAGACATACATTCACATAATACTTGGTGAGCTTTTCCCTTACTCCCTCTCTAGCACAGTGTGGGTTTTGCCTGCTCAGGGCCTCAGGCATGGTGTGAGCAGTGGTCTTCTGGGTCCTCGACTTCATACCTCTTTAGCAACACCAATAGGCCAGAGAAAACTCTCTTCCTTTGGGATCTATGCATCCTGTTTATCAGAATCTGTGCTTTCCTTCCTTGGAGTAGGGTTGTTTCTGGGAAAAAGCTACCCAACTATGAACTTCATTTCCCAGTATACTTTGCATCTATGTGGGCACATGTGACTAGTTCTTCCTGTTGGATTGTGAATAGGAGCAGTGTGTGTCATATTTGGGTGAAAATGCTTAAGAAGAGCATATACCTCATTCATATTCTTGCTTTTCTCTTTCATGAGCCAGATGCAGAAGACTCCGAGAACCTTGGGGGTACAGAGTCACAAGATGGAAAAAAACCTGGGTCTGTGAACTATGCAGAGAGCTACCAGAAATGCCTATGGTGGACTTTTATATGGGGAAAAGTGATCTTTTTGTTAGCATACAGCATTACCTTAAAAAAATACAGTACTGGTTGTAGATTTCTTAGAGGAACTCACAAGATCTGCTTGTTAAAGTATTGTCATTCTCATTTGCATTTCATTGGTGAAGAGACCCTGTCTTGGAAATTATAAATTTCCAAAGTTTGGGAACAACAGCAGAAATGAGACTTACTCAACTCCTTCATACTAGGGCTCGTAAAACTCTCTGTACTCTCTTCCTTTTAGAGACATAGACAGAAGCTTATTTAGGAAAGTGGGCAATATGCATCCAAGGGAGAATGTGGGTCAGCCTCAAAGTGAGAGAAGCACTTTTGGGAGTGCAGAGTTCTTATTTATAGGGGACTTTTATGAAGGATGGGCAGGCAAAAGTATGTGAAGATAAGCCCAGTCCAGTAGTTTCAAGGTGATTCAGGGTGTGTCGTCATCTTCCAGGTCTTAGCCTTCAGTAGATATCAGCAGGTATACATTTTATTTAAACTACTCAAGGATAACCAACAATGCCCAAGGAGATGACTCTATTGAGTAACGCTCAAGGAGAGTCCGTCATGGTGTGACCTCTGCTCTCTGATAAACAGACAGTGCTTAGAGTCACTTATAAATTCCTCGGAAACTTTTGGGTCTGAAAGTCCTCGTTATAGGCTTCCATATTAAGGTTACATTTTCTTTGTTCTACCTTATGTCTCCTTTCTAGCTATTTATTTTATTTTTTCTATCCTATATCACCTTGCCTCCAGACTATGATCCTTGAATCATAAGTGTTGACAAAAGCTGAAGGTCTGTCTTCTGTAGCTGGTTCAGGCAGGCAAGGAGTCTGCACTCTCTTGATTACTGCTGTGAACTATCTCTTCCACCCTTGCCTTTCTTATTATATCCCTCATCCATTGATACTTTAAAAATGTGGCTTTTTAAATTGTGTATTTATGGCATATAACATGTTGTTTTGAAATACTTATACGCTGTGGCAATCAAGCCAACCACAGGTATTTTTATTCTGTTCCTCAAACATACCAGGAATATTCCCTAATGAAGAACTTTGTCCCTGATATACTTTCCTCTTGAATTGCTCTGATCTTAGATATTCCAAGTCTGCTTTTTTTCTTGTTAATTGAATCCTATGTTGTTAATCAGATACGCACTCATCAGTGAGGTCCTCTCTGGCCACATAGTCAAGAGAAATTGACTCTAACATCTTATCACCAACTATTCTACCTCCTTTACAGCATCATGGTTTATACTTCTACCAGCTCTTACCCCTATCTGCAATTATCACTTACCTGCTTATGAGACGATGGTCTCTGCATAGTGCTTTTTGTCCCTCCTCCAGTTGAGAAAACAGAAACTCAGAAGGGTACAATAACTCACTAGAGGTCACATAATCACTAAATAGTGACTCCAGGCCTTGAATGCATGTCCAATTGGTTTCTCAGACTATTTATTTTCCCATAGGATCATACGTTTCTCCTGACAAAGTAGCAATGATGTGTTACACTTATTTCATCAGGATATAACTTTAATCCTGGATTCCAAGGCAGGGTAGTATAGGAGAAAAATTATGGATTCATAGCTTGGCAAAACTGTGTATATATCCTGGGATTGGTATTTTTAAAATATTTAACATCTCTGAATGCCTTTTCCCCAAACACGATCCATCGACTTACCATGAAGAGTTAATGTGAGGATGAAGGAGACCGTGTATGAAGCAGGTGACTCAAACCTACATACAGAGGAAAAAGGATTCAGTCACCATTAGTTTATTCCCTTCATTTTTAGACCAGGTAATTTATCAGTGGGAAGAAAAAAAAATGCAAATTTAGGTAAAAATGCAAAAGATTTCTGCAAAGCCCCCGATTTATCCCTAACTTCTCTCCTGGGCTTTGTTGGAAAGCTAAGTTTAAATCCTAGTCAGACTCTCAAACCTCATCACAGTTGCTGTGCTAAAAGCAAACAGACTTTTTGAATTTTAAATTTTTTCCCATTTCTCCCCCTCCCTACAAAGCACAAATGTCATGGACAAGGGGCAAACTCATTACAGCTAGGTTTCTATCTGTCTGGTCCAGATGCAAGTACTAAAATGTGAGGCCAGTTTCAATGGCCAACATCCAGGACTGTGTGTGCTGTGACTAATGTATGTAAAATGCACATAAGACTTCCTCTCTGGTGGCATCTGGACTCAGAAGCAAAAGTTAACTATAGAGAAATTCTATGCAAACATTCCTCTCCGAAACCTTCATCGCTGTTTATGTTTGAAGGCAGTGACTCTAGCTTCAAGCAAAGGAGCCCTTGGTTCGGATGAGATTATCATTATTATTTATATTGATGTTACCATTTTGATGGTATTCACTGGTCCCTGACCATGAAGTTTACTTTTGTGATATTAGTTAGAATAAAGTAGGTTGTGCTGTAATAACAAATTATCTCAAATTCTCACAGACTTAAAACAAGGGGTTTATTTCTTGTTTACATTACATGTCTACTGTCAGGGTGTCTTTTGCTTGTTGTAATCACTCTGAGTATTAGGTCAGTGAAAGAGCTACTCTTGTGAACTTTGCCAGGTGCAAGGCCGGAAGAAAAAGAAGAATCTGATGCTGATAATTTACTGCTTAGCCCATAAGTGACACATAGTGCTACTGAAGTCCTAAGCTAGAGGCCCAACTCTGGGGGTTCCAACAAATTAGGCCTGGCCAGTCATCCCAAATAACTAAGCAGAAAAAGTAATGCTGAAAAGCAAGACACTTTAGTCAGTTTGGCGATATTGGGAAGGCAAGTGACATCAGAGTCTACTGTCTTTGGGGATGCTGACATGAGCTGTAGGTTATATAGAGGAAGAACTGGGGGAGAGGTGAGAGGTGTGCATAATTATTGGTCTTGGTTAAATTGTGGCATAGATGGTCATTATCTAATTTCTGGTTCTGCAAGGTGGCTCTGGAAAGGTCCTTGTTGCTTGAAGGGGCAATAGATTTCCATGAGGTGATTGTCCCTCCTTGGGGTGGTAGCCTCAGTTCCTTTCATGGGGGTAATCGCTCCCACTTAGAGGGTTAGCTCATCCTGGGCTGCTCTGTCTGGGAGTCTCTGATGATCCTGGACTCTATGGTGACTGCAGCTGTAGGACAACAACTGGGAACTTCTAGTCCACTCCAGGGTATCTGGAAGAGGATGTCATAAAAGCTGGCAGTTGAATGTTCCTCCAAATCTTGAAAACTCTTTAGTTACTCTTCTCTTAGTGTTCTCATTCTTTTTTTTGTGTGTGTGTGTGTGGTACTGGGGTTCCTTGAAGCCCTTCTACCTCTGGGCTATACTCCCAGACCTATTTTATATTTTTATTTGGAAACAGGATCTCTTAAGCCAGCGAGGCTGGCTTTGAACCTGTGTGATCCTCCCGTCTCCGCCTCTCAAGCGTGAGGATTACAAGCATGCGCCACCAGTGCTCTCATTCTTCAAGGGGGGGAGGTGGTGAGATAGGTTAGGTACGTTTAGAGACCAGTTTTTAGATAAACATTCCTTAAGTGATGAACGTGCCTATATGCAGAGGTGAGCAGGAATCTGACCCAAAACTTAAGATAATAAAGAAGACAGAAAATGAAGGTAGAGATGTCCCATGAGCGACCTAAGAAACACACTTTATCCTGCCTTTTGCCACCCATTGGGCATTTGTAGGCCAAACTGAAGATTCAGTTCTTTTTAACAAAAGGAGCCTCTATTTCCCTGTTATAAGGATACCCCCCCTTCCAATGCATTGGCCTCAGGTGGTCAAATGACCCTGTCCACCAGAGTGCAAGGGACTATGAACCCAGAATGAGGGGAACCAAAAATGTGTGTCCCCAGAATCTTATTTCTGTTCCTTATGTTTCCCGGATGGGAAACTAAGTCTAGGTGATTCCAGTCTCTTTGTGAACAAAACATTTTATTCTCTTTGCTACATGGCTCTGATCCTGCCTCAGTGCAGGCTTCCCAGTGTTTCACCCGCCTCCAACCTTGTCTCTCTGCCACCTTTGCTCCCTGTGGTTCATCCTCGGTTCTCAGAGAACCTGAAAGTCTCAACGGGCCAGACAGTTCAGAGCTCAGGCATCTTTGCCACCAGCCTAAATGTGCAAAGATATTTGGTTTGTTTGTTTCTAGGAAAAGATCTTTCAGGATGCCTATGACACTGTGATTCTAGGATTCTGTTATTATTCTCATCCATGAATCTGCTGGCTCACACTTCTGAGCAGGGTGTCCAACCCAGGAGCTTAATTGGCAAAGCAAATTAAACTCCTAAGCACCAGAGTCCACCGTAGCAGGGTGACTTCCTGTGTGACCTGCCAATCAGCCTGGGAGGGGAGGGACCTACAGAGCTGAGCTGAGCTGCATGCTGGTGCCTTTCATAGCCCACTACCCTCAGCTCACGGGGCTGTCCTGCACCCAAGGACATCTCCTGGGACCTCCTGCACATTCTACCCACTCTCTCTCTCCAGGGAATGCCATTATTCTTTCCCAAAAGATAAACACTGAAAGGCAAAATTCCTCACTCAGTCCATCCAACAAATAACCTTCCCTCCCACTAGCACAGGCCTGTCCAGTTGACAAAGCACATTCATCAACAGTGGCTCATTGCCATCCCCCCGTCCCTAGGCAACATCATAAGGTAGATACAATTATCATCCACAATGGCAAATGCAGAAATAAAGGTTGTGGGGAGAGGTCACGGGTCCATAGGCAGCACATTTGGGGCTGGAATCTGGGTCTTTGAACCCTGCACTTACCCAGAGTACTTTCTGCTCTGCTGTACAGAGATCAGAGACTGTGGGTTGCATTCCCCTAGAGCAGGATGTGTGGAAGGACACACCCAGACTCGGTTTCCCTGAGCTTGCCTGGCTTGGCTGGGAGCTGCGGCCGGACTCCAAACCACAGGCGATGAGATAATCAGGTCTGTTCCCTGTCTGCTTTCATCAGCAACAACGGGCCAATTAAGGCAATTACTGCTGGTTTATATAACAGGACACAGGGATCACAGTGCTCAACTCTTAGAAAATCTCCTATAAAAGCGCTAATAATACATTAATGTATTAATCCCCTTAATCCTGTCAAATTACCACAGACTAGCTTTGCAGAGTTGACAGTGGATTGCCTCCGTCCCTGCTAACAGCAGTCACTGTCTGTTAACAGCCACCACCGTCGTCTGCAAGGTCCTGTGCTCCCTGCTTCCCTTGGCACTGGCATTCCCCAGGAAGTCCGGAGGAGCTTTGGGAGAGGATGACCTCTAGCTGGGAAGACATGTCAGTTCTTTTACAGAAAGACCCAGATTCTTCCTGGGGTCTTCCTCAGCATGGAGAGGTAGCCAGCATGGTCAGTTCCCATGGGGTTATGGAATCTCTCACTCGGTATGTGCTCTTGGGCTACTTGCCCAACCACCAGGAGTTTCCTATCTCACTTGTAATACACTACAGAGTTGTTAGAAAGAGCCCAGAGATATAAACACATGCCTGGTATATAGAAGGCATTTTGCAAATACCCAGGAACTCTTTCCAGGAGAATTAAATGAGATTATGTGTAGCAGTAGGGATTAAGAAGAACAGTAGGGCTTAAGAAGACATCATCATCATCATCATCATCATCATCATCATTATTGTTGTTATTGTTATTTTCATTCTCATCTTTGCTTTGTGGATGGTTGATTAAAATGTTGCTGAATTTCGGGAGAGTTTAGGAACAAATGTCATGTGACTGACTGAGCCGCTCAGAAGTGAATTATATCTTTTCTTTGAGTCCTGCTCTCTAGACTGGGGGGGGCTTTATCCCCAGGCCGGTCTCCACGGTGAATGCCAATCTCTCCTTGTGATCATAGTAGAATGGGCAGAGGTGTGGGGTGGGCATGGATACTGGACACCTAGAAACGGAGAAGGGACTTTCATCTCTTATTGCCTCCAGGGTACTGGGTCAACTTGGGCATTAGGGTACTGTGGTCAGGCCTGGTCTTGCTGTTTGGTGAGCCCAGAGGCTTTCAGGGGTCCTTCAGAGCCCCTTTTGGGCCTCTCAGTGGATGGAGTGCTGTGCACAGACATGCCCCTCTACCTTTGCGGCTTCAGTCCTTAGTGGCCACCTCCATGGGTACCTGTAGTTTCTCTTGTCAGAGCCATGTGTGCACAGTGAGCACAGGGCTGTGCCACTCTTTGTAACAGGAATTATGGAGGGAAGAATCCACACATCCATCCACCTGTTCAGTTCTGGAGAACTCTTCTCTTTCTTAGGGTCAGCGACTTCTGTTTCTTCCATCCCAGCAAGACTGGAGGTTAGTAAGGGGGGAGGGAGAACTGGAGTCAGTAGCTTCCAAGTGATTTTAGTTTTCTACTCTGATGCATAGTAACTATTAAAATACTTTTTTACAGGCTAGGCATGGTGGTGTTTGCCTGTACTTGGGAGGCTGAGATAGGAGGATCACAGGTTTGAGCACAGCCTCAGCAACTTAGCGAGACCCTGTTACAGAATAAAAACAAAATAAAAATAAAAATAAAAAGGGTTGTGGATGTATCTCAGAGGTATAAATTCCCTAAGTTTAATCTCCAGTGTCAAAACAAAACAAAACAAAACAAAACTTTCTGGCAAGGACATTCAGATGGAGGATGCCAAGGGTTGTCTCCCTATTTAGATGGGCACAAGGGAAAAGGCCTCCTACTATCTGGTGTCCTTTCCAGAGCAGTGTGAGAGTTTAAACATCTGTCTATATATGTATTGACACTCTTTCCCTAACAGGTGGAGCCCTGGCCCCTCCCCTGGAGAGCAGGCTGGACTTAATGACTTGAATCCAATGAAGAAAACATGACAAAAGTTATGTGATATAAGGAGGGCTCCTCCTTGCTCTCCCTGCAATGTGCTCCGTGGGGGAAGCCAGCTTCCGTCACAGTGACCCTCTCTGGAGAGGCCTCCTACCAGTAACCATGCAAGTGTGCCATCTTGAGAGCGATTATCCAATCACAAGCCAGCCATAAGGTCTCTGTAGACTCAGATCACCCAAGCCCCAGAGAGACCCCAACCCATCACTAGTCAACTCTGCTGTTTCTGATTCCTGATTCACAGAAACTACGTGAGATAAGTCTATTGCTATCATGGGTATGAAATGTTACACAATGACAGATAACTAAATAATAAAAAATGCACATTGATGTCTCCATACGGTGTGTGTGAGAACGTGCAAAAATGGCGGACTGTGTTCAACATGTATAGCACCCGTTTACTAAAGCCACATAGCCAGGTTTGTGTGGGTGAGTGGAGGGCAAATCACAGATCTAGTGTCTAGGAGGCCCCACAAGGAGCAGGTGATTTCAGTGCAAGACAGGATGGACCAGAGAGCCAGGGGCTGGGAGGGATCCCATGACCCAAACCATGAGGTCAGGGCAGGTTTCCCAGAGGTGTGGTCTGCCATTGTGAGACTCCAGGGAGGAGCAGCAATACGCAAGGTGAAGAGGGAGGGTGGGCAAGAGTGTGACAGGCAGAGGGAGCTGCTCACGCAAAAGCCAGAGATGAGGGAGGATTCATGGCCTCCGGGAGTGGAGGTTGGCTTGGTGTGGTCAAAGCTCAGAGGTGTGTGTGTGTGTGTGTGTGTGTGTGTGTGTGTATGTGTGTGTGTACATGCTTGGATGCACATGCAGAAGGGAGGAAGGTGGGCAGGGAGGACTGTGCCAAGAGATAAAACCTAAAATAGAAGAGAGAAACAAGGTCAAATCATAGCCTACCATGTCCTAGGTGAGTGATTTTGGATAGAACTCATTGCCTCTGTGAGCTATAGTCTCCTTGTTTCTTTCTTTTTTTCTTCTTCTTCTTCTTCTTTTTTTTTTTTTGCAGAACTGGGGATTGACTCAAGGGCATTATACCTCCAAGCTATATCCCCAGCCCTATTTTTTATTTTTTATTTTGAAGCAGGGTCTCACTAAGTTGCAGAGGGTCTCACTAAGTAGCTGAGGCCGGCTGTGAACCTGCAATCTTCCTGTCTCAATCTCCCAAGTACTGGGATTACAAGCGTGTGCCACCACGCCCCACTAGCCTCCTTGTTTCTAAATTGGGCATCCACGGTAGTTCCTTAGTAGTGATCTGAGCAGGCTCTGAGCTAAGTCTGGTGATTTGAACAACACGCCTGGAGCCACCCCAGTGCGTGTGGTGTCCTTATTCTGTGCCAGGCCGTGGTGCTGATTCCTCTGGCCAGCGTTCTCCTGGGACTGTGTCTCTTCCCTTTCCTTATCTCCAGGGCCTAGGGAAGGTCTATTGAGAGTGCTGTTAAGATGCCTGAGTGTAGCCAGTGCCTCTGGTTTCAGTTCAGAAGGGGCCTATGTCTTGAGTCTGGTCTAAGCCTAGGTTCTGGTGTTGAACTGCTGGTTTTACATTTTACCTCTGGCATTTGCCAGTTGTGTGACCTCAAGTCAGTTGCTTCGTAACCTCTCTCTCTAAGCTTCAGTTTCTTCATATAAAAATGGGAATATTATAATAATATTTATGTCAATGGGTTTCTGTGAGGTTTAAATATCATAACATGGATTCTTAGAACACTAGGTAACTACTCAGTAGATCAAAGGAGTCTGTGAATATTTGTTAGCAGGATAATTTGGTGCTTATAGCATCCAGGTTACATGCTGGGATTTTAGAAAGTGGTTGCTGCATTCAAGTCCCAATTCTGTTACTTAACTTCCTTATGAGTTTGGGCAAAAACTTAATCTCTTTTTGCTTCTCAATTTTCTTCTTTTTTTCAATCCAGAAGAAACTGTAATTTATTTATTTTCATTTTTTTGAATGCTTTATTTTTTATTATTATTTTTCTTTTAACTTTTTTTATTGAACATAAATAGTATACATTTAAACTATATTTGGTGCCCTCTTCCCCCCACCCCCGTTTTCCCTTTTCCCCTCCCACCAATGGTTGTCAGGAAGGCTGATCTTGATTAATGAGGGTCTACATCTGAACATGTGTAAAATTATTTATTTTCATTTTAAAATTCTTTATTTTAAAAAATTTAAATTTATTTTTTCAAAATTTTTTTTCAATTTTTTTTGGTGGTACTTGGGTTCCTGGAAACCCTTCTACCTCCGGCATACACTCCCAGACACCTTTTTTATATTTTTATTTAGAAACAGGGTCTCCTAAGCCAGCGCGCTGGCTTCCAACCTGCGCGATCCTCCTGTCTCTGCCTCCCAAGTGCGGGGATTACAAGCGTGCGCTACCACGCCCGGCAATTTTTTTTTTATTTTTATGTGGATCATATTGAAAATGGCATACATTCATCACACAGTGCTTGGTGCCCTCTTCCCCTACTTCCCCATCCCTTCTCCCCACCCCCAAACAATGAGTGTCCAGGTTGACCATGCTACAGTCACAGTTATACGCATATTCTAGTGTAGCTCCTCTAGTTAATCAAACCCAGCCTTCTTCCTCTCCTACCCTTCCTTTCTACCTTTGTTGAGGTTTCCCCACCATTATCTGGAGCCCCTCTGGTATTCCCAATGATCCCTAGTTTGGGCATATTAGAGAAAACATATGTCCCTTCTCTTTCTGTTCTTGGCTGATCTCATTTAACGTAATGTTCTCCAGGTCTTTCCATCTTCTTGTGAACGACATGACTTGTTCTTTATTGCAGAGTAGAATCCAATGTGTGTATTTCCTATAATTCTTCAATCCTTTCATCTGTGGATGGAGACCTAGGTTGGTTCCATATTTTGGCTATTGTGAGTTGTGCTGCTATGGACATGGGTATGCATATATTAATTTTCCAATTTGCAAAATGGGAATGATCAGAGAATGTACCTCAAAATTTTGCTGGAGTTGTTAAGGGAACTAATGTATATGAGATATTTAGAGTAGGGTTGGCACTCAGCAAGCGCTACATAAGTATAAACTACTAGGTACTACAATGCTATCTTATTCTCTGCTTTTGGTGGGCAGGGGGCACCAACCAACAGGAGAAATCAGCCTTGTTCTCAAGGAAGCAGAATGGGTGGCTCTTTATCAGTCCTCAACACCAAGAAAAAAGACTCATAAGCACACCCACAGTGATCCGATCTATGCCCACCCAGCCCTTTCCAAGGATACCCATCTTGTTAGCTCAGAAACTCAGATGCCAATGAGACCATCTAAGTTCCTGCTTGGAAAGGGCATCGTGATGTAGTGGGGGAGGAGGGACCGAGGGCGGGGTTCTGGTTCCCAGCCCTGCAACTCTCCAGCTCTATGACTTTGGGCTTCAAGTCATGCCACCTCTCTAAGCTTCAGTTCCCAGCTGTAAAATATGCACAGAGCCGATCTCACTCTGTTTCTCAGACTCTCCTTTGCACAGCAACAGGGAGGCAGGGATAAGTGTGCAGGCTCAGTGCGCCTGGGGTGAGTCAGGTAGGAGGCGACCCCTCTCCTCTGCCCCCTACCGTCAGTGGGCCTGAGGACTCAGGCAGGCCCTTGCCTTAATTGGCAAATGGATTCTTGAGGGTCAATTTCTTTGATGTGCACCGTGGGAGGGTCTGCAGGCGTTAATGACCAGCTCGGCCCGCTAAATGTGTTTACCAAAAAATAAGGTTATTGATTCCACAGATAATTTTTTCCCCTATGCCATCAGCCTATTAATGTGAGTTTTATGTAACAGGACAAATAGATCACAGTGTAAAGTCTTTTGAAAATCCCCTGCGAATGCTGTAATGATGCTTTAATGTATTAATCCCCTTAATCCTGTCAAACTTCCAAGAGAATTTCAGGACGCGCTGACAGAAGATCTCGCTCCCAGCGCTGGCAGCCGCAGCTGCATGTGGTGGCTGTGGCTTTTACCCTTTTGTGGCTGGGCCAGGGAGTGGTGGCTGTGTTAGTGATGGTTGCATGGCTAGGAGACAAGATATGAAAGATGTGACAGTAGGGAATAGAAGGAAGGGAGGCCGATCCCAGCTCTGGGGAAGGAGGACAGACTAAAGGAAGAGGCGGTCTCTGCATCCTCCAAAGACACTGCTGGTTGAGATAGACCCGGGAGGCAATGGCGACTGCCGATGATTGGTGACTGTGTGTGTGTGTGTGTGTGTGTGTGTGTGTGTGTTTCTCTTTCTCTGCTGGGCATTGAAGTAAGCCCATTGTTTCATCTATTACCATGAGATAGGTAGTATTCTCTCCATATCACAGACATGAGTAGCAGTCCGACCCAGAAACCCAAACTACCTTCTTCTTCTTTTTCTTTATTGGTGCATTGTTGTCATACATCTTAATAGGGTACAAGGTGGTAGAGGCATACATGAACACATCACTTATCTAGCCCTTCCCCAATTCCCACCCCATTCCCTCCCTGTTCCCTCCTTCTCATGTTTGGCTTAGTGATTGACTTTGATAGGTGTTTTTGTCTAGGCTAGAGGTCAGCACATTTTTTTTGTAAAGTGTCAGAGAGTAAATATTTTTGTCTTTTGGGGCCATATACAGTCCTTATGTTTAAGTATCCAAGTCTGTCTCTTATCACAAAAGCAACTGAGTATAATACATAAGTGGGTGTGGCTGGGTTCCAGTAAAATTTTATTTACAAAAGGAGGAGACAGTTTGAGTTGGCTCATTCCTATGTTAAGAATCAATGGGCTGGGCAAGGTGGCACGTGCCTGTAATTCTAGTATTTGGGAGGCTGGGACAGGAGGATCGCAGGTTCAAAACAGCCTCAGCAACTTTGTGAGACTCTCAGCAACCTAACAAGGCCCTATTTCAAAACAATAAATTAATAAATAAGTAAATAAATAAATAAATAAATTAAAGGGCTGAGGGTGTAGCTTGGAGATAGAATGACTTTGAGTTTAATCCTCAGAATCCCTCCTACCCCTCAAAAAAGTCAATGGAAGCCAGATGGAGCCAGTCACAGTGTTGCTTGATGGGAAATCTGAGAGCCAGAGGGACAACCTTCCTGGGAGCATCGGCTTCCTTTGAACTCTCTTCAGGGGCTGAGGTCAGAGAGAAGACTGGCTGGAACACAAAGGCTGGCTGGACTGAAGCCCCGCTCTTGCTTGGGCTCTGGGTTGAATACATAGGACTTGGCTTGGAACTGCTTTGTGGACTGAATACAGTGGCTGGAGCACCTTGCTATGTGATTCTGGTAAAGTCCTTTCCTTTTTCCAGGCCCCGTTTACCTAGTTAGTTAACTGAATCTCTTGACTTGGCCGGTCTGTAGATTCCCCCAGGTCTGAGGTCCTTCAATAATGTCAACACAGAGGGGCACCAGCTACCTGTGCACTGAGAAGCCTTCGAAGGCCATACCTGCCTTTGCTTCTCTAGGGTGCTTTATTTCAACAACTACGATAAGCAACACCAACATCCATTGTACACTCAGAGGACAGTTCTACAGTTGGCCAGGAACTGAACCCGTGGTCTCGCTTCAATATCTTCCCTCTTCTTACATCCAGTCTCTGTCCCATGGAATACTCACCTCCTGGTTTCTCCTGGATCCATCCTCACTATCCCAGAGCCAGGGCACAGGGTAGCAGATGCTCAGGCTCAGGCTCAGAGATAGAGGCTGTTACTCAACCTCCCCACTCTCCACCCCACCAGCATTCACGCAGGTATGTGCAAGCCAGATCCTGTCACTTTCCCTTTAAGATACTTCAGAGCCTCCTGATGGTCCTCAGGATAAAGTCCAAACTTCTGGTGATGGTCCTCCAGGTTCTGCTTATCTGATGATGGTTCTCCAGGCTCTGCTTGTCTGATGATGGTCCTCCAGGCTCTGCTTGTCTGATGATGGTCCTCCAGGCTCTGCTTGTCTTCCAGCCTCTTTTCCTGAGACACCCTTTCCCCTGGAGTGTACATTCCCTTCACCCACACAGTCTCCTGGGCTCCTTTAAGCTTCCTTTATTGCCTCCAAGGAGTGATCCTGTCTTCACTGCACAGCAGACCCCCCCCCACCTCTTTTCCTGGTTGATTTCTACTCATCCTACATGTCCTTTCTCTAAGAACAAATTTCTTCCTCCTTATCCTGGGGGAGTGTACTGCTCACTGACTTCATGGAACCTCCAGGAGGAGAGGGAAGAGCTTAGCAGTTGGCTTTGTAATCCTCTCTCTGAGCTTGTGTGTGTCCCAGCAGACTGTGACCTCCCTCTGATCAGGGGCAGATGCTATCACACCGCCCAGCAATCAGTAGCACATACAGTAAGCCATGAGCCCTTAGTGGGTATTGGCAGGATGCTGAACAATGGTGGGCACCATGCCAGGCATTGTTGCAGGCGGGATCTCTATTACTCATGCTGGCCTTTGAGCGAGGTCTATTTGAATAGAAGGTAACATAGACTTGCATATTTCATTGTTAGCCTAAAAGAGGGGCAGAGTCAGAATTTGAGTATGGGTTTCTTGCCTCAGTGCCCATTGTCTTCCCATTTTTTTATATGCGTTGTGCCACCTTGAAACAGCCTGCCGAGTTGGTGCTGTTATTCCTCATTTAATTTCCAGATGTTTTACAGGTGAGAACTGAGGCTTAGAGGGGTGGCATGACTTGAAAGCCCAAAGTCACACAGCTTGGAAGTCGCTGGGCTGAGGACTGGAGACCCGCCCTCTGCCTCTCCTCCTCCTGCTGCAGCACACTGGCAGTTCCAAGCAAGACTTGGATAGTCTCACTGGCATCCTGATTTCTAAAGTGAATTTCCATCCTGGGGTAGTCCATCCACAGGAGGAGAAGAAATTCGAATTAAGGGAAAAAAGGTGCATCTCCAAAACATATCTGGAATGATGGAAAGAATATTTTAGCGATGACACCCATTTTCCATGGAGAAAAGCCAGCGTGCTCATGATGGCTTGGCCTCCTTCCTCCGGAAGCTGCTGACGCTCGCAGCCTGAAGGTATACTCCCAAGCATCTGGGGCTCAAGTGGTCCAGGCAGGACTAGTCTCCTACACAAACTGAGGCTCTAACCAATCAGCACAGCATCTCTGAAAGGTGACCTCATTCTTCATAAAGAGAGTGTGTCAGATTAAAACCTAGCAACAGGCCTGGTAGGTATAGGTGGTTTTCTTTTAGAGGGACTCAGATTGTGATTCTAAGAGCTGCAACTGTATGGATCAGCCTATTCCTCTGTATTAGTTTTCTATGGATAATCTCTCTACACGCCCCCCCTCAAAAAAAAAAGAGTAACAGAGTAGCTTAAATCAGCCATGTAGTGTCTCACAGATCCAGAGGTTAGAAATTTGAGATCAGGATGTTGGCAAGGTTGGTTTTTGTAGGACTGCGAGGAAGAACCTTTTCTATTCCTCTCTGATTTCTGTTGGCTTGCTGACTGTCTGGCCACTTCTTGGTGTGTGGAAACATTACTTGGATCTCTACCTTTATCTTCTTCACATGCTGTTCTTGCAAACGCCTCCTTTTATGAGGATACCAGACATATTGGATCAGGGGCTAACACTACTCCAGCATGACTCCCCCATATTAACTAATTACATCTTTGATGATCCTATTTCTACATGAGGGCACGTATTAAGGTGTCAAGGGGTAAGACTGCAACATATAAATTTGGGGGATATCACATTTCAACCCTCCAAAACCATGGATGTGTCAACCTGTTACTGAAAAGTCCTCCTACAAGGCTCTGCCTTCTCATGCTTAAATCCATCCTCTCTATGACTCTCAATTTCTCCCACGTACTTTATCTCTTTCTTTCCATCTTTCCTTCTTTTTTCTTTTCCTCTCACCATGAGCCAGGAGTTGACTGGGCTGGCAGTCCAACAAGAAAAAATGCAGACCTGCCTCACAGTGAGACTGCCTCACTGCCTCACCAGCATGACAACAGTCCACAGTCACACCACAGTCCATGGTTAGACAGGAGCATGGAGCTGAGGCAGAAGAAGGTCTGAGAAGGGCTTCCTAGAGAAACGATGCTTCTTTTGAGTACTGAAGGATGATGAGTTATCCAGGTGGGGAGACAAAGGAACACCAATGGGCACAGAATTTTCAAAGACATATGTAGAGAGACTAGCACCTTTGATCTAGAGAGAGCAGCTTAGTGAGGCTCCCTGCTTTTGTAGGATAAAAGTGAGACCCCTGGCCGGGCGTGGTGGTGCACGCTTGTAATCCCCGTGCTTGGGAGGTGGAGACAGGAGGATCACGCAGGTTTGAAGATAGCCGCGCTGGCTTAAGAGACCCTGTTTCCAAAAAAAAAAAAAAAAACATATAAAAAATAGGTCTGGGAGTGTAGCCCGAAGGTAGAAGGATATCCAGGAACCCCAGTACCACCAAAAAACAAAAAATAAGTGAGACCCCTGAATGCGACGTTTAAGGCACTCCGCCTCCAAGTCCAAGTCCTAGCTCCAGGCTTATTTTTGACCACTCCTGACATGTCACCCTGCATAGTCATACTAGGTTCAGTCATACTAGCTGCATGATGGATGCAGTCATACTAGCTGAATGGCTGGATAACTCATCATCCTTCAGTACTCAAAAGAAGCATCGTTTCTCTAGGAAGCCCTTCTCAGACCTTCTTCTGCCTCAGCTCCATGCTCCTGTCTAACCATGGACTGTGGTGTGACTGTGGACTGTTGTCATGCTGGTGAGGCAGTGAGGCAGTCTCACTGTGAGGCAGGTCTGCATTTTTTCTTGTTGGACTGCCAGCCCAGTCAACTCATACTAGTCATACTAGTTCAGTCTGTAAAGAGTGACTCGATCCATTTTTATGGTATATCCATCCAGGACCCAAAGATGAAAGGGCTCAGTTGATTCCTGATCTCAGGGACCTTATCTGAGGAGAAATGTAGCTCCAGCGCTGAATGGCATGGTTAATGCCTGGCACAAGGTAGATGCCCCAGAAAATCTGCTGAATGAGAGAATAAATAATTATAAGCAAGAGCTGAGGGAGGCTAGAAGGTGGAACCACCTGTTATTATCTCTTGGGAGTCAGGGCATTTCGTGCAATGGGAACAGAGTGAGCCAACACCACAAAGGACGAAAGCTCACAATGTGTTCAAGGAATAGTAGGACCTTAGTTGTGCCTAGAGTGCTGGCCATGTGTGTGTATGTGAGGGGTGGCCATAGGCTGGAGGAAGAGATGGAGAAGTCACAGGAGTGAAAGGACCTCAGGGCTCAGCCAGGGCCATTGACTGCCAGCCTAAATATTCACAGATTTTTGCTATGAAGTAATCTATGGAAGAATTTAATGTGATTGAACCATGTGTTCCAAGAGGCCCGGTCTGTTGACCTCCAGTGACACAGAGGCAAAACTGGCTGCAACTGTGCCCTGGGGTGACAGCAGCAGACCAGGCCTAGGAGGCTGCAGAAGGGAGTGAAGAGTAGAGAGACGGTCTGCAGAAGTTGGTAAAAAAAATGGACTGATGCGAACACAGACAGCGGAGGATTCAGGTGTGTTGGAGGTTCCTGGTTTGAGCCTGGTGGGCTGGGCGAGCTATTAGTAGAGAAAGGAGCAGAAACTTTACACTAGCGGTTACCTAGATGAGTGTTACCTGTGTGTCATACTCTGTACTCAGGGCCCAAAGGTGTTTTCTTACTCAATTGCCCAGAGTGGCAGATCTGACTGAGCCCATTTTGCAGATAAATAACTGAGGCCCAGAAAGGTTACGTGATATGCCTGTGTACATGTAAGTGAGTGGACAGTGGCTCTTGAATGGGGTTCTAGGCCTCACTTCAAAGTCCTCCCTGGAGTGTCAGCTCTGGGGTCATTCAGGGCTTGATGGGTGGTGCAGAGGGCAGAGTAATCATCAGATAGCATCTAAAATGAGGCTTGAGGGCTGGAATCAGGAAGGATGAGGTTAGTGAAGAGAATGAGGAAGGCCCTCTTTGAAAGTTTCACGCTGGGCCAGATGAGAGCAGAAAACAGGCTGCAGTGAAGTCAAGCATGGCTCTGAAAGAAGGTCAGATGCAGAGGCACGGGCTCGTAGGGACTGAAGATCCTCCGAGGAAACTAAGCCCAGAGAAGGCAAGGGTCCCGCTTGGCATCATGCAGCTAGACTAAGGCAAAAGCTGGATTTAACCCTAGAGGTGTCTGATGTCTAAAGCTGTTCTCTTCAACTTTATGGTCTTCTAGCACATTTCCTGCAACAGAGGAGTTTCTATAAAAGAAAGAAGAAGAAAAAAAAAGAGTCCCACTGGGACCTTGAGTTTAGGGGCAAAGCCCCAGGTGATCAAGGGCACAGCTGTGATCAAGGGTGCCTCTGTCACAAGCATGGTCCCTTGGCTCCATGCCCATTTTCTTTCCCTGACCCCCTGCCCTAGGTTGGCCCCAGGCCCAGCCTCTGGGTTCTTTCCCCCACCTGCCCCTGGCTGTCGTCCCCTGCACGTGCTCTTTAGGCTATTGGCCTGGGTTCCACTTAACCCACCCCCGACATTCATTTCCTTTAATCTTTCTCCCTCGATCAATTCCTCCATTCCCCTAATCATTTTTTCTTGTTCGCTTTTGAACTCCCTCCAATTTGTCTGCGTTGGCCTGGTAATGAGGTGCCCCGAACGAAATGCAATATTCTGCATGTGACTTCGCCAGGGTCGTATAGATTTTCTTGCTAACTATCTCCTCAGATCCCGGGTGACATGCTTCCTTCGTGCAGCAGCTGTATTAGTGATTGAGCTCTTATAAAGAAGCTGTTAAAAATCACCAAGGTGTAGGATATACAGCCAAAGAACAGAACTTTTTGGGTCCACATCTCCCACTTCTAACCCCAGTTATTTAGATTGTTATTATTATTATTATTATCTTTTTTTTTTTTTTGGTAGTACTGGGGTTGCTGGAAACCCTTTTACCTCTGGGCTACACTCCCAGACACCTATTTTTTAAAAATATTTTTAAAATTTGGAAACAGAGTCTCTTAAGCCAGCGAGGCTGGCTTTGAACCTGTGCAATCCTCCTGTCTCTGCCTCCCAAGCGTGGGGATTACAAGTGTGCACCACCACGCCTGGCCCATAGATTATTTTTTTTAAACAATTTTATTATTGAACATAAATAGTATACATTTAAACTATATTTGGTGCCCTCTCCCCCCGCCCCCATTTTCAGAATATACAAAGAGCTCAAAAAACTCTACACTAGCAAAACAAACAACCCAACCAAGAAATGGGCAAATGAACTAAATAGACACTTCACAAAAGAAGAGATACAAAGGGCCAATAGATACATGAAAAGATGCTCTTCATCACTGGCCATCAGGGAGATGCAAATCAAAACTACACTGAGATTCCATCTAACCCCAGTCAGAGTGGCAAGCATAAAGAAATCAAACAACAAATGCTGGCGAGGATGTGGGGAAAGAGGAACTCTTTTACACTGTTGGTGGGAATGCAAACTAGTTCAACCACTATGGAGATCTGTGTGGAGATTCCTAAGAAAGGTGGGAATAGATCCACCATATGATCCAGCTATACCACTCCTGGGTATCTTTCCAAAGGGGTTGAATTCAGAGAAATACAGCAATATATACATACCTATGTTCATAGCAGCACAATTTGTAATAGCCAAAATATGGAACCAACCCAGACCACCATAGATTATTTTTTAAGCTACATCTCTTTTCCTATGCTACCTGGTACCTATGTACCAGGATGCCCTTTCATCTGTCTTTTCCACCATGCATATGGTTAATGTCTATGCCAACTTTAAGACTGGACTGCAACACTGTCACCTCCTCTGTGAAGGCTTCCCTGGCTGCTCAGGACTCACCCCCTGCCTTCCTCTTTCACAATTGTGTGTAACTGCAGTGTCAGAGTGAACACTAAATGGTGATTGTGTAGCTGTTTGCCTTTCCCGGGAGGCTGGTAATAACTTGGGGGGCAGCACCCACCAAATTGTCTCCCTGATAATCTAAAACGTGGAAAGGTGAAACAATTATGAATTGTGTATTGGGAATGTTCCCATGGACTACGGTCCTTCTTTTGGCCTGTTTTCCCATTTTTTATGAATGCTTATTATTTACCATGCTAGGTGTGTACATAGTAAACACAATGCTAGGCGTCGAGGTCCAGTGGTTAGCAAAGCACATAACATCTGCCCTGGAGCTTAAGTCTAATAACTAGACAGATATTAAGTGAATAAATATACAAACATGCAATTGCAAAGTGTGAAAAAACAAAGAACAGTAATCTATAAAGTGGGGATTCTGACCTCACTTGGGTGGTCCAACAAAGGCTTTCTTGAGGAAGTCTTTTGGGATTGAGCTCTGAAGAACAAGTAGATGTTAAGGGTTGAAGAGGGTAGGGAACAAGAAACATATCTCAGTGAATGGAAAGCATGTGCAAAGGGTCTGAACACAGAAAGATCTCAGTGTGTTCAAAGACCTGAAGGCATCTCAGTCTACCTGAGCCAGTCTGAGAAGGTGCACAAGAAGGTAGCCCACAGAGCAGCAAAGAGGTGGGTCTTTCTTCTAAGCCCATGGGATAAATATTGGAGGACTGTAAGCAAGAGAGTTGTAAAGATAACCACCAAATGGGCATTCTGAAAAGGCCTCCCTGGCTGTAGCATGGACCACAGATTGGGGAGCAGATGTGGATTCTAGGAGGTAAGTTAGGGGGCTTCTAGCAGGTAAGAGGTGATGGTATCTTAGACTTGGGTGGTAAAAATGAAAAATTTGATAAGTGGATGCATAGAAGAAGGGAATACTACTGGGTGTTTTGAACTGCCTGTGGGGGCTGATGGAGACATGGCAAGATTTCTCAAATATTTCTGGCTTATAACATTGACAGAAGGAAGCAGGATGACAGAGTAGTGATGTGTACAGGTTCTAGAGACAGGTCTATAAATCACTACCAAAGTGATCTTGGACAAGGCACTTTGTATGAAAAATTGGAGTCACTAGTAGTATCAACCTTATAGTCACATGATATGGATTAAAGGAGATGGTGCAGGTTGATATTTGGAACTGTGTGTGACATATGGTCAACACTCAGCCATTATTGTTTTTGAAGTGATAAGGAATGCCAAACAGTACCAATATTTTTTTTATGAAGATCATGTTGATTATGTTGCATCTCTGAGATAGCTCAGTGAAAACCGGAGCAGGAAGTTGGAGATATGGATGTATTTCTTAGAGAAGACTGGACCTGGAGAGTTGAACATGGAAGTCATTATTTTCTTCCCTTGGAGTATGAGGAGGAACAACTATACTGTGCTTAGGGATGTTAGGGATGGGGAGGGGAAGGAGTGGGGAGCGAGATATAGAGTGTTAAGAATTTAGGTAATGAATAAAAATATGGATAAAGAGATCAATAGATAGATACTGGAGTTACAAGCAATAATTAGTATGATTGATCCCTTTCAAAATTGATTACAGTCAAGGGTGTTTACAAAGAAATGAACAGATTCTTTAAATTTTATTTTTATTACAATTCTTATTGGAGGTTGGGTCCATAAAAAGGTAAAATAATATCTAATCAAAATATGCGTTTGGATGCTGTCCAGAAGAAGCACATGTATTTCCTGTATGTTGTTCCTCCATTTTTCTCTGTTTACAGTAGATGTCACCAATCTATTATTATGGTCCCCTCAGCTTAGCCTGAGTGTGAACTCTAAATATTAACATAAAGTTCCAGCCAGCCATGGCCAGTGGATCTATATTTATACATATCTTACTATTTATTCCTCCAATAATAATGTAGAATAGGCAACTATTAAACCTCAGTGTTGTAGAAGACTTCATTGCTTATGTGCTTGGATAGTTGGAGGCTGGTTGGTCTTGGATGGACTTGGCTGATGCAGGCTGGAATCTTTCATATATGTGTGGCTGTCTGGGAGCTCTGCACTAGCTGGGCTGGGCTGACTCAGTTTAGCTAGAGTCATTTTTGTTGACATCCTATTGACTGCAAGTCACTTCTTCTGGCAAGGTCTCTTCTCTGTCCTATGGGTCCACAGGCTTATCTGAGTATGTTCTCATGGGAATGGCAGGGGCCCAAAGTCAGTGAAACATGATGGGCTTCTTCAGCCCTGGACTTCTATATGACCTATTGTTCCATTTACTTCACTCTTGGAAATTTATATGGATGGGGTCAGACCCAAGAGGTGGAAAATGGACTCTTCTGCTTCATTGAAAGGAACTGCAAAGTGACATGTCAAAGTGTGTGGATATGGGGAGAGGTGATAAATTGGGGTTTTTAAAGCAGTCTACTGGGACGTGAGGAGACTCTTAACTGTTGCGTGCTATGTGCCGAGTAACATGTTTTACTTATCTGTATTATTAGTGTGTTCACTTTGGGATGGCAGTCTATATGCCATGATTTCCAGGTAGGCAAGGATCTATGTCAAAATACAAATTTCCTGTACTTAACTCCTAATATTTTAGCTTCTTTAGTGAAAGGGGTCAACAAGCTTTCATCTTATAAAGATATCTGAGGCCTAACACACAAATGTCCTTGAGGTGGGAGGGGCAGGTTGGAGTTAACCATTTTCAGGTTAAGACTCACTGCTCACCACTGCCACCACCGCCCTTGTTTTGACTCACTCATTGCGAGGCATTTTATGAGCAGTGTATTTCATTCTGTAGGACAATCCAGCAAGGTATATTGATGTGCATTATTTTGTAGATGAGGACCCCAGGGTTCCAGGATCTGCCATGATATACTCAGGGCACTCAACGATGTGGGAGGCTTCCTTGAAATAGGTTTGACTGTGGTCAGTGGAGAAAGATCTTCTGAGGGCTCCAGCAGATGCTTCCATAGCTCTGTCTTGGCTGGCCCCTTCTCAGGTGTGGAGGGGCTTCCTGTTCCACCCTCTGTCCATCTAAGCCTGCTAGGCTCTGCTTTCTTCTATTCTTGGGCTCCTCTGCCTCCTCTATTTCCTTTTCTCTAAATCTTGGCTATGCTTCCAATCTCCACTCCCTGGTTCTCTCCCCCAGCTGATCAGTGGAGAGGAAACAAAACAATATCCATTAGGAAATGACAAATGCAATTTAATTGGGCTATTATGGTTAGTAAATTGTTCTGTGCTCCTGCTGAGAAGTTTCCTTAAAGGAACTTGAACCAGACTGCCTTAAAAGAGGAGTGTTTCTACTGGGAAAGAACTCCAGTGAGGGTGGAGAGGAGGATGCTGCTCTTCATTTGGGTGATACTCTGAGAAAGGGGAGCAAGGAGTCAGCAAGAAATCTTTAGAGATGGAGAAACCAAAGAAGAGGGGATGGTTCTCATTCCTTCTCCAATGAGGAGCTGGGGGACCAACATAACTAACTATAGTTTGGGGATAATGGATTAACAATAAACAGAGAGTTTGTAAAGTTTGAACCAGTGTCTGGTCCAGTCTACTCAGACAGGAGGAAAACACATTAGTTGGAACTGCTGTCATGATAAACAGTTCTGAAATCTCAGAGGCTTAATGCAAACAGTTGATTTCTTGCTTCCATAAGGCCATATTGGTCTCATATTGGTCAGATGGACTCTTCTGGCCACTGGTCTTTAAGCAGAAATGCAAGGAGTCAGCCTCTTCCATTTAGTGGCTCTCCCAGGGCCTTGGGATAGTCTACCAGATAATTTGCCTTCAGATGGCTGACATTGAAGGGAAACAGAAGAATTGCTTGGAAGAAGTAAATGTCATTTTTGTTGACATCCTATTGACTGCAAGTCACTTGGATCCTTCGAGAAGCAAGGACGCTTGGAAATTGTAATTTAGCGGTGTACCTGGGAGGAAAGAAAAGGCTTGAAGGAGCCAAAGTATCAAATAGTATAGTAGACTAGTCAGCTTTGGTGATTTATAAATGCATGTCTTTATCCATAAGACCTTACAGCACCTTCCAATAGAATTTGCATAATTTTTATCATCCCGATATTTTTGGATTTGGCCACATGATTTACATTGCCTATGGAATGCTGGTGGGCATGATATGAGTGGAGACTTCAAATGTGTTTGCATGGTTTAGCTTGGCCCTTGTACTCTTATAATCTCATAGAAAAGAGCATATGGCTGGTAGTTTCTAGCTCTGAATGAAGACATAGGACACATTTGAACCTAATCATGGCCTGGACTGAGGCTCAGTAGAGGCCGTTGATCTTGCTCGAAACCTTGAGAACTTGCTAGGGTTGTAAACCACCAACACTTACAGGTTGCTTGTTATACAACATTGCCACAATGGCTAATACAGGGCTGCAGAAGTTTGAGTGTGAAGACCATAAAGAATGGGAGGATTAATGAGTGCTCTAGGAGGCAGTAGCTTGTAGCAGCTGAGACAATAAGGTTTTAAAGGCCAATGATCTTGGATGTGAATCCCAGTTTCCCATGTCTACCACTTAAGTACTCTGTGATTCGGAGCAGATTTGTCAAGCAATCTTTGATATGACTCTTCTTTTGTCAATTGGGGATAACCATAAAACCAACTTTAAAAGATTGTTAAGAATGAAATATGGTTGCACAAGTAAAGATCTGGGCATAATGGCCTGACTTATGTACCCCTTACTTGAAAATTCTGGTCTCATTTCTTTTCTTTGTGCATTCTCTTATTTGCTCTTTATATTACATTTAAGATATTGCTTCCTCATGGAAGCCTTTCCTGGATCCCACTCTTCTATTTCAGACTAGAACAATTTCTCCCTCATAACACACGTAACAATTTAAAATGAAATTTCAAGTTTCACATTGAAATCTCAAATTGAAATGAAATTTATAACAATTTTAAATGCGGATTTTGGAAGATATCATTAAATATTATGTTCTCTGACAGATTATATATGTTGAACTGACTGGACCATCTAGCATAGTCCTGGAACATAGTAGAGGCTTAATCAAAGTATAAAATCAAGGGTTAAAAAATAGAAGCCATCAGGATCATTTTAATTCTACATACCTCTCTTTGACCTTTGCATGATATGTTGGGGAATCAGATTATTTTAAAGAACTTGGGTGAATCATTGGCAGATCTGGGGCTAGAATTCAGGTCTCTTTGTTTCCAATCTGGTAATCTTTCCTGCTCATAGCACCATTCTCCACTGCACCCTTCCAGAGCCATAATTTACATGGTGGTCTTGGAACTCTGCCTCTTTGCCTGAGAGGAATAACCAGCCTCCCATTGACCCACCAGTGGATGTAAACATGTACCCTCTGTGTATGACAGTTTAGCTAGTATTTTGCCTTAAGTTTTCTGTGCATGCTGTCTCGCATCCCCAAATTGGCCTCTGTGGGGAAATCGATAACAACTCATGCATGCACGGCACATATCCCTTCCACAGGACATTAGGCCAGATATTCAAGTAACTTTGGTTGGAAAAGAAAGTTCTATTTGTAATGGAGGCAACTGCAGATAAAATGATGCTTTCAAATGTGTGTTTGGGTAGATAACACTGTTTTTCTCCCTCCCTCTGTCTCTAGCTGTTGGCAGTCCTTCTCTCTCCTAAGAACTGTTTGCAACACTAGCTTTTTTTTCAAGAATTCTTATCAATTCATATACTGAAAATATATATATACTATATTCTCTTTATATATGTGTGTAGAATTATATACTATATTCTCTCTATATATAAATGACACATATAACTAATATATATTAATTATATATACAAATTTTGTATATGTATTATTATATATATACACACATATAATATATATTTATGTAAATATATATTAAATGAATAAATAAATATATATAAATGAATAAATCACTCATTTTTGGGGGCTGGTTGTGATCTTATTCAGAAATTCCTGATTTGAAGTCAGGAGGCTGGTATCCCAAGGCTTGATTTTGTCTAAAGTCACACTTTACAAGGCTGTACAAGTCTGGTCAGAGTTTTTTCATCTGGAAAGCAGAGTGGTTAGGTGTTCTGGCAATTTATTTATCATCTGTCTGTTTCTCTTTTATTATACTGGGAATCCTATGTTAAGGAAAATTTAAAAAGAGTAATGGGGGAAACAGAATGGGAATCCATTAAGTACCCCTATGTGCCAAACACCTAATATTAATTTTCTCAGTGAATACTCAGAACTTTATGATCTCATGTTTCATATAAGGAAATAGGTTAGGAGAAGGGAGGTGACATATACTGAAGTCAAAGATCTTGGGAGAATTCAAGACCATATTTTTCTTACCATATCAAGACACTAAGATGTTCAGATGCTGAGACAGTAGCCACTAACTACATGTTAAGGATTGAATTATGTCTCTCCAAATTCATACAGTAAATTTCTAAATCCTCACTATCTTATTTGAAGTTATGGTCTTCATAGAGATAATCAGATTAAAATAAAGTAACTGACACAATAGTTGAATTCTGATTTTAGAGTAACGTTCCTGAGAATTCGGGCATAACATACATTAGGCAAGAGACCAAATAATGAAAACAGGATCTCCTTGTGGCATAGCATTGATAGAGAATTTTCTTGCTCATTCTTGTAGTTTAAGCTTCACACATCATTATACGGTTGAAGAAATTGAGACTTACAAAGAATAAGTGACTTTTGGAAATGACATGAATATATGCAGATAGTTAGTGATAAATCTGGGCCTGGAATTCATGTACTTGATTCTAAGCCCAGTGTTCTTTTCCTAATGGGAGCTCCCAAATTTCAGAGCTCTCAGAAGAGGCTTGTGTGATGATGATGGTGATGATGATTGTGATGAAGAAAACAATGACAATGAAAATGATGACAGTTATGATGTTGATGGTGCTGATGGTGTTGATGGTGATGCTGCTGCTGGTGGTGGTAGTAATGTTGACAGTGGTGATGTTGTCATAACGGGACTAATGATGGTCTTAAAGATTATAATAGCACTGATGATGGTCATGGGGAATCTAACCTAGATCTGGGGCTGGCCCATGGCACTGTGAAAAGAGACATCCTTTAGGTAGTTTCCTAAATAATCAACGGTCTAGCCTCACTAACCTTTCTAGTTTTATCTCTGCTTATCTTTCCTTAGCCTTTGTTGCAGAGAAGTTTGCATATTCTCTTGGAAAACATATTTCCAAGCAGATCTATACATAGTAAATGTGACACAAGAAGAGGCTTAAAAAGAGAGGATTGCCCTTTCTTTCTCTTTCTGGAAACCTGATAAATTCTACCAGCTGAACAAACCCATATTAGAATCCACCAGCTCTATCAACCTGGCACTTGAAAAGAGCATGTGGCTGAGTCCATCTGCCTCCTTTAACCACATGTGGTATCTTCTGTTTGACTCTGTATTGTCCCAATGCCATGGTTTTCCATAGATCAGTTGACATATTAAAAGTTAGCATTTAGCTGGGAGTGGTGGTGCATGTCTGTAATCCAGTACTGGGAAGCTAAGACAGGAGGATCACAGATTTGAGGTCAGCTTCAGCAACTTAGTGAGGCCCTCAACAACTTAGATAGCTTCTCTTTCAAAATAAAAAATCAAAAGGGCTAGGGGTATATCTCAGAGATAGAATGCCCCTGAATGCAATCCACAGGACCAAAAATAAAATAAAATAAAGATTGCTTTTTTTTTGTTGTTCTGGTATGAGACCGAGAGAGCAGGGTTGTACTTTGCTTACTATTTTCTATGTTCTAGTATTGTGCCTAGATCCTATTAAGTGTTAGATAAATATTTGGTGAATGGAGAAATAGTGAATGAAAGTAGCTAGGGATTACTATCAGGGTAGTCTCTCTGTGGTTAAGGGGACAAAACGGAAGGCGTGGGTTTCCCTAGACCTGCACTTCTAATATGGTAGCCACTAGCCACATGTTATGAGTTAAATTATTTTGTCCCTACCCCAAATTTATACATTGGACTCCTAATCCCCACAACTATTGTCAGAGAAATGTTCTTGGCTAGTGTTGAGTTAGAGTCATCTTTTCTCTTCTCTTCTCTTCTCTTCTTTTCTTTTCTTTTCTTTTCTTTTCTTTTCTTTTCTTTTTTTTGGTGGTACTGAGGTTCCTGGAAGCCCTTCTACCTCCAGGCTACACTCCCAGACCTATTTTTAAAATATTTTTATTTGGAAACAGGGTCTCCTAAGCCAGCGTGGATGGCTTCGAACCTGCGTGATCCTCCTGTCTCCGCCTCCCATGGTATTACTTTGTAATATATTAGTAAAAGATCACAAAAGCTGAGTATGGTGGAGGATGCTTTTATCCCAGTTCTTGGAAGGCTGAGACAGGAGAATCATAGATTCAAAGCGAGCTTTAGCAACTTAGCGAGGCTTTTAGCAACCTAGTAAGACCTTTTCCAAATTGAAAATAAAATTTGCCTGGAGTGTAGCTTGGAGGTAGAATGCTTCTGGGTTCAATCCCTAGTATCAAAAGAAAAATCCAAAACAAAACAAAACAAAACAAAACAAATCACACACAAGTAAGATATTGACATAGATAACATCAAATAGAGAATACAGATATATCACAGGTGTAGCTCCTCAATATCTCTTTTTAGTTTTTTATGTGATAAATATATTTATATTATGTAACATGATGTTTATGTATACATTGTGGAGTGACTAAATGAAGCTAATGAGAATATGTATTACATCACATAACTGCCACTTTTTATGGTGAGAATACTTAAAATCTATTCTCAGAAAATTTCAAGCATATAGTATATGATTATTAATAATAGCCATCATATTATAAAATAGAACTCTTGAACTTAGTCCTCCTGCCTGAGTCAAACTTTCTACCATTTGACCTACGGTCCCCCAACTTCCTCAGACCCGCAGCCTTTGGTAACCATCACTTTACTCTTGGCTTCTGTGAATTTGACCTTTTAGATTCCAAGTAAAAGTGAGATCATTCAGTATTTGTCTTTCTGTGCCTGGCTTGTTTATTTTAACATAATTTCCTTCAGTTGTGTCCATTTTATCACAAATTACAATTTCCTTCCTTCCTTCCTTCCTTCCTTCCTTCCTTCCTTCCTTCCTTCCTTCCTTCTTCCTGTTTCTTTCTGTTTATTTTTGTGTTGTTTTGTTTTGGGCACTGAATATTGAACTCAGGGGAATTCTACCTCTGAGTCACACTTCTAGTTTTTTTTTTTTCTTTTGAAACGAGGCCTCCTCACTAAGTTGATGAGACTGTCCTTGAACCTGCCATCTTCCTGACTTATCCTTTCAAGTACTGCGATTATAGGCTTATGCCACAGTGCCTGGCTAGGGTTTTCTTTTTAAAAGCTGAATAGTATCCCACGGTGTATATACACACACCACATTTTCTTTATTACTTTTTAAAGCTATTCCCAGCTCTAACTGGCCAAGCAAGAAAGAGAGGTGTGTTCAAGGCACAAAGGATAACATATAAGTGATCATAGGGGAAGATGATTTTTCTGGGTTCTGTAACTAATCAAGCATGTGAGGTGGGGAGATGGCAGATTTTTTTCCTGTGCCCTGGCAGAGACCGAGACAATGCCTTCCCCACTGCCTAGAATAAAATGACCAGAAAGAGGGGGATTTAATTTGGAAAAGAGTTTAAGCATTTACTTTATTAAATCCTGATTCTCTTGGGGAAATTGGTTGGTTAGAAACTCCTTGCTGCTAAAAAATCTTACAACAAGTGATGAATCAATTGCTTTATGCTTGGAGAAATTTTTGACCAGTTGGGTAGAAATGAAAGGCAATGGAGTTACTGAAGTCCTTCCCATCCTTGGAACATCCTGAGAGGGAGGGTTGAAAGAGGGGCTTCTCTCCTCTCCCACCACTGGATGTTTATTTTTCTTCTATGATCTCACTTCCTAAAGGAACAAAAGGCAGAGAAATGGGCTGTGAATTCCATTTATATTCATTAGCACCTAAAGATGAAAAATACCTTCCCATTATCCCTGGGATAATTCAAGCCTATTGCATAGGAAAATGTCATATATCTTTGTCACTGCAATTAGGACATACAGTGTAGAACATGCCAGTATGGTTCTCCTGGAAACTTTCCAGATGTGTTGACAAAGCTGAGTTTTAGGACCAATGTTAAGGCCTTAAAACAGCTCTTCTACTGGGCTCTCGGAGAGGGATCAGGTGCTAGAGATTCACTGATGGAAAGTGAGATGCTGAAATAGACAAGAAAGGGACTTCTTAAAGCCCAGGCTGTAGGAGCATGAAAGCCTTGGGATGATAGTCAAGTGCATCTGTCATTCATTGAATTCTTACTACATGTTGAGAATTATGCTAACCTAACTCCACCTCTTTCATGCTTCCTTTCTACAGCTGTTAATTAATTTATCCATCTATAAAAAGTTTTGTGACTGAGGTAAATAGACATGGTGAAGTACACATATAGGGTCTATATAAAATGTATACTTGGATGAATATTTGCAGACATGTTCTCCATAGGACTGCCACCCAGAATAAGACATGGGATATTCCCAGAACCCCAAACTTTCTTTTTGTAAACTTTTTAAATTAGTGTATTGTGGTCATCTGTCTTAATGAAGTATAATATGGTAGAGGCATACATGCACAACACATCACCCAGTTAGCTCTTATCCAATTCCCATCCCATTTCCTTCCTCCTCCCTCCTTTTCATGTTTGGTGATTGACTTTGATATGTTTGTGAATGTACATCATGTTCATTAGGGAATTTTCCTCTTACTCCCTCCAGTCCCCTCAGTTAGGTCACCTTATTTGCTCATCTATAGTTTCTCCTTTATTAGAGTTCCTCCTATGATTCATTTTCTCCCTAGTTTCCACATATTAGGAAGTGCATTACATTTCTTATTTTTGTGACTGACTAATATCACTTAGCATAATGTCCTACAGTTTCATCCATTTCCCTGAAAATGACATAATTTTGTTCTTCTTTATGGCTGAGTAAAATTCCATTGTATACATATCCCATAATTTTGTAATCCATTCATCTATTGATGAACATCTTGGCTGGTTCCATAGTTTGACAATGGTGAATCGTGCAGTTATGAACATAGATACACATGCATTAATTTGGTAGCTTTGTTTCCATTCTTTTGGGCAGATACCCAGTAATTGTATTGCTCAATCATATGGTAAGTTTGTTCCCATTCTTTTGAGGATCCTCCATACTGTTTTCCAAAGTGGTTGCACTAATTTCCAATTCCACCAACAACGTATTAGAGTTCTCCACATCCTCACCAGCATTTGTTGTTGTTTGTGTTTTGAATGATTGCCATTCTAGTTAGAGTTAGATGAAAGCTTAGGGTAGTTTTGATTTGAATCTCTTTGATTGCTAGCTAATGATGTTGAGCATTTGTTCATACATTTATTGGCTATTTGAATTTCTTATTTTGTGAAGTGTCTATTTAGTTTACCTGCCCATTTTTGATTTGGTTATTTGTTTTCTTAATCATGAGCTTCTTGAGTTCTCTGTATATTCTAGATATTAGTCCTCTATTGGAAGACTAGGTGGCAAAAAAATTTTCTCCCATTCTGCAGGCTTTCAGTTGAGTTCTTGATAGTTTCCTTTGTCATACAGAAGCTCTTCAGTTTAATGCAATTCCAGGTACTGACCCACCATTTAGTTTCTTGTGCCTTTGTGGTTTTTTGAGCAAGTTTTTACCTGTACCTATGTGTTGCAGTGTTGTATTTATGC
This sequence comes from Muscardinus avellanarius, assembly GCF_963383645.1. Classification (NCBI taxonomy): domain Eukaryota; kingdom Metazoa; phylum Chordata; class Mammalia; order Rodentia; family Gliridae; genus Muscardinus; species Muscardinus avellanarius. The sequence goes on from NC_137799.1 coordinate 15,822,273, forward strand.
CCCCTTCAAAGAGCCTCAAGGTCTCAGGTTTAATTTCCAAGTCTTTGATCCATTCTTAAATTGACTCTTGTGCAGGGTGAGAAAGTGAGGTTTATTTCTATATTTCTACATATGGTTCATAAGTCTTGCCAACACCATTTGTTGAACAGGCTTTTTTCCCCAGTGTATGTTTTTGGCCCCTTTGTCAAAAATCAATTGGCTATAAATGTGCAGATTTGTTTCTGAGTCTTCTATTCTTCTCCATTGGTCTATGTATGTGTTTTTGTGCCAGTACTATGCTGTTCTTATTACTATGGCTTTGTGGTATACTTTAAAGTAAGGTATTGTGATTTCTCCAGCATAGTTTTTGTTGTTGAGAACTACTTTGGCTATCTTGTTTATTTTTGTTGTTGTTCCAAATGATTTTTATAACAGATTTTTTTTATGTGTGTGAGGAATAACCTTGGTAATTTAATGGGTATTGCATTGAATCTGTAGGTTACTTTTGGAAGAATGGCCATTTTGATGCTATTTATTGTGCCTATCCATGAATATGGAAGATCTTTCCATCTTCTAATGTCTTCTTCAATTTCTTTTTTCAATGTTTTATTATTTTCTTAGTAGAGGTCCTTTACCTCCTTTGTTAAGTTTACTACTAAATATTTTATTTTTTGTGGGATATTCTGAGTAAAGTATTTTCTGGATTTCTTTTTCAGTGGATTTATGGTTGCTATACAGAAAAACTCATGATTTTTTAATATTGATTTTGTATCCAGACACTTTGCTGAATTTGTTGATCAGTTCTATAAGCCTTTGGCTAAGTTTGTTAAGTCTTCTAAGTATAGTAACATATTATCTACAAATAGTGAAAATTTAAGTTCTTTTTCTATTTGTACTTCTTTGATTTTCTTTTCTTTCCTTATTGCTCTGGTAAGAGTCTGTATTAAAAAGAAATGATGAAAATGGACATCCTTGTCTTATTCCTGTTTTTAGGGGAAATTCTTGCAGTTATTCCCCATTTAATATGATATTGGCTGTGAGCCCATTTTAGATTGCCTTTATAATGTTGAGGTATGTTTCTTCTATTCTGATTATCTGAAGTGCCTTTTGACACAAATGAATGTTATATTTTGTTAAATGCTCTTTCAGCATCTATTGAAATGATTATGTGATTTGTGTCTTTGGTTCTGTTTATGTGATGAATTATATGGATTGATTTTTGTTTGAATATTCATATGAGTCTAATAGGTACATTTGGTTGATGGTGTTCTTTAGGTCTGAAGCATCTTTACTATCTAGAAGATCTATCTAGAAGTGTGAAAGGGTATTGAAGTCTCCCAGTATTATTTTATTGGGAATTATGTGTGACTTAATGTCACAAAGAGTTTGTTTTATAAAAGTAGCTACACCTCTTTTTGGGGCATAAATGTAGCCTATAATTATTTCCTCTTGTAGGTTTTTTTCTTTTTACTAGTAAAAATTTACCTGCTTTGTCTCTTCTAACAAGCTTAGGCTTGAAGTCTAACTTGTCTAATACCATAGTTGCTGCTCCTGCTTGTCTTCGCGTTGGCATGGATTACCTTGGTCTAGCCCTTTACCTTTAGTTTATTACTATCTTTACTTGTAAAATATATTTCTTGCCGGAAGCAGATAGATGGATTCTGATTTTTAATCCATTTTGCCACCTTATGTCTTTTTATTGGGGACTTGAAACCATTTATGTTCAGTGTGATTATTGAGAGATGATTTTTAATTCCTAATATTTTGAGTTTTAACTTCTGTTTGAGGTAGTGTTTATTCTTCTTTGCTTAGTTGTTTGCTTGATGGAAATTCTTGTTTCTCTGGTTTTGGCATGTATTACTTATTTCTTATTTGCAGTTAATCTCTTTGAGTATTTTCTCTAGTGCTGGTTTGGAAGACATAAATTCTTTCAGCTTCTGTTTGTTGTGAAAGATTTTTATTTTTCTGTTTAATTTGAGAGATAGTTTTGATGGGTAGAAAATTTTTGGCTGCAAGTAGTTTGTTTTTAAGAGTTTGGAATATGTTACTTCAAGCTCTTCTGGATTTCATTAGTTGGTTTGGAAATGTGGAGTGATTTTAATTGGGTTCTCTATAAAAGTCACTTGGTCTTTTGTTTTTATTGTCTTTAAGATTCTCTCCAAAAGGGCATGGTGGCACACACTTGTAATCCCAGCATTCGGGAGGCTGAGACCAGATGATTGTGGTTTGTGGACAGCCTCACCTACTTAGTGAGGCCCTTTGAAACTCAGTGAGACCTGGTTTAAAAATAAAAGAATAAAATATAGGGCAGTGGGTGTAGCTCAGAGGTTAAATGCTCCTGGGTTCCATCCCCAGACTCTCACACACAAAAAAATTCTCTCCTTGGCTTCTACGATGGTCAGTTTGACCAGGATGTGGCATGGTGAACCTCTTCTCTGATCTTGTCTAAAGAAGGTTCTATAAGTGTTCTGTACCTCTGTATCAACCTTTTATTCTATATTTGAAAACTTTTCTGATATTACTTATTGAAAATATTTTTGATACCTTTTGTTTCACCTTCTATTCACTCTTCTGTGCCTATTAATCTTAGGTTAGCTCCTTTAAGATGGGTCTGGGTCCATTTCTCTTCACTTTCCAATTCATGCTGTTGTATTATTTTTTCTAAATTATAAACTATGCTTTCATTTTTGGAGTGATCATCTTCTAAGAGTGAGCTTCCATTTTCTATGCAGTCTGATCTATTTTTTTATAGTTTGTATTGATGTCTTCACTTCAATGATTGTATCCTTCATTTCTCTCAGACTCCCTCTAAATTTCTTTTGTAAATCTTGTATAATTTCAACTGTTAAATTTCTGACTTGTCCTTCTGGCAATCTCTGCAATTCTGTGTTTTAAGGTTCTGTTATTGTGGGACCAAACCCAGTGTATATATAAGAGCCTCTGTTTTCCACTGGTAGGGCTGTGTTGGACTGACTTTTACCCATTCACAATTGGGTGGTGTGTGGTGATCTTGGAGATCCTACTAGTTGAATCTAGTGTTAAGCATAGGTCTCCCTCCATGCTTTCTACTGATGCCGAGCCTGAGTGTCTCTGAGTCTCTGCTATGTCCAACAGCTGTCTCCACCCCCACCTTCACCAGGTTGAACTGCAAAATTTCAGACCCAGCATGTTTATTGTGGCTGTGTGAGTTCCTGTGGGCATGGAGCCGGATGTTCTCCCTTGGAGAAGGCAGGTTCATTTCCAGTGTTGTTGAATACCTCTCTGGATCTCTCTAGGGCACTGTGAACTCAGTTGCCACTGCTGCAAGTTGTGGTCCACATTTGGGCAGGAGGAACTGAGAGCTTATGATTCTGATGAGCTGTAGCTGCTTACTTTGTTTCAAGTCATTGATTGTTTTTCTGTGAGTCTCTGGTAGTCAGGCAGAGTGAGGCAAGATAGCACCATTGTGGCACCTGGGGCCACAGCTGTTGGAGGCAGGTGGGGTAATTTTCTGCTCTCTGATTGATCTTCTAGCTTTTTTTTCCTGCTGAATTTTACTTATCTTCCTCTTTTTAATTTATGGTATTTTATTTCTTTTGTCAGAATGCTGTTTTTATGGCAATGGAGACAGTGTCAGCACAACTGATATGTGCTGCTTCGCTTGGCTGCTATTTTCCTGAAAGCCCCTAAAGTTTCTTTATACCTTTCCAATTCTTATTCCCCATCAGGTAGTTACTCTTCTGACTTGAACCTGTTAGTTTTGCTTGTATTTGGACTTCATAGAAATGGAGGCTTCTTGAAAGTATTCTCCTATATCTTGCTTTTGCTTTATCCACATTATGCGAATCACTAATCCATTGTTTTTGTTGCTGTGGATTATTTTATTGCATGAATACACCACTGTTTATTTATTCATTGTTCTGCTGATGGATACTTTGGGCAGCTTCCAGTTGGGCTATTTGAATACTTTGTTGCCTTATTTTTCTTCATTGCATTTATCGTTACTAGACATACTAAATATTTTACTTTTTTAAAAAAAATCTGTGCCATTATCTCCTCATTAGAATATAAGCTCCAAAAAGGCAGATAATTTTTTAACATCTTTCTTTTTTATCTTTTATCTTGAGTATGAACAACAGTAGCTGGCATATAACAGACTCTCAATAAATATTGGTTGAATGAATAAACAATTGAATGAGTGCTCTTATTAGTCATCATTGATGGTGACAAACTTATCCTGGTTTGCCTGGGATTTTGTCACTTAGCACTGAAGTTTCTGGATTCTAGGAAACACCTTTTTTTTTTTTGATGAGAAAACCTATAAAGGGTTTTTAATTTTTGTTCCTGACTTGCAGATGAAGACACAGCACAGACAGCTTCAACAATTTGTCTAAATATCCAACCAGGAAGTGGTGACCCCCAGACACAAAGTCAAGTTTTGATGTACAAGTAAAATCCTTGGACCTCCTGGCTCCAAAGGCAAAAAGTTTCTCCTGTAACTAGGATGATTCATATCTGCTAAGCTGAGGAAAACAGAGTTCAAGCATTTGGTATTGACAGTCCTGGGCTTGAATACCAGTGACAGCACTTGCTGGCAGGGTGAGTCTAGAGACATCACTACAACTCTTTGAACTTTGCCCTGGGGATGATAAGGGGCTCAAACGCCTCCCTCACAGGTCACCATGAGCATTCTATGATTCAGTGAATGGAAATACCCAACTCAAACCTGGCACTTATTAATAGCCTTCATTATTGTTACTAAAGACAGTGCTATGAAATGCACTTATTTCTTGGTCAGCTATAAAAGTTTTTAATGACTACACCTACTCTCATCCTCAACAGTGAAAGTCTGGCAGTCTTTTCTCTAATATCAGGAACATTCACCCACTGCTATTCAAGCATTTTACTAGAAGTTCCAGCCAAAGCAACGAGGAGAGAAAGAAAAAAAGAGGTCTAACCTATCAACACTGGGAAGGGTGAAGCAAAATTATCTCTGTTCTTGATGATGTGATCTTATATGCACAAACCACTAAAGATTCCACAAAAAATTGGTTAGAACTCATAAGCAATTCACTGAAAAAAATCAAACAATAATCAAGTATGTTTCTATAACCTAACAATGAGCAATATAGAATAGTAGAAGGGGATTAGGGGAGAAAAGAGGGGAGGAGAAAAAGAAAGCTTACAGAAGGAAGCAGACCAACTAATATTATGTTCACACATAAAGGTATCATTACCAGCCTAACTAGCATATATAAGAAGGGAGAAGGGGATTAGTAGGATTGGGTGTGGAGGAAAAGACATTAAAAATGTTGTGGGCATATATTAATGGATCACTTTAAATCTCACTATTATGTATAATTACATTAATTCAATAGAATAAAAAATGAAAAGTAAGAAAACAATTTCATTTAAAATGGAACCAAAAATAAAATACTTCAAAATAAACTGAACTAGGGAGGTAAACGACTTGTACACTGAAAATTGAAATAACTGTTAGAGTAATTAAAGAAGACACAAACAAATGGAAAGACATTCCCTGGATTGGAAGATTTTATATTGTTAAGAGGTCAGTGCTACCCAGAGTGATCTACAGGTGCAATACAAAGCCTATCAAAAAGTCCCAGTCACATCTTCTGTGGAAATATAAAACCACATCTTAAAATTTGTATGGACTCTCCAGGAACCACAAATAGCCAAAGAATTTTGGAAAAAAGAAGAACAAAGGTGGTTTGTGCTTCCTGATACAAAAACTTCCTACAAAGCTTCAGAAATGAAAATAGTATAGCAATGACAGAAAGACAGACACAGAGACCACTGGAATGGGGTAGAGAGCACAGAGGTAAATGCTCGCATAAATGGGCAAATGATTTTGGCCCCAAGGGTTCCAGGACCATTTTAGTGGGAGAAAGAACAGTCTTTTCAACAATTAGTACTTATATAGTCAAATTTATAGAGACCGAGGTAGACTGGTTACCACGGGGTAGGAGGCATGGGGATGGGGAGTGAAGATTTAATGGGAACCCAGTTTCAATTTGGAATGATAAAAGGTTCTGGAGCTGTATGGTGTTGATGGTGGTAGAAAAATGTAAATGTATCTAATACTACTGAGCCACACTCTCAAAAATGTTTCAAATGGTAATTTTTATGCTGTTCTGTTGTACTATAATAAAAAAAATGTTTATGGTTGATTCAACAAAACATTTACTTTAAAAAAGTCTTTCTTGGGGACTACTAGTAGTGTGTAGTCTTTCTTGGTTCCAGTAGTGTGCTGAGTAATCAGGTGGATGTGGGGGTAGCAGAAATGAAAAATTCCACCCCAGTTAGGGTCACAGCTAGAGTTGAGGGAAGGTTATTTATCTAGATGGATATACTAGAGATGCATTTTCAAATTTTCATTTAGGACCCTTTACTGGTCATGAAATCAGTGCTGGGGGTTTCTGACCACAGTAGAATAGAATTGGAAGGGCCAGATGTGGTGCTATAGAGGAGAGAACTGACTGGCTGCCTTTGTATACTAGCTTTTGCCATTTTCTGGCTGTAGGACCACAGAAAAGTGAGAGCTTAAGTTTTCCCTTCCCTATCTATAAAATGGGGGTAATGATAGTAACTATTTCACAGGGCTGAGCTAATCTTTCTCAAGTGCTTAGGTGGATCCTAGGACATCAGCAGTGCCATGCACATTTGCAGTGGTTGACACTTCTTGTCTTGTGATATTTTCTGTTTTGGTTATTTTCAGATCAAGTGTGGATGAACCAGGATTTGAGCTCCAGTGGTCTGTGATTTCAGAGCCTAGCTCTGCCTCTCAGAGGTGCCAGCCACTTCTGTGCCAGCAAGGGCATTGTAGGAGCTGAGACAGTCTTCCCTCCACTCCAAGATGGACAGCTGCTGCCCACTGCCCAGGGTGGTGAGGAGAAGTGCCCTAGCCTAGGCAGTGGGCAGGATCTACTTTGACAGCAAGAAGCAAAGTTGGTCTAGAATTATGACCGCATGTGAGTAGAGAAAAACAGTAGAGAAAAAGTACAACCCTTACATATAAACAACTACAACCTTCTTCATTCCAAAGCTATTGTGCTTTCACAAACTAGCAGAATATCAGGATAAAAGAGATAGCAAGGATATAGCAGAAAGGTGAACTGCACATTTGGCAGAAATGGGGCCACACCATCATAAATGACTCATACTGCCACTCGCTGAATGCCTAGGATGTCATGCCAGGGTTCTGTTGAATTATGTTTAATTTCTATCTATACAAACTTTCAGCAAGAAGTTATAAATATTTTCATTTAATAAAAGATGAAATTGAGATTCAGAGAAGTTAATTAGCTTACCTAAGACCACACAGATATCAGAAATCAGAGCTGGGTTTGAACCAAGTGTGGCTGACATGAGTGCCTTCCAGTGTGGTCCATGGATCAGCAGGATTAGTAGCGCCTGGGAACTCGTTAGGACTGTAGAACCCAGGCCCCCTTTGCCGACCTTTGAATCAGAATCTCCATTTTAACGAGTTCCCCAGTGACGTGTGCGCACCTTTGAGCTCGAGAAGCCTGACTCTCACACATTTTTTTTTTGCTCATCACTGTGTCTCATAGAGTCTGACTGTAACTAAATAAACAACCTGATTAACTGATAAACAAACAGACATACTCCAAGCTGAATTTCGGGGATAAAGAATAATCTTCAGCAAGCCATTTAATTTTCACAGTAGCATCAATGGGCACTGGTAGTTCTGAAAGTGATTTTTGTACTTGCAGTTAGATAAAAGATCACTGGGGGCAGAGTAGTGATCAAATGTACCTCATCTCCCCATTTGATTCTCCTCCTAGGAAGTTCAGTTACCAACCAGACATGAACAGAAACCACCTGGCACGGAGTTTCTCCCAGGAGGAGGTGAGAGAACCAGCTCTGTTCATCAAGAGTTAACACTGTGCCAGGCATAGACTGGGTGCTTTACCTATGCAGTGGCTGTGGTTTCAATCTACAAACTCAAGTGGACACGAATTGTCCTCTAACTCTCTTTCTTTTTTCTCTTCTTTTGAGCTCTCACACCCATTTTCTGAATAGTAAAACTCTAACCTCAGTTCATGTATTAGTCAGCTTTTTATTGCCATGAGGAAAATATCTGATGTGCCAGATGCAGTGGTACACACTTGTAATTCCAGTACCTGGGTGGTTGAGACAGGAGGATTGCAGGTTTGAGTCCAGCCTCAGAAACTTAATGAGACCCTGTTTCAAAATAAAAAATAAAAAGAACCAGAGGTGTAGCTCAAAGGTAGAATGCCCCTAGGTTCAATATGCAGTACTACAACAGCAGCAACCTGACATGAATAACTTAGAGAGGAAAAAATTTATTTTAGCTCGATTTCCAAGGTTTAGTCTATGGATGGCTGGATTCAAGACATTGGTGAAGGAAAGCTGCTCAGCTCATGGCAGCTGGGAAACAGCTAGAGGGACAAGAAAGGACTAAGGACATATGTAGTCTCCAGTATCACACTCTCAGTAACCTACCTCCTCCCACCACATCCTACCTGCCTGCATTTACCACCAAGAAAATTAATTCAAATGATTAATTCATCAATGGATTTACTCACTGATGAGGTCAGAGCCTTATGATCCAGTGATTTCACCTCTGAAATCAATGACAATCATTTCTGCATCATCAACAAGTGAGGTTTTCTGGAGGACATTTCATAGCCTAACCAAGTAGTCCCTTTGGGCCTCACTTTGCTCTAGGGTTAGGTCTAAGTTTCAGAGATCTTAGAGTAGCAAGCAGCTGAGGCTGGGAGAGAGTACTGGGCATGTCATCATCTATTCTTGTTGCCAGTTTCAGGGACCTCCTGCTCCCACCCTATGGTCCCTGGGGTTATTGCTGACCCCTGTCTTTCTGGTTGCAAGGCCTTCTCTGATATTCTTCTTAGTTAAGCTCTCAATGTGCTGACCACAGGATCTTTCTCTTGCTTCCAAGCCACCCTGAGGGACAAGAACACTGGGACGTGCTCTCAGATGAGTTTCAGCTACCACTGCAGAGGAATTTTCTGAGCAGGTGTATTTTGCCCTCACATACCTGAAACTGCCTAGAGCCTTTGTCATCCTCTCTCCTGCATCATGGACAGAGACAAGGCTGTTGGGGAGGATGGGACCTCTCTTTCAGAAAAGCCCCAATGTCTATGTATTCATTGCTTCTCAGAAATGTTTTCTTCTTCTTGGGGACAGGATAGGAAGGTTTGTTCTGATTCAACATTGTTTTCTTCAAATCAGTATTTATGTCCTAACTCCTTTAGGAGGTAGACTTAAATCTTTTCTCTGCATCCCACCCTGAAATCTCTTCCCTGCAGCAATGAGTGCTTGGGAGACCAGCCATGTCTCTGCTCGAGTAGAGAAAGCTAAGCATTATGGGAACAGGAAATATGAGTGGACCGTCCTTAGATTCTGTTTCAAGGCATGATCTCACTTATCCCTGCAGGTCTGCAAGTGAATTAATAAGACTAGCTATTATTACTATTCCTACTTGAAGGTTGTAAAAACTGAGGAATAAAAGAGCAAAAGATTTACCCAAGGACATAGGGTTAAAAAAAAATCTGAAGCCAAGAGTCCAGCTTGGAATTGACCCAGATACATTACCTAAGAATGTGAGTTAAACTACGAAGGTCTGAATATGGGACAGCCACTTCCTAGTGATGTCTTTGGGCAAGTCTCTAACCAACCGTGGCCTGTTTTATTATCTTCAAAATAAAAAATAATAAATAATGGTGGTAGAGCCACCTCATGGAATGATGTCTAGGCAGTAATTATAGAAATTTATAGCACCTGTAATTGCTCAGTAAAATAATAATAATAATAATAATAATAATAATAATAATAATTATTATTATTATTTCATATTGTCTTCCAAACCAACAGAACACAGAAATATTTAAAATTCTAGAATCTTAGAGTCACAAGATGTCATAGTTGAAAGAAAAGGATTGTGTTAATAGTTCACTCTAACCTCCTTATTTTATAGTTGGGAAAACTGAAGACCATGAAGAATAAGAAATCTACCTAGTAACATAGTCTGGTATCATTAAGAAGAAGAAGGACTAGCCAGGGATGGTGGTGCATGCCTATAATCCCAGATACAGTAGGACTGCAGATTTGAAACCAGCCTCAGCAACTCAGAGAGACCCTCAGTAACGTAAAAAGACTCTGTTTCAAAGTAAAAAATAAAGTAGGGCTGGCTGATTATGTAGTTCAGAGGTAGATTGCCCCTGAAAGAATCTTGTAAGTCAATCATCTGTCTTCTTGTCCAGGGTAGGAATCTCTCTACAACATCCCAGTACCACGAAACAACACACACACACACACACACACACACACACACACACACACACACACATGCAAAACAAAACAAAGAAGAACCAATTTTGGTGAAAGGGAAAGTGGAAAATTTTCACAGGGCAAGTTGGAGAGATCTGGGCCAGGGTATGAGAGAGAGAAGTCTCTAGCATACCACTGGCCCAAATGCCATAAGAGCAGCTGAGATCACTGTGAAGGAGTGCACATTAGTAAGAAGGAAAGACTGGGCAGAGTTTTCAGGATTCATCAACATGTGAGAATAAGGCAGAGACAATGGCCATCAAGGAACTCCAAAAAGAAAAAAGATGGAGAAACCAGGAGAAAGGGGAACTTCCAAAAAAAAAAAAAAGAAAAGAAAAGAAAACAACAAACAAAACAGCTCTCAGTTGCAAGAAGAATGAACTTTAGAGTAGCTGGGTGAAGAAGGGAAGGAGGTTTAGCCAACAAGTGGGGTTTGGTCAAGTCTGAGTGGAGGCCGGGCAGCAGCTTGGAACATGATTGGTTCAGGTGAGGGTTAACGATGACCATGTGATCTGGTGAGGACCATCATGTTGGCTAATTTTATTAAACACCTTTGGTTATTGGAATTATAATCAATTATGTACTCCTTTTTATTGTTTGAAAAAATAGATCTTTATTATAAATGGTCTGTTTCCTACCACAGAATCAGAAATGAACAAGGTGACAGTTTTCATACTGGCAAGGTTTTGGCTCTGTATCCACACACACAGTTGTTTTCTTGGAAGCTTAGAGTACAAGCTGGAAGAGGTCTCTCAAGGTAAAGCATCTGGCTTCTCACCCAGGGTAGGAATCTCTCTATGATAATCTTGGCATGTGCATTGGTAGTGGGTCTCATGGCCTGTTCCGGCATTCTGTTTGTGGTTTAGTAGCTGCAATTCTTATCTGGTACTTTCTCACCATTTGTTGCATCTCAAACAACCATAAAACTTCAGTGGCTTCTACCAGGTTTGGCTGCTCTGGTTGAATTCCGTTGGGCAGTTTTGTTGGTCTTGGCTGGGTTCACTCCTGTGTCTACACTTTAACTGGGGACTCTACTCCTGAACTCACACCAGATGACCTTTATCTGTCCTGTGGAGTCACACTGAACCATCAAATCCCACTTACCATGGCTTTTTTTGTTTGCAAACATCCCTCATGTTATCCTTTAGACTTCTTTTTTTTCTGAAAAATCTCTGTTCTGTCATCTTTGGTTCCCATAAGGCACACACTAAAGGAACACCTTGGCACTGTCTGGCTTTCACAGCCCACATCTCCAATCAGCCTGGTCACTTGTCTGTACCCCTCCTTGCTCTTCTAATGTCTTTACCTCTGACTCTTTTCTCTTAGCTTTCTGACCTTGGGCTTTATTTAGCTGATCATTAAGTCAAAGCTGCCTTCTCCGTGTGCTAGCCATGTACCTGTGAAAGTTTCTTAAACTTTCTAAGCCCCATATTTGAAAAGGAGATGATAATTATGCCAACTTCATAAGACTGTTGTGAAGAGTAAATGAAATAATGTATAGAAAGTGTCCAACACCTGGAAAACACAAAGGTTAGGTGTTTTTGACAGATTTATTTTAATTTAGTACACACTTATGATTGGTTATTATACACCAAGATCTGTTGTCTTTGTGTGTGTGTGTGTGTGTGTGTGTGTGTGTGTGTAGTACTGGAGATCAAACCCAGAGTCATTCTAACTCTGAGCTATGCCCCTAGTCCATTTTTTATTTCGAAACAAGTTCTGGAGTAGACAGGGCTCAGGTGCTCTGCTGATGAGGCTTCAGAGGTCCCAACTCTTTCTAGTTCCAAGTGGAGACTTGCAGACAATGGAAGTCAGCTGTCCAATAAATGAGCCAGGGCCACCATGTAAACCAAACTTTCATCCATCGCTGGTGGCCATCAAGAAGAGGAGGTGGTTTGGATGGGGAGGAGCTCTGGAGGCAAGTGGCAGATGTTAGGAGCCTGGTATTGGCAGGGGAAAAGCCCATAGTTTTTGCTGAGCACTGTGCTGAGTACCATCTCATTTGAGCATCGGGATGGCTCTATAAGGTAGACATTATTATTCCCATTTTGTAGGTGGATAAACTGAGGGCCATGGACAGTGAAGTCACTTGCCCCAAAGTACTTAGCTTCTAAGAATCAAATGTAGGTCATTTCATGCCAAGCATCTGTCCTTTCATAGGAGGAACTTCCAAACTATCTTCAAACTTCACCTGATTCTAAGATTCTAGAACACTTATTCAGGTGTAGTAGAAAGAGCACTGGCACAGAAGTCATGTGGTGCTGGATTCTCACTGCCACATTGTGACTTCTCGTATTATTTCAGCCAAGCCATTCCCCATCTTCAGGCCTGTATTTCCCACCTGTAAAAGGTGGAGCCTTGGTTTTATTGGGGATGTCAAATAACTCTTATCTTGTGTGTCAATTCCAATCAGCTGGGGTTGCAGGCTGACAGGTAATGAATGTCAATGAGGCTGTGAAGCTGGGTTCAGGCTCCGTGTGGAGGGAGTTGATGCTGGGCAGAGTGGGGTCTGCCTGGGGCAAAGACTATGGGAGTGGATGATCTCCAAGTTCTTCTGAACTTCTCTGAGTGTGTGACTCTCTATTCTATGTTATGGGTTTTGAGCAGGCAAAGCCAATCAAGAGAAGTTCCATCTGCCCTTCCTGAATATTAAATTGATGGATGCAAACAGCAAGCTGGCCGGATGGCCACAGATCTGCCCTGTGAGTCCACACAAAGCCCCGCATGTTGCTACTCTAATGGCGCTATTTTACCCCTAAGCATAAAATCCCATCTGTGGTGGGTGACCTGTGAGAGTACCAGGGGCAAAGCTTAATCGCAGCTGCCATCAACTACAGGGCTCAAGACCCCTGTGCAGGCTGTGGCATCCAAGATGCCTCCCAAAATGGACCTTTCTACCTGAAATCTTTCTAGCAGTTCTCGTCTCTGAGGGGAAAACTGTATCCAACATACTTTTTCTTTTCCTTTTGAAAATATTCCATAGTAATTTTCCAAACCTTATTTCAAAGGCAGCATGTGTTTGTTGTAGTAAGTATACATAAGCCCAGAGAAAGAAACAAAATTTTCCCATGGCCCAAGTTGATGGCTGTTAATGTTTTAGGGATGGACTTAGGAAGACTGTGCTACACAGCGGGGAAGGAGGGTCAGCTGATCTGCGCTGAGTTCTAGTTCTTTTCTCACTAGATGTGTGGAAAGTTGCTTATCTTTTCTGAGTCTCAGTTAACCCATCAACAAAATAGGGGTGCTTGGATTTGGAAAGTGAGGACTAGGTAAGTGTTCTGAGCACTTAGCGCAGCTTAGGGGTACATGGAAAGCTCTAGGTGATGGTCTTATTGTCTTGGAGCCAGGACAGGGACATTTTTTTTTCTGATCCTTGAGAAGCCATGGTCACCCAGAAAGGGGGAACACACACACACACACACACACACACACACACACACACACACACCAAAAACAAAAACCTGTTCTTAGTAATGGGGATTTTTTTTTTTTAACTTTGGTGAAGTTAAGGAACCATAAGGAAAAGAGTTACATGATGTTGAGGATGTAGAGAAGTGGGGACTCTAGTACATTGTTGGTGGGACTAAAAATTAGTGAAGCCACTTTGGAAAAACTTATGAGGGATCCTCAGAAGAATGGGAATGAATCTACAATATGACCTGGAAATACCACTTCTGGGTATCTACCCAAAAGAATGGAAACCAAACTACCAAACTAATGCATGCGTATCTATGTTTATAGCCGTACAATTCACAATTGCTAAACTATGGAACCAGCCAAGATGTCCATCAATAGATGAATGGATTATAAAACTATGGGATATGTACACGATGGAATTTTACTCAGCCATAAAGAACAAAATTATGTCTCAGTCTAATCTTAACCAAGACATTTTGGAGAGAAGCATGTCCCAATTTTCCATAAATCATAAAACCTCCAAAAATTTAAGGCAGGGTGGCGGGCTCTTGAGGCCCATCCTACCCACAGCCTTATTTACTTTCTGTTGGACAAAACAGGGCAGGAAAGCTGTTTGCCATGTTTCAGGCCATCTCTGCCTTCTGGATCCAAGACAGTCTTGTTTTCACAGCTGCAAATGCCCAGTTAGGTGTTTGGGCTGGGTGAATATGTGGATAAAGGAGGTAGTACTGTGAGTTTTCACAGCATAGTGAGAGGTCCCCTGGGATTCTTGGTCAGTATTGTTTATTTCTCCCTTTCCTTTCCCAGCCAAGATCATACAACTTCCCAGCTTGTCAAGAAGGTAGCAGCTCAAGTTCTTGGACTTTGGACTCTGATCATCTGAGTTCAGGCACACACCATGCACACCAATGGGTAACCTTTCCAATCCTCTGTGTTCCCATGTCTCTAAAAGAGGGATAACCACAGGGCCAGCCACATAGGCAGAAGTAGGGGGAAGAGCAAATGAGGTCAGGAACTTCTCCAACTGTAGCATGCACAGGCACCACCTAGAGGTCTGATCAAGAAGCAGATTGTGGTTCAGTAGGTCACATGGAAGTGGGGACTGATCGTGTTCCCTACAATCTCTCATGTGATTCTGGTTTGTGACCTGCCCCTTGGACAAATTCAAATATGTTTTCCCTTCCTTTCCCCTTTACTGGCCCACTGGAGCCTTCCTGTGTGTTTTGTTTGTGAACTAATGAAAACCCCTCATTCCCTTGTCCCCCTCCCTCATTTTTCCTTTTCCAGAGTCCTGTTGGCAAACTCTCCCACGGCTCAGTGCAGTCCTGACTTTCAAGGCCTTGAGACTCAGCCTCTCAGGAGCTTCTCTGAAGTGACTCTCTTAACCTAATGTCCTAGTTCAAAGATGCTCTGGCTTCTCTTCCTGGGACCAGCACAGGGAGGCCTAAGCTGGAGCGAGCTCTAAGAGCCTGCCCATGCAGAGGAACAGCCCTGGGGCTAAGCCTCATGACCTAGCTCCCTGCCACATAAGGGGAAAGTCTGCTTATTCTGTTGGCCCCCAGATTTCTCATTTAAAACAAAGAAGCATTGGATTTCATTCATGTCTGTAAAACTACATTCAGAGGAAACCTGGGGTCCCAAGGAAGTGTTTGGAGGCTTTGGAAACCTGATTCAGAGTAGAAATAAACTTAACCCCCCCACCCATAACAATAAGAATCACAGCTGGTGTGTGTGTGTGTGTGTGTGTGTGTGTGTGTGTGTATCACTGGGGATTGAACACAGGGGCATTCTACCTCTGAGCTACACCTCCAGCCCTATTTTACTTTTATTTTGAAACAAACTAAGTTTATGAGGCTGGTCTTGAACCTGCAAGCCTTCTATCTCAGCCTCTCAGCTACTGACATTATAGGCATGTGTGCCACCACGCCTGGCCCCTAATACATTTATCACATTCTTTCCAGTCCACATTCTGCAGGTTGCCCATGATTTTGTTTCTCACACCAACCTTATGGTATGGGTAGTATAATTATCTTCATTTTTCTGAAGAAGAAATTGAGGCCAAGTAAGGCCGAGTGAAATGCCCAAGATCATACAGCTGGCTCCAGGGATTGTGTTCCTAGGGCTTCTGTCTGCTGATCTTATGTTCATGTCACCCAGGGTGGTCTTGAAAGTCTGGGCTCAAGTGATCCTCCCATCTAGGCATCCCAGGTGGCTGGGCATCTTTCCTGCCCTACTGAGAAAACAGAAAGAAGCTCTCACAAAGGGACTTTCACCTGTTTTTCCATCTCCTTCCTACCCGCATTGGGCTTATTTACTTTGTCAATATAATTGGACTTACTCATTATGGACATTTAGTTGGTGAAAACTGAAGTTGTAAAAGTCTGTTGAAAATCGCTCCCATGCCTGTCTGCTTACGTGGAGTTGTATCAGCATCTACGATACTGTGGCATTCGAAGTCTGAGAATAAACCTAAGGGCAACTAACATTCCAGGTGAGGCTTGGGAACCCTCAGCAGCTGCGCTCTGCACGGTGGGATGGCCGGCTGTGTGGCGTGCATCACGCATATTGTGATCATATCAGGGCACTCTGTGTTTGGGGTGCGAATCGACTAACTTTTAGTTGTCACAGCCATGACAGCAGATGAAGTGTCAAGGAAATTGATGTTGAGCCTCAACAGACACAAAACGATAAATTAGACAAGGAATTTTGAAGGCACATCCGGCCAAAATGGGCCAGATGAGATTTTATACAGGATATCGTTTAATATCTCCTAGTGTTACATTTTATGAGGGTTTCTTGCCAAATAGCAAGGATTTTAACTGGACAAGGGACCCCTTTGCTGGCTCCCTCAAAGGCATTGATAATAATTAAGGCTAACATTTACTGAGAGTTTTTAACGTGCCAGCTCCTCTTCTAAATGCTGCATGTACATTTGCTTATTTAAAATTTAAAAGATTAATCGGCACAAAATATTTATACATATGTATGGAATAGAGTATGATAATTTCATACACATATACAGCGTATAATGATCAAATGAGGGTAATTAGTCTTTCCATCTCCTCATTTATTTTGATTTAAGAACTTGGAGAAGGAATCCAAACACTGAGGGGTTAGGTAACTTCTCAAGGTCATGGGGATACTAAATGATGGATCAGGATTTGCAACCAGGTATCTTGGCTCCAGAGTCCACATTCCTGACTCCTGTGTTCCTGTTCTGTAGCAAAGACATAAGCCTGCTGGTGCTAAGACAAGCATTCAGCGGTCTTATTGCTCTCCCCTTGGCTCCTGAGCAGGAGTTTCCTTCGGGTTCTTATGCTGTCTGGCAACTATGATGGCATTCCCTGGTCCATCCAGTCTCCGTTTATCTTCATGTTTATTTTTACACCTTATCTCTCCTGGGACTTCAACATCCCTCCTCCTTACCATTACCTGGCAATACAATTAGAGAAGAGCTTCACAGGCATCCTCTACCCACTGCCCTGGTCTGCACAGCTGCCCCTCCCCCCTGGAAGCCAACCCTGTTGTCTGCAGGACCCAGAGACAGATCATCCCATCTGACATCATCACATGGACCCTTGACATCAGTGTACAAATGTGCCAATATTTATCCTCTGTTAAAACAGACACACATTCAAATCTCAATTCTCTGCATCCCTAGATGCCATTTTGTTTTTCTGTTCTCCCACTTTAGCACAAAAACTGAAAATATACCTTTAAATAATCCCTGGCCTTTATTTCCTTTTTGCAATGGCCCAATCAAGCTTTGGCTTCTATCATTCCATGAAAACTAGATTCATCAATGTCATTTGGGACCCATGATTTCTGTGTGATCCTTGGTCTGATCCCACCAGCCTCTTGCTTGTCTAGTAACATCTGACTTGCTGAAGGCTCCTTCTTCTCCAAACACCTTCCTCACCTGGCCTGGGGAACATCACACCTTTCTAGTCTCTACTCCTCACCCCACCTGCTCCCTCTTCCTCCTTGGCCTCTCAGTGTTGGCCTCTCAGTGTTGGCCTCTCAGTGTTGGGCTTGGTCCTCGTACCTCTTCTCTACCAATAACCACCATGCTGGCAGTCCCAGGTTGTCTCCTCCATTCTTTAAGCACCAACTGCAACAGAAGATTTCCCACGTGGCACGTCCAGGTTGAGTTGCTTCCCTGAGATCCAGTCTCCTCTACTTAACTCCCCTTCAGTTTCCAACTGGAATCTTGAAGTTAACACATTCCAAACAGTCCTAGATCCACAGCCACCAAACCCACGCTTCCCCAGTCTTCCCCATCTCAGCTCTGCTCTGCCAGGAGCTTGAGCCAAATACTTGGGAGTCATCTCTGGCTCCTCTCTTGCTTTTGTGGTCGCATCCAACAGGTCACGATCTCCTGTCAGTTGTATTTCCCAAACACATCAGAATCCAACCACATCTCACCATTTATTTTTTTATTTGTTTTTTTTTCTTGTGGTACTGGGGGTGGAATACAAGGGCATTCTACCTACAAGCTACACCCATAGCCCTATTTTTTATTCTTTGTTTTGAAATAAGGTCTCCCTTATTAAGTTGCAGAGGGCCTCACTAAGTAGCTGAGGCTGTCCAAGATTCACAATCCTCCTTTCTCAGCTTCTCAAGTACTGGGATTACAAGCATGTGCCTGGCCACATCTCACTATTTCTACCAGCACTCAACATAAGCCACCAACCTTCCCTCCTGGATGACTGCAATCATCAACCATCTTCCTGATTTTAACTTCACTCCCTACAGTCTACTCCCAGATCAGCATCCCAGGTGATGCTGTAAAAACATATGTCAGACACTGCCACTCTCTGCTGGAAATCTCCAGTGGCCTGGCATCTTCCTGCACATTCTAACAACTTCCCAGACCCACCCCATCTCTGTACTCTGTTCTGACCTCATTTTCTACAGCTCATCCTCTTGCTCAGCTCAATCCTTCTTGCTCTTCTTGGAGTTCTGAGGGACTGTGGCACTAGCTGGATGATACTTGCCTCAGTCCCAAGGATGGCTCCCTCCCTCCTTCAGGTTTTTGCCCAGATCTTTCTAGTAAAGCCTCTTTGGGGCCTCTCTCTCTCTCTCTCTCTCTCTCTCTCTCTCTCTCTCTCTCTCTCTCATATATATATATATATATATATATATATATATATATAATCTCTCTCTATATAATCTATATCTCTATCTATATATCTATATCTATCTATCATCTATCTATCTATCTATCATCTAATCTCTCTCTATCTCTCAGGGGCATTCTATCTCTGAGCTACATACTCAACCACTTTTTTGGGGGGGGTGGTACTGGGGTTCCTGGAAGCCCTTCTACATCCGGGCTACACTCCCAGACCTATTTTATATTTTTATTTAGAAACAGGGTCTCCTAAGCCAGCGCGCGCAGCTGGCTTCGAACCTGTGCGATCCTCCTGTCTCCGCCTCCCAAGCGCGGGGATTAGAAGCGTGCGCCACCACGCCCGGCATACTCAGCCACTTTTACTTTTCATTTTGAGATAGGGTCTCACTAAGTTCCTGAGGGTCTAAGTTTCTGAGGCTGGCCTTGAACTTGTGATCCTCCTGTTTCAGCCTCCTAAGTATTGGGAAAAGAGGCATGAGCCACTACACTTGGCTTCTATTTCAAAAAGAAACATCCACCACTCCGGAGCCCTCACCCCTTTACTGCTTTATTTGTTTATTTATTCTCATAACATCCCTTGTCACTATACTATAGATCTTACTTACTTACTGATTGAGTGTCCATCTCTTACATGCCAAGGTTTGGAACTTCAAGAGGAGGGAGCTCTTTTGTTCTATCTCCTACTGTTCCCCCCCATGCTCAGTGCAGTGAACAGCCATCACGGGTACTCATAAGGCATTTGTTTAATAAATGCAGGGATGGAAAACCCCTGCCCTGTGGATGCATTCTGGAATTTTTATATAATTCAAGTAAGTCTCTTTGGCTTCTTTTTATGATTCTGGATCATTTTGAAGAATATTTAAAGATTACAAACTACCTCTACTTTTTTTCCCATCTCTACACTTGTCAGCATTTGCAGCTACTCATCTGTGTAAATCATGTTTTCAAGATACTGTACAACCAAAACTAATGAAAATTATCAGGTTGTTTCGATAAACACAAAGGTGTGAAGTCAGGGAGTTACGGATGACAATTGTGGTTTTGTATGAACCTGCGCATCTAATTTTGCTAATCAAAACAGCCTGGTTTTCATTGATTGACTTCATCATAAATAAAGGTTACAATCTGCACTTATAAAATAAATCCCCACAAATAAAACAGTGCTTTTTATATAGTGCATCCAAGGACAGATTTTTAAAAATAGCTAAACATTAGTGTGAGAACACTTGGCTTGTAACCTCACCTCTCAGAGATTTTTCTGGTGCAGTATTATCTGACCCTGAGCTGGTCATTGCACTGCTGAGCTCTGATAGGATGAAGGTATTTACATTTTACCTGGTTGGTGATTCATTGGTTCTCTTAGTTATTGCAACAGTGGCTTGGAGTCAGGTCTCCAGGGGCATCATGACTTCCCCACCTTCTCCCTCTTCCAGTCTCCAATCCTGCCTACACTTTGAGAATTCTCATTTTTATAATCAAACATCATAGATGTCTACCCTTTGTATTCCTTCAAATCCCTGGAAACCAAGGTTATTAAAGTTAGGACGACTTTGGGAGTCAGATGAGGAGCTGACTCCAGAGAGGAAAAGCATCTTTCTCACTGTCACACAGAGATGTGGAGGCTAAGTTGGGTTTGGAATCCAGGTTCTCATTTCCTTCAGTGTAGAGTTTTCCCCACAACAACACTGAGTAGCCTTTTTCTCCAGCTAGGAGTCTTGCTTATGTTTAAATCACATTGAGGACAGAATTTTTTTTTCCTAAGAAGCATCACAATATGATGGTAAAGACCTTGGCTTCCTGGGTTAAAAATTCCCGATTCTTTTCTTATTTATAGGACAAAGAGCTAGTTAGGATTTCTGTGCCTTAATTTTCCCATCTGCACAATTGGGGAGAAAGGAAAGGATGATAGTAAGGATGATGTCGACCCACCACATAACGTTGTTATAAGTTTAAAAGAGTTTAAAAAGTGAGATCCACACTGTAAGCATTTAAAACGTGTTATCTAGTATTGTTATAACCAAAAGAATTGGTCATTGTAAAGTAGCGAATCTTCCTAGGAAATGGCAGGTTGCATTTGGAGGCAGATCAGCCTCTCCCACCTTAGTATGAGTGTCTGTGAATGATGAATACATCTAGACTCAAAATCCTTCCATGCTTCCATGTGTGTAAAGCAATGATCCCAAGCTCTGTAAGTAACGATTCACATTCTAGACTCTGCTTTCTCCTTGGTGTCCTATCTTATTTTCCTTCCTGATCTTTGACTTCCATGCTTCAAACTCATTTTTTTCTTGTTACACATGAAAATCTTTCCTACCAACTTGACTTTGCTTATATCGTCGATCTGCAGTATATTTCCTTCCTCCAGCTCTGTCTTTAGCTCAGGTGTCACCTCTTCTTGCAGAAAAATCTCTCAGGCTCTCTGTCCTTTCCATACCAACCTTCTCTGGGTCTTGAGTATTTTCTTATAAAGCAAACTGTGGTTAGCACTTATGTGACAGGCTTTGAACTAGGTACTTCACATGAATTTTTATATTCGAGCTTTAGGACAATTCTAAAAGCAGATATGTGTTACAGATGAGAAAATGAAGGAAAATATAGAGGGAGAGAGAGTGAGGAGAGAAAGGGAGAGAGAGTGAGGAGAGAAAGGGAGAGAGGGTGAGGAAAGGGAGAGAGAGAGAGAGAGAGAGAGAGAGAGAGAGAGAGAGAGAGAGAGAGAGAGAGAGAGAAGAGACCTTACCATCATCACACAATGAGTAAGGTAAGAACATCTTTTCCATGAATTTCCTTAATCAGGCTTTTGTCACTATGGCCAAAATATCTGACAAGAACAACTTAGATGCAGTTGTTCTTGGCTCACAGTTTCAGAGGTTCAGTCCAGGGCTGGCTGGCTCCAAGGCAGAAACATTAAGGCTGAAGAACATGGGGGAGGTGAGTTGCTCAGCTCATGGCAACTTGAAGCAGACAGTGGGGGGAAGGGGACAGAAGAAAATAAACTCTTGCAGGCACACTTCTAGTACCTACTTCCTCCAGCTTGGACCCACTGCCTATTAGCCCATCCAGCCATCAATGGATTAACCTACAGAATGGATCGATCCATTAATGATGTCAGAGCCCTCATGATTTACTCATCACCTAAGTGCCTCACTTACAAACCTTGCTGCACCGGGGACCATGTTTTCAGAACAAGACCCTTGAGGAGGGGCATTCCAGATCCAAATCAGAACACCAAGCCACGGTTTGCAACCCCAGTGGCCAGCTAGGGGTTGGCTACTCAGTGAGGACTCTGTGAAAGTTGGTTGCTCTGACTCAGTTTGGATCCAGACCTTGTTTCCTGAGGCTTTCAGGATGTGTACTGGCCCAGCTGTTTTTCTGCAGAGTGTAAACATCTCTGTGCCATTAGTCTTTTTCATCTCCTCTTGGTAAACTCCTTGAAATGGTTTTTTGGAAGAGTCTCCAAGCTCCCAGTCCTTCAGGACCGCTCATTGTGTTCTGAATATTGTGACAGAAAATGTCTGAGCAGTGACTGTGTTAGGATGGAGTTTATTATCATGTGCAGACCTAAAGGAGGGAGCCGTGTGGAAAATCTAGTAAGTAATAAGACACTGGCTGACACTCCTTCCCACTCATGAGGGTCAGGGCTGTTCTCCTGAATCCATGCCATGGCTTTTTCAGAAGCTGCTTGCACATTTCCCCAGGGCTGGGGAGCAGAGGAAATGCAATGTGGGTTGGAAAATGGTTTGAATGAAGAGGCAGAACAACTTAGTTTGAGTCTCCATGGTGACCCTGGTAGAGTGGCTCTCAGGACTTCTGGAACAGAGAATCTAGGTTTCTTTTGCATGTGAGACCATCCAGTTCAATCACTGTTCTGAGGTTTGGGTATCCTTTCTCTCCAAATACATGTGCATACAAATGTATATATGTACACACACTTATACACCAATAAACACTGTTATACTTTGGATGTTGTGTGTCCCTATAAGTGTCATGTATTAAAAGGTTGCTCCCTAGGGTAGAGCCACTGGAAAGTAGTAAAAACTTTTGGAGGCAGGGCTTAGTCCGAGGTGTTCAGGTCATTGGAGGTATGCCCTTGAAGGGCACTGTGAGACCCTGGACCCCTCCCCATCTCTTACTCTCACGAGATGAGCAGTTTTGCTCCACTGTATACTTCTACCATGATGTTCTGCTGAACCACAGGTCAAAGTAATGGAGCCAACTGAACTATAGACTGGAGCTTCCAGTACTGTGAGCCAAAATCAACCCTTTTTCTTTATAATTTGATTATTTCAGGTATTTTATTACAATGAAGGAAAGCTACATACCCATCTATACATACACTCCAGTGTGTATACATCTATGCATGTATACCTTTGCATATATATTATATATAATATCCCTCCTATCAATTTAGATGAGCTGCAGGACTATAGTGAGATCACAGCAATGACTATCTCGGGTAATTAGTAGAAAGAAAAGGGCCAAAAATCCCTCGTGTAGACAGAGGCTGGGCTGACAGTGGTGAGGCCTTTGACCATGGAGTAAACTAAAGGAAGGAATGAGGGAGGAAGCAATCGATATGTCCATGGTGGGAGTGGTTGGGAATTGACAGGTGGCATGGGAAGAAAGGAATAAACAGATTCTCTAGAACAACAAAACCACTGTAAACTCATAATATAAGAACAAAGGTCTGGGAATCTCTGTAGCTGGCATCTAAGGCCCCCGTTGGGTCCAGTACTATCTTCATCTGTTGGCTTCTTTTTCTGAGGCTTGGCTATTCCACTTTCTTTAAGTATGAAATTTTTAGATAAAAATTTCCCAATGTCTAGTGCATCTGCTAGCATTTGCTGTGTAACAAGTAACCGTGTATCCTTACTCCTGAGTCCACAGGTTGTCTGGGAGGGGCTGCTGCTCCAGGCCATGCTTGGCTGTTGGTGATGAACTTGGTCACACATCGTGGTCAGCTGGTCAGACATCTGTTGGCTGTCGGGTCTGGCATGGCTGAAGCTGGGCCACCTTATCTCTCCTGTACCTGCCTCTCTTCCTCCAGAAGCTGGGCTGTGGCAGTGACTGGGTCCAAACATGAGAGCTGAAAAAATACAAGCTTCTTTTGGAGCTTCTGCTTTCAAGTTTCCCACTGGTGGAGAAAATTCATATGGCCAAGTCCAGATTCAAGTGGGGACAAACCATCAAAGTTTATAGACTCAGGGAAACCACTATGACACAGCTACATCACCTCAGTGTCACTTAGGTGGTGAGAACAAGCAAAATTAATTAATAAAACAAGTAGCTATGGAATCCCTTTTATGTTTCTGGTGGTTTTCTGCTATTTTTTTATACCGAGGACTCAGAGGTGAACAAAAAAAATATCATCTCAACTTCATGTTGAAAGCTAAATTTCACAGAGGCCACTGGAGAGGATCTACCTAACCCCTTTATTTTCAGATGTGCAAACCCTAGGCCAGAGTAGAATGGTGGGTACGAGAGTAGACATACAGTGAATTAAAGGGAAGTATATGGACTAGACCCCAGGACCCCAGGACTCTGCACCACCAGACTCCGCCAGCCCACTGCAGTCTTGCATCTTCCATCATGGCTGCAAAAGGACTATCTCCTCTCATCACACCCTGTCACTAGTCTCCCGTGTCTCCCACCTACATGCTCTCCTGGAGGCCTCCTTAACATTTGACTTGCCACACAGATCTGGGCTTCAGCAACATTACCATATGCGTGTGGAAGCATGAATCTTCCAAGTTGTGAATAGAAGGGCCCGGGGAGGAAATCTATATTCGAAAAATCGTTAATTTCACTTAAAAATCACGTCTGTGCTATTGACTGTGTGTGCTGGTTGCGATGTAGTTTATGATTCCGCTTTGTGCTTTGGATGCTTGGGCTGCCAGCCGGGGATCGGGGAAAGGGGTCTGATCCATCAATGTCTGTTTCCTGCAGCCACATTTGAGGCTTGCTCAGAATGGGATGGTTTGGGAAGGATTTGTATTTGTGGAGTCCTCCTATGCTCCAGTGGGCATCCCGCACCCTGGTTTATATGAAACGAAATAGAATTTGAAGGTCATGACTTGTACAAGGCCAGAGAGCTGTAAGGTGGACCCAACCCAGACTGGACCAAGCTCTTAGTCCATTTCTTCTTATCCTGGGGTTTCTGGCTATCCCAACACTTCAAGAACCTGCTTCTGCCCAGGAGCCTGCAGGCACCATCTCCCGGCCCTCTGTCTTTTCTTCCCTCTCTAGCAATGCAAAGACTTTATTTTCTGAAGGCACAAACTGTTCTCGACATAAAATCATCCCCAAGAAGATATACTTTCCTGGGTGACTTATCGTTCTTTGTGTTTTTAGTGCTTTAAGATTTTTATGTTTCCAATAACCCAAAGAAAGATGATGGATATATAATAACACTGAGCAATAACAGACTGTATTTACAAACACATATATATGCTCCATCAAATGTACATATTTTTATACCTCTCACCCATCTTTCTGGGGCAGCCGCATTTTTTGAATTACACAGTGTAAGCAATGAGCCCATCATCCTGTTCACACATCCATAAATTACCCAGAGGGAGCGGGGCGTCTTGGAAGCATCCCTGCTTTAAATCACCTGCAAACCTATTTCCCCCCTCCTTTCTGCAGGATGGCTCCCTTGGGAATGGGGCAGTGGGTGTTTTAGAGTCGGGGAGGAAGGTTGTCCTAGAGGGGATCAAAGATTTCTGGTTTTCTTCCTGGCTCTATTATTGGCTAACTCTGTGACCCTAGGAGAGCTGCTTTTATACTCTGGACTTCAGTTCTCCCATTTTTTGAATGGGAAACTAAAACTAGACAGGGGAAGGCCTTTGTCCTGCATTATCCAGCCATATCCAATCAGCAGGGAGACCAGAGTAGGACCAGGTCTCTCCTGTGCCCCTACCCTTTGTGAGCGCTTGTGACTACAGCTCTTGCAAGTTGGTAATGTAAATAGCTTCTCTTCTTCCATTTCTGCAGACACCTCTGTGCAAATACAGACTGTAGGAAAAATGATGGCATTGTGGTCTGGAAAGATGATGTTATATAATTTGTCATTACTGGCATTGCATGAAGTTGTTGTGGGATTTGATTTTCTAACAAGCTGTAGAGGAAATGGGGCATAGGAAGGGGAATGTTTGAAGGTTGTTCATGAACCAGGTCAGAACAGGGTCCTTGCAGAATTTGGCAGGCCAGCGTGGAGGGCTGTCCATTGTAGCACCTCGGGAAGGTAGGCGTTCATTTGAGCAGAGCAGGGATAACCACTAGATGGGTCATACACAGCAAAGTTGCGTGCTGTGGTCACAACCAAATCCATCCTCAGCATCCAGGATTGTCATGATCATCTTTAATTTACCTGCCTAGAGTTTTTCAGGTCACCATGCATTATTCATGAGCCCCTTTTGAATGTAACACCCAAAGTTCTGGGCAAAGAGAGGCCTGAAATGAAGCCCCAAATCCCATCCCTAAAGAATTCAGAGGACTGGCCAGGTTACTCTTAAGAAAGGGAGTTGCTGATGGACCCAGTCTTTGGGGAACCTTATTCTAGATTTTTTTCCTGAATTAAGTATACTAATGAATCTTCTTTTGTGGAGTTTTCCCTTGGAAAGGAGGGGTGAACAATTGAACCCTTATCCCCCATTCTTCAGCAGAGAGAAAGATGTACCAACTGGTATGTTTGTTTGAAGGGTATCCTTGTGGGACGGAAGCAAAAAGAAGGATGGGGTAAGAGGGAAATAAGCTATTTTAATAGTTTGTTGAATCGTCAAGCATTTCTCTGTCCTTTGACTCACTTTCCTCAGTATGTGCTGGAGGCCTGGCCCTGTGTTGGCATGGGGCTCAGTGCTTCACAGTTAATGTTCACAGCAACCTGAGAAGGGAGAGGGACAATTATTGACCCCATTTTACAAAGAGGAAGCGGAAGCTCAGGGAAGGCAAGGTATTTTTCCAAGCCAGTTTACAGAGAGGCAGTTTATGCAAAGTGATTCTCAGGAATTAAGGGGACAGGGGGAGGAAGGATATTGATATAAAGAAGGTGGGAAGAACCTTTCAAGGGAGTGTTAGTGACCTGATTAGTTAGTACTTCCAGCAGCTAGGGCTCAATCCTACTGAGGATCCTGTCTGGAGTTATGTAGAATATGCCTTGAAATTGTTTACTCAAAATACAGAGGGGCGATGTGTGTATGTTTTCATGTGTGTAGTCCTAGGGATTGAATCCAGAGGCATTTTACCTCTGAGCTATATCCCCCAGCTGTTTTGTAAAACTTTTTTTTTTTAAAGGATCTCACTAAATTGCTGAAGTCTGATACATTGTTGAGACTGGCTTTGAATCTGTGATTCTCCTGTCTCAGCCTCCCAAGTACTGGGAATACACATGTGTGCCACCATGTCTGGCTCAGAGGGATAATTTCTATAGTCTAGTTTCTGTTCTTTATTGGTTAGTAAGGACAGAAGAGGAAGTTGTTAACTTTCTGATACTTTCTGGTTGATATGTTTTCTTTTTGTGTGTGTGTATTTATGTGGTACTAGGGATTGAACCAAGGGGCATTCTACCTTTGAGTTACAGCCTCAGCATTATTTTATTTTTATTTTGAAACAGGGTCTTGGTAAGTTGATGAGAGTTTCACTACTTGCTAAAGCTGTCTTTGAACCTGCAATCCTCCTGTCTCAACCTCTCAAGTAGTGGGATTACAAGTGTGTACCACCATACCCATCTGTGTTGATTAAGTTTACATGTCAACTTCTCTAGGTCATGAGGTACCAGATATGTGGTTACATTTTCTGCTGGTGTATCTGTGAGGGTATTACCAGAAGAGACTTGCATTTGAAAGGGTAGCCTTGTAGAGCAGAGTGTGGGAAGGCATCATCTACTCCACTGAGTGTTTGGATAGAACCAAAAAGTAGAAGAAAGAATTTTTTTCTCTCTGCCTGACTGCTTGAGTAGAGATAATGGTCTTTTCCTGCCCTTGGACTGGGAATTACCCTCCTGGTTATCATGTCTTCAAACTTAGACTGGAACTACACTACTGATTTTCTGAGTCTCCAGCTTGCAGGCAGTAGATCCTGAGAACTCTCAGCCCCCATAGTCATGTGAAGCAATTCATTATCATAAGTCTATTTGTTCTATTCCTAGAGAATCCCAACTAATACATACAGGTGCCAAAATAGCAGCATGGACTTCCAAAGGCATCCTACAGAGCCAAAGAGCCAAAGTCAGAGAGCAAGCGACAGTAAGTATAGTTGAACGGAGTTTCTCTGAGAAACTCTTTTATGCAGCTGGTCACCACAGCAATAGCTGGGGAAAAATAAAACAAAACTGCACCAAAAGGAAGTAAAACAAATCATAAATTGTTATATGATACAGTCCGCCTCTTCTGCCATTTGCATTTGCTGTTCCCAAAGTTAAGCCTAGTCTATCAAAGCATCTGCCAGGCAGTAGTGAGCTCTGATCTCTGCTCAGTCAGTGTAAATGGGTTAATAGATCAAATCACAATCCCTACTTCTGTGACAGGACCTAAGGCTATAACTGATCTTCATCAACTCTCACCTGCAGAAACTGGTCTATGCTTTCTTTACCCTTGGGAAGTGCTCCAGCAGACCTCCATTGCTAGCTAGTCTAATGAGGAAATGTAAATATTATTGCTGAAAAGTCAGAGCTCATTGTTGCTTTGCTTTTGTCAATGGTGAGTGGTGTAATTGCTAATTACAATGACTGTGAGTCATAAGCACACCAAGAAATGATATATCTCAGTGTTTCCTGTGTTCTGGATGTGCTTTTTCTACCGTGATTTCATAGCAGAAGCATCAGTGTCCACTATCTGTATCTATCTAGCAGACAGAGAAAATAAGTCCATAGCTAGCATGAGTATCCATTTCCCCATGGACAACCAATGCACTGTCTTCAAAAACATGGCTGGTATCCTCATGGTGCCATTTTGAAGGCTAATATCTAGGCAGCTCTACGGCTGTTGGTCTTAGCATCCATCAATGGCAGTTGCTAGATGAAGCCTGAGTGAGAGTGAGTGGGTGTTGCTAAGCCCACCCACAACTTCTATCCCTGTACTATGGCTACTCTGTTCGAAGATCTCTTGCACACACTCAGGTGGTTAAGGAAGGAGGCTGACTGTCATCCACTAGTTGAGTCATCCTGCCTATCTAGTTGTTAAAGGCTCTGATTAAATAATCTCTTGTGTACAATGTGAGACAAAGATCTGCTTTTATCATTTCCATGCCAAATCCCTCATTCACAGGCTTCTTACTCAGATTTCTCTGTCTTTAACTTCTCTTCAGGGTCATTTTAGGTTCCTGATCCCTGACACCATACATTTATCTTTGTCCAGGAGTCTATGTATAGTCATACCTCAGCACCTTTCTTCCTCCATACAAAATCAACTACCAATGTATGATTCAAAATTCCACTTATTAGAAAGAATTCTCAGCCAGTGTGGGCGCCGATAATTCCAGTTTTAGGAAACTGAGACAGGAGGATCTCATATATGAGGCCAGTGTGTAGTAACTTAGTGAAACTCTGTTTCAAAATAAAAAATACAGTAGAAACTGGGTTTGATGGCACATACTTGTAATCCCTGCACTTGGGAGGCTGAGATAGGAGGGTTGCAAGTTATAGGTCAGCCTGTGAAATTTAGCAAGACTCTGATTTTAAAAAGGGGGAAGATTCAGAGGTAGAACTAACTTGAGTTCAATTCCAGTACCACACATACTCAAAATACATACATACATACATACATACATACATACATGAATAAAGAAAGAATGAATGACTGAACCAATTATGAGTATAGCTCAGAAGCAGAACACTGGTGGGTTCAATACCAAGGGCCCAAAAGAAAAAAAAGGATGTTCTCATGAGGCCACCTGTGTTTGCTGAAGAGTGCTGGTGAACATACCTGCGGACCTGTAGTTGTCATCACAGTGACTGATTTTAATGAAAAAGTGAGTTGAGAAGATGTGAGATGGCCCATTCAAAATATCCAAATATTATTATAATTTCAATTGCATTTAAGAAGATATCAAGGATAGGAGAGCTAGTAATTGTAGGTACAGGAAAAGAAGAAATCCAACTTTAATTGAAAGTCCAATACAGGGCATTGTATGTATGTGATGATATTTAACCCTCACAGAATTTCTATAGTGTAGGTGGTGTTGCTTTCACTTAACAGATAAGAAAACTAAGGTTCAGAGAGAGAGAGAAAGTCATCTTTCCAAGGATACATCGTGAGTTAGTACTGGAAATAGACTTTTAACCCTGTATCATCTTGATTTTGAATTTGTCTTACTAGAACTTCTACCTACTGAGCATACAGAACCCTTGCCTTCTTTAGTTCTACCTAAAGAAGGTATAACTGTATCACAAGTTCTCCCTCAAATGGGAAGGATTTAACTCTAAGCATCATCAACGTTCTTGAGTTCTTGGGTTCAACAACCATGATGAGCAAATCCAGGAAGCAGGAAGCAGTCATCCTCTTTCGTTTCTTTCTCTCAATGTCCTCTTTGCATCAATAATATCTTGGGTCTTTGACTGAAGATTTGTCTTCTAAGAGTATTATTAAGGTGCTCTGACTTCTGATCTTTTTATGATTATTAAAGTATACCCATCTAGGGTCCAGTTCCTGGAGGAGAGATTGGAAGTTAGAATAATATGATCAATTTTTTTTTGTTGTTGTTAGAGCAATCACAATAACTAACATCCACAATGTGTCAGGTATCAGCTCACTTATTTATTGTCATAATCCTATGAGAGAAGTAGCATTTTTATGCCTATGTGTTTTACTTGAAAACAAGAGGCAGAAATTTGTTTTTCCTGAAGCCATTTACCTAGATAAGAAGGAGACATCCTAACCCAGGGCCTGCTCTGTAAACTCTGTGTCTGTCTCCTGGCTTGAGCTGTAGCTTGGAGAAGGAGCATAGGGGATCAGGCTGCAAGCAGAAAGGCAAGTTGGAGATGGTGGCCTGAACAGAAATTGAGGAATCTAGACTAGAAAGAGTCTAGACTATCATAGGGCTATTTAGGCGGTGTATTTCACGGGACTTGATGCTGTAGCCCAACTTGTTAATTCTCTGCCCATTTCCCTTGAGCCCCACCAATTCCTGACTTATTTTCAACAGTAGTATTCATATTGTGCTACTTGAAGACTTTTTTTTTTCTGAAGTTGAGAATTGCCGTCTGGCAAGACAGGGTGTTAGTTCTAGGGAATTAATACCCTTCGCCCAGGAGTACCCTGAACTAACAAGCAATGTGACTTGGAGGCTTGTTTCTACATCATTTTCTCAAGTTCCCAGGTGGAATGAAGCTTCAGTTGTTCACAGCACAGGTGGTGTGTTAAGTATGTCCTTTGGATGATTTCCTTCCCAACTTCACCTCTGTACACCTTAACTCTGGATTTCCTGAACCTCCCAAATGAAGTACTTGTATCTCAATCTTCATCTCAGGGTTTGCTTTAGGAGATCCAAATGAAGGCAGAGATGGGTGGCATAGGAAGCAAAAAGTCAGAGACCCCTGAGGAATTGAGAGTCTGGGGTAGGGAGAAGATGATGATGCTTAGAACCTGGTGAATCTGCGATGCCTGCAGGATATCTCAGAGGAGCTGCTTTGCAGATAGGGACCACTGGGGGCCTGGATACCAGGAGAAAGGCCTGGGTGGAGCGGTCTGTGTTAGCATTGTGAGTGAAGTTCATGACTCACCTCCAGGCGTGGGTTTGTCCTTCTCTGGAGCATCTCCTTAATCACACCTGATATTTTCTCTCCAACTCCTTCCCAAATGGAAGTCAAGAATGTGGGGGTGTTTGGGTAGGTGGAAGCTGAGAAAGTGCTCGTTAGAGGGAAGAAGGAGAAAACACGTTTACAATGAGGGGGCATTTATTGAAGTTCTGCCAGTGGCTGCAAGCAAATCGTTGATACATT
Organism: Muscardinus avellanarius; assembly: GCF_963383645.1. NCBI lineage: Eukaryota > Metazoa > Chordata > Mammalia > Rodentia > Gliridae > Muscardinus > Muscardinus avellanarius. The sequence continues at coordinate 15,854,069 of NC_137799.1, forward strand.
TCAAAAAATGTCTGAGAGGTTTTTCTTGCCCTGCAGGGAGTGTTTTTTAATAAGTGATGTGGTCAGGAGTGTCGGTGTAATTTTTCTCAGCTGGTGGGGCAGATACTCAAAGAGTTGTTGGAGAGATTCATTTGGCTTTATAAAGGCCAAGGTGGAGATGTCGGCATGCCTTATTTGCATTCTCCATTCTCAGGTCAGAATGTGTTTTTGAGGTTTTCTGCTCTAACATCCTATCTACTAGACGCTGGGATCTCTGTTATGTCCCTGGTTGGAGGTTGTCATGCCTGAGCTTGGATTCTCCTGAAGATGAGGAGTTCATTTCTTTAAGGCTTCCATTGTTAAATAGTTATTTTATTGAGATGAGGTATGCCTTCCTATTATGTCCACTCATGGTCTCTAACCCTGTGAGTGCCAGGCTGGCCCATCTCCTCTTCATGTGTAGAAGACTCTGCTACAGAGCTGGAGGTAGTGACGGTCATGCTCACACGAGCCTTCTCTGGTTTAAACTGAACTTGCTCTTGGTTGTTTTATTCTTAGTGTTGGGGAACAGTCAAGATCTCAGGCCAGAGAGTGTGACTTAATGGAATGTGCAGGCTGCCATGTAGTCTTCTCCATCCTACAGGGGCCCACAATTCGCATTGTGGACATCCTGAACAGTCATTCCTGGAAGCCTTGAGAGTGGGGCTCAACTTTTTTTTCCTCTCAGCCACTCTGCAGATGCTGATCACTCTGTTAGAAACACGTTGTTGTGTGTTAGATATATGGATAGTTACAAAAAGACGGATAGAGAAAGACCTAGATTGTGTATTAGCTTCCCATCACTATAATGAAATACCTGAGAAAATTAACTTGAAAAGAGAAAAAGGGTTTTTCTTTGACTCACAGTTTGAGAGATTCCAGTCCAAGATTAGAAATACCTATTGCTTTGGGCCTCTGGTGGGCATGCTGGAGGTCAATGGCAGGGTGTGCACGACAAAACAAACTGTTCACCTCATAACCAGGAAGCAAAAGAGAGAGGGAGTCCAGGGTCCTGCAGTCCCCTTCAGGGACATATCTCTCACAAAGCCCCTTCTCCATAGCACTTCCTAGTGTTGCCACACTAGAAAACATGTCTTTAACAGAGGGATCTTTTGGACTCTAAACATATAAACTATAGTAGCGAAAGGAAAGGAGAGGACAGGAGAGGAGAGAAGAGGAGAGGATAGGAAAGGAAAGAAGAGGGGAGGAGAGGAGAGAGCTACAAAACCCAAACAAATAGTTCTATGAACGCAACTTGTCTCTTGAGCCAGGAGCCTGGTAATTATATCGCCTTCTCACCAAGTCCTGGTGGGTTGCCTCCTTCTAAATATATCCCACATCCCACTACTCGTTTCTCTCCCCTGTTAAGATCCCACCCAGTCCATCACCACTATTCTGATTATCTCAACAGCCTCCCTGCTCAGCTCCTTTTGCTGCCTTTTGATCTAGGCTCCATACAGCATCCAGAAGTATCTCTTTTAGAGTCACACTTGCACAGCTATACCCTGTTTGGAATTCTTCAGTGCCCTCCCAATGTTCTTAGGCCAAAGGCCAATGGTCGCACCAAAGGCTGCCCCAGGTACCGCATGATCTAGGTCCCTCGAGTCCTGTTAAGCCCCTTTGCTCTACCCATTCAATGCCATTTGCACCTGTTTCAGTCTAAATTCTTATTGCTGTAACCCCTGTCCATGACAAGACCAACTTAGAAGAAGGAAGAGTTACTTGCTTAGAGTTGAGATTTCAGGGGTTCAGTCCATGTTACATTGGCAGAGCTCAGGGAAAGGAAGAGCAGAAGGAGAAAAAAAAAGCATATGGGCTCTGTTCTCGCATCATGAGGCCTGAAGTAAGAGAGAGCTCATGGAAGAGATTCAAGGACACAAGCAGAGTCCCAAGGCCATACCCCACTGGTCGACTTCCTCCAGCCACTTGCCACCTGCCTGTGATATCACCCAATAAATTCATTACAACTGATTTATCCACTGATGAGATTACAACCCTCATGATTTAACTATCTCAGTTCTGAACATGGATATATGAGCTTTTAAGAGGACATTCTTTATCTATACCACAACAATACTTCCTAGTTGCAACACTCAACAACATCTCCAGTCATTGCTACATATCCTCTGGAGGGCAAAATAGTTCCCAGTTGAGAACTTTGGAGAGAGACTTAGATTGAATCTGGTCCCAGCACTGCCTCTTTTAGTTGTGTGAGCTTTCACAGGTCATTTAACCTTTTGGTGTCTATTTTCTCACCCATCTAGTAGAATTACTAATAGGAGACACTATATGCCATGAAATAAAAAAATCATGTAGAGCACTTAATGACACAATGGCAAATAATGTTTCAAAATAAATGCCAGTTATTATTTCTGCTATTATTGTTATTGTTAACTCATTCAACGTTTCCACCCTCCAATGGGTGTTTTTCTTCCCACTTAAACAGAATTCTCTAAGTTAGTTGATGTTGATAAGAAAAGTACTTCTCATATACATACTGTAGCTCCCACCCCAATAAAAAAAAAAACCAAGAGCATCGTCTTCCTTCCGAGCCAGGGAAGAAATCAACCTGTATGCTGTTTCTGGAAAGTCAGTTTCATGTGGGAACGAGCATAAATGGGCTCTTGTCCTTTGGGAAATAGTGGCCTTTTCCAGGGGACGGTTTAATCTTTTGGAGACAGATGAATATGAGCTGCAGTAATCCTGCAGTGCTACCAGGAGAGTTGGGGAGAGGGAGAGAATTTCAATAGGGCCTCAGAGACTCTCAGGGTGTTTCAACAACAGTGCTTGGTGACTAGAATTCCCCATGCAATGCATTCCTGGAAATAACAACCCAGCTAATCAGAGGAACTTTTGGGGGTGGGAAGGGTGAGGGGGTGAGGGCACAGCCTTCGCTGGGTCTCCTCCAGTTCTCCTAGCAGGTGCGAGGTACGTTCCAGGTGCCCCTGAAGCTCCCCAGCCCCGCTCTAACCTATGCTTCAATGAGCTTCTTACATTTTGAATTTCTTTTGGGAAGTAACAGCAGGAAATCAAAGGGTGAGAGGAGACAGAGGTCAGGCTGATTTTCTTTCCCTTTTCACCTTCTCCAGACAGTCACCTGCTAAGAGACAGCCACTCTCTCTGCTTTTGATAACTCCTTGCTCCACCCCAACCTCACACCTAGGAGTCCAGGGAGCACTCTGGGCTCAGCCTTGTGGGTTTGCCCTATCCCTGACCTTGCTTTTGTAAATAAGACATTTATTTAAACTCCTCTCAATTACCATGCTTGAGTGTGCCTTTGGCTTCCTGCTGGGCCTCTGATAGGACACAGTCCTCCAAGAGCCCAGATGCCAGAGTAAAAGCCGGTTTTAGATTAACCCTCACAACCTCTCGGTTCTGAGGCATGTTTTGTCCATCTCGGATTCCTCAGGACAGCGCCTGGCACAGAGCAGTTGCTTAGCCAATGTTTGTTGACCCACATCTGGGAGAATTAGGGTTAAGACAGGAAAGAGAAGTCAATGTACCAAGATCCTCTGTTGGAGCCTGCCAATAGATGCACCCTAGGGACATGTGAGCATGTAGGAACATTCTGTGAGCATCCTAGGGACATTTTGCTAAGCAGATTTTGTGATATACCATGCCACCTCCGCCCCAGCATCTGTGGAACTCACAGAGGGTCCATGGGAGAGATTGGTAGTCTATTATAACATGTATGGAAAGGTCAGAACTCTCTCTAGCTTCCTAGTGAAGCTCTAGAGATGAATGAAGTGGGAAATACTCTGAGAGAGGAAGCTACCTACCCAAAGTCACACAACCAGGAAAAGCAGAGTGGGCACAAAGTGTGTGACCTATTCAACAGTAACAGCAGCCACCTAGAGAGTATTGACTGTGGCCAGATGCCCTGCTAAGCTTATCGTAGGTCACACAACCTTGCAAGGAAGATATTATTAGCCCATTACCCAGGTGGCAAACTGAGGCTTAGAGAGGCAGAGTGGCTCACCCAGGAGCACACAGCTGAGAACACATAACTGAGATACATAAAACGACTCAGAACTGTTCCCAACTTCTGTTTCAGTTTTTTTCTGTGGCCACTAAGGGATGAGTGATGTGTGCATGTATGGCTCTACCATCTTGTATCCCATTAAGATGTATGACTACAATACACCAATAAAAAATTTAAAAAAGAAATTCTATACTGTCCTAGAATTTAATTGCTTTCAACAGTACTTGCCAAGCCTCAAAAACAGGCTGGGCTTGAAAGAGAAAGAAAGGAAAAAATAAGCAAAATGTTAATTTTGGCTGATAATTTTTGGGGGGAGGTTGGCAAAGGCTGCCTAGGTTTGGACAGCTGTGCTGTTGGTTCTCTCTGATCTTTAACTGGTTAGATCATAATGTAGTGCAATTGTTACTAAGGCCAGCAGGGGGCGATGGTCTAGGCACAGAAGGAGACAGCAGAGTGAACTTCAACATACACCCAGGTGACCAACCATTCAGAGTGACCCTCCTGTGGTTGTGGCGGAGCTAAGGAAGACCTGTCTTCCCATGAGCAGGGAACAGCCCAGGGAATAAGGGAATAAGGACTGCACAGACTTTATTTAGTTAGAAGTTATTTATTTATTTATTTATTTATTGGTGGTTGATCTGAGATTTGAACCCAGAGGCATTCTACTTCCAAGGTACCCCAAGCCATTTATATTTAATATGTATTAATCTATCTATCTATCTATCTATCTATCTATCATCTAGTACTGGAATTGAAGCCAGGGGCATTCTACCTTTGAGCTACAGCCCCAGTCCATTTATTTCATTAATTAATTAGTTATTTATTTTTGTGGTACTGGGGATTAAAGCCAGGGGCATTCTACCTCTGAGTTACATGCACAACCCTATTCTACTTTTTATTTTGAAACAGGGTCTCATTACGTTGCTGAGGGCCTTGCTAAATTGCTTAGGCTGGTCTCAAACCTGTGATCCTCTTGTTTCAGCCTCCCAAGTACTAGAATTACAGGCTTATATGCCATCATGCCCAGCTTAATTTTTAGTTTGAAACAGGCTCTTGCTAGGTTGCTGTTGCTGGCTTTAAAACTGCAATTCTCTTGTTTCAGCCTCCCAAGTGCTGGGATTATGGCACACACCACCATGCAAGGCTAAAGAGTTTTGATTTTTTCTTTTTTGTATTGCACAGGGAGGAGGAGAAGTGATGAACTGCTTTGTTCTTTAGAAAGATCACTTTCTTTTGATGGTAAGCACACAGCTGGGAGACCCCTTGGAAGTGATGGTGGCTTGGACCATGGCGGTGGCATGCTGAAGCAGAGAAAATGAAGAACACAGAGGACTGGAGAAAACAGGTATATGGGTTATATAATAAAGAAAAAGATGCTCTGGGCTGGCTGTGGACATGCTGCTGGTATTACCTCTCCAAAGCCTTTTGCCTTTGTCTTGGCACCCACTTTTAGGTTCTAACAACATATCAATGTGGGCAAAGGGCTGGCATTGCCTGCTTCTCTCGTGTTGGGCATAGGGTGGCACCACCTCTCTCTAGACTGTTTTCTTTTCCGTGCAAGGCTAAAGTATCCTTCTTGGGATCTGGCTTCCTTGCTCTAAGATGGACATCTCTACTTTTGCTATCAGAAACATCACACATCTCATTTATTTTCTTTGTACAAATAATTTGGCAAAAATATCTGCAGCATCTCAAGCTTTCCTTGCTGAGCTTTTGCCAGGAGCATAAAAATCGGCATAAGTAGTGGGTGACCCAGAGAGACCTGCAGATTTCTCCTGGCTGTGAGTTCCTAGGTAATCCAGCAGATGCCCTGGAAGTTAATCATAGTTCTCTTCAAATGCAAATGTGGTTAGGACAGCCCTGCTCTGCACCTCCATCTCCACATTAACTGTTTTGTTATTCCTAATACAGGGAAATCAGGATGAAAGTTAGAGACACAGAATAGCAGAAAGAGTGGGTACTTCAGAGTCAGAAAGACCTCTGATTCTCACCTTTACCAATTACCCACCATCTGTGATCTCAGGAAGTTTCCTAATTTCCTTGAACCTCAGCTTCCCCGTTGGGCATGGGGCTCAAGAATATTTCTCTTGCAATGTTATTTGCAAATTGATGACAAAACAAACAAAGCATCCAGTGCACAGCTTGGCCCATCTAGGGTGCTGGTACGTATACCCTAGATCCTATACAGAAGGCATTCTCCCTCCTGTCGGCTTGGCTCAAGCACCTCCCCCTTCTTGTATCTCGCATGATTATTAGGTGGGTCTTGGCCAAGACATTGCTCATGGCATCCTCTCATTGCAGAGGCTGCCAAATGTCAGGCCCTCTTTAATACAACTTTATTCCCCTTTGGGCTTGAAAGAGGGCTAGACAGTCTTTGTGCCCATCCCTCTGTGATTAAGGTCCGCAATCAACCCAGCTGCTTGATAGAATCGAGCTGGCTGATTAGCAGGGTGCACTTTGGCCTCAGGTTAATGGATGATCTCACACTGTGGTTGCAGAGTAATTACCAGTTAAAAGGTTGGAGGCCAGGGCTTCCCGGTCTTGGGGAGGTCTGGCCCCATCTAAATGTAGACTCAGGAAAATAATCTTATATCATCAGCCAGCAGCAGGTAGGTAAGGTGGGGGCCCTGGACCTGCGGATGTGACCCCGAGCTCCAGGCTCATTCTCCAGATGGACTCCTCTAGTCTTTAGGAGGCAGCTCAGGAGTGTGGCAAGTGCAGGCATCAGGGACTAGGCAGGCTTAGGGGAACTCCAGCTGGGCCACCTCTTGTCCATAGGATCTTTGGCAAGGTGTTTAACCTCTTCATTACCCTGTATGTCCCCATCTATGAAGTGGAGTTTAAATTGCCTGCCTCCTATGGTGAGTGTGAAGCTTAATCAGGTGTGCATAGCCTCTGATGTATACAGCTACTCAACACAAACTGACTTCCCCTTTTCTGCAGCATGTGTTCTCTGACTGGTTAGCTATTCTGTTTTAAATTATCTGTCTAGAGTCAGGTGTTGTGTGTTATGTTTGTAATCACAGTACTTGGAAGGCTGAGATAGAAGAATTGCAGGCTCGAGGACAGCCTCAGCAAGTAGTAAGACTCTCATCAACCTAGAGAGATCCTGTTTCCAAATAAAAATAAAATAGGGCTGGGGGTGTTGCTCACAGGTAGAATACCCCTGAGTTCAAGTCCCAGTATCAAACACACACACACACACACACACACACAAACACATATACACATCTTTGTTCAGATGACTCTCAACAATTCATTGACTTCTCAGGTATTTACTGAGTTTCTATTGTGTGCCAAATATGATGCCAGGTGTGGGGATAAGACTGTTCCCAAATTCAAGAAGCTTGCTATGGTTTGAATTTGGAATGTCCCCCAAAAGCTCATGTACTGAAGCCTGCTCTTGAGCGCAGCAAGTTCAGAGACCAGACCTGGCTGGTGGAAGTGGATCACTGAGGCTGTGGCCTTGAGGACTATCTCAGTCCCTGGCCATCTGCTCTCTCCTCTCTCTGCTTCCTGGATGCCATGAGCTTAGCAGTTGTTCTTGGTCCTTCCCTCCCCATGATGTTTCCACCTTGGAGCCAGCCAACCATGGGCTGAACCTCTGAAACCATGAACCAAATTAACCTTTCATCCAGGTATTTTGACAGCGGGGAATAGCAAGCTAACTAAAACAAAGCCCATGGCCTTGTGGGGGCATCAGGCTGACCACTGGAGCAATCCTGTGGTAGAGAGAGATGGGAGGGGTGTGGGAACCTCAGCCTGGAGGCTTTCAGCTAGACTAGGAATCAGGGATGCTTCCTGGGGAATATAGTGCTCAACCAAAGGCTGGAGATGAAGACGATCAGAAGAAACATTGCAGGCTGAGAGAACAGGGCAATTGTAGGTGCAGAATGGAGAGGCTGTGGGTCTGAGACACTGATGGGTGAGGGTACTTGTGAATGAACGTTCAGTTGGGTGAGTGAGCAAACAAGTGCAGGGTTATGAACTGAGACCGAGTGAGAGACTGAATGAATCTATCTGAATGAAAGGAGGAGTGAGTGTGCCAATGGTGTAATGAATGAGTGAGAGAGTGAATACTGAGTTAATGATTGAATGAATGAATGAATGAATGGATGCCCGGATGGAGGAAGGAGTGATGGAGTGAATGCATTCAGGGCTTTGTTTCTGTGTCACTGCTTAAGTAAGGGATGTCTTGTTCATCTCACTGACAACTGTAATCTCCCACTCCCATTCCATATTCTCAAATTCCCTTTTCCTCCTCATGTGATCTGCCAATTTTTTGCACATAGTATTTATCAGCTGTATCCTCCTCTTATTCACTGCGGCTGAGACTTTTTTCACTTGTTTACTGATATTCCTCTAGTACAATGCCCGGGCACACAGTAGGTACTCAATAGAGGCTTGAGGAATGAACGAATTGCCTGGACAGTGAGTGAGGAAGCGAGGGAGAGGATTACTAGATCCTGAAGATCCTAGCCCAGTGCTCAGGCCACAGTCTTGCTCCTGTGTATGGATGCATTTTCTCTCCAGAACTTTCTGTAGAACTCAGCAGCCCAAGCATGTGGCTCCTCAGAGATGCTCCAGGTCCACTGGGCACCACTTCAGGGTGGACCTTGGAGTGGGTGGTGCTGGCTCCTAAATGAAGGAAGAGAGGGAAGGATAGGAGGCGGCAGGGAAGCAGTTGCTGCTGGGGAAAGCAATTCTGTCTCCTTCAGCAATCTCAGCAGTGGCCACTTGTCAGAAGAACCAGCAGGAGAAAAAAAATGACAAAAAAATCAGGTTCAATTTATCACCTTCAAATCGTGTTGAACAAGCTACTGTAGCTACTTGGTTTTGAAGAACCCCCCCTCTTCTTCCCCCTACACAGAACAAACACCACTAAATGCTTCTCCACCTGTGTGCTGAGCATTGGCAACGTGGCTGCCAATTAAACAGCTTCCTGCTGTGGGGGGCACTCCACAGTGGCGAGGAGTGGGGCGAGGAGAGGATGGCATCATTAAAATGGGAGAACAAAGGAGCAGGACAAGTTCAAAAGGGATTATGGCACAGATAAAATGTTCGTCTGTCTGGGGCATTTATGCCCAGACTTGGGCTAGGCACCTCTGGAAGAATTGACCCCTAGTCCAGATTCTGGAAAGAGGGAATGGGGTCCACCTATGCAGAAGGCTTTGGGGACACCCCACATGTCTCTATGCCTCCTTGGCCAACTCTCCAGCCCACAGGGAATAATGGTCAGGATGGTTCCCAGACCTGCTAGATCTAAGCCCTGCCCCTAGCCAATGCCTCAATCTCTTCTGAAGCCCTTATAAAAGTATGAGGACCAATTCTTGCATGCCTTGTATGACAGATACCTCTTTCCTTCCTCCAGCAGCATCTTATCCACTATCCTGGTGCACCCCAACTCTTTAGGAAGTCCTTTCTGATGGCAGTGGTGACAGTCAGAGTGCATGGGGTACTCATTATCTAAAGGCACCACTCCAAGAGCTCTGTGGGGGTTGTTTCATTTACTCTGGTCAGCCTTATTCTGCTTCATTCTACTCCTTGCTCTCCACTTTCCAGTCATCCAACACCTCCCCTCCAAAGCCTTTGCACAAGGGTTTCCTCTGTCTGGAGGGGGCATTGACCCTCTCTAGGCCCTGTGGATGGTGAAAGGGAATGCACCTGGCATGGAATGCAGCTGTCCCTGGTGGAAGGCCTAAAAATGATGGCTATTTTTATTACCCATCTCCAGTTCCAGCTTTGTCAGACTGTGAAATAAAGTAATTATCTTCTCAGAGGCCTGCTGTTGCAACATTTCTTTTGTTGCCTACTTAGATGCACATTTTTTCTCTTAAGGTTTTAAGAGTACCCAAGATCTATGGGATCTGGTAAGGAAGTATCATCACAGCCTGGCTTAATGAAAAAAAATATCATCATAATGATATCCCCACCATCACCACCTCCACCATCAGCATCATTATCATGAGCATCATCATTACTACATCCTTTATCACCACCACCTCCTATATCATCATCATTACTACCACCACCTTCATCATCATTATCAGCATCATCATACTTCAGCATTATTAGCATAACCACCACCTTCCTCATCATCAGAAGCACTATCACCACCTCCATCAGCAGCAGCATCATTATGACCAGCATCACCACCACCACCACCACCACTTCCATCATCACCACCACCTCCCATAACCACATTCATCATCATTATCAGCATCATCACCAGATTCAGCATTATCAGCATTTTGCCACCACCTTCATATAAAAAAGCATCATCACTACTACCTTCCTCATACCTCCTCCATCAACAGCAGCACCAGCATCATCACCTTCATCATCCTTCACATTGGCATCATCATCATCATCATCATCATCATCATCATCATCATCGTGACCACCACCTTCCTTTTCCTCCTCAACATCACCACCACCCCATCCCCATCATCATAATCACCACCTCTTGTATCATTATCAGCAGCATCATCACCACCTCCTCACTCGTTGCCAGGATCACCATCACCACCACCTCTATCACTGTCATCATCACCACCACCACTGCCACCTCCACTTTACATCATCACCTTTATCAGCATTAAAGTCAGCTCTATATTGAGTACCTATTTTATGCCAGGAAATTTGTTGGTTGCTTTACATTTGTTTTCTTTGATCTTCCAAATAACCTTTCCAGTTGAGGAGACCAGGCTTAGAGAAGCAAAAATAGTTTGCCCAAGGCTGAGCAGCTACTAAACACTTGTCAGGATTCAAGCCTATATTTGTCTGATTTTATAGCTTTTGTGCTTTTTATCAGGTCATAAGTTCATGCATCTTTAGTTTCCTGTTCCTTCTACCAGCATAAAAGATGCCTCTATTAAATCCTGACTATACATCTGAATGTCATGCACTTGGGACAACTGTAACAAATCTGACTTTAATTTAGGGCTGGCTTCTACAGAGTTTGCAGTCATCTTTTACTTTTAAATCTTTTTAATGTAAACTCTCACCTTTATTTCTTCCATCTTGGTCTTATTCAGTTGACCTTGGGATCAAAATGAAAACATTTCATATCCATCTTTATGTGTCAAGTGCCATCTACTTTCCAGAGCCTGCCTCATTTTACACACCCTCCCTGCAAGCTGGACCACTTGAGCCCCATATGTGACTTCAGCCTCCCCAAGTCTAGGACTATTCCTGCCTTAAGGCAGGAGGGGCTCTGAGATCGCCATTAAGTCCTCCTCTCCCAACTCCCATTTTGGTCCAGATCTGAGGGGTATCTTCTGCATATCTAGGCTTTTTGGTCCAGATCCCATCTTGGTATCTCCTGCATACCTAGGCCCTTCAGCTTGACAGCTGCTGGCTTAATGACTATCCCTTTGTGCTAAGACACAGTGCTTGGGTCAGGACTGAGTTTAAAGGTCACCTTATGAGTGAAGGCTTTCCTGATCTCCTTTTGTTTGTGTTGGTAGAATTGACCTTACTCTCCTCTGTAACCCAGGACACTGAGCAGATTCGATCCTAGCGCTGACATCTCCAATGACTTCCTTTCTCTGACTCCCTCCACAGAGAGTGAAAAGAAGCAATTTCAAGCTGGCTCCTTCCAGTGCAACTTCCCTCGGGTTGAGCCTTTCCCATCATCTTAAGAGATGGCCAAGGCCTCCACCTCTTTTCTTGGATCTTTGCAAGTGTCAGAGACCGAGATCCATAATTTTTATGGGATGAATCAATTAGAGGCCTAGACTCAGAGCCTAGACAAACATCACAGCAGGCTGGATGACCAATGGCTGATGCAGCTGACCTCTGGCTTGTGGGTCCCCTCAATGCTGTTGAGCCTGCTTGTATTCCTGCATTCTCTGACACTATAGGTGAAGGTCATTTCTATCTTCTAAGAAAATCTCTAACCCATGCTCTTTGGATTCCAATGTCCCTTCCCAACATTTTCTCTCCCTTTCTCCATTCTTCTGTCTCTACTTAGTGTCTGCCATAAAAAACAAAAACAAAAACAAAAACAAAATAAAAAAACAGGCTCGCCGGGCATGGTGGCACACACTTGTAAACCCCGTGCTTGGGAGGTGGAGACAAGAGGATCATGCAGGTTTGAAGCCAGCTGCGCTGGCTTAAGAGACCATGTTTCCAAATAAAAGGTATAAATTAGGTCTGGGAGGGTAGCCTGGAGGTAGAAGGGTTTCCAGGAACACCAGTACGACAAAACAAAAAACAAAAAAACATAAAACAGGCTCTGCTGGTGTGCATCTGGTTCCCTGCATTCGACAGTATTCACAGCAACCTTTGTTTTATACTCCACCATGGATGACTTATACTGCCATGTGCAGCCTGGGGAGAAGGGGAGGGAAGACACCCTTGGGATACAGTTGAAAGAATTCAGTGACCACAGAGTCTAGGAGCCAGCACAGAGATTAATACTTACAAGCATTCCCTACCACACTGTATTTCCCAGAAGAGCAGGAATTTGGTCTCATTTATCTTTCTCTCTGCAATCCTTTACCTGGTGCCGGGTCCGCAGCAGGTGCTTAGAGAATGCTACAAATGATGGAATGAAGGCTCATCTAAGTTTTCTGATGCTGGCTCCCATCTGCCTCTATTTCTGGATGTTGCTTCCGGACACCTGGAACTATGATAATTTCCCGAAGGAACATGAAACTCAGAAAGTCTCAGTAACTCTCCCGTGTTACCAGATTAGTAAGGGGTGAGACCTGGAACTAAACCCTAGTCTTCTTGACCGATGTTGCTTTCTTTCATCAGTCATCTCTTGCGTTCCCTAAAAAGCTATGAGAACTACCCTGGTTTGGCTTCAGATGACTCATTTAAATACTACTTGAACACTTACTGGCTGCAATTCTATAGGATATCACTTAACCTTTCTCTACCTTAGTTTCCTCGTCTATAAAATGGCCATAAAACAGTATCAACCTAAGTGTTATTGTGAATTACTACATAACTATATATATATATATATATATATATATATATATATATATATCACTTACTTAATCAGACTTGAACATCATAGTACTAAATAAGTGTTAAACATTATTGCTATTGTAATGGCAGACCAAAGTCATATTTTAATATTCTACTTATTTTTAAATTCTCCAATTAAACACTACCTCTTCTCTGAAGCTGTTCTCAATCCCCTTGGTCCCAATTACCACCATCTTTTGTGTATTCTCCTCTTCCTCCTCCTCCTCCTCCTCCTTCTCTTCTTCCTCCTCCTCTTCCTCCTCTTCCTTCTCCTCCTCCTCCTCACCCCACACTTTTTTGATACTGAGGATTGAACCCAGAAGCATTATACCAATGAACTATACCCCCAGCCATTTTTTATTTTTTATTTTGAAATAGAGTCTTGCTAAGTTGCCGAGCCTGGCTTCAAATCTGTAATCTTCCGTTCTCAGCCTCCCAAAGTACTGGGGTATGCAACCGCACCTGGGTTGTCTGTCCTATTTTGTGGTTTTTCTCTGTTTGTTTCGTGGTTTTTCTATGTGCCTTTCTTACACTGGACTAAGCAACCAAATAGCAAGTATGTCTTGTTCACCTCTGGGACCCAACATAAATAGTAGGTGCTCTATAAAAGCACAGCGAATTGCTCAGTTTCCATTCAGCAAACTCTGGTGGTGCCTTGGGCTTTCTCTAGAAAAGTGAGGGTTAAGCAAACCATCCCCAGAAGATGCAGGAAAGTGGGCTCATGGCTTTAGAAAAACCTTCGCTTCCAGGCATTTGTCATCATTTCTGCCTTCTCCTAATGAGCACCCAAAGTGATTTTCTATTGCTTATAATTCACCAAAATTGTTCTAGCATTTGGGAAGGTCTGGAAATTGACAGCCTAATACCCCTCCTTGCCTGCCTGTCTCGATGACTTGTCGAAGTATGAGCTGATTGCTTCTCCCGCAACAATTATCCAGTGCTTCAGACATCAGAGGAAATAAACAATTGGAAAGGTTAGAGACAAAGACAGGAGGGGAGAAGGCTGGGAGGGCGTTCAGGGAACTTAGGGTGAGCAGCTGCACTTGAGGTGGGCAGGACAGTCCAGCGGGGGAGGAGGATGGACAGAAGTACCTTGCTCCTTCCCCGGCTGACTCCCATGCTGGCTGCTCATAATTTTCCAAGTCTCCATGACTGCTGGGCTCTGAAGTGTCACAGGAGATAGCACATTTGCCCCTCATTAGACTTTGTTGGGGTCTTCTGGAATTTTCTGGTTCCATCTTCTCACTTTCTAGGGAAGGAATCTGAGGCCTAGATAGAGGAAGGGCTGGCCTTGCAGGGTGAGTGGGGCAGGCAGAACTGCAGTCAGATCTCCTGGCATCTCAAGAGGGACTTAAGAAGATGGGAGTGTGGATATTTTTTTCAAGATCCTGCTTCCAATTCTTTTGGATAAATACCCCAACGTGGAATTTCTGGCTCATATTTTTATATTTAAGTGTTTGAAGAACCTCTATACTATTTTCCATAGAGGAACACATTGACAATGTGCAAGATCTCTCTTTTCTCTGCAAGCATATTAATGTTTTTGTCTTTTTTAAGTACTGGGGATCAAACCCAGAGGCATTCTACATCCTAGATCTACCCAGCCCTTTTTATTTTGCAACAGGGTCTCAATAAATTTCATAATGTCTGGTTAAGTTGCTGACCTGGCCTCAAACCTGCAGTCTTCTTTCAACCTTCCAAGTTACTGGGATTACAGGTACACATCACTATATCCAATTTATCTTTTTTTTTTTTTTTTTTTTTTTTGGTGGTACTAGGGTTCCTGGAAGCCCTTCTGCCTCTGGGCTACACTCCCAGACCTATTTTTTAAAATATTTTTATTTTGGAAACAGGGTCTCTTAAGCCAGCGAGGCTGGCTTTGAACCTGCGTGATCCTCCTGTCTCCTCCTTCCAAGTGCGGGGATTACAAGCGTGTGCCAGCATGCCCGGCCAGTTTATCTTTCTTTCTTTTTTTTTTTTATAATAGCTATTCTGACAGATATGAGGTAATATCTCGTTGTGGTTTTGATTTGCATTTCCTGACGACCACTGATGGTGACCACCTTTCTCATATACCTGTTGGCCATTTGTGTGTCTACTCTGAAGAAATGTCGAGGAAATATTGCCCAGTTTTAATTGTGTTATTAATTTTTTTCTTTTGTGATTGAGTTGTAGGAATTCATTATATTGGAAATTAGTCCCTTTTGAGATACCTGGTCCGTGCCTATTTTCTTCCTCTCCTATGAGTTGTCGTTTTACTGTTGTCATTTCCTTTACCATGGGGAAGCTTGTTAGCTTGATACAATCACATTTGACTATTTTTTCTTTTGTTGCCTCTGCTTTTGATATCATGTCCAAGAATTCATTGCCAACACCAATGTCATGAAGTTTTTCTCCTGTGTTTTATCCTAGGAGCTTTATAGTTCAGGTGTTAGACTTAAGTCTTTAATCCATTTTGAATTGATTTTTTTTTTTGGTGTAAGATACGTGTCCAATTTTATTATTTTGCATGTGGCTATCCAGTTTTTTTCAACACCATTTGTTGAGAAGACTATATTCTCCCCAGTGTTTATTCTTGGCAGCAGCACTAGTCACAATAGCCAAGGTTTGGAAACAACCTGAATGTCCACTGATGGATGAATGAATCAAGAAAATGTAGCATATACAATCACATAGATTGCTTAGTACTGAAGATGCGTTCTGAAAGCTGTGTTGTTGGGCAATTTTGTCATTGTATAAACATCTCCGAGCGCCCAGCATGCATACACAAGTCTAGATCGTATAGCCTACTCCACACCTAGGCTATCTGGAATATATATATGGTATCACTTGTGACTCCTAAGGCTGCAATAAACAAAAGGACACAAGATTAAATGAAGCACAAAAGGAAATGATGCAATCAGGAGATACAGTAGAGCTTGTGACAGAGCACTTGGTTAGTGTGTCTGAGACCCTGGGCTAGGTCCTTAGCACCGCAAAATAAAACAAAACAAAACAAAATAGATACAGTAAAAAAAAAAGTCATAACGAGGCTACTGTTAGTATGATACGTCAGCATATATATATATATATATATATCCATATATGTGTCTATCTATAAATATACATATACATATACATATATACATATATGTGCTGAGGAATAAACTCAGGGCCTCATGTATACTAGGCAAGGACTCTACCACTGAATTAAACTCCTAGCCATGCATTAAACTAAACAAAAACAGTAGAAGAAATTAGAAGGCATATACTCTGAAATAATGGTGGCAAAACAACCCAGAGCATAGTAATGTATTGTAAAGTATTATGTACACAATTATATGTCCTGTATTTTCATATGACTGGCAGTGTAGTAGGTTTGTTTTCAGTAGGCTCACTGTGAAGACGTGGTGAGCATATTGTGCTATAACATTACGGCATCTGTAGCACTGCTAGGTGATAGGGATTTTTCAGCTCCACTATAATATTATGAGATAATAGCTGTATATTTAATACATCATTGACTGAAACATCATTACTACGTACTTGAATGTATATACCATGAAATGTTACCCAGTCTCAAAAAAGAAGGCGCTCCCTCCATATGTGAAAATGTGAACAAACCTTGTAGATATTATGCTAAGTGAAATTAACCAGCCAGATAATGACAAATACTATTTTATTTCACTTATGTGAGGGATCTAAAATAGTCAAACACGTAGAAATTCAGTGGCTAGGTTGAGGAGGAAATAGGAAATTAATTAAAGAGTGTATCAGTCAGCTTTCTGCTACTGTAACAAATATCTGAGATAATCAGCTAATAAAGAGTAAAGATTTGTTTTTTAATACTGGGGATTGAACTCAGGAGTGATTTGACACTTATCTACATCCCCATCCCTTTATAATTTTTGAGACACAGACTTACTAAGTAGCTTCCTCGACTGGCCTTGAACTTGCAATACTCCTGCCTCAGCCTCCTAAATACTGAGGTTACAGGACGTACCACTGTACCCAGCTGATAAGGTTCATTTTGGTCCACAGGTTTTCAGACCATGATTGGTTGGCATTCTTGGTCTGAAAACAAAACCATGATTTGGCAATGAAAACCAAAATTGATTCTGGACCTGTGGTGTGTCAGGGCATCATGGCAGCATTGTTTGGCCAATACTATTGACCTCATGTAGGGACTCAAAGAGAGAAGAGGAAGAGGCTGAGGTTCCCATAGTCCCTTCAAGGGCACACACCTAGTAACTGAAAGAACTACCTCTAGGCTCCACCTCTTATAGATTCTGCCATCTCCCAATACAGCCATGAGCTAGAAACCAAGCCCTTAACACATGGGCCTTTGGGTGACATTTATCCAAACATTAGTCACAGATAGAGAATTTCAGTCATGCAAGATAAGTTTTAGAGAAATTATTCTAGAGAACAGCCATGTATAAAATTGTGCCTACAACTAACAATACTGTATTGTATGTTTGAAAATCTTGTTAAATGGGTGTATCACATGTTAAGTATTCTTACAACAATAAAAATGAAAAAAATATCTACATCTAATAGACACTATTCTGTATTTTATGTATAGTTTCTTATATAATCCTAACAACCTTACTGTGAGTGGGCATCATTTTCTCTGTTATAAGGATGTAAAGACTAGGGCTTAGAGAGGTTGAGTTTCTTTTATAAACCAAGTGGCAGAGAGTGACTTGAACCCAGTATATCTGACTTTAGTGACTGCCTCCTTCTACTCTACCATTATTCCTCTTTATTAGTCTACCTGACACTAGATGCCTGTATACATATTAAATTATAATGATGAATTATTTTTGTCTCTTTAAAATTTTTAATTAAATAGCTGCCCATCACAGTGTCTATTTGATGTAGAAACCCACTATTTCTGAGTTGAGTTCATACAATCATGGCTTTAAAAAACCAGTCATATTAGACTTTCAGTTCTAAAAGGAAGACATGCTTCTTATCCTTATCCATTTATATATCCTAGTATCTACTCAATAGATTACACGTAGGAAGGATAGTGATTAGCCATTGCTACAGTAATGCTTCATAACAAACATCCCTAAATATCAGTAGCTTATAACATGTATTTATTCTTATACTTGCAGGCCTAATGTAGGCTGGGTTCCACTGGGCAGCTCTGTTCTAGTCTGTGGCTAGTTGTACTGGCTCCAGCTGTGGGTTTGTCTTGAGGACCAGGCAGTGGGAGAGAGCACCAGGGCCCAGGGAGTCTATAAAGGATATGTAAGGCCTGTATTTGAGTCACATCTGATGGTTTCTATTGGTTGAAGCAAGTCACATGGGTGAACCAATACCAGTTAGACAAAGTGTACCATGGGAAGGGGAGGGGAGTGAATCTTTACCTAACACCTATCCACACTATAACCGAGGTCTTCAGGAAATATCGATCTAACTTGAGGCTTTTACCTTGGATAAATGGCATGTCATTCCAGAGCCAGGCATCCCAAGGCTCGTTTTTTTTGATTTTTTAAAATATAAGAATCACAGGTCAGGAGCCAGTGTGCATGTTACTCCTAGGGACTTGTTGGGGCTAATATTTGAGGAGTGTCCTGTATGAGCCCATGGGGTTGCCCAGGCTTGTAACTGGGGGTGGCACAGGACAGTGAGAAACTGTCAGGCGGACTAAATCCTCCGCATGCAAAGGAGTCGAACTCTACAGACACCTTCAAGCCCCTGCAGCCTGGCAGCTCCATTTCCCTGTTGGATGCCACCTCTTTCCTCCTGCCCCTGGCTCTCTCTGGATTCTGGGACTCAGAAAGCTCCTTCCTGCCTCAGCTTTCTGTTTGTTCTTCTCTCTGACTAGAAGGTTCTCACCTGAGATAATAGCATGCGTGGTTCCTTCTTCTTAACCAGGTTGTAGCTCAAATATCACCAGTTCCCAGAGGTCTCCCCTAGTGCATCTCAAATAGCATCTAGTGTACCATTAAAATAGCATCTCCCTTGTGTGTTTTCTCTCTCTCACCAACTGCACTTATTTTTCTCATTCTTGGCATTATCTAGCATATCTTATGTTTTTAGTTTGTTACTTGTCTCTCCCTTCTAGAAAATTGTTTTTGCAAGGGGAAAGAGAGAATCAAAATTCAAAGCTTATTTCCAGAGGCTAGAACTGTGCCTGAAAGTAGGTGCTAAGTAAATACTTCTGCGTGAATGAATGCGTGGAAAATCAGATGGATAACCTTATACAAGTAGTTCATTTTCCTGCAAAACAGAACCACTAATGTCAATGTTGGTCATGAAAACATTGGGGATAATGTCAGTTCAGTGTTCCACCTGGTATCAGCTACATAGTGGGTTCTAAAAGTAGAATTATTATTAAGTTTTTGGGTGTGGTACTGGGGATTGAACCCAAGGCCATTCTACCTTTGAGCTATACCCACATCCCATTTTTTTCTTATTCTTTAATTTGAAACAGGGTCTCACGAAGTTGAGGAGTGCCTCACTAAGTATTTGAGGTTGGCCATGAACCCAGATCCTCCTGTCTCAGCCTCTCAAGTACTGAGATTACAGGCATGCACCACCATGCCTGGCTCTGAAAGTGGAATGTTTGCTCACACAATAATTATGGTTATTGTCTTAGCCCAGGGCTTTCTCCACCACTTGCTCCAGGCTTGATGCTTTCTTTTCTTTCCAACTCCAGGCTGGTCTTGACTGGCTACATCTTCTCATCCTCAAGGAGCTAAGGAGGCCATGAACATAGCTGTGGCAATGAAGGGAGATGCAATGGGAAGGGATGCTTAATTCTAAAAGATTGTTCCTAAACCCAGAAAAGACATGTTAAATCAGAGTCCTTCCCATAACTCATAGTCTATCTCCATGGAAATGGGCACCATATGGAGTTAATTAGTAGAACAACAAAACAATCAATTAGTTCCTTAATTAGTTTTACTAAGAAATGATAACAAACAAACACAAACACTTTATTCCAGCTAATGCCTGGGCCGCAGTGATAGTTTAATGGCCTTGGAAAGCCAGCTCAGGAACTGGGCTGCTGTGAAGAGAGATTTGTTTCCACGATATTGACATGTTCCTTGGTCTCTGTCCAGCCTGTGTGTTTCATCTTTATGATCAATTATTTACAATATCTAAACATGGCCGAGGGGTCATCTGGGAACTTTTCTTTCTAGATAGGGAAGAAAATGCTACAACTCAAACCCAACGAAGCCACCAGACTCTGGGATCATCATTCTCTGTATCATTTATTTGACAAACATTTACTGAGCATTTTCTATGTGCCAGGCATGGCACTGGGCAGAAGCGAGGAGGAAATAAGAGGTAATTGTCTATGGGGCTCACATCTGGAGGGGCTCTGAGAAGTCTGTAGACACAGATTCACTTCTCCCTGTGTGGTTACATGCTGGGTGGGGTGTGGGGGGCCCAGCGCTGGGACTGGGAGCTGGGGGAGCTAGGGAAGGGTCTTTGGAAGGCTTTTTGAAGGAGGCCATAGCTTCCAAATGAGTGAAGGGAAGATTCAGCTTCACAGGTAGCCTGATGGTGAGGAAGAAGCAGAGGGGTGGGTTGAGAAGACCTGGCTTCCCCAGGCCTGCGGTCCCATCCAAATTCATCTGTTCCCTCTCCTGTAAAATGGGAGAATGGTGTCCTGAGGATCCAATCAAAGTGGAAGCACCTTGTACACCAAGAACAGTTTCACACAAAAAGCCTGAGCAGAAGACTGGAGAGAGCTACAGGGAAAAGGGACATTCCACAGAAACACTTGCCATATATCTGTATCCACAGTTTTATCTATTCCTGTATCTATATCTAACTATGTGACTAAATGCACACACATATGTGTATACATGAAGATCTAGCTATCAACCTATCAATAAGATAATTCTGTGTGTGTGTGTGTGTGTGTGTGTGTGTGTGTGTGTGTGTGTGCAGTAGTTGGGCTTTGCACATGCTAGGTGAGTGTTCTGCCACTAGGCTACATCACTAATCCTTTTTCCTGTGTTGATTGAATTTGGGGCCATTCTACCTCTGAACTATAACCTCAACTATAACCTCTGCCCTTTTTAATTTTTTTTTATTTTGAAACATGGTCTTACTAAGTTGTTGAGGGTCTTTCTAAGTTCCTGAGGTTGGCCTTGAACCTGTGTCTTCCTGTTTCAGCCTCCCAAGTACTGGGATTACAGGTATGTGCCACCATGCCTGACTTCTCAGGCCCTTTTTATTTTATTTATTTACTTATTTAATTGGTGCATTGTAGTCATACATCTTAATGGAGTACAAGACGGTAGAGGCATACATGCATACATCACTCATTCAGCCCTTCTCCAATTCCTAACCCATTTCCTCTCCTTTCTCTCCTTCTCATGCTTGGCTTAGTAATTGACTTTGGTATGTTTGTCAATGTACATCATGTACATAAGATTCTATTTTATTTTTGAGATAGGGTCTCACTAAGTTCCCTAGGGTAGCCTCAAACCTGTGATCTCCCTGCCTCAGCCTCCCGAGTAGCTAGGATTATAGTCCTGCATCACTGAGCCTGACTAAAGCATATATTTTAAAATGTTAGAGCTGGCTGCAGTGGTATGTTCCTTTAGTCCCTTATACTGAGGCAGGAGAATCACTTAAACTCAGGAGTTTGAGGCCACCTTGAGCAGTATAGTGAAATCTTCGCTCAGAAAAGAAAATCCTATGTCTAATTTTTGTGTGTACAGTACTGGCGCCTGAACCCAGGGCTTTCAGATGCTGGGCAAGAGATAATAAATGTTAATGAATAAAATATTAAAGCCATAAATAGCAAGCTTCCCACCTTTCCACCCAACCTTCAGGAGCAAAACCTGTGAAATGCCCACTGTTTCCTGTTTCTTCTGCACCCTTCTGTGGCGCTGTTAAGGTGGGCCATTTTAGAACCTCTTTTCTCTAAAACATACTGTTGAGCACTTTAACTTTTTCACTTATCACACTCTGCCAATGGTCCATGTCTGTACCTTTGCATCTACTACTTTCTTTTTAATGGCTGGATGCTATTTTATTATTGTGAATATATCTTGATTTATGTAACCAATCCTCTTTTAATGAACACTTAACTGGTTTCTCATCTCTTGCCACCATAAGCAATGACTTTTTCTGTTCGTAAAGATGAAATTTTACATAATGTATTGAATTCTCTATTTCTTAAGACAGTGTCTGTTGACTCACTTGATTTTTATTTATGGCTTGAAGAGAAATTGATTGCCCCTCCCTCTTTATTTATATGCTACTCTTTTTTTTTATTGCCAGTAAGGGCTGAAACTGATTTGAAATAACTGATTAAAAAATATGCATTCAATCTATGGTCAGTACTACAGATATCCTGCCTCAACTCATTGCTATTGTCGGATGAGAAACAAATATTAACACACCGGAACATAAACATTAAAAAACAGCCTGGTAGTGGGTGGACATAAGACCTCTCAGTGCCCATCCTTTTTACCCTCCTGAGGGCCTCATAGGTATTTGGACTATAGTTATGGCCTTCCAATCCACTAGTTGGTCGATATATATGATGTTATCTCTTGAGGCAATTTGAACAACAAGAACCAGTGATGAGCACGGAGTGTGAGCCTTACAAGACATGTGGCTGCCAGCCATGTTGGGCTGGAGGGCAGAGGAACCTGGGTGGGAGGGACCAGGGAGGAGTATAAACCATG
Organism: Muscardinus avellanarius; assembly: GCF_963383645.1. Classification (NCBI taxonomy): domain Eukaryota; kingdom Metazoa; phylum Chordata; class Mammalia; order Rodentia; family Gliridae; genus Muscardinus; species Muscardinus avellanarius. Next base: position 15,876,701 of record NC_137799.1, read on the forward strand.
TGGCCTGTAGCACTGTGGATCCTGGTACCTTCTCACCTAAAAACCCCGGCAGTCCGATGGACACTCAGGTAGGAAGCATGTGCCTTTGCTACCACCCCACCGACCAAAGTAGTACTCTAAATCAAAGAAACTGAAATCACATCTACATACCAAGTGTTCAATTAATCACTAGTCCTTAAATGTTACCTGTTTAATTAAAGCCTAGTTTTCTCCCCAGGCTTGGGTAATACATATGCTTTAATGCCTTTAATAGAAGACACTTTTTTTCTGGAGTTTGTCCAAATGGGCTGTAGGCCCTGGTGGGCCCAGAGTCTTGGAGAACAGCTTGGTGTGGAGGTAGGAGCGTGGATGCTGGTGTCAGGCACCAGAGCTCAAGTCCTGGCTCTGCCACCTATTAGTTGTATGGCCATGACTTTGCATTGCATCTCACTTTCCTGTGGGTTGTTGGGAGGCTTAAAGGTGCTAACACGGAGAATTATTAAGAGGAGTGTTCTGTGTAATGAGCGTCTCTGTGCTATTTTGAGTTTCTCATATGTGCTGGCTTTAGGACTGCTGGCAAAACTTTCCTCTGAGCCATTCATTTTCTTTGAGCTATATATTTATGTCTCCCAGTTTCAGCAAACTTGAGGGAGAGATTATTATGGAGAACATAAAGCGAGCATCTTTGCTTCAGTTCTCAGCCTCACCAATTAAACAAAGAAAAACAGTACAATCACACCACAAGTTTGATTCCACCCAGGAAGGGTGAGCTTCTAGCTAGACACTCCGTTTTTCCCTAGTTAAGGAAATAATTTTACCCTCTCACATCCAATCAATATCTTTGCTGGGTCTATTGTGAGCTGATAATTTAAATACAATTGTCTCCTTAGCAACCATCTTTTCACAGGCTGCCTTCCTACCTTTGAAAGAGCATGAAGTTACAAAATTCACAGTTTCAGCCAATTTCTTTTTTTTTTACAGAGACCAGATTCGCTCCCCAAACATTTTCTCCCCAAACAAACTCTCTTTAAAAAGATGAAAAAGTGGAACATGATTTCTCTAATAAAATTTTAAAAATTGTCTAATTATAAAGATAATAGGAGAGGATTTTACAGAAGGAAGAGTATGTCTTACCTCTGCTCTTTGGTTATAGGACAGTTTGTATGGGGCTAGGAACATGAAGGACAGATTGAATTAGAATCACAAGATGTTGGAGCTGGAAGAGCGTGAGAGATAATTTAGTCTAACCTCTTTTTTTTTTTTCTCCTCTGTTTTACAGTTGAGGAAAAAGAAGACCTGAGACTTAATAGCTTCTCCCACGGTCAAATAGCTTCTAGGATTAGAAGCCAAGTTGGGACCCAGGCTTGTCCTCTATTCGCCAAACTCCAGGAGTTTTTGACAACAAAATGTGGCCTCTAAGCTGGGTGAGATGGTATATAACTTGGGAGCATGAGTTAGGAAGATCACAGGTTTGAGGCCAGCCTCAGCAATTTTGTGGAGTCGTGAGCAAATTAGTGAGAACTTTGTTTCAAAGTAAAAAAAAAAGGGGGGGGGCTGAGGGTATATCTCGGAAGATAGAAAGCTACTAGATTCAATCCCCAGTGCAAAAACAAAAATAAATATAGAAAGAAAGAAGGGAAAGTAGGAACAAAAAAGGAAAGATGGAAGGAGGGAGGTCTCTGGGTTTTTGTAGGGGAGGGAGTGGTGTGAATAGGAAAAGTTTAGGGTTTGAAGTCACATAAACCAACATTTAAGTTTCTGGGTATGGTAAGTGACCAGTTGTCTCTGTTTTCCTGGGCTTAAAGGATATCTAGGAACATATGACTTTCAATGCCCAAACTGTGAAAGTCATGGGTAAGCCACTCTCTAGTTGATTCTGGGAAATTCCAGTCCCAGTTTTCTCATCTGTGACTGTAATGATAGTTCATCTCTTGTGTTGTAAGAATAAAATAAAAATAAGGACAACAAATATTAGTTTCTTTCTTTCCTCTTCTGATAACCTCCATTCAGTTAGACGCTCATGACTTTCTTTAGCTGAAAAAAGCTATACTCAGAGTAAAGGTGGTAAAAATGATTCTTTCCCAGGTTGACCCAGATTGGAGGGAGGGGAGAGATAAAAGATCTTCATTCCCGAAGGTCCAAAATTCTGAAACAAGTCCTGAGAGACTCCCCCAAATGCCACCTGCAATGCAAAAAATCAAAATTAGCTTCTGGATTGCTTTTGGCAGCTGTGATTAATCATTTGATAACGAGACAGTTGAAGCCCAACTATTTATTTGCCTTGGATCAAGAAGATTACAGAATATAACATTTTCATAAATTTGTTAGAATTCTAGATATATGTTAGTGTGATAAATAGTTTATGCTGCAATAGATGTTTGTGTTTCAATAAAGTTATTTTGGGGAAATATTTACATGATGAAATAATCTATTATTTATCCAACTGCATTTTTATGAACTAATTTTTCTTTCTGTGCCGACTAGCAATGGTGATTCATTACTTTCTGCCCTTCAATTTTTCTTTCCTTATAAATGGTTTCTTATTTATTATTTTAAAGTGTATATCTCCCTTCAGATCTATCGACTGGTTTCCATGAGATCTTTGCTCTCTAAAGCAAAGTGCTTCCAAGAAACTGGAGAATTAACATAAAAATAAGTCATGTGTGACCTTCCTAAAGTGACTTTCTCTTATTCTCAGTTTCCTGAATTAGGAAACTGTTGGTGCAAAATAAGTGCTTAGTTAATTGTTGTTTAAGGAAAAATTGATTGACTGGATAAGATGAATGTAAAGATATTTGGTTGTGAAAAAGGTTTTAGGTTGGAGGGTCATATGAAGGCATCTTCCTTAGAAAAGATCTGTTATCTCTCAGACAGATAAAGACTAAAACATCTCTTTCTACCACTTCACTTATTGCCGATTTTTAAAAATCTATACGAAAAGGCTATGGATTCTTGAAAAGCTATGGACACCTGTTACTTTACTAAGTTGGGGGGATTAAACTTCCCACAAAAATAAATTTTTTGGGGGGGGAGATTTTTATGTCTAATTCCTTCAAATAAACCAAGCTGACCAGCCAAAACTGATGTAGAAAAAATAATACTTCTGAGCAAAGACTGATTATGTAGGTAGTACAAAGATTCTTTGCTTGATCAGTCTTTAGTCAGGCCCCAGAACTTTCTCTTAGGCACATCTGTAGATTTTTTTTTTTTATAAAATCCAGTTTTAGCAAGAACCCTTTTCTAAGTCAGTTGAGCAAAATTTTTCTGCCCTTACTATCTGATCATCTTTAATATCTGAACATGTTCCTCATCCTACACTATCCCTCAGGTGACTTTTGATCACCTGACCTGTCTTAAGTAAGAATCCTGTTAGGTAAATGTAGCCAGAATCCCACTTTTCCCCTACTGTTTCCTTCTAGTGATTTTCCATTTACTGACTCCCACCTGGCTCCTTGGCTATAATTTCCCACTTGTCCATGCTGTGTTAGGACTCCAGCCAAATCTCACCTCACTACAGAATCCACGACAGTGGTCCCTGAATCTATTTCCATGGTCCTGAATAAAATCTTCTTTTAGTTATGCTTTAAAGGTGACATAGAATTTTTTTGTTGTTAATGATAGTTATCAAGGTAGTTTAGGACAGAAAGTAGATTTCAGAAGAATCCAGAATCAGGTTCCAACCTGCACTGGAGCATGCCGTATGCCCTTTGGCTCTCATCTGTGTGGCAAGGTGGCCTTGGTTATTTTTTTTTTATAGTTCTAAGAATTCAGTGTTTCTTGAACTGGGTCATAAATCTTTGGGGTCTACAAATATATAGTTGAGGCTCCATGAGTTATGAGAATTTGTCTTTTGGTTTTTAATTTTTTCTTTTTACAAATTTTATAGAGTTTCTCTAGTATTGGTAATTTACCATTGAAATACATTTGCATAGAATAAAGCTTCCTTCCTTCCTCCCTCCCTCCCTCCCTCCCTCCCTCCCTCCCTTCCTTCCTTTTATTTTTTATTTTAAAACAGGGTCTTGCTAAGTTGCTGAGGCTGGCCTCTAAACTGTGACCCTCCTGTCTCGTCTCCTGCCAAATACTGGGTTTACAGGTGTGTATCACCGCGTCTGGCTAAAAGTTCATTTTCTTGAACTCAATGTTTTTCAAACCCTGGTCTGATGGATGACCTGAGGTAACAGGGGTGAACCATAAGAATCACTTTCCTTTAAAGGGGATTCATATATTGTTCAAATTCTAGAAATACCAGTTAGCTTATATATACCAATACACAATTTTCTAATTACAAGGACCAAAGAAGATGAAATACTTGATTCATAAAATGATTAGAATTAAAATAAGACAGAGCAGGTTGTGGAAATGGGGTAATAGTAGTTCTATTTGTATTGTAGTGGAATGAAGGCAGGAGATAAGTTATTCATTTATTTATTTATTCATTGAACAAATAGTCACTGAGTGTTTACTAAGTATTAAGTACCTGTAAACAATGAGAAGAGAGAGAACGCATTCAGCCTCTCCCTTTAAGAGGTCATGGTTTAGTTGGGCAGATGGACAAGTGAAGCTTATGTGTGATCCTGATACTACAGGCCATGTAAGATGAAGCATGGGGAGGGCACGGTGCGATGGTTTGGATTTAGAATGTCCCCAATCGACCTAATGGAGAGGAGGCAGCCATAGTAGAGGCAGGGCTTGGTTGCTGGGGTTGGGCCCCTGGGGGTGTGTCCCTGGGAATGAATACAGTGCCTTCTCCCCTTGCTCTTTCTCTCTTGTTCCCAGCCTCCAGGATGTGGGAACAGAGCCCTTGCTCTCTCCCTGTCTCTGTGTCTTGCCATCATGCCCTGAGTTCCATACATGTAAGCAGCCTGAGATGGACTGAACCCTTGAAATCTCCAACACTGTGAGAAAATAAATCTTTCTTCCTCTTAGTTGTGTGGTCAGGTGTTTTGGATTGTGGCAGCAAGAGTGCTGATGAAGACACGTGGAGCCCAGAGGAAGGTGGATTTTGTATGTAGAGAGTGTGGACAGTGGGAAGGTAACTTCTGAGCCAAGCTATGAAGGAAGAATAAGAACTTTGGGGAAGGCAATGTGGGAAATAAAGCTTCTGGCATAAAGAACTGCTTTGCAAAGGGCAAAAATGAGAGGAAATGAGATAAGAGGAGCCATCTGGAGTAAGGGCTGAGGTGGGAACACTTATAGGATCATATATTGAAGATCTGTGTGGAATAGAACTGAGGAATTTGGCTCTTTATCTGAAGGTACAGAGGAGCTAAAGAAGGTTTGTAAGCAAGGGAGTGATACAATTCGGCATGCATTTTAGTAAGATCCCACAGGCAATAGTTTGTGTTGAGAGTAGATTGAAGGAGCCATCCAGGAAGCAGGGGTATCATTGACGGGGGAAATGGATGCAATTATTCAGAAGAGAAATGGTATGCTGCCAGGAACTATAGCGGTGGAGGTGGAAATTGTGGTGGGAGATGGGATAAGCAACATTTATAGAGAATAAATGAAGATATGAGAGGTGAAGAAGCAGGAGATTCCAGAAAACTCCTAAGCTCCTGGGTTGAATGCCATTTGCTGAGGTCAGGGGAGGAAAGAGTGGGGCAGGTTGGGTTTGAGATGCTTGTGGAACATCTAGAAATGGATCCAGAAGAGAGACTTAGAAGAGAGACTAGGGGATTTGTCTCTTCCCTTCTGAGCTCATCATGAAATTATTCTATGGACCTAAATTTCCAGCCACATAAAGATGGAAAATGCTGCCATCATTATGACTTGGAGTCAAATTGGGATCTTGTTCGATTACTTACTGGCGTAGTGACTTTAAAAAGGGTTACATCCACCTTGAGCCTCAGTTACCTAATTTCCACAATGGTTCTCCATAATCTCTACATCATGTTGTGTCTGGGAGACTTTAATATAGTAATGAATGTAGAAGGTGTACCAAGGACCCTTCTCTTTAATTCAATTTCTGTTTATTCCCTAATGAGCAAAGCTGTAGAGAAAAATATTTAAAAGTTAGAAACTGGATTTCTTTTCTTGTTCATGTCTTTAAAAATACCTCTGTGGAGCATAGAGACCATCAGAGGTAATGCACTGGAAAATAAAGGGCAAGGTATTGTTTTACTGAGAAAGGGGAAAAAGGAAGAAGAATAAAAGAGGATAGCAGAGATGGAGAGGGGGAGAGGAAGAGAGGTGATGTGTAGCTTAAGGTGGTAAGAGGAACCAGAGGTTTGGAAAAGTCTTTGATGATTATAATACAAAATGCTGTATTAAAACAATGATGCCGACTTCCGGGAAGATGGCGACCGAGAAAAGCGGGGCTTAAGAGCCCCGCTAACAACAAATCTCCATTACCACAAAATCAGCGCCTTTCATAGCCAGAAAACACCATCACCAGTGAAACAAAAAATCACCAGGCTCCAGAGAGAAAGCGGACTGAGAACAGAGCCACAGAGGAGATAACCGGCCTTGTGCCCGAGGACGCGGCAGACGCGGCAGCAGTGCCATACTGCTGGCGGCACCGGCGAATTCACGGGACGGCTACAGCAAGCCGAGGTGAGCCACTGCGGAACAGCTAGGCGGGATTTCTCCGCTCAGAGAGCATCTAAAGCTCCCAGTGGCCCAGCTCAGCACACGCTGCAGGGATTCAGAGTAGAAATCAAAATCAAGAAGAAAAACGCCAGCCCCATAGCCAAGGGCATAGCAGCGGCGCCATATTGCCACCGGCGGCAGCAGCAGCGAATTCAGCGAGGCCAGTACAGCTACATCTGCGTACTCAAGAACAGTGAGTCAAATTGCGGGCCACAGAGGAGAAATCCCAGTACTGTACTCCCTGAGACTTGACCCAGTGGGGGAGGGGCGGTGGCAGAGATATCACACCATAGGAGAACGTGCAACCTGGCACCCCCCAAAGTCTAAAGCAGCCTCTATCGACTCTCTGGGTCGGAGACTCTGTGATAAAACCCAGTAAAGGAGTAGTGGGCTCCGAGATACTACTGACTCGAGATCTAGAACACCTTAAGGGAAGTCATAGTGACCCAAGGGAAGAATCCAGAGAAGGCACAAACATCGGAAATCATGGGAAAGAGGAATAATACTGGAGCAATTAATGCCCACAACCCCACAACATCAGAACCCAATAAAACAGAAAATCAGAGATTTCTAGAAGATCAAATCAGGAAAATAACTGTAGAAATAATAGAGGTGCTTCGAAAAGAACTGAGAGAGAGCCAAAAAGAGATAAAGGATGCAATTAATGAAGTAAAGGCCTCAATTCAAAGCACAAACAACCGATTAGAACACATGGAGAACAGAATCTCGCTCTTAGAAGATGAGCAATCCAAAAATGAACTCATAGTTTCTAATCTAGAAAAAAATATCCGACAACAGGAATCCGATATTGAAGAAATATGGGCCCATTTTAAGAGAGCTAACCTAAGAATAATTGGAATAGAGGAGGGAAAAGAAAGTGAAACCAAAGGGATCAACAATCTCTTCAAAGAAGTAATAGCAGAAAATTTTCCAAACATAGAGCAAGAGGTTGATACAAAGGTCCAGGAAACTTATAGAACTCCCTTTAGACAGGATCGGAGAAGAGGATCCCCACGCCACATAATTGTCAAAATGCCAATGTGGAAGCCAAGCAGAGAATCTTAAAGGCAACAAAAACAAAGGACCAAGTGACATTCTGAGGCAAACCAATTAGAATCACTCCAGACTTCCCAAACCAAGTCATGAGAGCCAGAAGGGCTTGGAGTAACATATTCCAAACTCTGAAAGAAAACAACTTCCAGCCAAAAATTTCCTACCCAGCAAAACTTTCTATCAAATTAGATGGAGAAATAAGAAGCTTCCATGACAAACAGAAACTGAAGGAATTTATGTCTTAAAAACCAGCACTAGAGAAAATACTCAAAGAGATTAACTACAAAGAAGAAATAGGTAACACACATCAGAACTAGAGAAACAATGACTTTCCATCCAACAGACAATTAAGATTGGTTATCTTTGGAGATTCATTATTTATGTTAGTCTTTTACCTATCTCTAAATGGTATTGTTTGCCTTTATTGTTGTTAATTTTTAGGATATCTAGTTGGAATATTAATATACCTTCAGATATAGCAATTGGAAATATTTTATCCCATTCTATTAGTAACTGTTAACTCTGTTTACATTGTCTTTGGATATACAATTTTTTATTTTTATTTTTTAGGGAGTCTGTATACTCCTCTGTTGCCTGTGCCATTGAAATCATAACCAAGAAATCACTGCCAATTTCAATGTTGTGAGGTTTTATGACCCAAATTTTCTCCTAAAAGTTTATAGTCTTAAGATTTATATTTAGGTCTATTATCTATTTTGAGTTAATATTTGTATATGAGATTAGGTAAGGGTCCAATTTTATTCTTTTCCATGTAATTATTATTTTTTAACAATATTTAGTTAAAAGATTATCATTTTCACCACCAAATGTTCGTGGAAACCTTGTCAAAAATAACTTGACAATATAGGGAAGAATTTAGCTCTAGGCTTTTATTTAACTCCAATGGTTTATATATCTGCCTTTAGAATAGTACTACACTGTTTCAATTATTGTAGCTTTATATGGTTTGAAATCAGAAAATATATATATCTTCTAGCTTTGTTCTTTTTCAAGATCGTTTTGGGTACCTAGAGTCCATATTCCATATTAGGATAGATTTTTTTCTGAAAAATAAATATATAAATATATGATAGTTTTACCTAAAAAAATAGAAAAAAATATTCTCTGGTAAGAAAGAAAGCAAAAAGAAATATTGAAATGTTATCTTTAAGTCATCAAAAGCTTGGTATCAGACAAATGAAACTGTTATGTGAGATTATGATTTTTAATTTTAGATAAATTGCCATAATACTAGATGTCAACTACTAAGCCAAGCATGGGAGGGAGGGATAGGGAGAGAATGGGGTGGGGATTGGGTGGGGGCTGACTGGGTAAAGTGTGCATGTATGTCTACAAAAGTATGTATCCTACTATGATGCATGAATACAGTGCACCAATTAAAAAAAAAGTTATAAAAAAAAACAAAAAACAAAAAAACAATGATGCCTACTGTTTGATATGCAATTGTTTGTATTCACATGATATTTCTTCTCTAACTCCCTTCCCCCAAACGATCACTAAAGTTGACTGTGTCCAAGAGTGTTTTGTGTGCCTGAAATTCTTCTAGTGACAAACTGGAAGGATTTGAATATCTTATTGGCTGTTAAGTGATATGGGGCAGAGTGAGTGGAAAGGAGATGTCCTGTTAACAGAGGATGTTTCAAAAGAGCAAGGTCTGGAGGGCTCTGCACTTCCACAAGTGTGTACTCAGATCAAGTTAATTATCACCTGCATTCATTTGTCACATATTTATTAACTTCCTAGAATACGCCAGACACATAGCTATGAGCCAAAGTTCCTACCTTCAGAAAGCATTATTATTGAAGAGACTATCTATCTAAAAGTAAGTAGACAAATATGTGGCACCATGTTAGTTCGCTGCAAGGCTTATTAAAAATAAATCAGGACAAAGGAAAGCTATGGGGACAATGCTATAATTGAAGAAGTCCTTCTTGAGAAGTGGCATTTGAGCAGAGACTTGAATTAGGGCATGGGGAAAGACCTGGGGAGACCCTGGACATAGTAATAAAGGCTTTCTCCACCATCTTGCTTATGGCCTTGGCCAAAGGAAAACCTCTTGACCTTCAGTTTTCTTATCTGAGATTTGAGTTAAAGTGTCCACCTCTTGGGGGTAGAGGTCAGAGTTCCTAGAGATTGTGGAATTTATTCGGAAATAAAAAATGCATTATAAATCTAAGAGTCCGTGGAACATCCAGCCAGGAAGGAGAGTTGATTTTACTTTTAGCTATGGGTTTTGTATGGACCATACTTGGAAGTGTGTGATCTTTTTTGGGGAGTTTGCCAGGCACTGGGATTAAAGACAGACCACATATTAGAAAGAGACTGTCCAAGCTCGGCTGAAGTGACACGGGAAAAGTGCCTTCACACAGACTATTTCCAAAAGCTCATGAATTCTGTATTACAGCAAGTCTCCCCATGATTCTGGAATTGTCTTGCTGATAATACAGCCCCTGATGTATTTATCATCACAACTCAAGTAGAAAGACCTGATAAATCTTTGCTGCAGAAGGACTTGTCTACTTTCAGCTTGTTCTCTGGTTAACCCTACACCTGCTGGCCAGTTCCTTTCAAAGAATTACCTAGAAGTATTTGGCATTGTCTTTAACTTGTGGATATTTGTCATTCTTTTGGGCTTCTGTGGCACACATTGTTGTCTATCCAGTAGTTATTATTCTTCCTCCTGTTGAGGCTGAGAATACCAGGTATTGTTTTCCCAGCTTCCCTTGTGGCAGTTCCATGGGTATCACTTATGTATCGATATATTAACGCTGTGTAGCAAACCTCAGTGACTGAATACAATAAGCATTTATTTAGTGCATTAGTCCAGGATGGTCGGTTTACCTGGAGCCCGCTGCATAGTTCTTCTGAGTATCCTCACATGTCTGATGACTGGCTGGCTGTCCTTAGGCCCAGATGGGATGACTGGGCTACATGCCTTTCATTCTCCGTCAGTGTAGACCAGGCATATTCTCATTGCAATTGCAGAGGATTAAGAAGTGGACGTTCGCATGGTCTCTTGAGGCTTTAGAGACAGCATATTGTCACTTTGTCTGCATGCAATGTGCATAAGTAAGTTACAAATCCAGTCTAGATTTAGATTGGAGACATAGATTGTTCTTCTTAAGTGAGAATAAACACAAAGTCGTGTGATAAAGAGTGTAGATACAGGGAGAAGCAAACAATCAGGGCAACTATACAATCAGTCAACCACAGCGTATGACCCAGCCTTAGATAATGAAATGTCTTGCATGAAGAGCCATCTTATAGCCACAAGGGCTTGAGCCTAATGACCAAAGCCATAGAATGAGAATGATCATGCAGAACATTGGGAAGTGCTTATATTCTTGATGACACAGTGGGCCTTCTAGACCAACCCTGGATGTTTGGTTATCTGAGACAATGCATTTTTTTCTCATGAAGTTATGTAAAAATGTTATCTCTTATGTGGCTTGAAGTTGAAATCGCCATGGGAACCTGTGGATGGAGGCTTCTTTTTTCTTTTCTGAGTCTCCTACATTAGGGGCTGAGATCACATGCTATGACAAATGTAGGGCTTGCTTGCTTTCCTAGGCTTCCTGCAGTGAGGTCATGGGTTTAGGACCCGAGGGCTCATACTTACACCAGATTTGTGTGTGTGTGTGTGTGTGTGTGTGTGTGTGTGTGTGTGTGAGAGAGAGAGAGAGAGAGAGAGAGAGAGAGAGAGAGAGAGAGAGAGAGAGATAGTTAGTTACTGGGGATAGAACACAGGGGCCTTCTACTTCTGGGCTATACCCCCAAAACCTACTTTACATTTTCTTTGGAAACAGAGTCTCACTAAGTTCCTGAGAGCCTCATTAAGCTTCTGAGGGTGGCTTTGAACCTAACAATCCTCCCAAGTACTGGGATTAAAAGCATGCACCATCATACCCGACTCAGAATTTTTTTATTTTGAGGTACTGGGGATTGAATCCAGAGACATTCTACCTCTGAGATATAGCCCCAGCCTTAATTTTTAATTTTGAAACAGAATCTCATTAAGTTGCCGAGGGCCTCACTAAGTAATTGAAGCTGGCTGTGAACCCATGAGCCTCCTGTTTCAGCCTCCCAAATACCAGGATTACAAGTGTGTGCCACCATGCCCAGCTTCACCCCAGATTTTTTTTGTGTGTGTGGTACTGGGGTTCCTGGAAGTCCTTCTACCTCTGAGCTACACTCCCAGACCTATTTTATACTTTTTATACTTTTTGTTTTGGTGGTACTGGGGTTACTGGAGGCCCTTCTACTTCCGGGATACACTCCCAGACCTATTTTTACACTTTTATATGGAAACAGGGTCTCCTAAGCCAGCATGTGCAGCTGGCTTCAAACCTGCGTGATCCTCCTGTCTCTGCCTCCCATGCGCGGGGATTACAAGTGCGCGCCACCATGCCCCGGCTTTTTTTTTTTTTTTTAAATTTGGAAACAGGGTCTCTTAAGCCAGCGTGGCTGGCTTCAAACCTGCGTGATCCTCCTGTCTCCGCCTCCCAAGCGCGGGGATTATAAGCGTGTGCCACGATGCCTGGCATTCACTGCAGATTTTTAATGAAAAGGATGGCAATATTAAGGAGCAGGAATTGACCATCTACATGGTGATGGCTTCTGCTTCCAACTTCCTGATGTGTCTCTGCCACCTTGGAGAAACCATGGACAAAATGCCCTGGACAAAACCTCCCTGAAGGAGAGTGAGATGATCCAGTAAAGGCTTTACCAGAACCCAGAGGCTCCTCTGATGTTAAGCCAGCACTCATCCCTACATCTGTCAGCAAAAGACAACATTGGATGAAAGTGAGAACTTCTCTTTTTTGAACCTCATCTTTTCTTTACTTTTCTTTTTCATCCTGAGGATGAACTCAGGAGTGTTCTACCTCTGAGATATGCTCCCATCCCTATTTCATTTTTATTTTGAAACAAGCTTTCACTAATTTGCTGTGAGCCTTGCTAAGTTGCTGGAGATAGCTTCAAACCCATAATTCTCTTGTCTTAACTTTCTAAGAACTGTGATTGTAGATGTGCACCACCATAACTGGCTTTAAACCTCATCTTATGCTCATATTATACCTTCTAGTAACTGGGTCCAAGAACCTCATTCCCAGTGTTCTTCTGTCTCCTCTCAGCCTGGCCCCCATGGGCTGGCTTGGTCCTTGGCATCCAGGGCCTGTCTTTGTAACCATGGGTCCTCTAGTGTGAGCCTTTTTGTATTTTAAAGAAGACTCACTTTTCCACCCTACCCGAGCTTGCTCTATCCTTCTCTTGTTCTTGCTATATCAGCCAGAGGCAGAGGGAAGCCAAAAATGTGAGCAGGCAACCCTGAGGAGCCAGGAAACTGACTGTCCCCTAGAACCTCCAGAAAGGAGGGTTGTCCTGACAATACTTCAATTGTAGCCCAGGGAGGCCCATGTTGGGCTTTTGACTCACAGAACTATAGGGCAAGTGTGTGTTGTTTAGGTTGCTAAGTTTGTAGAGATCAGTTACATTGGCCATAGAAAATGAATACATCTCCTGTTACCCCAAGCTCCAGGAAGGTGCCCTGCCCTGATGGCCTTAAATGTTCATTCCCTAATGTAGGCAGCAGACACACAGAAGCCCTTATGGCAGGATCTGGGCTTTATCTTTGGGCCTGTGCTGCTTATTCTATCAATGACTTGATGAGGTCATTCATGGTATTACAATTCAATGTGTGAGTGAGACTTGAAGACTGAACAAGATATTGGATCATGACTAGACTGAAATTATGGGTTGAGTCTTTTAAAATAGGAAATTAATGGAGGCCATTGTAAATTTCCATGCCTGTGTAAAATAGAATGGGTGGAGGGCTTGTGAGTTTGTGAGAAGTCAGCAAGGGAGGAGGAAGGTTTTGACAGTGAATGGCCATGTGTGCTGTGGGCCAGAGTTTGGGTGGTTTAAACCCAGGCCTTTGAATCTCAAATATCTTCTCCTAGAAATTTCTACACTTAATTTTTTTTTAATTTTTACTAAGGTTGAGACTCTGGGAAATTGGTTAATGACTGTCAAGTCTGCAACTAATCAGAAACATAGGATCTCCATGATTAAACAAGGACCCTTTCAGCTGTGAAATCCTTGAATCTGTCTGGAAAAAGCATTCATCTTGTTAGCCTGACAGTGACCTCCTGTCCTCAAGCCCACTTCAAATATCATTATAGCTGAGTGGCTTTTCTTTACCCCTCCACCCTGTCCCTGGCAGAACCCATTGCTCTTTGTGATTGATTGATTGATCCATTTGCTTTCTGCTATTTATATTATAGTTATTTATCTTCAAGCCTATACTTTAAATGTCCAGATTTATTTATCTCTGCAGCCTCAATGCCTGGGGTGTGTTTTGTAAACCTTTGCTTATCAGAATAGAATTCAAGTTGGAATTTTTTATTTAGAATAATTTAGTCATAAACATTAGAGCTTGACTTCAACAATCACCTAGTCAAATTTTCCTTCTCACTACTGGAGTAATGGAGATCTAGAGGGTGGCAAGAGACCACCCCAGAGCACCACACAGAAGTTTTGGAACAGACACCAGAACTCGGATGTCCTGATATAAATTATTTGTCCTTGTGACTTCTTATCTAGTGTTTTTGGTTACAGTGATGTTGGCTATTGTAACAGAGAAGTTGTGAGACCTCAGTGGCTCCATAGAATAGAAATTTGGCTCCATAGAAGAGAAATTTACCTTGAGTTTACATCCAGTTCATTGGCAGTGGGACTGAGGTTCATTGAGTGGGATTGATACCACTATCTTCAACATGTGATACCCAAGGTTGCCTTGAGGATTAATATTCAACTTCCAGATGGAGAAAGAAAATAGAGGGATACATAAGGGATTTTTATGGTCAGGCCAGAAGTGAGATAACCAATTAGTGGCCATACTCCACTAGTGGAAACACAGCTTGGAGATGTGGTCTAATTGTGAACTAAGGAGGAAAGGAGAGCTGGTTCTAAGGACAGACAGCCAGTCTCTTCTGTCACACCCTAATTCCTTGCCTGGGTCTCTTTATCTATCATTACATTTAGATTTTTTTTCATGTACCTTTCACGAAGTTTCCCATAGACCCAGAGTGAGCTAAAAGTATATTATGCAGTGTTGATACTATTATTATTTTTGTTATTTACATTAATAATAGAGGGGAAGTAATTATCATTACAGTAACAATAGAGAAGAACTAACTTGAGTTACTTTGCAGTGTTTAACCCAAAACACGTCTTGCTAGCCAATTTCCCCTTAATCTTGAAACCTATGTGTGTTTCAAGGGAAACTTAATCCCTGTGTTTCTGATTCATTTGCACTTAACTCATCAAAATGTTGCTTTGTAAGGTGCGTTTGATGTACAAGAAGGCTCATAAGCCTTTTTATAAGCTTTTCAAATGCCTTTTCTCTTTGAAACCAAAGTTTGCGCTCTTCTAGCGCTAAACAGAGCTCAAATCTGGAAAGTCTTTAGTTACCTTCCACCCCGGAGGCCACAAATTAAGGTAGTTTGTACAGATCAACACTGGAAGCTTCCCCTACTTCCTGAGTGGAGGGGAAACACCCCTGTGTGGCTAAATGTCCCTGGGGACTGAGCACACCACCACTGTTATCTGCCTGCATGTTTTTTTGGCTCATTGCCAGAAAATCCAGGGCTTTCTCCTTACTGCTTACTTAATTCCTTGATGCTCAGATATCTGCCACTCCAAAAACTCTTGACCACTCTAGAGGGCATTGAACACAGTCACTTCTGGGGATCTGTGGGGCATTAGTTCCAGACTTCCTCATGGAAACCAGAATCAATGCTTATCCTCATGTAAGACGGTATTGTACTTGCATTATAACCTATGCATATCCTCTGTATACTTTAAATTATCTCTAGATTACTTATACCGAACACAATATAAATAGCTGTTATACTGTACTGTCTAGGGGATAATGGCAAGAACACAAATCTGTATATGTTCAGTGTAGACACCATTTTTCTTTTTTTGAAAATTTTTAAGTATTTTGGTTTGTTGAACCTGAAGATGTGGACTCATGGACAAGGAGGGATGATGGTAATCCTTTCTTTCTTCTCTCTATATACCATCACAGTCATAATAATTGATAAGTTTGTGTTAACCTAAAACTTACATGCCAAGCACTTTTCTAAGTCATCACTTATATTAACTAATTTAATCCTAAAAATAACTCCATAAAG